>NC_082684.1:21229600-21869407 GCF_949987515.2 Delphinus delphis | reverse complement strand
GCACACAGGCCCCTCGGTGGCGGCAGCAGCAGCCTTAGCGTCTCCCGCCCGTCTCTGGGGTCCGTGCTTTTAGCCGCGGCTCGCATCCGTCTCCGGAGTTCCCTCAAGCAGCGTTCTTAAACCCCTCTCCTCACGCACCAGGAAACAAAGAGGGAAGAAAAAGTCTCTTGCCTCTTCGGCAGGTGCAGACTTTTCCCCGGACTCCCTCCGGCTAGCCATGGTGCACTAACCCCTTCAGGCTATGTTCAAGCAGCCAACCCCAGTCCTCTCCCTGCGCTCCGTCCGAAACCGAAACCCGAGCCTCAGAGCCTCAGCTCGCAGCCCCGCCCGCCCCGGCGGGTGAGCAGACAAGCCTCTCGGGCTGGTGAGTGCCGGTCAGCACCGATCCTCTGTGCGGGAATCTCCCCGCTTTGCCCTCCGCACCCGTTGCTGTGCGCTCCTCCGCGGCTCCGAAGCTCCCCCCTCCGCCCCCCGCAGTCTCTGCCCGCGAAGGGGCTTCCTAGTGTGTGGAAACTTTTCCTCCTTCACAGCTCCCTCCCACTGGTGCGGGTCCCGTCCCTGTTCTTTTGTCTCTGATTTTTACTTTTTTCTTTTGCCCTACCCAGGTACATGGGGAGTTTCTTGCCTTTTGGGAGGTCTGAGGTCTTCTGCCAGCGTTCAGTAGGTGTTCTGTAGGAGTTGTTCCACGTGTAGATGTATTTCTGGTGTATCTGTGGGGAGGAAGGTGATCTCCGCGTCTTACTCTTCCGCCATCTTCAAGGTCCCCCATGGTTTATTTTTTTTATTATTATTATTTTTTATTTTTTTTGGCTGTGTTGTGTCTTTGTTGCTGTGTGTGGGCTTTCTCTAGTTGCAGTGAGCGGGCTTCTCATTGCGGTGGCTTCTCTTGTTGTGGAGCACGGGCTCTAGGAGCACAGGCTTCAGTAGTTGTGGCACATGGGCTCAGTAGTTGTGGCTCGCGGGCTCTAGAGTGAAGGCTCAGTAGCTGTGGCACATGGGCTTAGTTGCTTCACGGCATGTGGGATCTTCCCGGACCAGGGCTCGAACCCATGTCCTCTGTATTGGCAGGTGGATTCTTAACCACTGTGCCACCAGGGAAGCGCTCCTTCTGTTTTAAACATTGAAAATAATTCACTTTGCTTAAATAATCATTAAATATGACTCTTAACAAGAACCCAAGTAAGAACAATAAAAATGATTAACACCTTCACTCTCTTCTGTGATTTTTATACTCCATTCTCTTGCTCTTTTTCCCCCTATTTTTTCTTCTAAGTTTCTCCCTAAGATTTTTGTAGCTCAAAAGATCTAGCACCAAACTATGTATAAGACAGGGTGTTTTGACTTAATCTTTCTCATTTTTCCTTCCCTAGAACAAGAAAATCAGTGGCTTGTAGCTAAATGAGAAAGAAATCCGACTTTCTTATGGAAGCAGAATTTGCTCAAATAGAAAGAAGTAGTTTTGTTGTCTGCAGTCCATGACTAAAGATAGGTTCACGGAAGGTATTCCCACTACTTCTTGTTCAACAAAAACTTTACAAAATGCTGCAGATGTTTCAAGATGAAGGAAGTAAAGTTATGAAAAACCTTAACTGTGTTCTCTGTAAGCCAATTCTAAAGTGAGTCTTTGTGGAGGGTTTCCATGGAGGAAATTCTCAATTTCATTGAAATAATAGTTAGTGATCCTATTGACTGTGCCTTTAAAATCAGATTCTTCCACCAGCAAGTAGAAAAAGAGAACCACACTGAGAATGAAAAATTCCCTAAAGCTCTCAGAAGTTAGAATGAGCAACACCAACTTGGTAGTATTTAAACTAGGAGTCTAAAAACTTTTTCTTTTTCTGTTTTTAATTTTTATTTTTATTGGAGTATAGTTGATCTGCAATGTTGTGTTAGTTTCAGGTGTACAGCAAAGTGATTCAGTTATACATATACATATATTCATTCTTTTTTAGATTCTTTTCTCATATAGGTTATCACAGATTTTTTTTTCTTACATCTTTATTGGAGTATAATTGCTTTACAATGTTGTGTTAGTTTCTGCTGTATGACAAAGTGAATCAGCTATATGTATACATATATCCCCATCTCCCCTCCCTCTTGCGTCTCCCTCCCACCCTCCATATCCCACCCCTCTAGGTGGTCACAAAGCACCCAGCTGATCTCCCTGTGCTATGCGGCTGCTTCCCAGTAGCTATCTATTCTACATTTGGTAGTGTATATATGTCCATGCCACTCTCTCACTTCACCCCAGCTTCCCTCTCCCCCCACCCCACCCTTCAAGTCCATTCTCTACGTCTGTGTCTTTATTCCTGTCCTGTCCCTAGGTTCATCAGAGCGATTTTTTCTTTTTTTTTAGATTCCATGTATATGCGTTAGCGTACGATATTTGTTTTTCTCTTTCTGACTTACTTCACTCTGTATGACAGACTCTAGGTCCATCCACCTCACTACAGATAACTCAATTTCATTTCTTTTTATGCCAGCAAAGTAAATATTTTCAGCTTAGGGGCCATAAGGCTTCTGTTGCAGTTCTGTCATTGTGGTGCCAAAGAAGCTATAGACAATACTGAACAAAGGAACACGCATTCCAACAGAATTTTATTTGCAAAACTGGTATATCTTGAGGGACTCAGTTTGCTAATCCCTGATTCAAACACTAATATTAAGCATTTAGGGAAAATAGAGAGAAAAAAAATCTTCGAATTACGGTGAGGTATTGAGTTAAAACTCCAGGAAAAAATGGTTAACACTTTGATCAACGGAACCTATATTATTCTTTTTATTTTTTTTAACATATTTATTGGAGTATAACTGCTTTACAATAGTCTGATAGTTTCTGCTTTATAACAAAGTGAATCAGTTATACATATACATATGTTCCCATATCTCTTCCTTCTTGCGTCTCCCTCCCTCCCACCCTCCCTATCCCGCCCCTCTAGGTGGTCACAAAGCACTGAGCTGATCTCCCTGTGCTATGTGGCTGCTTCCCACTAGTTATCTACATTTGGTTACATTGGTTTTACATTTGTAAACCAATGTACATTGGTTTTACATTTGGTAGTGTATATATGTCCATGCCACGCTCTCACTTTGTCACAGCTTACCCTTCCCCCTCCCCATATCCTCAAGTCCATTCTCTAGTAGGTCTGTGTCTTTATTCCCATCTTACCCCTAGGTTCTTCATGACCTTTTTTTTTTCTTAGATTCCATATATATGTGTTAGCATACGGTATTTGTTTTTCTCTTTCTGACTTACTTCACTCTGTATGACAGACTCTAGGTCTATCCACCTCACTACAAATAACTCAATTTCGTTTCTTTTTTATGGCTGAGTAATATTCCATTGTATATATGTGCCACATCTTCTTTATCCATTCACCCAATGATGGACACTTAGCTTGCTTCCATCTCCTGGCTATTGTAAATAGAGCTGCAATGAACATTGTGGTACATGACTCTTTTTGAATTATGGATTTCTCAGGGTATATGCCCAGTAGTGGGATTGCTGGCTCTCCCAAATGGTAGTTCTATTTGTAGTTTTTTAAGGAACCTCCATACTGTTCTCCATAGTGGCTGTATCAATTTACATTCCCACCAGCAGTGCAAGAGCATTCCCTTCTCTCCTCACCCTCTCCAGCATTTATTATTTCCAGAATTTTTGATGATGGCCATTCTGACCAGTGTGAGATGATATCTCATTATAGTTTTGATTTGCATTTCTCTAATGATTAATGATGTTGAGCATTCTTTCATATTTGTTGGCAGTCTGTATATCTTCCTTGGAGAAATGTCTATTTAGGTCTTCTGTACATTTTTGGATTGGGTTGTTTGTTTCTTTGTTATTGAGCTGCATGAGCTGCTTGTAAATTTTGGAGATTAATCCTTTCTCAGTTGCTTCATTTGCAAATATTTTCTCCCATTCTGAGGGCTGTCTTTTGGTCTTCTTTATAGTTTCCTGTGCTGTGCAAAAGCTTTTAAGTTTCATTAGGTCCCATTTGTTTATTTTTGTTTTTATTTCCATTACTCTAGGAGGTGGGTCAGAAAGGATCTTGCTGTGATTTATGTCATAGAATGTTCTGCCTATATTTTTCTCTAAGAGTTTGATAGTTTCTGGCGTTACATTTAGGTCTTTAATCCATTTTGAGCTTCTTTTTGTGTTTGGTGTTAGGGAGTGTTCTAATCTCATACTTTTACATGTAGCTGTCCAGTTTTCTCAGCACCACTTATTGAAGAGGCTGTCTTTTCTCCACTGTATATTCTGGCCTGCTTTATCAAAGATAAGGTGTCCATATGTGTGTCGGTTTATCTCTGGGCTTTCTATCCACTTCCATTGATCTATATTTCTGCTTTTGTGCCATTACCATACTGTCTTGATTACTGTAGCTTTGTAGTATCGTCTGAAGTCATGGAGCCTATTCCTCCAGCTCCATTTTTCGTTCTCAAGATTGCTTTGGCTATTCGGGGTCTTTTGTGTTTCCATACAAATTGTGAACATTTTTGTTCTAGTTCTGTGAAAAATGCCAGTGGTAGTTTGATAGGGATTGCATTGAATCTGTAGATTGCTTTGGGTAGTAGAGTCATTTTCACAATGTTGATTCTTCCAATCCAAGAACTTGGTATATCTCTCCATCTATTTGAATCATCTTTAATTTCTTTCATCAGTGTCTTATAATTTTCTGCATACAGGTCTTTTGTCTCCTTAGGTAGGTTTATTCCTAGATATTTTATTCTTTTTGTTGCAGTGGTAAATGGGAGTGTTTTCTTGATTTCACTTTCAGATTTTTCATCATTAGTGTATAGGAATGCCAGAGATTTCTGTGCATTAATTTTGTAACCTGCTACTTTACCAAATTCATTGATTAGCTCTAGTAGTTTTCTGGTAGCATCTTTGGGATTCTCTATGTATAGGATCATGTCATCTGCTAACAGTGACAGGTTTACTTCTTCTTTTCTGATTTGGATTCCTTTTATTTCTTTTTCTTATCTGATTGCTGTGGCTAAAACTTCCAAAACTATGTTGAATAAGAGTGGTGAGAGTGGGCAACCTTGTCTTGTTCCTGATCTTAGTGGAAATAATTTCAATTTTTCACCATTGAGGATGATGTTGGCTGTGGGTTTGTCATATATGGCCTTCATTATGTTGAGGAAAGTTCCCTCTATGCCTACTTTCTGCAGGGTTTTTATCATAAATGGGTATTGAATTTTGTCAAAAGCTGTCTCAGCATCTATTGTGATGATCATATGGTTTTTCTCCTTCAGTTCGTTAATATGGTGTATCATGTTGATTGATTTGTGCATATTGAAGAATCCTTGCATTCCTGGGGTAAATACCACTTGATCATGGTGTATGATCCTTTTAATGTGCTGTTGGGTTCTGTTTGCTAGTATTTTGTTGAGGATTTTTGCATCTGTGTTCATCAGTGATATTGGCCTGTAGTTTTCTTTCTTTGTGACATCTTTGTCTGGTCAAGGTGATGGTTGCCTTGTAGAATGAGTTTGGGAGTGTTCCTCCCTCTGCTATATTTTGGAAGAGTTTGAGAAGGATAGGTGTTAGCTCTTCTCTAAATGTTTGATAGAATTCGCCTGTGAAGCCATCTGGTCCTGGGCTTTTGTTTGTTGGAAGATTTTTAATCATATCCTCAATTTCAGTGCTTGTGATTGGTCTGTTCATATTTTCTATTTTTTCCTGGTTCAATCTTGGCAGTTTGTGCATTTCTAAGAATTCATCCATTTCTTCCAGGTTTTCCATTTTTTTGGCATAGAGTTGCTTGTAGTAATCTCTCATGATCTTTTGTATTTCTGCAGTGTCAGTTGTTACTTCTCCTTTTTCATTTCTAATTCTACTGATTTGAGTCTTCTCCCTTTTTTTCTTGATGAGTCTGGCTAATGGTTTACCAATTTTGTTTATCTTCTCAAAGAACCAGCCTTTAGTTTTATTGATCTTTACTATCCTTTCCTTCATTTCTTTTTCATTTATTTCTGATCTGATCTTTATTATTTCTTTCCTCTGCTAACTTTGGGCTTTTTTGTTTCTTCATTCTCTAATTGCTTTAGGTGCAAGGTTAGGTTGTTTATTTGAGATGTTTTCTATTTCTTAAGGTAGGATTGTATTGCTATAAACTTCCCTCTTAGAACTGCTTTTGCTGCATCCCATAGGTTTTGGGTCGTCGTGTTTTCATTTTCATTTGTTTCTAGGTATTTTGTGATTTCCTCTTTGATTTCTTCAGTGATCTCTTGGTTATTAAGTAGTGTGTTGTTTAGCCTCCATGTGTTTGTACTTTTTACAGATCTTTTCCTGTAATTGATACCTAGTCTCATAGTGTTGTGGTCTAAAAAGATACTTGATACAATTTCAATTTTCTTAAATTTACCAAGGCTTGATTTGTGACCCAAGATATGATCTATCCTGGAGAATGTTCCATGAGCACTTGAGAAGAATGTGTATTTTGTGGTTTTTGAAAGGAATGTCCTATAAATATCTATTAAATCCATCTTGTTTAATGTATCATTTAAAGCTTGTGTTTCCTTATTTATTTTCATTTTGGATGATCTGTCCTTTGGTGAAAGTGGGGTGTTAATGTCCCGTACTATGAATGTGTTACTGCCGATTTCCCCTTTTATGGCTGTTAGTGTTTGCCTTATGTATTGAGGTGCTCCTATGTTGGGTGCCTAAATATTTACAATTGTTATATCTTCTTCTTGGATCGATCCCTTGATCATTATGTAGTGTCCTTCTTTGTCTCTTGTAATAGTCTTTATTTTAAAGTCTATTTTGTCTGATATGAGAATTGCTACTGCAGATTTCTTTTGATTTCCATTTGCATGGAATATCTTTTTCCATCCCCTAACTTTCCGTCTGTTTGTGTCCCTAGGTCTGAAGTGGGTCTCTTGTAGACAGCATATGTATGGGTCTTGTTTTTATATCCATTCAGCCAGGCTGTGTCTTTTGGTGGGAGCATTTAATCAATTTACATTTAAGGTAATTATCGATATGTATGTTCCTATTCCCATTGTCTTAATTGTTTTGGGTTTGTTATTGTAGGTCTTTTCCTTTTCTTGTGTTTCTTGCCTAGAGAAGTTCCTTTAGCCGTTGTTGTAAAGCTGGTTTGGTGGTGCTGAACTCTCTCAGCTTTTGCTTGTCTTTAAAGGCTTTCATTTCTCCATGAAATCTGAATGAGATCCTTGCTGTGTAGAGTAATCTTGGTTGTAGGTTTTTGTCCTTCATCACTTTAAATATGTCCTGCCACGCCCTTCTAGCTTGCAGAGTTTCTGCTGAAAGGTCAGCTGTTAACCTTATGGGGATTCCCTTGTGTGTTATTTGTTGTTTTTCCCTTGCTGCTTTTAATATGTTTTCTTTGTATTTAATTTTTGATAGTTTGATTAATATGTGTCTTGGCATGTTTCTCCTTGTATTTATCCTGTATGGGACTCTCTGTGCTTCCTGGACTTGATTAACTATTTCCTTTCCCATATTAGGGAAGTTTTCAACTATAATCTCTTTAATTATTTTCTCAGTCCCTTTCTCAGTCCCTTTCTCAGTCCTCTTTTTCTTCTGGGACCCCTGTAATTCAAATGTTGTTACGTTTAATGTTGTCTCAGAGGTCTCTGAGACTGTCCTCAGTTCTTTTCAATCTGTTTTCTTTATTCTGCTATGCAGTAGTTATTTCCACTATTTTATATTCCAGGTCACTTATCTGTTCTTATGCCTCAGTTTTTCTGCTGTTGATCCCTTCTAGAGTATTTTTAATTTCATTTATTGTGTTGTTCTTCGTTGCTTGTTTCCTCTTTAGTTCTTCTAGATCCTTGTTAAATGTTTCTTGCATTGTCTCTATTCTGTTTCCCAGATTTTGGAGCATCTTTGCTATCATTATTCTGAATTCTTTTTCAGGTAGACTGCCTATTTCCTCTTCATTTGTTAGGTCTGGTACGTTTTTACCTTGTTCCTTCATCTGCTGTGTGTTCTTCTGTCTTCTCATTTTGCTTATCTTACTGTGTTTGGGGTCTCATTTTTGCAGGCTGCAGATTCGTAGTTCCTGTTGTTTTTGGTGTCTGTCCCCAGTGGCTAAAGTTGATTCAGTGGGTTGTGTAGGCTTCCTGGTGGAGGGGACTAGTGCCTGTGTTCTTGTGGATGAGGCTGGATCTTGTCTTTCTGGTGGGCAAGTCCACATCTGGTGGTGTGTTTTGGTGTGTCTGTGGGCTTATTATGATTTTAGGCAGCCTCTCTGCTAATGGGTGGGGTTGTGTTCCTGTCTTGCTAGTTGTTTGGCATAGGATGTCCACACTGTAGCTTGCTGGTCATTGAGTGAATCTGGCTGCTGGTGTTAAGATGGAGATCTCTGGGAGATTTTTGCCGTTTGATATTATGTGGAGCTGGGAGGTCTCTTGTGGACCAATGTCCTGAAGTTGGCTCTCCCAGCTCAGTGGCACAGCCCTGACTTCTGGCTGTAGCACCAAGAGCCTTTCATCCACACGGCTCAGAATAAAAGCGAGAAAAAGTAGAAAGAAAGAAAGAAAGAAAGAAAGAAAGAGGATAAAATAAAGTAAGATAACATAAAATAAAGTTATTAAAATAAAAAATAATTATTAGGAAAAAAAATTTTTTTAAGTAAGAAAACATAACAAAACAAAAAAACGGACAGAACCCTAGGACAAATGGTGAAAGCAAAGTTATATAGACAAAATGTCACACAGAAGCATACACATACACTCTCACAAAAAGAGGAAAAGGGGAAAAAGTAATATATCTTGCTCTCAAAGTCCACCTCCTCAATTTGGGATGATTCGTTGTCTATTCACGTATTCCACAGATGCAGGGTACATCAAGTTGATTGTGGAGCTTTAATCCGCTGCTCCTGACGCTGCTGGGAGAGATTTCCCTTTCTCTTCTTTGTTCGCACAGCTCCCAGGGGCTCAGCTTTGGATTTGGCCCCTCCTGTGCGTGTAGGTCGCCTGAGGGCGTCTGTTGTTCGCTCAGACAGGACGGGGTTAAAGGAGCAGCTGATTTGGGGGCTCTGGCTCACTCAGGCTGGGGGAGGGAGGGGTATGGATGCGGGCGAGCCTGCAGAGTCTTAGGCCATCGTGATGTTGCACCAGCCTGAGGTGCCGTGAGTTCTCCTGGGGAAGTTGCCCCTGGATCCCGGGAGTCTGGCAGTGGCGGGCTGCACAGGCGCCCCGAAGGGAGGTGTGGATAGTGACCTGTGCTCGCACACAGGCTTCTTGGTGGCGGCAGCAGCAGCCTTAGCGTCTCATGCCCGTCTCTGGGGTCTGCGCTGATAGCCGCAGCTCGTGCCCATGTCTGGAGCTCCGTTAAGCAGCGCTCTTAATCCCCTCTCCTCGCACACTAGGAAACAAAGAGGTCAGAAAAAGTCTCTTGCCTCTTTGGCAGCTCCAGACTTTTTCCTGGACTCCTTCCCGGCTAGCCATGGTGCACTAACCCCTTCAGGCTGTGTTCACGCTGCCAACCCCAGTCCTCTCCTTGCGATCCGATCCGACCTCTGAAGCCTGAGCCTCAGCTCGCAGCCCCGCCCGCCCCGGTGGGTGAGCAGACAAGCCTCTCGGGCTGCTGAGTGCTGGTCGGCACCGATCCTCTGCGGGAATTTCTCCGCTTTGCCCTCCGCACCCCTGTTGCTGTGCTCTCCTCCGTGGCCCCGAAGCTCCCCCTTCCGCCACCCACAGTCTCCGCCGGCGAAGGGGCTTCTAGTGTGTGGAAACCTTTCCTCCTTCACAGCTCCCTCCCACTGGTGCGGGTCCCGTCCCTATTCTTTTGTCTGTTTTTCCTTTTGCCCTACCCAGGTACGTGGGGAGTTTCTTGCCTATTGGGAGGTCTGAGGTCTTCTGCCAGCGTTCAGTGGGTGTTCTATAGGAGCAGTTCCACGTGTAGATGTATTTCTGATGTATCTGTGGGGAGGAAGGTAATCTCCACGTCTTAGTCTTCCGCCGTCTTCCCCTATATTATTCTTTATTGAGGTGTGCCTTTTGGAATAAGAGAAAGGCACAGAACAACAATAATGAGTGTAGTTAGCTTAATCCTCTAATCCTTTCTTCTGCTCTCTTTTTCGCCTTTCTTCCTTTTCCTTCTCATTCCAATTTTCTCCTTTATTGTTTTCAGTAAACGTTTAGACTTGTGTACATATCACATTCACGTATCCATTCCATAAGAATGCTTGAGCTATTTTGATGGATAGCATTTAGTCCCAGCTTGATTTTCATGTAGAATGGGAGTGGAAGAACACTTTAGTCTCAAGAAACAAAGTTTGCTAGCCAGTTTACGCAGTTTGCATGTCTAGTGGCAATGAAGAAAGACAGATCTTCCTGTCAACATGCTGACTCATATACTCTACCGCCACTTCAATGACTGAAGAGTCTGCAATCAATTATGTGACACAGCATTGTCTAATTGATGGGCTATATGTGTGTGTGAGGCTATTATAATAGATTAGTTCCTATTAAGATAAAATCATCATGTGGAAAACTCTCTGCCTGCCAAATGCCGGCTTCTGCCAAACCATCTGATCAGTGTTATAGAATATCTAAGCATTTATTCTCAGAAAAGTGACTATAGAAAAACAGCAGCCTCGCATTCAGCACATTGGCCCTCTCTCCTCCTTGCTTCAAGTCACATCTGCTGATTTCATGGTTTGATACTTTTTTAAAAATTCTTGTTAGCTCTCTTGAGCCTGTTGGATCCCATCCGGCCTCCCAGCCTCACACACTAAATCAACCAAACTCAGATCAGGCTCTCTGCTAAGCGGGAAGGAAGGAAGAAGCACAGAGGGGCATAGAAACATTATACTGAACTCTGGTAGGCTTGGAGAATATTTGCCCGAAATTGATCCCTTGAACCTTGAACCTAACAAACTTGCTTGGTACTCGTTGTCATATTGTGGAAACCACAGTATTGAATTGGACTTGGTTTCGGCCACACCCCTAACAGTTGGCATAGATAGGATCTCAAGCAAGACATGAAATATCTCGGGTCCTCAAATTTTTACAAAGTAAGGAAGATGGATTGGGAAGATTTTGAGGATATTTTTCAGTTTTATATTCCAAGAATCTCAGATGATGTATTTTGAAAATTCTTTTTTGACTCTAAACTTAATAGCAGTGCATTTAATAATGAGGTTCCCTGATCTAGTTATCTCTTTTGTAACAACCCACCCCCAAATTTTGTGGCTTAAGAAAACAGCATATATTTTTCTCACAAATCTGCAATTTGGGTCGGAATTTGTCAGGCAGTCATCTCTACCCCACTCAGCATCGGCTAAGGCAGCTCAAAGGCTGGAGATTGGAATCATCTGAAGCCTTATTGACTCAGGTACTTGGCAGTTGATGTTTGCTGTTAGCTGGAACTTAAGCTGGAACTGCCAGCTGGAACCTCTGTAGGTGGCATTTTCATGTGTCCTGAGCCTCCTTATAACATGGTGGCTGGGTTTCCAGGGCAAGCATCTAGATTGAGGGGGCCAGGAGGAAGCTGTGTTGCTTTTACAAGCTAATCTTGGAAGTTGTGCAGAGTCTCTCTCACCACATTCTATTTGTCAAGAAGGTCATAAAGGTCTGCCCAGTTCAAGGGGAAAGGAAAAATTGATAAGGGTGTGGCAAGGTGTTGGAAGAGCTGGTGGGACTGGAAATATTTCTGTGGCCAGTTTTGGAAAATATAATCTGCCACATTCAGGTTATAACAAGGGCTTATATTTGAATAGAACTACTATGGAATAGATGTGCTAATATCACTGCTTGGGAACTCAGCTTCCTCATTAATAATTTAAAAAGGAAAAAAAAAAAGAGTGATTCTATATCCCAGAGTCTCTGCTTAATATCCCTATATGCCTTATTCCATTTAATCTTCATTTTTACAGGTGAGGAATTGGAAGTAGGAGGAGTTCAAGTACCTTGCCTAGGTTCTCATAGCAGGCAAGTGTGCAATGGAAAGTGGACTTCAGAATCAAGCCTGTCTAGTTACAAAGCCCCTGTCTCTTCTGCTACCCCATAGTGCTTCACACATAAAACTCCTGTTCTCATGTTTTAACTTTATTTTTGTTGTTGTTGAAAGAGGGTAAATTCAGATGATATTTTAGGTGGGACTGAAAAGGGAGAAGAGTTGCCAGATAGTTTAACACCTGAAGTGACTCCATATCTAAAATTAGTCTTTGAAAATTAGTCAGCAGGAGTTGATTGTGAATGGCCATTTTTTCTCTTGCACTGGAGAAGGGCAAAGCAGGACGATAGCCTGGCTGTTATTGGTACCTAAGGACTGGGGAAAATGCTGAAGCGTGTCTCTGATTCATAGCTGATGGTATGTATGACCATAACGTGAGTAAAAATTTATGAGGCAGTTCTCCAAGGGTTAATGATGAATAAGTGTATAAAGTGTCATTAGAATCAGATGTGAGAACACAGAAGAGTAGACCAAAGCTGCCCAGAAGTCTGGACTAAAAAGGAGTCAAGCAGTTGTTGCCTGAGGTTGGGCTTCTGTGTTTGTGGGCCAGGCCCATGTAAGAGAACGGAGCGGGCAAGAGTGTCTTTGCTTGTCACTGGATTAGGTTCTTCTACCAAATTTATGTGTCAGGTATGCATGCCAGATTGCCATTAAACAGAAGGCTTTGTGAAGGCTCTCTGCCTACACAGGGTCACCCTTTAATGATTGCCTACCCCATTCATTCAGTAAAATCAAACAAACAACAACAACAAAAAATGTAGTTGACCTGATCCAATTATCTTTTAACATATTTGGCATTGACTTGACCCAACCAATTGAGTATGGCATCATGTGAACATAGGTTTATAGGGATTCACCTCCTATCCCCTGCTTCCCCCCCCCCACATTAGCTGTAGAGAAATCTATGGTCTTTAAGGAAGTTATTATAAGAATTTTTGTTTTTTGTTAACAATGGGGTAGCTGTTAAAAGACCATTCTGGGTCTGGTTGACAAAAGATTTTGCCTCATTGTCTACATCAACACACTCACTGCCTTAGTACAAATGGTCTCCCAAGGACAATTTTTAGGTCTTAGCTGTGAGATTTCTTTTTCTCATGTGCTTGCAGCAATTTCAATTGCTTCATAGCTCAACATCTGGACCACATTTGGCTTCATTGTTGGAAAATAAATTAGCATCCCAGATCACGAACAAGGGGCTGACCTTGCACTGGAAAGCAGCGACCATGTCTTCAGTTGATAGACCAGTCTTCCTTGACTATGGAGAAAAAGCTGAAACGCATCTCTTTTCTGGAATTAGTGCCGTCTCTCAGAACAGCCTGAGTCTGCTCACAATAAACTGGACATTTGCCCTAGGATGTGGAGCAAAAGATGACACTAATTGGAAGTTGGCATCCTGGAAAACATGTCACAGTCACCTCCTGCAGGAAGATAACCCTTATCATGTGCCAGCACCGAACTGTGGGAACCATGGACCTGCCTGTGTCTGCTCACACCTGTTCCAACACGGGTGCCAAGAAATGGGGGATCAGGAGGAATTAGGCGCACAGAGCCTTTGGGAAGCCACAGAAGTCACAGGGCCCTTTGGAATTATAATAGATTCGACAAGGAGGGGATGGCCTATGTAGATGTATTTGGCTGTGGTCATGAGCATTGAGAATCCCATGTCAAGCACCAATCTGAACAAACTGAACACTGAAGGAAACAGAAGATTAAAGGAGCCAGAAATAGACACCATGAAAAAGACAGAGGATTTACATTACTGGTAAGTTTTATTTTTATTGCAACTTTTTCTTTTTAAATTAGGAGTGATGTACAAATATGGAGATAGAAATGCATTGCATTGGTATAAATAAATAGACTTATACCCACTAGTATCTTCTGCTATTTAATGGATCGGGGCAGATTTTAAGTCAAATCATGGCCCAAGAAGTGTCAGCTGTAAGCACATATAAAACCTGACATCACAATTAGCATAAACATGGGTGTTAATCCTAACTGTGAAATATAAAGTGATTACACTTTGTGATCACACCTCTCTTATTTTATCTCCTTACCTTCCTCTCATAAAGGGCTCCCAAAACTTTTTTTTTTATATGGGTCTGCGTAAGATACAGAAGTGAGGAATAGATATAGATGACTCTATGTAGCCAGGAGAGATACTGCTTCTTTCCCACTATGGCATGTTAACTCCTTTTCCTACTATTCAGTTAGTTCCACAAAAGTTTATTACGATCCCATTTGGTGTCAGACACTGTGTGCTAAGCACTTGGGGTACAAAATATTTAGGCCACTTTTAGCTATTTCCCAGATTACTGCACTAGTCTCTTAGTCAGGGATCTTGTTTCTGGTCTCACCACTTCACCATTACACTTTTCCCAACTTGCTCTTCAAAATACAGATTGAGTCATCTTTCTAAAATGTAAATTCTATCACATTACTTCCATGAATTAAATTCTTTAGTTGTTATCAGTTGCCCTCAGGATACAGTTCTAGCTCTTTGGCGGGACACCTGAGATTCTGATGAGCCTGCTACTGCTTGCCCACCTCATCTTTGGCCATCCCTCATCACGCCTCTGAGGCATGTTTAACTGAGCACAGTTACACAGAACTACTTGCAATTACCTGAAAGCACCATGTGCTTTCTTATCTCTAGGTCTTTGCAAAAAGTGTTCCCTCAACCTGGATTACCTTCTGCCCCTCTGCATGTGGTCAATGCCTACTCATCTTTCCTACCTTCATTGAAATGCCACTTCCTTTGGGGAGCTTACCATAACTTTCCTTCTACACTGCTGCAGCACCATTAGCTTAATCAAGTAACCATCTCTTGTTGGTTAAATGATTTATTTTATCACTCACTAGTACATTTATCACTCCTTTACATCCCTCTAGAGTAGTTAAGTCTTTGATTAAAATATAACAAATCTATGCACTCCTACCCTTTGTTTTGTGTCTTGTGCACACACCATCAATATTATAGCTATGTGCATATTCTCATACTTATTTAGCATTTATGATGGCAAAGAATAGTTTTTCACTTATCATTATTTAATCTTTAAAACAACTCTAAGTAGTAGTTACTACTGCCATCATCTCATTTTCAGCTACATTTAATTAATTTCCCCAGGTGTTTAGAATAGCAGAACTAAGATTTAAACCCTGATCTGTAAGACACCAGAGTCTATTTTGCTCTCTCTTAAGACACAGTATAATAAGTTCCTTCTGTCTGTCGCTCACTTATTTAATTTTAAACTTTCCAAGGTTAGGAATAACGTTTTAATCATAGTTACAGCTCCAGTACATAGTACAATGTCTTTCATGCAATGCATTTTGAGAACACAGAGAATGGATGGGGAGGCCTTTGCACCTATCCTTAAGTTGCTCATAGAACTAGAGGGCAGACACCTAAAAGGAAAATTTTGATATAATGAGATAAATGCACTATTATAGATAGGCACCGGTTACTATGAAGTGAGGAGGAGGGACGTATAGCCCAGACTTCAAGTGCTTGGTTTCCTAAAAGAAGTAATGCCTGAATTGAATATGAACACACTAACTTCTTAGATACATTTGCACTAAATGTGTATCTAGGGGAAATTCAAGTAATGTAATCTTCTTCGTGACAAAAAATTAAACTGCAGTCATATTTTTGAAGCATGTAGCAGATGAGGTGTGGAGAAATGATATCATGTTAGGGTCAAGGGCTAGATTTAAAATTTTTGATTTGGCATTTTTCATGTGACAAATGATTATTGGAGTCTGGTTGAATAAAAACTCTAAGTCTTCAAGTAATATGAACTGGAAACACCCCCTCAATTTTGTTTAATTTTTTAAATATGTAGAAACATTACCATTTCTATAATATCCAGACTAAAGTCTGTTTAGAAACCATCTGCATGACCTCTTGTCCTCATTCTTTTGACCTCTACAGAGGAGAAGTTGGGTTGAAGACTCCTGAAGGATATTTCCAGCTCTAGTAGACTCTGATCCTCAGTTTTGTCCGTGATTTACTCTGAGAACGTAGTAAAATGTCCACTGTTTTAATAAATACAGATAATCATATTCTGAAAGGAAAAGTAGTATTATAAGTCAGGTGCTTGCAATTTTGAGCTAAACTCCGAGCACTTCTAATCTGAATTCAGATGAGCTCCTGAGATCAGTATACCTGTTTTTTTTTTAAGATTTTTTTTTTCTTTGATGTGGACCATTTTTAAAGTCTTCTTGAATTTGTTACAATATTGCTTTTGATTTATGTTTTGGTTTTTTGGCCCTGAGGCATGTGGGATCTTAGCTCCCCGACCACGGATTGAACCCGCACCCCCTGCATTGGAAGGAGAATTCTTAACCGCTGGACTGCCAGGGAAGTCCCTAGCATACCTGGTTTTTAAGTGTGGTTACTGACACCGATTTCAAAGTGAGGGCTGCTGTCCTTGGTGCTGACAGTGATGTTTACATTGATCTTCTTGAGGAAGTATGTGTGTGTGAAAGAGAGAGTGGGGGTTGTGGGGAGAGAGCGAGAGGTGGGCGGGGACAGAGGGAGAGTTATCCAGGACACAGAAAAAATGTCTCTCACTCGTTTAACCAGGAAGCATCGCTTTTACTCTTCTAAACTCATCTAGGGAGCTTCAAAGATTTTCTGGGATTCTTCATTATTTAATCTATATCTTTTTTTTTTTTTTTTTTTGCGGTACTCGGGCCTCTCACTGTTGTGGCCTCTCCCGCTGCGGAGCACAGGCTCCAAACGCGCAGGCTCAGCGGCCATGGCTCACGGGCCCAGCCTTTCCGCGGCATGTGGGATCTTCCCGGACCAGGGCACGAACCCGTGTCCCCTGCATCGGCAGGCGGACTCTCAACCACTGCGCCACCAGGGAAGCCCTGATCTATATCTTTTTAAACTGTGACTGAATTTTTACATAAGGGGTTAAGAGTGGTTCCCCCTTAGCTTTTCATTTTCCATGTTGATCTCTCAGTTTGCCGTACAATAGCCTTTGTATGCGTATTGTGTCAGGGAGTTTCTTCCTTTTATTTTCAGCAAATTTAAATACCCATTTGACATTATTCTTTGTGTTCTCCTCTTCACAGACATGGAAGACATCGGTTCAGTTTCTATGAACTTAAAAATCAAGTTGTGATTAACCTGTTTATGTAACTGGAAAATACTGTGCCTCCTTTCCTCCCCTGCAGGGTATCTGCTCCTCCTGTTTGTTCTTAATAACAACCAAATTCCTTGGGCTAATGATATTATTTGTTGAAAAGCATGGAAGACTACTGGGAGCCATTATCATTCTTGCCGTCTTTTTCTTTTTTTAAAAAAAAAAAAGAATTACGAAGCTTTTGCCTCATCTCTCCATTTTCTGATCATTTCACTGATCACACGTCAGCATATTTCACACCAGGTACTATCTTTCAGACCAGTTTATTTATTCCCCTTTTAACCTTCCTTATGCAACTCACAGTTCTTTTTTTTCCCCCAATTCTTTTCCAGTTATCTTAGAAAGATTTGTCTCCCTCTCTTCGTTCCACTTGTGAGAAAAAAAGGGGCTAATCCAGACTTTTCAGTATAGGAGTATTGCTGGCAATACCTCTGTAGTAAAGGGAATGAAAGCTAGAAACTTTGATGTGGAATTAGGGAGAATAAAGAACCAGTGCCTTGAACTTTGAAACCCACTGAAAATGCATTCAGTACCTTTAAGAGTCAACATTTTCTTCCTTATCTTTCTCTAGTTAAATTTACTTTCATCAAAGAACAAAATCTTTTTTTTTCTGTTTTGTTTTCCCTTTTTTTTGGCATTTCATATTGTTTGCTACAGTTTTTTTCTAATGCAATTGTACCATATTTCAGTTTCAGCTGAGGTTAAAAAAGCTTTTGTGAACTGGACCTTTACAGATGATGTATAACATTTCATTATGTGTTTGAGGTCCAAGCAATAGGTATATAACTTTTGGAAAATATTTATTTCCATCATGGGGCCTCTCTGTATTAATTTCTTATGCTTGATGGATTTTGTTAAATATTTCATTGCCATCCATTTATTTTCAAAACTGAATGCCTACATTTTCTTTGCATCAAACAAATAACCACCTTAGTAGGTTTTTATCTATTCACACTCCAGTTTTTAATATTCCTTCATTTATTCACATGGCAATTATTTATGACAATTATCAATAGATAGAGTGCCTAGTACATACCAGGCATTGTACTAAGTCCTGTGACAGAGATATTTAAAGAATAGTCTTTATCTCAAGTTGCTCATGCTGTAATGGGGGTACCAGATGAGCAAACATAATTGTGGGAGTGAATTAACTGAATTAACTCAGTTAATTGAATTATGACAGAGGTACAAAGTGTCATGGATATAGGAAAGGGTACCAACTTATCCACTGGGGTCCAGAGCTGGAAACTCTATGGTATGACCTTGAAGAATTGCCCTAATGGACTTATAACTGAGCAGTGTTTACTGGCCCTGATTGTGATACATCTGTGCAGTTGTATGGGCTTTGGAATCAGAGAGACCTGGAAACAAATTCTGGCCCAGCTGTTTCCTAAGTGGTGTTCTACTTGAGATTCAATTTTTTCATCTACGAAATGAGAATGATGACACCTGCCTCACAAAATATGATTTGAATAAGATAATGAGGTTCATATCTTTTCTTTAAGCCCCTTCCCATAGACATTAATGATAACAAGACTGAACTCTGATTATCACACTTGGTAATGCTCAAGCCTTGGTTTAAGCTATTTACATGTCTAATCCTTATGATTGTCACCACTACTCTGTTAGGTATATATTATTATTTCTATTATCCCTGCTTCACAAGGAGGAAAGTGAGGTCTACAGAAGTTAAATGATTTGTCCCAAGGATATGGTTTATAAGAGAGAGAGCAAGGGGTTGAACTTAAATCTGCTTAGCACTGAAGCCCAGGTCTTTATCTCCCCCTATACTCTTGCTTCCTGCCCTGTTTTATTTCGATTATTGAGTATGGTAGACATTTGTCTCACGGGTTTTGATTCCCTGGTAGGAGACTAGGGTAGACATTAAAGTATACATTTTATGTGGACGTGCACCATGTGTATTTTGCTAAGCTGAATCCTCAGCTTGTCACATAGGACTTGATACCCAGAAGGCACTTATATTTGTAAAAATGTAGACTAAGCTGATGTAACAAAGAAACTCCAAAACACAGATGTTTATTTCCTTCTCACATAAGAGTCCATGGCAGGTAGGTAGGCTTGACTTTTCCATTTTCAACAAGCAGACAAGTAACAGCAAAAGTCCAGGTCAAGGATTTTTTTTAAGCAAGTGATGCCAAAGTTGCCCTTGTCACTTCCATTCACTCTCCATTAGTGCAAACTTAGGTCACCATCCGTCCCTATGAGATGGGTCAGAAAATTTACATTCTAGTTGGATGGCTGCTTTCTCAGGAAGGGGAGGAGAATAGATTTGTGAGCACCACCAGAAATTTCCATTACAGTGCTCAGTGAACATTTATTGAATGAGTAAATGAAGAAAATCAAAGCCTGTAAGTAAACATGAGCCCCAATGAGACCAAGACAAAGGTGTTAGCTTGATCCACTAGCTCAGAGACCTATGTCAACGTGCCAATACGTCTTTCCAGCTAATTCTTGCAAAAACACATCTTTAGTCATAGCCACCTATTGTAAGTGTCATTTCACTCTAATGTTTTCCTTTAATCTGTGACTGTCAACTTTTCTCTTGAATGTCAGAATGGGATCGAAGCTAGAGAAGAGTTTATGTGAGCTCCATGGATTATGCCACTCTCTTAAGGGAGATAAAGTGACAGGTTATACAGCACTTATCTATGTCAGCTATCAGGGACTCTTCATCCTGCAGGGGAGAGTATCACGAGTTTTAGCTGGTTATTTGTGATCCTCTTTCAGAACTACCTTGGAATTAGAAGAGAGTAGCTCTGACACTGGCAAATGTAGTTTTAATTCTCCTAAAAGAAATTTTCTACCTTTGGGCTTCTAGACTCTGTCAGATCAATATCCTAGCTGGGAACTCTATCCTGGCAACTTCCTCTTTTCTGCAATGTAACACTTGCCTTGTTTCATTAGAGTTTTTTCACAGCCCCTGTACGGGCATGTATTGTATGATGATCCACTGGTAGCAGATAATTTGCCCCAGAGAGTGTGACCACTTTTCTTTGTTGCCTGAGGGTATGAGAGATCCTTATTAATTTCACCGAGTCAACAGCCAGAATTGCAATAGACTTTGTGAATGCAGAAGAGAAAAAGGTACAGATCAGGGGGAGTAGTCAGTGAGGACATTTTCTTCCAAATTTACCAAGGTGGAACCTTCCTCTCTCACTTGTAAGGCTGAAAAAAAAATTAAAGAATAACTACTGAAATCTCATATCTCTTTAAGCTCTTTCATTCCTAAGAACTTAAAGTGACTCTGTAGACCTACATCTCATTTATTTTCACGACATCCCTGTGGAGTCAGAGGCTAGTTTTTCTTTTACTGTCCAGAGGAAAGGCAATGCACTAAGAACTCAAGTGACTTGTATTCAAGGTCAAAAAATGAGACAAGTTGTAAAGCCAATGCTTGAATTCAGGCTTCTGGCTTCTCACCTAGTGGCTGCTTTAAGATGATAGTATTTGGGGAAGAAACATAGATGGGAAAACTTAAAATATATGATAAAGACACGATATATTGAGGTTCAGATCTGGAAATGTTCCTTAGTTCACAGATGTAAAAAAATGCTTTCGAGGGACTTCACTGGTGGCGCAGTGGTTAAGAATCTGCCTGCCCATGCAGGATACACAGGTTTGAGCCCTGGTCCAGGAAGATCCCACATGCCACGGAGCAACTAAGCCCGCATGCCACAACTACTGAGCCTGTGCTCTAGAGCCTGTGTGCCACAACTACTGAAGCCTGTGTGCCTAGAGCCCGTGCTCCACAACAAGGGAAGCCACCACAATGAGAAGCCCGCACACAGCAACAAAGAGTAGCCCCCGCTCGCTGCAACAAGAGAAAGCCTGCGTGCAGCAATGAAGACCCAATGCAGCCAAAAATAAAATAAAATTTAAAAAAAAATTAAAAAGAAACAGAAGAGTGGAAGATATTGGCCATGGCACATAACTGATGCTCATTAAATTGTTGTGGAATAGAAGGGTTGTATAACAAAAAGTGCGTGAACAAAATCACCTCAGATTTGTAGGGTTGGAGCAAGATCTCCTTAGCCCCTATGGTACCTTTGTACAAATTAGGCAAAATGCTTTTCTTCCAGGTGCACACAGCCCTAAGTCAGGGTGCAGAGCTCGGTGAGTGAAGCCCTGGCTGGATTTCAGTGTCATTTATCCAACTCTTCAGCTGGATGCTCTTTATGGCAATCTTGGGGTAGAATAGCACCCTTAAAAGTCACCTAGTCCTTCTCCCCACATTCAGGGAATATAACGTCATGTCTACCCCACAATAGAAGTTAATCCACTTTTAAAGACCTCTTGGAAAAATATTTTCACTTCATCAGTTTCTCATAATATTCTGAAGTCCTTGAGGTTAGGATAAGGTTCATCTCTATATGAAGGGAAAAAAGAACAGCAACAATGAGGACCTCATAGATTATGAGCTTGCAGTGGATTTAACAAGGTTCACAAGAGGCCAGTTTATAATAAGCTTTCCACTGGAAGTGGAAAACATCAGAGGGAAGTGCTGGTATACAAATATGCAGCCTGGCCAACTTCAGACAGTCATTCAGAGAAGAGAACCTAAGTTTCCATGAATCAGGACTGTAGGTATCTGCAGCCTGTGTAGATCACAGGAAGCACTAAAGCCCCCAAGACATAACTAGTTTCTACAGAAACCCTCTTTCTTAGACTCTATTAATTTTGGTAAGAATATAATTGTAAACACATGGTCACACTAATGTTGGATGGTGGGTACATTTTAATTCACAGCTTGAGAAAAAGAGAAATGGACAGAAATGAAGTGACTAGCTCACATGGCATTAGCAAACTTTAAATTTCTAATTCCATCTTTCCACTAAATCTGATAATTTCTAGAGTTGACCAAATAAGTCCCTGAAATACCAATAATGTGAATACTTATCATGTGTCAGTTACTGTGCTAAGTTCTTTCTATAGTGTATGGACTGAATTGTGTCCCCCCTAAAATTCGTATGTTGAAACTCCAACCCACAATGTGACTGTATCTGGAGATTAGGCCTTTAGGGAGATAATTAAAGTTAAATGAGGTCATAAGGTAGGGCCCTAATACTTTAGAGCTGGTGTCCTTATAAGAAGAGAAGGGATGCTAGAGTTGTCTTTCACACACGTGCATATGGAGGAAAGACCATATTAGGACGCACTTAGATCCTAGATTTCTGGCCTCCAAAACTGTGAGAAAATAAATTTCTGTTGTTCAAGTCCCACAGTCTGTGAAATTTTGTTATGGTATCCCTCTCTAACACATATAATTAGCTCAAATAAGCTTGTTACTGAGGCCGGTGGTATTATTTTAGGAATTAAGACTAGCGATTAACAGTACAGGTAGTTTTAGAGCCAACTATCTGACCTCAAATCCTAACTCTACCACTTTCTACTTATGTGACCCTGGGCAAGTTCTCTATCTTTCTTTATATAAGTTTTTCCATGTGAAAATTGGCAATAATAATAGTATCTTTATCATTTTCTATTCATTACTTTATTAAAAATAAAATAATCAAAAAACAAAGAGATTGCCAAATACTAAAAAACAGAAATTGTAGGAAAAGAATAGTATCTTCCTTGTTGGGTGTGAAGAAGGTTCAGTGAGTTAATGTTTAAAAGTATTGTATTGCTTGGCACAGAGAATACCCTCAGTATGAATAAGCTATTGTTATAACCCCAATTTTAGATGAAGAAACTGAGGCTTAGGAAGATTAACTAACTCAAGGTCACCCAGCTATTATGCTGGGATGTACCATTATTGTAACTAGATTCTTCATTTGCAGAAACCAAGGACTTAATCTTTACACTGTATTGACTCTGGCAAAGGACAATCAAGTGAGAAATGCAGTTAAAACCTTTTTCTAAGTGGCCTAACAATCTAAACATTTTGAAATTTGCCCACTTACACTGTAGGGCCAGGACTTTGGTGGGACTTACTTTCAACCACTTAACTTTGCTAAAACCACCAGGGTTTTGAATGTCAGAGAAGGGATCTTTTGTTATTTCTCTTCCTTCTCAACACTATCCTGACTTGCTTTCTCCTGTCACAGCAGTTCTAGAAAGTGTCCAAAATATAGGAAAAGCACTCTTACCATAAGGTATATGAGGAAATTTAGCTAATAGAAAATGCTCCATATGAAACATTAAGTGGGCACATGGGCACTGAGAATGGCAAGGTGACCTCAGTCTACTAAGTTCATCCTAATTCTTTCCATTGGGCAGTGAGACAGGTGGGAAATGCTGAGGGATGCTAGTTTCTATGCAGCTTCTTGGCCTGTATGGAAAGCACTGAATATTGGGAAGACCAGGAAATCCCTCTCATCTTTGTCTTAGGTGAACCATTGGCTCTTCCCTCTCTGTTTGCACTTCTGCTGGCTCTGGCCTTGATTCTGTGGTTGCTTAAGCTGTGATTGCAACATACCCTACCTTCTGGGGAGCTGCTGGCCACACAGCTGTTGGCTATTTAATATACTCTTGACCTGAGACCCTCACGCATGCTAAATCTTTTTAGTGGCCAGAGGGAGGGGAATTTAATTGCTTTGGCTCATGATGGACCATCTTCTCCTCTTTGCTTCTGAAGTCTTGACAGAGACATTTTCTAACTCACTTGACCTTCCAAGATCTTTCTTTGTACACAGTTGATCCTCTGATTTCTACTTCTCTTCATAGTACATCCTGTGTCCATTTTTTAACACTTATAATAATTATCCACTATACTTCAAGGTCATTGAAGGTAAGAAATATGTATGGGTATAGCCTCATAGATGCCATGGGTTATGCTGGGCACTGGAGATCTCTACAAGACTCTCTCTCTCTCTCTCTGTGTGTCTCTATATGTGTGTATGTATATATATATTAATTAATTAATTAATTAATTAATGGGTCCTACTTAGCTGCTCTTGAGAGGACCTAGCCATATATACTTCCATATTATAGGTTATTGGAAGATAAAGCATTGAATAGATATTTCTTTATATACATACACTACTTTGAATCATGGCCCAAAGTCAACATCTTCTCAGGCAAACACAATACTTCAGAACTTGATAACTTTCAAATTTGTAGGTGCTGGAAGGTTCTAAGACTATGGGCTTCATTGAAATTCTCCAGCTTTTTCAATTGTCAGAACTCAGTGCTGTTCTGAGAGGAAGCTCTGATATCTCCATGGTAACAGGGCTCCATTAAAGACATGACATCATAAAGCTGTGCTTTTTTGAGGACACCTGGGAATTTCAGGTATAGACGGAAATGCTATTAAAGGCCAATTATACATACACAGTCCGTGTAGTTATGTGCACATGTATAGATATGCCTAATTTAGTCACAGTTTTCACTTCATCCCATTTATCATTAGGCTTTTAAAGACTCAGATCTCAAACATGGATATGGTTCAAGGTGTTTTATCTTCTTGAAGAAGAGCTCATCTGAATTTTGAGATAAATATCTACTATTAATGTGCTGCTGCTCTTGAGAAGAATAGAAAAAAATCAAATCCTTTGCTTAGCTACTTACATTCCTTTTAACAAAATTAAGGGAATGTTGATTCTTAACATACCCTCTGAAATGGATAAAATATAGCATCTCTATGCAAAATTATGCAACACCATGCACCTGTCTGGCCCTTCATAGCTTAGGTCAGTTCCAGTAGCCTGCCTGAAGGGATCATTTTAGTTATGAGAAGGGATTGTACAGACAACCTGGGTCAGGTCACCTCAAGTGTCTTTTATGTTGCTTTTTCTGATTTAAAAAATTAGTCCAAATATTCAAACCATTTGTTATTTTGTAGTTGCCTCTAAATACTTTGCACAGAGTCTGATAAAGGAAAAGGTTTTTGAAAGAGAACACAGAAGGGTCCGTGATTTAAGAACGGTCTTGATTCCCTCATCATTAGGATAATACCTTTGCTTAGTTCTGGATTCCCTTCCTATCAGAAATATTGCTTCTAATGGCTCCATTTTCATATTATACAATGTAGCTTGGAAACGTCTAAGTCAGACTGGATTCACTCTGAGAATGCAGGAAAATATGACAAGTTTAAAGGCTAGCTATGAAGTTGGTTGGCTCAGAAATAATATAAACTGGATAGGACTTATAAGAAGAAAATGTGAATAATTTGCATAGCTTGTGTTGCAGGAACATGTGTGTCTCAGTGTTTCCACTAGCTGAAGAGGTGCTCCAGCTGGAGTATTTGCCAAGGTGACTTTTCTCTCCAGGGTGTTTTTAAAGGTCCTTGCCTCGCCCCCATTCCCCACCCCCTTCCCTATAAATTCCTTGGAATTGGTAAAGATATGAGGCTGAATGCTTGGCTTTGTTTATGACATTGAATTGAACTGAGTTTTTTAAAATCAAAGTCTAATGCTGTTTTTCTAAATAATAGCTATGTATGGTCTCTTCATTGACATTCATATTTTTGTTACGAGAAACAATTTGTTACATTTTCTGCATTTCAAATGAGTCCGGAGCAGTGGTCTCCATCAGCATTTTTCTGAGGGCTAGGTGAACAAAATATCTGAGAATCAAAAATTACTTTCTCTATGTCTGTTAAATCCCATACATTTATAAGTAATTTTTTTTTCTCAGTGGAAAAAATGTTCAAATAGGAGGTTAAAGTTGGAAGGAAACTTAGAAAACATGTAGTTCAATCCCTTCATTTTTGAAAATGAAGAGACTAAGCCAGAAGAAGAAACTAAGCCAACAACTAATTTGTAGCAGAACCAGAGCAGGAAACCGGGAATCTCAGCTACTTAAGTTTCTTGCTAACATGTGGGAATATATGTATAAACATACACATAATATATGTATGCCTACATATATGTAACTGCACATGTTTACATATATATATGTAAATATAGCTTGAATTCTAGTTTTATCTCACCCCTTATGACTCCAAATGTGGTCGGTGAACCTGCAGCCTTTCCATCACCAGGAGCTTGTTAGAGATGCATAATCTCAGGCTCTACCCCAGACCTACTGAATCTCAACCTGCATCCTAATAGGATTCCCAGGTCATTCATATGCATTACCTTTGAGAAGCACTTTTAACAATTCCTGGTTTTCTGTGATAATGAAGTATAGTTATTCAGAACCCAGAAATAATCTAAAATGTTCATTATATATGTTGATTTCTCATTTCTCTTTCACTAAATTTTAGTCACTTCCCGCTGCTATAAAATGATATTGAAATTTGTCACTTCTCTTCTAATCCTGCCTTTTAGTAGAAAAGATTGCCTTCAGTTCAGATTTTGACTCCCTCTATGAAATAATAATTGTTAATATGTTTTGCATGTTTGTTCTGTGCCCGAAAGTGTGCTAAGTGTTATCTCCTTTAATCCATGCAATGATGGTGTGAGGTTATAATGATCTTGGTGTCTCCATTTTATGGAAGAGGAGACTGAGGCTGAAAAAGATTAACTAACAGGATGTGTCAGGGCTTGAGCTCGAATGGAGATTTGGCTCATTCCAGAATGTAAGCATTAACCACAGCTTATATTGCTTCTGCAATTCAAAGTTCTAATTTGCTTTTTCTCCCAAGCATTTATGCCCTCTGAAAAATTAAATTATCTTACCAAGTAAAAACCAGAAGTCAAACTTGTCACAGTGCCTGGTACCTAGTGGGCCCTTGAAGAATATTTGCATCAATGTGTAAATGAATGAAAAGGCCTAGGTCTCCCTGATAAGAAAGCACAACCTCTCCATAACACCAAAAGAAAGAGGAGATGTCCAGCAGAAGAGACATTTCCCATTTTAAGGCAGTTGACATTTCCTTGAGGTCCCTAATCCCTCCACCCCCCTTCTGCTTTCCTTTACCTTTGACCTATGTATTACTGTACGTGACTTACTGTTCTTCTACATTTTCAGTTTTAATTATCTTCTGTTATCTTGAACAGTAGTCTGACTGGAGGACCGAGGCCAAATCTAGTGACATCCTTGGAGGCTCGGAGCTACTATTTCAGGGATTCTGAGAAAGTCCCATTAACCTTTAATCCTCTTGCATTTCCTGGGAATTTCAGAGTTAGAGACTCAAGCTTTGGGTTAAGATTTTATGCTATTAGTGTTAGTGTCAGTGAAAGATCAGGAACCAGTCCCTGAGGAGGGAAGAAAAATACAGGGACCCTGAATGCCTGGGACTAAGAGAGATGGGGGATGAGGAACAACAGAGGCTGATCCATCTGAGACGTATTCTGGGAGAACTGAAGAGGAGTGGCCTGATACCCACTTTTGAGCAGAGCTGGCTCTAACGAGGTAGAAGGTGGCAGGGACCAGCGAAGGGCAGGGGCAGCCTGCTGAATATTGATCTCGACTGTGCAGCTGCCACTGTGTGTGTGTGTGGACTCGGTACCAGGAGACAAGTGTCATACCACCCTGGGTCTCATTTCCTAAGCTATAAAGTAATGGGGTTTTGGGTGTTTAGATATTTATTTCCTTTGTTTGAGAGGTTAAAAAAAAGGGGTTCTAAATTGGAACAGTGGCAAGCTGGGCTCTGTGGAGACAGGTTTGAGAGGGCCAAGTAAGGAGGGTACAGCTCACATCTGCTTGGATGGTTTATTTGGCCTGTAGTCTCCTCCCTGGCCCTTTACTCTGGTCGGTGATGCTCTTGAATTTGGGGAACAGCCCCACAGCCCCATGTTTCCTCATTGCACCAGCTGATTCTCAGACCTTCAAAGGCTTTGCACCATGTAGATTCCCACCACATAGCCCCTCTGGGGGTTGAAGAGGGAAGAGGCACACATAGTCTAAAGGGATGTTTTGGGATTTGCTAGAGAACATTTTTTTAAACTGCTGAGCTGACAATGCTGATCTGAATGTCATCCACTACTTTACTATTTTTATTTTGTAAATGATTAATATATTAAAAAGAATCCATGCCCTATATGCATTAATTGATTTTACGTGTTTGTGTTTGATTTAGTTCCTGGGTGGAAAAACATCTTTGCTAACCAATTTATGGTCCTTCAGCCAGGATTATATGAGAAATTGATTTAGGTCTCCTCGTTAATCCATCCATATGTGGGGCATCAGCCACATGCAGACTTCATGCAGGAGTTGGAGATAAGGATAAACAAAATACAGCCTCCGCTTTTAAGAAACTCAGTATAGTGGAAAGGAGATAGGTATGCAAATAGGTAATTGTAATACGAAGACACACATGATACAGTGGAAGTGGCAATAGAGTGTCATGGAAACGTGTAGGAGGGAGGGGCAGGCTCTGGGAAATTAGATGAAGTTTCAGAGGACGTGTGATCTGGTGATAGTGAAGTCGCAATACGTAATTTGCACGTTATATTTCTAATGTCTTGAGAAGACATTCGATTGTTTGAGGGCTCGGCAACAAACCTTTCCCCTTCTCTGTGCTCCCTCTATAACCCAGCAAACAATTACAGTCAGCTGAAATGCATCAAGGCAAATAGTACGGGGTTAAAAGTAAAAGCGGCTCTTTGTTGACTTGGGTGAGCTCCCGGTAGCTGCAGAGAACACTTAATTTTAACTTTTTCTGATTAAGGCTTTCTCCATCGGCTCCTTCCGTGGAACAGGTAAGCAAAGCAAGCCTGCTAGCAAACGACGTCACCGATTTTATATTTCAGTCTCCATGCTTCTGGCGTACTTAGCAGGATGTCATCTGCCTGGTGTACAAGGAAAATAAAATTGCTTGCGTGAGGCCCTGGTTACAGGGAATCAGGAACGAATTCAATCCTTGGCTTAGAAAAATCTAATTCTCTCGATATATTGAAGTCTGCAAAGCAGTTATCTTTCTGAGCAGCTAGATGTAACCTGGAAATGCAGCTCCTAATAGCCTTGGTGAGATTAAGTGAAGTTTCTGTGATTGTGGTTGGCACACACAGGTCATGTAGGGTTTGATTTCCTTGCTCCCAGTCAGCCTGTATCTGCAGTCCCTTCCACACTCTCCATCTACCCCACACTCTTTCCCCACTGCCCCCAATCCACTGGCATCTCTATAGGAGGAAGGAGAAATGAGTGGCTTGATAGTTTAGAAGGATACATTAACAGAAATTGATGGAAGTGGCCCAGGAAGGCCACTATTCTATTATTCTTGTGGTAAGAAAGGTTATCAGGGCTTGATGGAACCACACTCTCTTGCTGAAATATTTTGTGACGAGGAGTCTTGCTGTTTACTGGACTTGCAAGGGAAGTGGGAGAGAAGTTGAAAGGGAAATTAATATGAACTGTAACTGGTATAAGGTCAGTCACAGGATGGTGGGAGGGAGCAAAGTTGAGGGATGGTTTTGTGGAGGGGTGGGAAATATTGCTCCGAAGTCGTACTAGGACCCTTTGCGGTAAGAGGTGTACTTTGTGAACAAGGGGTCAGTTGGTCGGTCTGGTTGGATTATCATCAGCATTTCAAATGGAAATATGTGTTGGTAAACATGCAAACAGATTCGGTGGCACCATTTTATCTCTAATATTCTTTGCATGTAACAGTTAATCCCTGAAGAAATTCAGACTCCTTAGACAAAAGGCACCTCAGCAGCCACTGCCTGTACTTACACTTTAGACTTGGATTTCAGTTCAGCATTTGTTCTTTCTTTTCTTTTCCCTCCTTCTTTCCTTCCTCCTTCCCTCCCTTCCTCTCTCCTCCTTCCTTCTCTCTTTCATTCTTATTTCCTTATGACTTCAGTGTCTTCTTCATATCCCTTGCCTATCCCACAATTTTCATAAATTAAAAGAGTAGAATATTTTTTAAAAATCTCTTTTTCTTTATTTCCAAAATTGAACCAAGCGGCAGATTTATTTATTTATTTATGTTTAAGATGCAGTGCCCTGAATAGCATTTGAATAGTGTCTTTTTTTTTTCCTCATTCTCTTCTTGCTCTTCCAGCAAATTGTCTTAAGGACCATTGTGGTTATTTTGTATTGTCCTCATCTATATTGTTTTATAGCCTTCTAATTAAAATTTTTCATATTTTATTTTTAAAATATTTTTATATCTCTTTTAAAAAATGTACATACCCTAGATAATAGCAAAAACATTCAAAAGCCTAAATTAACATGTGGTCAGAGGAGGATGCAATAGAGATAATGACCATGGAAGTCTAAGAAGAAAATCAGGCCCTGGAATTAATGATGACTTTGTTCATTTCTGAGGGTGAATATTCGTTGTGGTAAAAGCAGCAAAAGAGATGGGAAGATTAGGTAAGATATTGCAAAATTAGGATCTGCAGCAACTTCTTGGAAAGTGCTTTTTTGAAATTTCTAAGCATTGTGAAAATGGGACTGTCTTTATTTTCTGTCTTTTATTCTTGGATCTTCAAGGACCACAAAAGTGTAGGGGCAGAGAAAAATCTTTGTAGTTTTAGCTTATTAGTAAATTACTTCTGTTTCTAAATTATTTCCATTTCTAATACTGCTTTTCTCTTATTCCCCATGTTCTAATTTTCAGTCCTTCAAGACCCACCTCACAGTTAACTCTCTCAATGAAGCTATCTCTTAGTGCCCTGGCTGAAAGTCCTGTTTCTATTGGCCGTCCTCTAAAACAGTGGTTCTCAAAGTGTAGTCACTAGACTAGCAGCATCAGCAACGCCTGGGCACTTATTGGAAATGCAAATTCTTCCCCGTTTTTCCCCCAGCCTACTGAGTCATAAACTCTGGAGGTGAGGCTCAGCAATCTGTGATTTAACAAGCCCTCCATGTGATTCTGATCGAAAAGCTCTAAAATTTTGCATTCTGTCTCGTATTTACGTGGGGAATGTGTAACATCTGCTCCACTAGATAGTGTGCTCCTGGGAGGATGTCTATGTCATATTTGATTTTTAGGTCCCTATGAAAGGTAAAAGACATTGAAACATAAAAGTTTGTAGATGAATGGGCATCATAGGGTATTGATCTGATGTAAGAAAGAGAGAGGGGAACACAGCCTAATCCAGTTTCTCAATTTTCCAATTTGCCTTCTGCTTTGACTGAATGGACCGGATAATTACTAAATCCCTGTTTCACTTTGTGGCCAAAACCCTGTTTTGTTTTATGCAGTGTCTGTCTGAACACAGAATAGATGTGCTCCCATGTTATGGTCACTAGATATGTGTTCACTGATGATGATCTGCCCGGCAATTGCAATACTGTTGCTTAGAGCTTTTGTGGAGTCTGTTGGTTAAATTTAAGTAAAGGGCAAATCTACTTTAAATATATAGAACAGTCTATTAAGCATTTTTGTTCTTCAGAAGACACTGTTCCATCCCGTCAAAACAGACTCTCACTTACTTCAGGTGTTGCCTGCGAGGCTGCTGAGCCCTCTGGGTGTCTAACCTTGGCCTCTTGTCATCAGCTATTAAAACTGCTAAAACAGAAGAATGCTTAACCACTCCAGCTGTTAAAACATTAGTACATGCTTTGGTGAGCTCAAATTTAAATGCTTTGAACAGCCCTTTAGGGGATCTTCCTTCTCTTTTTTAACTTATAGTCAAAATTCAGCAATGATTTTAACGTTTTCATTTGCTGAATGTGCTCATATTTCTCCCTTTTTCCCCCCCAAAATGGACCAGTTAGCCATTAGTATAAGGATTAATTTTTAAGCTGTTAGTTTTGTGCTTAATATTCACCAGTAAAGACTCTGATTACTTTTCTTGCTTTGCCTGCTTTCTGTTACTCCAAGCCTTTACAGCTTTGTTTCTTTTTTTTTTCTCTAAAATTCTAAATGATTCTTATAAGGTGGAACAGGATAATATTAGCCAAAAAGGAATCAGAGGGATCCTTTTCTTCTTACCAGTCTAATAGATCTATGGTGCAATAACCAGCCCACATCCCATCACTGTTTCCTGACCTCTACATTAATCCCTTTGTCTTTCTTAACTTCTTTTGCACTCACGTTCCGTGTTACACAAATGTCAGCTTCTTATACATTCTTTACTAAATTTATAGTATTTTCCTTCAAATTTTCTGGTTTGCTAATTCTTCTATATATTCTCAATTTGGGCTCTCCTTAAGAAATACATTTAATGTTCCCAAATTTTATAGCTGAATTGCTTTTCTTTCTATAGAGCTCCAGATCTCTGTTCTACCTGTATTCACCTTGGTTATCTAAGATCTTGCTACTCAAAGCATGGTCTGTGTTTCAGTATCATTGGCATTATTCAGAAATGTTGGATCCTGGGCCCACCTCAGACCCACTGAATCAGAAACTGCATTTTAACAAGATTCCCCAGGTGATTCCCGTGCACATTAAAGTTTGAGAAGGACTGTTCTAATAAGCACCTCACACTTAATTAGGACAAAACAGAATTTTGGATTCCTTTTTTCTGTGCACTTCCTACCCAGGTGCTCTTTCCTATACCTGCTCCCCTCCCACCCCAATTTATTTCTTCCCTCAATCCTTTCATACACTCCATTAGAAAGTCCTATAAGATCTATCTCTGATATATATTACAAAGCCACCCATTGGTATCATTCTTCATGACAACTACCATTGTATTACGTTCATTATATCACTCGTCACTACTTGAGGTTATCTTCTCTTTCTATACTTATTTTTTGTCCTTACTCCATCTAGAAGGTAAAATCCTTGTGAGCAGAATCTTGTCTGTATTGTTCATCTCTGTATCTCTAGCACTTAAGATGATGAATGGCATGTAGAAGATGCTCAAAATATTACTTGAATCAGTTAATGAGGTTTTTCACATTCCCCAAACAACATCTATCATGGATTAGATGCCCCATGACAATGTGAACAGTTGATGAGTTGGTATTCAACACTGGCTTCTCTCTGGGTCCCAAATTCTGATACAGAGAAATGTTGCATACTGAAGAAGGAAATTTCATTCTGAGCAAACTTACAGGTAAATTAATAATCAATACTGAGAATCAAATCGTTTAAGTTTATATTCATATTTAGTCACATATCAAATGTGCGATTCTGGTTATTTAATTTTGAGTTTTCTCATCTGTAAAAGGAGAATATTATATTACATGTAGGCCATCTGCCATATATCTTCCTGATTGAATGTATTCTATGAAAAATATTTAACCTACCCATTTTCCTTACCATAGTTTTCAATAATTATCTGGTACAAATCAGCTAATAGGCTATTTCTGCTCTCGTATTATTGCTACCAGGTATTATGTTAACTTTGAATCAATTATGATTTTTTTGTTTGTTTGTTTGCGGTATGTGGGCCTCTCACTGTTGTGGCCTCTCCCGTTGTGGAGCACAGGCTCCGGATGCGCAGGCTCAGTGGCCATGGCTCACGGGCCCAGCCGCTCCGCGGCACGTGGGATCTTCCCGGACTGGGGCACGAACCTGCGTCCCCTGCATCGGCAGGCGGACTCTCAAGCACTGCGCCACCAGGGAAGTCCTCAGTTATGATTTTAAATGGAAGCTGAATATATTTAATTACATAATTTTGAGCTGTCCATGTTTAATTTCACCAAAATTGCATCAAACTGGGACACTCTGAAAAATGACTTACAAAAAGGAAAAGTAGTATGAATAAAGCTTTGATATGTACTAACTCACCTATTAAGTCCTATTCTTTTATGCTTGGTAAGAATTTTCTCTATTTATTGTTCTTATCAACAAAATAAACTTTATGTAGCCCACATGTACATGGATTTCTGACCATGTAGCCTACAGTTAAAAAAACAATGCTCACAAATTTTGAAGGCTTTGGACTGGAGGTTCTCTAAGATCTCCATTTTAAAACACATAAATATATACACATAGGTTGCTTTGAATGGCTTATTATTTATTTATTTATTTTTAGCCGTGTTGGGTCTTCATTTCTGTGCGAGGGCTTTCTCTAGTTGTGGCAAGCGGGGGCCATTCTTCATCGCGGTGTGCGGGCCTCTCACTATCGTGGCCTCTCGTTGCAGAGCACAGGCTCCAGACGCACAGGCTCAGTAGTTGTGGCTCACAAGCCCAGTTGTTCCGCGGCATGTGGGATCTTCCCAGATCAGGACTCGAACCCGTGTCGCCTGCATTGGCAGGCAGATTCTCAACCACTGCACCACCAGGGAAGCCCTGAATGGCTTATTAAATACATATAATAAATTACAGAAAAAAAAACCATTTTTCATTTTCACCAAGATCTTTTTTGAACAGCGTATTCACCCTTTTGTTCCACTACCTTCTGCCACTTTTCAGGCAACTTCATAATTCCATCTTCCCAAAACTTTTAATCTTTTTGAGCAAAGAACTGTTCCAGGTGCCTTTTACAGTCTTGCAAGGAATTGAAATTTTTTCCATTAAGAGAATTTTGTAAAGACCGAAATAAATAGAAATCCGAAGGTGCAATGTCTGGTGAATACGGTGGATGAATCAGAACTTCCCAGCCAAGCTCTAACAGTTTTTGCCTGGTCATCAAAGAAACATGCAATATTGCGTTATCCTGATGGAATATTATGCGTTTTCTGTTGACTAAATCTGGACGCTTTTCGTCGAGTGCTGCTTTCAGTTGGTCTACTTGGGAACAGTACTTGTTGGAATTAATCGTTTGGTTTTCCGGAAGGAGCTCATAATGGAGGACTCCCTCCCAATCCCACCATATACACAGCATCACCTTCTTTGGATGAAGACCAGCCTTTGGTGTGGTTGGTGGTGGTTCATTTCACTTGCCCCACGATCTCTTCTGTTCCACATTGTTGTACAGTATCCACTTTTCATTGCCCATCACAATTTGTCTTAAAAACGGAACGTTTTGATTACGTTTCATTAGAGAATCACATGTGGAAATATGGTCAAGAAGGTTTTTTTTGCTTAACTTATGTGGAACCCAAACATCAAAGCGATTAACATAACCAAGCTGGTGCAAATGATTTTCAGTGCTTGATTTGGATATTTTGAGTATGTCAGCTATCTCCCATGTGGTATAATGTTGATTTTCTCAGTTATTGTTTCGATTTGATTACTATAAACTTCAACTGGTGTACCTGACTGTGGAGCATAGCCCAGTGAGAAATCTCCAGCACAAAACTTTGCAAACCACTTTTGACACATTCGATCAGTCACAGCACCTTCTCCGTCCACTGCACAAATCTTCTTGTGTGTGTTTCAGTCGTGTTTGTACCTTTCTTGAAATAATAAAGCATAATATGCTGAAAATGTTGCTTTTTTTCTTCCATCTTCAATATTAAAATGGCTACACAAAAATTCACCAATTTTGATGTTTTTTTTTAAATGCATGCTGATAGGACAGCTGTCACATACAGTCTAACAAAATTGTTTCAAATGAAGTTCAAGACAACTAAGTACTACTAGAGACATCTTATGGAAAAAACAAATGAACCTTTTGACCCACCTAATGCATAGGCTTTCCAGGCAACATGAAGAAATAGGGACCAAATTTAGTTTCCTACCTGAAATAATTAAAAACCAGATTAAATTTATGAAAGACTATTCTTGAGATACCGATCAACAAATAACAAGATGAGCCCTAGAAGTTCCTGATTACTGTCTAGGCTGCAGTTCAGGGAAGGAAAATGCAAATGAGCACAGTGCCCGCCCTGAGTCAAAGAGATGGAGCTGGTTGTCTGGGGAGGCCAAGGGAGCTAGAGCCATAGAAAGGAGAGAGCTACAGAGATGGGAGCTTCAGAGACCTGAAGGTCTCCATCAGATCTTCCCTTGAGTATTGATTAGTGCATGTGTGAGGCCAGGGAAATAACCTTCCGAAATGATTCGAGGGAAGAGTGCTCAGAACTGACACAGGGCCAGAAATAGTAACTGCTCCATTAGCTACAGTAGAAAACGTCATAATTCATGAATACATTGGATTGAATAAGCAGAAGGGTTTTGCTTCAGTGGTGTGGTAAAATTAGGCCTAGCCTAAATACTGATGTATTACTACATAACAAAGCTTAAAAATAAGACCTGAAAATAGAAAATTGTTTCAAAGTAAGTTTGTTCCAGAATAAAGCTCAAAAATATCTACAGGAAAACCAAAACATCCAGGACTCAACAAAATAAAATTTACAATGTCGACAATTCAATAAATTATTAAGAATGCAAAGAAGCAAGAAAATACAACACATAATAAACAGAAAAATTAATCAAGATCAAACACAAAATGTCACAGTAGACTGAATTAGTAGATAAGAACATGAAAACATTTATTTTTTCTGTATTCCGTATTTTAAAGAACCTAGAGGAAAGGTTAAGCATGTTAAGTAGGGGTGTAGAACATGTAAAAAAAAACTCAAAGTAAACTTCTGGACATGAAAACTATAATGTCAGAAATGAAAATCTATTCTTGATGTGCTTAACAGCTGATTAGACATTGCAGAAAAAAGGTAAAGGAACCTGAAGACATAGCAGTAGATGCTCTCCAAAATGAGATGCACAGAGAAAAAGCCAAAAAAAAAAAAAAAAGGAACAGAAAATGAGTTGTGAGACAACTTTAAATGACTTAATGTATGTGTAATTGAAGTCCTCTAAAGAGAGGAGAGAAGGAATTGGGACAGAATGTTTTAAAATAAATTTTGTCTGATGATTTTGTTTGATAATTTGCTAATTATGTCTGATAATTTTCACACTTTGAGGAAAACTGTAAACCCACTAGTACAAGAAGTTCAAAGCCCAGCAGACGCTAAGCATATCATAATTAAAATGTTTAAAAGGAGTGACAAAGAGAAAACAAAAATAAAGCAGTTAGAAAAAAGATGTTATATACAGTGAAGCCAAAACAGCAGACATCTTGTTGGAAAACAATGTAAGCCATAAGACAGTAAAGCAATGTCTTTAAAGAGCTGAAAGAAAGAAAGAAGGAAAGGAAAGAAGGAAATGAAGGGAAAGAAGGAAGGGAAGATAAGGATGGAAAGAAAGAAAAGGAAGAAACAGACCTAATACTATACCCAAAAAAATCTTTCAAAAGTGAACGAAGGGACTTCCCTGGTGGTCCAGAGGTTAAGAATTTGCCTTCCAATGCAGGGGGTGTAGGTTCAATCCCTTGTTGGGGAGCTAAGATCCCACATGCCTTGAAGCCAAAACCAAAACATAAAACAGAAGCAATATTGTAACAAATTCAATAAAGACTTTAAAAATGGTCCACATCAAAAAAGAAAAAAATCCTTAAAAAAAATTGAATGAAAAATAAAAACACTTTAAGATGTAAGAAAAGAAGTAATTCATGACCAATAGACCCAGACTATAAGAAATGTTTAATGAAGTCTTAGAAAAAAAAAAAATCCAGATGAGTAGAACAGACACAAAATTGATAAATAGACCTACACCTATATGCTCCATTGTTTCTTGTCAAAGGTATAAAGGTTATTCAAGAAAGATAGGACAACCTTTTCAAGAGATGAGGCTGCCAAAGTAAAACCTTCAGCCATACCTTGCATAATAGTAAAATATTAGAGTATAGATTTAAATCAGAGACAAAAGTAAAATTTCTATAAACAAATATAGGAGAAAATCTGTATCGTTTTTGATTAGGTAAAGCTCTCAGAAAAGATACAGAAGCATGGTGTTTACAGAAAAGAATTTGAGAAGTTGGTCTTGTTCAAAGTTAAGAGAATCTGCAAAGTTAAGACATCCCATAGACTGGGAAAAATATTGGTGTAAGTCACATATAGGACAAAGGACTTTTATACATAATATGTAAAAATTCTCAAAATTCAAGTAAGAACCATTTTTTCAAAAAAATGGGCAAAATCTTTGAATAGACAAAGCATAGATATATGAAAGCAAATGAACACGATAAAGATGCTCAACACTGAGTTACTAGGAAAATGCCAATTAAAAGTACAGTGAGATATCACTACAACCTTATTAGAATGTCCAAAATGAAGAAGAATGAAGATATCAAGTGTTGGTAAGATGTAGATCAAATGGAACTCTTTATACTCTGCTGGTGGGAATGTAAAATGGTACAGACAGTTTGTAAAACAGTTTGACAGTTTCTTACATCATTCAGTATATACCTAGCAAATGGCCCTGCCATTCCACTCCTAGGTACTTAGCCAAGAGTAGTGAAAACATAGGTCTAGACAAAGGCTAGGTCATGGATTTTCACAGCAGCTATATTTGTAATAGGCCCAAACTGGAAACACTCTACCTGCTTATCAAGAGGTGAATGGATATTCATTCTATATATAAAAGCTTACATCTGCTAATGGAATGCTACTCAGCAATGAAAATGAATGGACTACTTACACATGCAGCAACATGAGTAAATGTTTAGAAAAGATTTAACACTAGGAGGCTTGAGACTACTGTCCTTAAAAAGACATGCTTAAATATTTGGCCCTTGGTAACTGGGAGCTTGAATTTCGAGAGGGTTTCCACCATTCTCAGAACTGTTAAAAAATGACTCAGTGTACCTAAACTGTTTGTGCAAACAATACAGTTTATGTTGAACACCTGCCTTCCTTCTGAGAGTCTGGAATTTTGGTTCATATCAGACAGATACTGTCTACATGACCAGCCCCCAGTAAAAACTTCAGGAACTGAGTATCAGATAAGCTTCCCTGGTAGATAACATTACACATGTGTTGTCATAACTTGTTGCTGGGAGAATTAAGTGTATCCTGTGTGACTTCAGGGAGAGAGGACTCTTGGAACCTTGTGTCTGTCTTCCTCTGGACTTCATCTCATGTTCCTTTCCCTTTGCTGATTATACTTTGTATCTGTTATCCTGCAGCAAACCATAGCCACCAGAATGACTAGATGAATCCTGTGATTAGCAAATCATCAAACCTAAGGGTGACGCTTGGACTCTTGACACAATAAATCTCAAAAATGTTAGGCTGAGTGAAAGAAGCTAGACTTTCCCCCCTCAAACAGAAGAGTATGTACTATACAATTTTATTTATATATATTTATATATATATTTATTTATCATATTTATTTAAAATGATTCATTTATATATAAATATGTATAAAATTCTAAAGAATAAAAACTAATCTATAGTGACAGAAAAAGAAATCAGTTGTTTCTTGGAATGTTAGTGGGTGATGGTGGGAAGAGCAGAAGGAAGGAAGTAGAGGAAGGGGCGTGAGAGAACATTGGTGGATGATGGGTGTGTTCATTTTCCGAATTATGGAGACGGTTCAATAAATGTATACATACGTTAAAACTTATCAAATTGTGCAAATTAAATATATGTAGTTTACATAGGTCAGTTATACCTGAAGGAAGCTGGTCTTTTTTTTTTAAGTACATATCACTTTCTATATAATAGGTAATATGTTCAGCACTTTCTGTGGATTGTATTTTTTTTTTAGACCTCATGAGATAAGCACTAGTATTATTCTCAGGGGGCTGAGTTTTAGATAAGCAAAGTTACTAACCACAGCACTCAAAGTCAGAGAAAAAGCCAGAACCTCAAACCAAGTCTGCAAGAATTCCAAAGCATATTCTTTATTCACTATTTTAAAGTTCATAGATGAGTAACTGAGAAATTAACTTTGGTAACTATTTTGATATTTCTCTCCTATGAGGGATCTTCCACTGGCACTTCAATTTGGGCATTACAGGATATCATTAGTTCAAATTTGTGTCCTCTGGCTCTTTGGTTTCTAAACATCCAGGCCCTGCCATGATGGCCTTAGGCCTTTGAGAGACAGCAGAGGCCAATGGCTCCTGTTTCAGAATTCACTTACCTGACTCCTGGTTTGCCTTTACTAAAGGTTCCTTACTTCATCTCCCTGTCCCTTCAACCCTTGATTCTGTTCTCCAAGTCCCAGCTTCTGCTTCAGATTTCCTATTGAGTTATGGATTCATTTGGTCCCTTTCATAAGGTCATTAACTTTGGCTCTGTCCACCTTATATTTTTACTATTGAAGCCATGGGATTCTTGGCAATGACAGCACCCACTGCTCTAGGCAAGAGACCCTCTTTCCAGCCCTGCATGACTCCCATAGCTCAAGCTAAACTCCTGTTCTAGAGAAGAAAAATCAGACACTAAGGTCAGTAAATCAGATGAACTTTCAAAGATTAAGCTAAAATTAAAAAAGAAAGAAAAAGACTGTCTGCTCCTCTGTTTTGATGTATGTTTAACTTACTGCTGTTTGGAGCTCTGCTGTACATCATCTGCTGTTGTCACATTTGTCGTATCAGTCAGAGGCACCTATGAAACTGCCAACTCCATCCTTTTTATTCAGCGAGGATGTCTAATCCTACAGCTATTAATAACCTTATCTGTCTTAGTTTATCTGCTTCTTTTCCAACATTTTGATTCCTGGTACTGATACGGCTTGTCAGTTGCAGATAGAGGATGTTAGGAAATTAAACAATATTGGTTGTAGCAGACGGAAGTAATAGGGAATGATTTTCATGGTGGTGCCTGGTATGTGCATTGTACTGTAAATTAAGTGAGGTATTTTCAAATGGAGAAAAAAGATCATTTTCTTAGAGTGTAGACATGAATGTTATCACTGGATTGTGTAAGAAATAGTTTCACAGATATAGGAGATAGTGTAATCGCCAAAAATTTCATGTCATGCCATAGACTTACAGTCTGGCCAGGACTCAGAGAGTTCACATTTAATTTATCTTTCCCACATCTAATAATACTAAGGATCAGAAGTGAAAATAAATTCTTGCTTCAATAGCATTTGGAATTTTAGGTTGGCATCTAAAATTGTGCTTCCAAAAGTCTCATTTCTGTGGAGCCAGGGAGTCTATATGTGAATGTCAACTGCTAAGTATGTTCTTACACTTGGGCTGCAAGTCTCTTTCTGCCCCATGATTTTTTTTTTTTTTTTTTTTTCGCGGTACGCGGGCCTCCCACTGTTGTAGCCTCTCCAGTTGAGGAGCACAGGCTCCGGACGCGCAGGCTCAGTGGCCATGGCTCACAGGCCCAGCCGGTCTGTGGCATGTGGGATCTTCCCGGACCGGGGCACGAAGCCGTGTCCCCTGCATCGGCAGGCGGAATCTCAACCACTGCACCACCAGGGAAGCCCCCCATGATCCTTCTTAATTAATGGATATGATACAGGAAGAGAGGGATGCAATTTCATGGCAGTTTATGGGAAGGAAAAAAAATCCTTGAATTTTATGGTAACTTAGTTTAATGATTAGGCCAAACTCTCTGTCAGGATTTTTTTTTTTCTCTTTTTTTCTTTTCTCTTAGAAAGAAAGATTGAAGACTTGACCATTCAGTATAGTAAGAGAAAATTTTTCTTAATTTTACCTGTATCTGGATAATCTACCTTAGACTTTAAAATAATGAAATAAAACAAAAATACATAAATAAATATATAAAATCAGGAATTTTACTTAATTTCTCAAGCCCCCATCTTCTTCCTCCTCTGTATAGTAGAAATAAGTGGGGGGCGGGGCGGGGTGGAGGAACCAAATGATATATTGTATGTAACCAAATTTAGCACTGCTCATGATCTTGGCCCAGTTTGTTATAGCAGGAAGGGTGGGTAGGAGTAGTTGCTCAAAATGAGTAATTGCTTAACTTTTAAAAAGAGAACAGTAGAGGTATTAATAAGAATACTTTTGCTTGCAAGTTATGGAAACCCAAGTCAAACTGACTTAAGCAAAGAGTAGACTTGGCTCATTTACCTTTAAAATTCATGGGTAGATTTTTTTGATCAGGGCTGGATTGAGGGGCTCAAATGATGCCTTTAGATTTGTTTCTCTCCTTCTTTATCATTTATTTATGCTTTGTCTCACGTGGGATCCACTCTTAAGCATTCTCTTCCTAGAAGGTGACTCCTGGAAACTCTGTACTTAAATTCTGATGGCTCTCAGTCCAACTGAAAGAACCTCTTTTTTTCCCCCAAACACTTCTCCAAAAATTTTATTGGACCAGCTTGCATCCTAAGTCCATTCTTGAGCCAGTGACGATGGAGATTCATCACTCTGATTAGCAGGCTTGGAGCAAATATGTATGTCAGAAGTCAGGATGTAGCTATACCATTCAAACCATATACCCTAAGAGTAGTAGGGAAGCGTTCTTGAAGGGAAAGTGTGGATTATTTTTTCTAAAACAGAATAGATACTGGGCAAGAATTAATAGCTGATAATTATATAGTGCTTATTTGGTGCCGGGCACTGATGATCTGAATGCCTTAGATATATTAAATTACTTAATCATCAAAATAACTAACTTTACAGATGAGGGAATTGAAAGGCAGAGAAATTAAGTAACTTGCCCCAAGGTCATACAGCTAGTAATGAACAGAGCCAGGGTTCAGATGCAGGCAGTCTGGCATTAGAGTTTATACTGTCTAAATCACTGGGGAACACTGCCTCTTGAAATTAAAAAAAAATCTACTATCACTCAGGCTCTGGAATTGCAACTATTAATTTTTGCCTCTTTTGCTTATAAGCCGTTAGACATGGGTAAGACCTTGATTTTATTCCTCATCTATAAAATAGTGGTGGTAATACTACCTGGAAGTTATTCTTTTTTTATTTATTTATTTATTTTTATTTTTGGCTGCATTGGGTCTTCGCTGCTGTGCACGGGCTTTCTCTAGTTGCAGTGAGCGGGGGCTACTCTTCGTTGCGGTGCGCGGGCTTCTCATTGTGGTGGCTTCTCTTGTTGCAGAGCATGGTCTCTAGGCGTGCAGGCTTCAGTACTTGTGGCTCGCAGGCTCTACAGCACAGGTTCAGTAGTTGTGGTGCACGGGCTTAGTTGCTCCGCGGCATGTGGGTTCTTCCTGGACCAGGGCTCAAACCTGTGTACCTTGCATTGGCAGGCCGATTCTTAACCACTGCACCACTGGGAAGCCCTACCTGGAAGATTAAATAAATAAATATATTGCTAGCATATAGTAGGCACTTGACAATTGGTTACTAAAATGACAATCACATTGACATGCCCTGGGACATTCCAAAAAAATCCCCAACCCTCTGAATTCCTGAAACACATCCATCATGGAATGTGAAATAGTACTGTCTCCTCTACTTACCAGGAAAACAGTTAAAAAGTAGATCTTAGTACTTATTCTCTTCTGCCTGATTACATTTTAGTGATTGTCTCATCACTGATTTTACATTAAATACAGAGGTGTCACTAAATAATTCTGTCTTGCAGCATAAATTAAGAAAACGAATGTGCTTAGAATTACACTTCTCCTTCTCCTTTTCCTCCTGGTCAACATAAGTTACCGTTTACTGAACTCCTACACACAGTGTGTGACACATCATTCTGTTCTAATTTTCTTGGCTTTTTCTAAAATGCCTTTCTTACAGAAAGGAAATAGATCACTGAAAAGTATGACATTTCCTTCCAGTAAATAAATAAGGGTTTATATAACTCTTGAAAAGAGATAGTATAAATATGTATTTTAGTAACATTTTATCACAAATATTGGTGACAGGAGTTTTCCAAACAGGAACCATATATTCAAAATAGTGAGATGAAGCTGTTAAATTTTGGAAGAAAGAGGCAACTATTGTTTGTTTTTCTGTTTCTTTGGCTACCTGTCAAAATATGTTTTCTTTTCTCCTTCATGTGTAATCTTGCTTTTCTTCTAAAAGAGAACTTTACCATCTCCTTTAAGGAGTCAAAAATGACAATAAAAAATATTATGACATATTTCAGAGTCTGGCTGTGTGAACAGGTAAATAACATAGTTCCTGATAAAATACTGGGGAACCAGAAAACGGAACTCCCTTCTTCTTTGATTAAAAGGGGGTTTGGGAGATAATATTTAGCTGAGAATGTGGAGGACACTAAAAGGAGGCTTATCTTTTCTCATGAAATGCCTGGGAATAGCCCATAACATATTGCTTAATTTTTCTGATTACATAGTCAAAACCAAAATTTCACTTTGCCTGGCATCTCGTAATCTATGATCAACTGAAACCTACTAAAGTAGACTTTCCATTTGAGTTTCTTTGTCCCCATATTCTCTGAAATGTTGTACAGAGAGAAGTATTATCAGTGACCTAGGCAGATTTTGGCTCCAGTACTGGCTGTCGGTATGTGTGTGCCATTGGGAAAGTTATCTAGGAGGCAGGTCAGTTCTCCAGATGACCTGTTAACCAAATAACCAGCTTTTGCTAAATTTACGTAAATTTTTTAAGTTTAAGAAGAATATGAGTTGCACTAAAGTTGATATGCTGAGAAAATGGTCAAAGAATTTTAAAAATGATAAAAGTTTCTGTAAGAAATGCTGTTTTCCAACCAACATTTTCCCTTTTCATACATTTTAGATTGTTTCCACTCCTGAATTTGGATGCTTTTGCCTGTCATTTTGTACTTTTTTAAACTTTAAGCATTTTTAATATTCTGTTGCCAGCATCTCAAATGTTATCAGCTTTCAGTTTGTATCTGTAGCCATTTAAAATTTAAATTTAAATTCAAAGGCGTGTGAAACTTCAACTTTGAATGGAATTAAATCTTTATCTTAGATTAAGTCCAATTTTCAGTTACTTAAAATAGATTTAATTACATTAAGTATTTAAATTAAATTGAGAACTTAAACATAAATCCAAAATCATCTTGAAGAAATAAAAATAACCTAAAAAAATCTCATCACATAGGAAAAGCAGAAACTCTGTTTGCTGATAAGAAACAATTGGGATAGGCCAATGTGTTACAAGTTTATTGAAATACTGGACACAAAGAATTTAAGGGTTCAAAGTGTACAAAGAAAGTGGGACTGTTCAGAATATTTTGCTATGGTAGATCATAATATGATTAGTGCCTCTAATACCTTGACCATAAATCAGATAACGTGAGGGAAGAATTTTAGAAATAGACTAAAAAAATCCTAAAATTGCTAAAATCTGACAAAACAGAAATAATGTTAACGTGAGTTTAGAAATCAGTAGAAACTGAGAACTTTCCATAATACATGCTGACATTTCTATTTTGCTAAAAAAAGTTTTATTAGCAGAAGTCAAAATTCGACCTCTTTTTCAGCTTTTAAAGTATCCCTCCTTGATTTTCAGTTTCCTCATCTATTCAGACGATAAAAATCATTTTCATTGGGCTTCCCTGGTGGCGCAGTGGTTGAGAGTCCACCTGCCGATGCAGGGCACACGGGTTCGTGCCCCGGTCCGGGAAGATCCCATATGCTGCGGAGCAGCTGGACCCGTGAGCCATGGCCGCTGAGGCTGCGCGTCCGGAGCCTGTGCTCCACAACGGGAGAAGCCACAACAGTGAGAGGCCCGCGTACCGAAAAAAAAAAAAATCATTTTCATTAAACCAGTGAATTTGATAGAACAAATTAGACATTTAGGAATGTCTAATTAATTGCTAAATTAATTTTAAGGACATGAACCTACTGCCAGTTGCTAACTTCTCTAAGCCTCAGTTTCCACATCTGTAAATTGAGAATGACAATAACATAGCCCCCTTCCTTCTTTGTTCTCTCACCTACATTTCTCTTGTACTGTTTATGTATTTCGATGAAAGAATCTTGTTTCATCTCTATAAATATTCCCAAGGCCTGACACATATAGAATAATAATATTAATAATAGCTCATTTCATGCCAGACATTGTGAAAATGTTTTACCTAATTATCTCATTTAATTCTGGAAAAAAACCAGTGAGAAAAGCAATACTATCTTTTCACCATTGATGAGGAAACAGATGCTCAAAGAAGTGACTTATGTTATGAAAAAGAGGCACAGGTAGCAGATACGGAGCTGAACTTCAAATGCAAGTGGTATTATCCTATGTTTGTTGTACTGAATTCCTAAGTATACTAATAGGCTTTCTCTCTTTCTCTCTCTCTCTCTCCCTGGTATATGGTACAGTGCTATGCTATTATATTTTCTGGTTTATAAGGCCCTCTCAGGAGGCTAATATAGCATGTAATGCAGATATTTCCTTCAGTGTATATGTGGATTGACCACATGAAGATGAGAGAGAAGGAAGGTGGGATGGGCAATGTGACCAAATGGTGAATTAAAAAACACCTACAAGGGAAGGCAACTACCCAAATGTGCTTATGTTTTGACCTACAGTAAGATTAGTGTGGATTATTCTGAATCTAAGAGAATTTCTGGGTCATTAGTCCTCATTACTTCTCACTAGCTTCTGTGGAATTACATGAAGTAGATTTGTTGAAGATGTATAATGAGCTAGAGCCACAGACACCACTCTCTCTCTTGTTTGTAAGGAGGTCTTGATGCCTTTGCCATCTGCAGTTTACTGCTATGAATGTGGTGAATTTACACATTCTGAAAATTAACAGAGAACACCTGCAAATCCTTTTCTAGGCTGAAAGCTCACCTGATGTAAAGCGTTAGCTTGTCCATTGAAAAGGACTTGTATATTCATCTGTCCCTTAAACATTTAATGTACCTTACTGTGTTTCAGACTGTTGGCCTTAGAGCTACAAAGATGAAAATGATACTGCTCCTGCCTTTTGGAGTTAATAATCTAAAGGGGAGACAGACAAACAGGAAATTACTATGTAGTCAGATAAGTACAATATAAGAGATACAAGGTAAAGATAATTTCCAAATTACTGAGAGCTTAATTTGTCATTTGACATTGTCCCAGCATTTTATGTCTATTATGTAATTTTTGAAAATAAATTATTTATTTATTTATTTATTTATGGCTGCATTGGGTCTTCGCCACAGTGCGCAGGCCCCCCACTGTGGTGGCCTCTCCCGTTGCGGAGCACGGGCTCCAGGCACGCGGGCTTCAGTGGTTGTGGCATGTGAGCTCAGTAGCTGTGGCACGCAGGCTCAGTAGTTATGGTTCACGGGCTCTAGAGCACAGACTCAGTAGTTGCAGTGCATGGGCTTAGTTACTCCGCGGCATGTGGCATCTTCCCGGGCCAGGGCTCTAACCTGTGTCCCCTGCATTGACAGGCAGATTCTTAACCACTGTGCCACCAGGGGAGCCCTGTAATTTTATTCTTATAAAATTCTATGAGGTAGTTACTCTTATTATGCTGAATTAAGATGAGGAAACCAAGACACAGAGACTTTAAATAACTTGTCAAGTCACGAAGGTAACAAAGAGATAAATATTTATTTGAATCCAGATAATTTATTACCAAAGTTGGGGTACGTAAAACACTGTACAATATTACCTCTTGTATGGGAGTACAAATGGGGCTCCAATAGAAATGTAAATCACATTCTCAAGTTATAATAAAGGCTGAAGACTTAAAACAAACTTCTGCCTTTGGGAAAAGAAATACAAAATTAAATATGCATGTTTCAATTGAGACAATAGCACACAGTACTTAAGAGCTAGACTACTGGGTTGTATCTGGTCTTATCTATTTATTGCTAGCTGTGCAATTTAGGATAAATTACTTAATCCCACTGAGTCTTAGTTTCCTCATCTGTAGAATGGAATAATGTTAATGTATAGCTCATAGGCTTGTGATGAAGGTTCTGTTGATGAAAAATTAATCAATAGTTAATCTAAGAAAGAAATGGAAAATTTTTATTCATACCAACTTGGAAGACAGTCTTTCAGAAAGCTCTGAGGACAGTTCCACCCACTAGAGATCAAAGAACAGTTATATAAGTTTTTGAGACAGAGGGTTATCTGCACGTACAAAGTGAGTAGTGGGTCATTGTGACCCTTTACAAGATTAAGAAGGAATGTTATTTCCTAAGGAGTTATGGTTAATGTAGATGTACAATCACACTAAAGGGGAGGGAGGAGGACCAAACAGGCATTGAAAAATTTTCTTTAAATATTTCTTGTCTTGCCATAAGATATGAATTTTATTTCATCAGTAACATGAGATTATATTGCAAAGTACTTAGCAAGGTGATTAGAGATTAGTAGGGAGTAATGAATAAATACTAACTTTTATTAAAGGCGATCGAGGAATTTACAAATTATTTCTTTACACCATAGAAACTAGTACCATATTCATTCTGTCTGAGTTTTGAGAGGAAGTAAAATATGGTAGTGGTGAAGTAACTGGTAAGGTGGCTAGTGGGGCAAAATATCAAAGAAAAATATAATAACCAAAGGGGGGAAATGGTTTTAAGATAAATTCTAAGCTAAAAAAGCCATAATTCAAAATCGAAGAAACTTTATAAATTTGGATTGACTTAAACATTACTTAAAAGACAACAATTTCCAAAATGGCAGAATGAGGAGCTCAAAGTACTGCAAGAAGGATAAACAAAAAGATCTACACCTAGATGCATCAGAAACTAAAGACAAAAAGAAAAACTTGAAAGCAGCAAGAGAAAAACGACTGAACACGTCCCAGGGGCATTAACAATGTGAGAAATGGGTTATACCTCATCAGAAACAATGGAGCCAGAAAGCAGTGGAATAACAACATTCTGCAATAAAGACTGAGCGAATTTCTTGTGAGACCCTTTACATTATACTATCTGATGTAATCCTGACCAAAAACTTGTTAAAGTTTTCTTTTTCTCTTGTTCCTGTTTTACAGATGGGAGCACTATGAAACCAAAGAGAAGTTAAATAAATTACTTGAGGCCATATAGCTAGTGAATGGGACTTGAGCCCAGATCAGCTGGATATCAAAGGGCATCCTCAACTCACTCTGCCTTCCCATGAAGTTTCTTTCCTTTAGTCTCCGTGCCTCCAAGCTACTCTCTTTTGAGCTAGTGCTGCTGCCTGGACCCTCCTAAATATCACTTTCTTCATGTTACTTTATTATTCAGAATCCTTGAATGGCTTTTTGTTACCTATAGCATGAAGGCCAAATTCTTGAGCCTGATTTCTAAGGACTTTTAAAATTTGGCACTTAAGTACCACTGAAATATGATCTCTTAATATTTCCCAAGTTGACAGGTTTATCTCATATCTGCCAACACTTTTCTTTCCATCAATTGAAACCTTCATTTTTGGGGGGCAGGGGCATAATTCAGAGCTCATGTCTTTTAATTCTTCTTTGCTATTTCCCCACTCTTTCTTTATGGCCTTCCTTTTTACATACCTCCATTACCCTATTTGAGTTTATGTGTTGCTATATATATATATATAATTTATATTATATATATGGCATATATATGTATATAAATATAACTGGATTGGAAGCAAGCTCTCTTATTTTCCATTATATCTTTAGCAGGACTTAGCACAGGACTTTCTCTGTTATAGCAACTTATTAAATATTTATTGAATGATGCCTTATGGTTTTTGGATAAAAAAATTAAATATTAAAATCAAATAGTAAGAAAAAAAATCACCGTATCCTGGTACTTAAAGTGGTCCCATTTGATTGGAAGATTCTCTCAGTCTGGAATCTTATTAAAATCAAATCTGAAGGAAACAAACTTTTTTCTCTTTTCTTGCTCTAGTCTCATGAGGCCGCTATAGTATTTCAGAACCAGCACTTATGAATTTCTTCTCAACCACCATTGCTGTGGATCCAGGGAAAATCAAGATAGCTGTTAGTGGTCATGGAAGCTCACAGCTCATAAATTTGATAGTTAACATGGTAGCCAGTTGCAATTTGATGGGACAGGTATGGGAAGGTTTTCTCAAATTTGGAATGTAAAACATTCTGTGAATCTCGTGCTTATTATGGAGAGCAGGTTGATCCAATTAACTGACCCCCAAATAGATTCTATCTTAGATATGTCATAAAAGTAGTGTGAAGGGTTATTATTCATGGAAAAGTATTTGATTTCCTAGTGGAAGCTGAACACTTAAAAATTGCTTTTTGGGTTTTTTGTTTTTTGTTTGTTTTGTCTGTGGATCTGTTTACTTCTCAAAATGTGGTCTATCTTTAAAGACACAGTTGGGTCAGTCACTAGTATGGATGTCTTTCTGTTCTTCTTTTTCCTTAAAACTCCTTTCATCTCTTTCTCACCTCTCTCACTTTGAAAAAAAAATCAAGAAACATCCTTTGCTGGTGTTCATACATACTAGTTTCATATATTCCATTAAAAATTCTATAACTATCCCATTCATTTTTCTAAGTCACCCTTCTGACTATATATTCATTCAATTTACCAAAAGTAAAACAGAGTTAAACGCTGTGATTAGTGACTGGTAATTGCTGTTGGTTCTCTGCCCAGACCCTGATTAAAGGTCTTATTGTCTAAGGTAGGTGAGGAGAGAGGGCTGTGCAGGAAGAAGAGGGTGAGTTCAGGTGAAGAAATAGGAGGGACATTTTTTCTTGGAAAGTGTGGAGGCTGGGTCTTCATATTTTCAACGTTCTCCCATTTTTACCTGGATTGGGGCCAAAAAGGTATAAGGGTGTGCCTATAATTATTGCTATCCTGGAAACCTCAGCCAGCCAGAGGAGCCAGAATCAATACTTAAGGCAGAGCAGATACCTGTGAGGTGTATCCAAGCCACAGTCATGGGACTACATGGATGGATTACACACCCCACAGCTCTCAGCTGACAAACTGTATGGACTTTTTTGTTAATCTTGCAATAATGTGATAGGTAATTTTTGTAAGTGAATAGTTGGACTCATACCACTCTTTAGAAGGATTTTATGCTACTTAATTCCTGCTATATGCCAGGCACTGTCCTACCTGCTTGAGATACCCACTGGTGAATTAGATAGGCATAGACCATTCCTCTTACTGCTTAGTTTAGTGGAAAGAACAAGTGCTTCTCTCCCCTTGATTTTTTTCTATTTCCAATCAATAAGAACAAAAACATTTACTCACTGTCAGAGTTGTTTGTCTAAATTATGGCAATCAACCAAGCATAAAACCCTAATATTTGGGTGGAGTGATCTAACAGTAATAACAACTACAACAAAATGTATATAGAGCTTTGGTATTTATAACATACTTTCACCTATATGATCTCTTTCAACCACATTGAGTCCCTGATTCCTCATCTGGAAAATAAGACATAACAGTATCTATCTTGCATGAATGGATATAGATAGACAGGGTCTATCTAGGGTCATACCTACCAACTGTAAAGGTCAGCATTTTATAGATGCTGAACCTAAACCTTAGAGAGGATATGTGAATTGTCCATGGTTGGAAATAAAATCAAAGGAAAAAAAAATAAGACTTAAAATACAGTTTTTGGACTCTAAAGTCTATGGTTTTTCCATTATATGTCAGTTGTTGCTCAATTGACCCATCAATTAATTAGGAGTTGGGAGTATCCCCTCGGAACTTCTCCAGATGTAGTATTCCAGGAAAGCTGATCACATTTCACTCCTTTTGGCAGCCTATATAATAATAGTGCAGTCAAACAGAAAAGAAAGAGGAGAGACAGAGACCGTTACTTTAATGTAAGAATACAATTCATTCACAAGCTGACCCCTAGAAATCATCAGTTTGGTGCATATTCTTCTAGTCAATATTTTAGAATGCATTAACTCTCCAGGCTGTTCTTTCTTGAGCCCTAGTCACAGGGAGCTGTTTTTGCCTTTGCTCCATAGAATATTAGAGCTGGAACAGACCTTTGAGGCTACCTAGTCAAATCCCTTAGTATTCAGATGAAGAAGTCACAGCTAGAAAAATGTATCTATAGACTAAGGCAAAATCCTCAAAAGGGAACACAATTAGTAACTTAATGAATTATTTTCTACAAGTAACTGTTTGCTTACAAAATAAACATTCTATGGCTTGCCATAGGATGATAATTGAAAATTGGTCTGAATTTAAATTGAGATAAGAGTTTGATATGTTACATCATTGTTTTAGGCCCAACAGTACCTTTGCTGGACCTGATACATGGTAGGCTCTCAAAAATATTTGCTGTGTGAATGAATGAATGAATGTAGCATGTATGATCCATGTATATGCTTTAAACACAATTTATTAATCAAAGACCATTTTCTTCATATTTAGTCTCATCATCATCATAATCAGTGAAACTTTATTGAATGCATTCCATATACAATTGTAATAGGAATAGAAAAGAAAGGATATGGTGTAGGAATACCAATCACTTGGAATTAGTGTATGGAAATAGTGTAATGATTAAGGTTTGAGTATGTGTGTGTGTTTGTGTGTGTTCACTGGGGAAGGAGATGGTGGTGGGGCTTATGAACGGGAGAGAGCAGTATAAGATGTTAACACTTGTGAATATGGTAGTGACATAAACTGATAAAGAAAATAGAAATATAGTGATTAATATTGCTCACACTGCAGGAGTCCAGTTATGGGAGAAGGTGTGGTAGTCAAAAATGTCAATTATTTTACATAGTAAAGTGAAAATAAAAGAGTCACTGAAAAAGGTACTGGACTAGTCACCAGTTTTTGAATGTCAACAACATAGAATCTTAGTATAGTAATAGCAACATGCATTGAAAACTCACTATCTTCCATCCATGATTACAAGCACTTGACATGTATTCAGTGTCTTCATCCTCATCACAGCCCTATGAGGTGGGTGATAATATCATCCCCATTTTACAGATGAGAAAAATGGAGCTTAGAGAGTTTAAATAAATTGTTCAAGGTCACTCAGCTGTTACGTGGAGGATCCAGGTTTTGAACTCAGACAGTCTGGTTCCAGAGTCTATGTTCTTAGTACTTTGTTGTACTACCTACTAGAAGCTTTATTGTAGAAGGAAATTTAGGGATCATGTAGTATAATAAGTGTCCCTTTACAGATGAGAAACGCAAGGCCCAGAGAAATTGAATGGTTTGCCCAGGGTTACAATGATTTTGTGACAGTCTGAACCATGACAGTTTGTGTTCATGTGTGCAAGGCTGAAGTAATTGGAGACAGTTACGATAACATTAGTCTGCAGGTACCATGCACTTTTGTTATTGTTGATGTTCACAAACCCGTCCTGAGAAGCTGGGAAAATGGAGTAGCCCACAAAGTTTTCAAACTTTCTTTCCTGTGTGAGGCATTTAATTTATTCTGTGAATGAAAAAATCTGGGTAAGTGACAGTTTCCTTTCAGGAATACACAGCATCAGTTCTTTGGATACTCAGGTTTCTATGTATGAGAAAAGACAACACCAAAGAAAAAGTGAGTGGTGGCTCCCTGCCAGGGCAATTAATGAAAGACGCCGGGGATTGAACAGGTGGTCTTAATTCTCTTTTCTCCCAGGCAGCACCCTCCACCTCTTGACACTCCAGAAGGAAGTCTGTCCACAGGAAAGAGATTCTACAACCTTCCTCTTCATTGCTGACAGAATAATAAGAAAGACGAGAAGGGCAGATCTGGTACCATTTCATCCTTCTAACTAGAAAAGCTCCTCTGGTAAATGTCTTGAGTCTGACTGGGACATGCATATCAAAGAGAATTTGGCTAACCTGAAATGTCATATTTCATGGGGAGTTCAACAGGGCAATTTATCACAATTGACCCTATCAGAGAGGGACCAACCATCCTTAGTAGACACGGGGTTGCAAAATGCCACCACATTTGGCCATAAAATTTATCATGTCAGCAGATCTATAGTCAACACTATACACTGTGAAATATGGCAGTGCTGCTGGGATATTTGTCTTTGTTGGGCCAGACAGGTTCGCCTTGCATTTCCACTTAGTCCACATTCATACCCCCGCACCATCTATAATGACCCATCAGGACAATCTTCTTGGAAACACGACTTACAGCTCCAATAAGCTGGGAGAGGAGGAATGAAAGCCTGTACAATGCACATATTTTGGGGGCATGCTGTTAAAATGCTGAAAATTTTTCCAGTGACTCTTTTTTTTTCAGATAATTATTTTAAGAAAAGTAACACATTAGAAGGGAATTTAGACTCTTGACAAATTAACACCATTGGAGACACATATGTTTACCTTTTCTTTCATTTTCTCATTTCACAGAAAAGAAGCAGGACAGGCAGAGTGAAATATCTTCTTCATTTCTGAGTCCCTCCTTGGGCAGAATTATGAGAGTGGCAAGGCTGGTTATCAAAGTTGATGCCTCCCAACTCTGTTCTCACTGGTGTGCTGCTTCTGTTCCTAGTATTCTTGGAATCTCTGCATTATCACCTTTTCCTAAACTCTGCTCAAGGCAGTTCTTTACCCCACTATGTTGTAAGGGATGGATATAGCTTCATATCCTCTGACTTCTTTTATTATAATAAATTTTAAATTTTTGAATTAGAAGACTTTGGCATTTCAATTCTTAGCTTCACCCTTGTTGTGGTAGTGGTCGGACAGGAGAACTATCAGTTTACCCTGGAATATAGCAGATTGCACATTAGGCATAGCTTAGGGGAAAGCTCAGAATTGGGTGATATGAATTTTGGGTTTGAATCTGATCTCTGTGATTTGTGCTGATCGATGTTGGGCAAGTCCAGAAACCTCTGAGAGTCTCAGATCTGTGGAACTTTTGGGTAAATAAAAGCAACTCTTTCTCAGAATCAGTGTGAAGATAAAATAGAATTTTATACATATCTGTATATATATATGTATATATATTTTTCATAAATTGAAGGGCATAATAAAGTGATTTTTCTTTGTTGTAGAGACAACAGAAAGAGAACTGGATTGGGGGTCAGAATTTGTGTGTGAAAATTCTAGCTTTCCAATTACTAATTGGGTGATCTCAGGCAAATCAGTTAGTTGCTCTGAGGCTCAATCCTTCCATCTGTTGAAATAATGAGAATAACTGTGACAAAGAGATTATAAGATATATGTGACATCCTTTGGAAATTCTAAGGGTAGTATGCAAATGTTTATTAATTTATACCTCATCATGTTACAGAAAGTGTATTCGTACCATAAGAAACTTTTATTTTGATCCCAGGTAATTTAACTCTAAGAGATCTAGCAGGCAATCTGCACAAGGGAATCTGGTTAGTTGGATAATTTGCATTTTATATAATATTAAGGCAGGTGGCATCCCTAGAAAAAGCATTTCTAATCCCTAATACTAAGACTAGAAAGAAATTTGTCCACAGGGTCCTTAAAGAGAGGACATGATGACCAATGTCCTCAACAATGTCATTATAATAAACACAAGGACAAGATTCATTGGGCTGTAAATAAATGTTCTTTTACAGTTTTTCTAGAGTTGGAATGCCATAAAACAGGCAAAGGATGGATACAGCTCCAACAGAATAGTTCTTTATTACTGCAAAGCTGTTGTAGTAAAATTCTCCCACTCCCCTAAGAATCATTGCAGACACATAGTCACAGGTACTCAAAGATGACTCAGATCAGTTGCAATGATTCCTAATTACTTTCTTGCAAAGCTCTTCTGGTTTCTATGCAACTCCCTATACTATAGTTTCTAAATGGGCAATAGAAATTACATTTCCTTGCTGAACCATTTGACCTACTTATTGCTGCTGTCATAACTAAAAGAGAAGTCCATGTACATGGTGGAAATATCTGAGTTACCTCTTTCCTGGGGAACCTATATCAAATAATCCGAGTGCTTGTTAAAAATGCAAATTCCTGCCAAATCAAAATCTTATAGATAAGAGACCTGTGTTTATAACAAGCATCAGGGGTAATTTTTTTTTTTTTTTTTTTTTTGCGGTACGCGGGCCTCTCACTGTTGTGGCCTCTCCCGTTGCGGAGCACAGGCTCTGGACGCGCAGGCTCAGCGGCCATGGCTCACAGGCCTAGCCGCCCTGCGGCATGTGGGATCTTCCCGGAACAGGGCACGAACCCGTGTCCCCTGCATCGGCAGGCAGACTCTCAACCACTGCGCCACCAGGGAAGCCCCAGGGGTAATTTTTATGAAAATTAAAGCTTGAGACCCTGACTGGAGATTGGATAAAATACTGTGACTCAGCACCATCATGTCCCAGACAAACTCCACATGTGTTCTCTGTTCTCTGTTCATGTCTGTGTACGAAAGGCTGTGTCTACAAAACATTGGAAATGGGATTGGACTTACCTAGAATTTAATCAGACTCCCAACACACAACTTTCTTGAGCACAAGAAGCAAGTTAACTACCTGGGAATAGTATATTCCACAATTTCTGGATGACTTGATGTTGGGCCAGGAGGTTCAGCTAATTGCCTTGTGACCCACAGAAAATCTTCATTCTAGACACAGCCCAGATATCCCCTCTGAATTCTTGGGTTTTTTCCTCTTTTTTTTTGTATTTTATATATTTTTTTATACAGCAGATTCTTATTAGTTATCTATTTCATACATATTAGTGTATATATGTAAATCCCAATCTCCCAATTCATCCCACCACCATCCCCACCCCCACCGTTTCCCCGCTTGGTGTCCATACGTTTGTTCTGTACATCTGTGTCTCTATTTCTGCCTTGCAAACTGGTTCATCTGTACCATTTTTCTAGGTTCCACATATATGCGTTAATATACGATATCTGTTTTTCTGACTTACTTCACTCTGTATGACACTTCATCCACATCTCTACAAATGACCCAATTTCGTTCCTTTTTATGGCTGTTTATATATTTTGGAGATTAAAGCTTTGCCCATTGATTCATTTGCAAATATTTTCTCCCGTTCTGAGAGTTGTCTTTTCATGTTGTTTATAGTTTCCTTTGCTGTGCAAAAGCTTTTAAGTTTCATTAGGTCCCATTTGTTTATTTCTGTTTTTATTTTCATTACTCTTGGAGGTGGGTCAAAAAAGATCTTGTTGTGATTTATGTCAAAGAGTGTTCTTCCTGTTTTCCTCTAAGAGCTTTATAGTGTCCAGTCTTACACTTAGGTCTTTAATCCATTTTGAGTTTATTTTTGTGTATGGTGTTAGGCAGTGTTCTAATTTCATTCTTTTACATGTAGCTGTCCAGTTTTCCCAGCGCCACTTATTGAAGAGACTCTCTTTTCTCCATTGTATATCCTTGCCTCTTTGTCATAGATTAGGTGCCCATATGTGCGTGGGTTTATCTCTGGGCTTTCTATCCTGTTCAGTTGATCTGTATTCTGTTTTTGTGCCAGTACCATATTGTCTTGAGTACTGTAGCTTTGTAGTATAGTCTGAAGTCAGGGAGTCTGATTCCTCCAGCTCCATTTTTTTCCCTCAAGACTGATTTGGCTATTTGGGGTCTTTTGTGTCTCCATACAAATTTTAAGATTTTTTTATTCGAGTTCTGTAAAAAATGCCATTGGTAATTTGATAGGGATTGCATTGAATCTGTAGATTGCTGTGGGTAGTATAGTCATTTTTCACAGTGTTGATTCTTCCAATCCAAGAACATGGTATATCTCTCCATCTGTGTCATGATTGATTTCTTTCATCAGTGTCTTATAGTTTTCTGAGTACAGGTCTTTTACCTCCTCAGGTAGGTTTATTCCTAGGTATTTTATTCTTTTTGTTGCAATGGCAAATGGGAGTGTTTCCTTAAATTCTCTTTCAGATTTTTCATCATTAGTGTATAGGAATGCCAGAGATTTCTGTGCATTAATTTTGTATCCTGCAACTTTACCAAATTCATTGATTAGCTGTAGTAGTTTTCTGGTGGCATCTTTAGGATTCTCTATTTATAGTATCATGTCATCTGCAAACAGTGACAGTTTTACTTCTTCTTTTCCAATTTGTATTCCTTTTATTTCTTTTTCTTCTCTGATTTCCATGGCTAGGACTTCCAAATTTATGTGGAATAATAGTGGTGAGAGTGGACATCCTTGTCTGGTTCCTGCTTTTAGAGGAAATGCCTTCAGTTTTTCACCGTTGAGAATGACGTTTGCTGTGGGTTTGTCATATATGGCCTTTATTATGTTGAGGTAGTTTCCCTCTCTGCCCACTTTCTGGAGAGTTTTTAATCATAAATGGGTGTTGAATTTTATCAAAAGCTTTTTCTGCATCTATTGAGACGATCATATTGTTTTTATTCTTCAATTTGTTAATGTGGTTTATCACATTGATTGATTTGCATATACTGAAGAATCCTTGCATCCCTGGGATACATCCCACTTGATCATGGTATGTGATCCTTTTAATGTGTTGTTGGATCCTGTTTGCTAGTATTTTGTTGAGGATTTTTGCATCTATATTCATCAGTGATATTGGTCTGTAATTTTCTTTTTCTGTAGTATCTTTGTCTGGTTTGGGTATCAGAGTGATGGTGGCCTCATAGAATGAGTTAGGGAGTGTTCCTTCCTCTGCAATTTTTTAGAAGAGTTTGAGAAGGAAGGGTGTTAGCTCTTCTCTAAATGTTTGATAGAATTCACCTGTGAAGTCATCTGGTCCTGGACTTTTGTTTGTTGGAAGATTTTTAATAACAGTTTGAATTTCATTACTTGTGATTGGTCTGTTCATATTGTCTTATTTCTTCCTGGTTCAGTCTTGGAAGGTTACACCTTTCTAAGAATTTGTCCATTTCTTCCAGGTTGTCCATTTTATTGGCATAGAGTTGCTTGTAGTAGTCTCTTAGGATGCATTATATTTCTACGGTGTCTGTTGTAACTTTGCCTTTTTCATTTCATTTCATTTCTAATTTTATTGATTTGAGTCCTCTGCCTCTTTCTCTTGATGAGTCTGTCTAAAGTTTTGTCAATTTTGTTTATCCTCTCAAAGAACCAGCTTTTAGTTTTAGTTTTTGCTACTGTTTTCTTTGTTTCTATTTCATTTATTTCTACTCTGATATTTATGATTGCTTTCCTTCTACTAACTTTGGGCTTTGTTTGTTATTCATTCTCTAGTTCCTTTAGGTGTAAGGTTAGATTGTTTATTTGAGATTTTTCTTGTTTCTTGAGGTAGGATTGTATTGCTGTAAACTTCCCACTTAGAACTGCTTTTGCTGCATCCCATAGGTTTTGGATCTTTGTGTTTTCATTGTCATTTGTCTCTTGGTATTTTTTTATTTCCTCTTTGATTTCTTCAATGATCTCGTGGTTATTTAGTAACGTATTGTTTAGCCTCCATGTGTTTGTGTTTTTTACATTTTTTTCCCTGTAATTGATTTCTAATCTCACAGTGTTGTGGTCAGAACAGATGCTTGGTATGATTTCAATTTTCTTAAATTTACTGAGGCTTGATTTGTGACCCAAGATGTGATCTATGCTGGAGAATGTTCCATGTGCACCTGAGAAGAAAGTGTAATCTGCTGTTTTTGGATGGAATGTCCAATAAATATCAATTAAATCTGTCTTGTCTATTGTGTCATTTAAAGCTTGTGTTTCCTTATTAATTTTCTGTCTGGATGATCTGTCCATTGGTGTAATTGAGGTGTTAAATTCCCCCACTATTATTGTGTTATTCTCAATTACCTCTTTTATAGCTGTTAGCATTTGCATTATGTATTGAGGTGCTCCTATTTTGGGTGCATAAATATTTACAATTGTTATATCTTCTTCTTGGATTGATCCCTTGATTATTATGTAGTGTCCTTCCTTGTCTCTTGTAACATTCTTTATTTTAAAGTCTATTTTGTCTCATATGAGAATTTCCCATCCAGCTTTGTTTTGATTTCCATTTGCCTGGAATATCTTTTTCCATCCTTCCCACTTTCAGTCTGTATGTGTCCCTAGGTCTGAACTGGGTCTCTTTTAGACAGTATATATATGGGTCTTGTTTTTGTATCCATTCAGTGAGCCTGTGTCTGTTTTTGGAGCATTTAATCCATTCACATTTTAGGTAATTATCAATATGTATGTTTCTGTTACTATTTCCTTAATTTTTCTGGGTTTGTTTTTGCAGGTCCTTTTCTTCTCTTGTGTTTCCCACTTAGAGTAGTTCCTTTAGCATTTGTTGTAGAGCTGGTTTGGTGGTGCTGAATCTCTTAGCTTTTGCTTGTCTGTAAAGCTTTTGATTTCTCCATCAAATCTGAATGAGATCCTTGCCAGGTAGAGTAATCTTTGTTGTAGGTTCTTCTCTTTCATCACTTTAAATATACTGTGCCACTCCCTTCTGGCTTGTAGAGTTTCTGCTGAGAAATCAGCTGTTAACCTTATGGGAGTTCCCTTGTACGTTATTTGTTGTTTTTCTTTTGTTGCTTTCAATAATGTTTCTTTGTCTTTAATTTTTGTCCATTTGATTACCCTGTGTTTTGGCATGTTTCTCCTTGGATGTATCCTGCGTGGGACTCTATGTGCTTCCTGGACTTGGGTGGCGATTTCCTTTCCCATGTTAGGGACGTTTTCAACTATAATGTCTTCAAATATTTTCTCGGGTTCTTTCTCTCTCTCTTCTCTTTCTGGAACCCCTATAATGTGAGTGTTGGTGCATTTAATGTTGTTCCAGAGGTCTCTTAGGCTTTCTTCGTTTCTTTTCATTCTTTTTTCTTTATTCTGTTCTGCAGCAGTGAATTCCACCATTCTGTCTTCCAGGTCACTTATCTGTTCTTCTGCCTCAGTTACTCTGCTATTGATTCCTTCTAGTGTATTTTTCATTTCAGTTATTGTATTGTTTATCTCTACTTGTTTGCTCTTTAATTCTTCTAGGTGTTTGTTCTTTAATTCTTCTAGGTCTTTATTAATCATTTCTTGCATCTTCTTGATCTTTGCCTCCTTTCTTTTTCCAAGGTCCTGGATCATCTTCACTGTCATTATTCTGAATTCTTTTTCTGGAAGGTTGCCTATCTCCACTCATTTAGTTGTTTTCTGGGGTTCTATCTTGTTCCTCATTTGGTACATAGTCCTCTCTCTCTTCATTTTGTCTGTCTTTCTCTCAATGTAGTTTTTGTTCCACAGGCTGCAGGACTGTAGTTCTTCTTGCTTCTGCTGTCTGCCCTCTCTCCCCTCTGAATTCTTGATCTAAATTTATATATGTGATAAACTTCATGTCCTGCTCATACCTCTGACTCAAATTAACATGTACTTTCACCTCCTTTTTTTTCAGTGTTCTGCCGTCTTAAATAGAAAGTCCAACTTGCCTGCATGCATGCAAGAAACCTCAGAGCCAACTCAACTTTTCTTTCTCTCCCATTTTCACACCCTAATCAGTGAACAAATTCTGTGGATTCTTTATAAACTAACAGTGTGTTGATTACAACTTTCTAGTCCTTCCAACTAGATTAATATCCTAATCTTAGCCCATCATCCTCTTGTAACTGGTCATTTGCATCAACTCCCTAATATATGTTAGAGCCTCAGACTCAGATTCAGTGAACATCCCTGAATCATCTACTGTAACTCTTCATTAGGCTGGGTATTTCCGCATATTTATCTCACTTCATTCTCATAAAATTCTGTTGTTATTAGTCCCGTTGGCAGCTGGAGAATTACTTCAGTAAGATTGCACAATCACTGAATGGCAAAGCCAGGATTTCCATCCCAATCTTGTAACTCAGAATTGAGCTGTCTCAGGTTTCTCACCTTGAGTCTGTTCTTCACTGTGCTGCTATGGTTATCTTCCTTGGACACAGGTTAGGTCATAGTACTCCCTGCTCAAAAACTAAAATCATTCTCTAATCTCTATAGCAGTGTTTCTAAAAATTATGTACTCTATCAATAAAAAAATTTGACTATGCATCCAATGTACATAGACATGCATTTATTTATGAAACATTTGCATTCACTAAGTATACTAGTATATATATTATATATATACAGAAATATGAATTTAAAGGGAGAGAGAATAAAATATAAATAGAAGTTATAGTATATTTTTTTCATGCCCCTGTGGATTTTTAACCTTCTCAGGGAATTTCATTGCACTTCAGACACCACTGAATTCAAGTTTAAGCGCCTCTGTGATCTGGCCTCAACCCAAATTTTTGAGCTTACCTTTTAGAAATTTCCTTTCAGTCCTCTCTACCTAAGCCTCAGTGCTTTACTCACAGTTTCTTGTAAATACAGTGCACTTTCATGTCTCTTTTTCTTTGCTCCAATTTTTTCATCAGCCAGAAGTGAGCATTATCCTTTTTTTGCCAGCAGAAAACTATTCTGTTAGACTAAGCAAAAAAATTCTATCTCCTTCATCAAAAGACCCTAGTCCAAACCAATCAGTCCTTGAGCACATGGCTTGTATCTCCATCACGACATTTATTTTATTCTGCTGTTTACTCTGTGTTTTAGAGTTGTGTACTTCTCTTTCTTATTCATTATAGTGACATCTTTGAATACAGTAATTATGTCACATTCATTTCTGCATTTCTCATAAGGTGTACTATATTTAATTAAATAGTACATTTTTAATAAACATTTGTGAACTGAATAAGAGAATATTGGCTTTTGTGAATTCAAAGAATATCCTACATGGAAAAAAGTCAAAATAGAATCATTACAGAGGAGCAGACAGAGAGAAGGAACCAAGAAAAGAGCTGAGGAGATTGGTTCAAGGTGGCGGAGTAGAAGGACTTGCTCTCACTCCCTCTGGCAAGAGCACCAGGATCACAACTAACTGCTAAACTGTCATTGATAGAAAGACACTGGATTCACCAGAAAAGTTACCCCACATCTAAAGACAAAGGAGAAGCCACAATGAGATGGTAGGTGGGGTGCAATCACAGTAAAATCAAAGCCCATAACTGCTGGATAGGTGGCTCACAAACAGGATAACACGTATACCACAGAAGGCCAACAACTGGAGTGAAGGTTCTGAGTACCACGTCAGGCTTCCCAACCTTGGGGTGCAGCAATGGGAGGAGGATTTCCTAGAGAATCAGACTTTGAAGGCTAGTGGGATTTGATTGCAGGACTTCGACAGGACTAGGAGAAACAGAGACTCCACTCTTGGAGGGCACACGCAAAGTAGTGTGCTCATCGGGACCCAGGGGAAGGAGCAGTGACCCCTTAGGAGACTGAACCAGAGCTACTTGCTAGTGTTGGAGGGTCTCCTGCAGAGGTGGGGGGTGGATGTGGCTCACCGTGGGGACAAGAACACTGGTGACAGAAGTTCTGGGAAGTACTCCTTGGCGTGACCCTTCCCAGAGTCCACCATTAACCCCACCAAAGAGCCTGGGTAGGCTCCAGTGTTGGGTCGTCTAAGACCAAAATACCAACAGGGAGGGAACCCAGCCCCACCCATCAGCAGACAAGTAGATTAAAGTTTTACTGAACTCTGACCACCAGAGCAACACCCAGCGCTCCCACCACGAGGTCCTCCCATCAGGAAGCTTGCACAAACCTTTTAGATAGCCTCATCCACCAGAGGGCAGACAGCAGAAGCAAGAAGAACTACAATCCTGCAGCCTGTGGAACAAAAACCACATTCACAGGAAGATAGATAAGATAAAAAGGCAGAGTTGAAACTGTGATTTAAAATCTTCCAACAAACAAAAGTTAAGGACCAGGTAGCTTCACAGGTGAATTCTATGAAACAGTTAGAGAAGAGCTAACATCCATCCTTATCAAACTCTTCCAAAAAGTTGCAGAGGAAGGAATACTCATTCTATGAGGCCACCATCACCCTGATACCAAAACCAGACAAAGATACTCCAAAAAAAGGAAATTACAGACCAATATCACTGATGAATATAGATGCAAAAATCCTCAACAAAATACTAGCACATTAAAAGGATCACACACCTTGATCAAGTGAGATTTATCCCAGGGATGCACGGATTCTTCAGTATATGCAAATCAATTAATCTGATACAGCATATTAACAAATTGAAGAAGAAAAACCATATGATCACCTCAATAGATGCAGAAAAATCTTTTGACAAAATTCAACATGCATTTATGATAAAAACTTTCCACAAAGTGGGCAGAGAGGGAACCTATATCAGTGTAATAAAGGGCATATATGACAAACCCACAGAAAACATCATTCTCAATGGTGAAAAACTGAAAGCATTTCCTCTAAGGTCAGGAACCAGACAAGGATGTCCACTCTCACCACTATTATTCAACATAGTTTTGGAAGTCCTAGCCACGGAAATCAGAGAAGAAATAGAAATAAAAGGAATACAAATTGGAAAAGAAGCAGTAAAACTATCAGTGTTTGCAGATGACATGACACTATACATAGAGAATCCTAAAGGTGCTACCAGAAAACTACTAGAGCTAGTCAATGAATTTGGTAGTGTTGCAGGATACAAAATTAATGCAGAGAAATCTCTTTTATTCCTGTACACTAATGATGAAAAATCTGAAAGAGAATTTAAGGAAACACTCCCATTTGCCATTGCAACAAAAAGAATAAAATACCTAGGAATAAACCTACTGAAAGAGGTAAAAGACCTGTACTCAGAAAACTATAAGACACTGATGAAAGAAATCAATCACGACAGAGATGGAGAGTTATACCATGTTCTTGGATTGGAAGAATCAACATTGTGAAAGTGAGTATACTACCCTGAGAAATCTACAAATTCAATGCAATCTCCATCAAATTACCAATGGCATTTTTTACAGAACTTGAAAAAGAAAATCTTAAAATTTGTATGGAGACACAAAAGACCCCAAATAGCCAAATCAGTCTTGAAGGTAAAAAACGGAGCTGGAGGAATCAGACTCCCAGACTTCAGACTATACCACAAAGCTATAGTAATCAAGACAATATGGTACTGTCACAAAAACAGAATATAGATCAATGGAGCATGATAGAAAGCCCAGAGATAAACCCACGCACCTATGTTCAACTAATCTATGACAAAGAGGCAAGGATATACAATGGAGAAAAGACAGTGTCCTCAGTAAATGGTGCTGAGAAAAGTGGACAGCTACATGTAAAAGAATGAAATTAGAACACTCCCTAAGACCACACTCAAAAATAAACTCAAAATGGATTAAAGACCTAAATGTAAGACTGGACCCTATAAAACTGTTAGAGGAAAACATAGGAAGAACACTCTTTGCAATAAATCACAGCAAGGTCTTTTTTGACCCATCTCCTAGAGCAATGGAAATAAAAACAAAAATAAACCAGTGGGACATAATACAACTTAAAAGCTTTTGCAAAGCAAAGGAAACTACAAACAGGACAAAAAGACAACCCTCAGAATGGGAGAAAATATTTGCAAACGAATCATCGGACAAAGGATTAATCTCCAAAATATACAAACAGCTCATGCAGCTCAGTATTTTTAAAAAAACAACAACCCAATCCAAAAATGGGCAGAAAACCTAAATAGACATTTCTCCAAAGAAGACATACAGATGGCCAAGAAGCACATGAAAATCTGCTCAACATCACTAATTATTAGAGAAATGCAAATCAAAACTACAATGAGGTATCACCTCACACCAGTTAGAATGGGCATCATCATAAAATCTACAAACAACAAATGCTGGAGAGGGTGTGGAGGAAAAGGAGCCCTCTTGCACTGTTGTTGGGAATGTAAATTGATACAGACACTATGGAGAACAGTATGGAGGTTACTTAAAAAACTAAAAATAGAATTAACATATGACACAGCAATCCCACTACTAGGCCTATACCCAGAGAAAACCATAATTTAAAAAGACACATGCACCCCAGTGTTCATTGCAGCACTATTTACAATAGCCACGTCATGGAAGCAACCTAAATGCCCATCGACAGACAATTGGATAAAGAAGATGTGGTACATATATACAATGGAATATTACTCAGCCATAAGAAGGAACGAAATTGCGTCATTTTTAGAGACGTGAATGGACCTAGAGACTGTCATACAGAGTGAAGTAAGTCAGAAAGGGAAAAACAAATATCGTGTATTAATGCATATATGTGGAATCTAGAAAAATGGTACAGATGAACTGGTTTGCAGGGCAGAAATAGAGACACAGATGTAGAGAACAAACGTATGGACACCAAGGGGGGAAAGTGGCGGGGGGGGGGGCGGAGAGTTGGTGTGATGAATTGGGAGTTTGGGATTGACATGTATACACTAATATGTATAAAATGGATAACTAATAAGAACCTGCTGTAAAAAAATAAAATTAAATTTAAAAAAAAAGTTGAAATAGAAACTATCCCATTTTCTTTGTTGTGATGCATAATTTCTGCCAGGCAATGACATGTGGACAGTGGACCATTTTCATGAAAACTTAAAGCTGAATAAGGCACCCTTAAGGTCCATCATAATAGGAAAGTTGCTACTCTTTGAACATAGTTCCAAACTCTTGAACATTAGTTGCATTGAGCAACAACTGAAAGCATGTGAACTCTTTTCTTTCCTTTCTGCCTATTTAATATTCTCATCGGCAAACGGAGAAGAACATTTGAACCGGAAAGAAACTTAACGAGCATGTGAATCAACTCCTTCACTTCACAGAAGCAGAAACTGAGGCTCAGAGGTTTTAAATGACTGCCCAAACGTCTGCTTCCAGTTCATGCTGAGCTAGGGCTGGAACCTGGTTTCTAGTCTTAGTCCAGTGTCCATTCTCTGGGTCAACACTGCCTCTATTGGTAGCTTTCTGTTCTGTGCATCGTTAAACTGTGACACAACTTGTGGGAACGAACTGAAAGAAGTGTGGATTGTCCTACACCTGCTTCTCAAACTAGGATTTATATGTACCTTCCAGAAGTCCCTGGAGCCACAGCCTAAACATCTTACATTTTCCTGGGAGTGTAAGTTTTCCTCAAAAAAATTTTCTGGGAGAAGAAAATTATTATTTTCCTATTATAACAAACACTAATTTAGAATAATTACTACGATAAATCTAGAGCAATTTTGTAGTTGCAGAATCCTATACCCCTGGATGTGCCGACATTCATACCCTCTTTGCAGTAAAGAAATTTTGGTGGAAAGTCTGAGAAGTACTGAGCTAGGTTATACCTTTGTTATAAAGGACATCTGTGGTTTACCTTTCTTGGAAGAAAGCATAAATTAAAGCTAAAAATAATTTACCTTTGCTTTTTTTAACCTCTTCTACAATCTGACTTTCATTCCAACCGTTGTACAGATATGGCTCTGTATGTGGCTTATTGCTAAATCCAATGGAAACTTTTCTTCTTTTTTCTTTTTCCTCCCTCCTTCCCTCCCTCCCTCCCTGCCTCCCTCCCTCTCTTCCTCCCTCCCTCCCTTCCTTCCTTTCTTCCTTCCTTCTTATGAATAGAGGGCTTTTATTGCATTTTAAAAAATTAAAAAATTTTTGGGACTTCCCTGGTGGTCCAGTGGTTAAGAATCCATCTTGCAGTGCAGGGGATGCTGGTTCAATCCCTGGTTGGGGAACTAAGATCCAACATGCCGTGTGGCAACTAAGCCAGCGTGCCACACCTACTGAGCCCACGTGCTCTGGAGCCCACGTGCTACAACTAGAGAGCCTGCACACCACAACTAATGAGCCCATGTGCTCTGGAGCCTGCACGCCACAACTGGAGAGTAACCCACACACCGCAACGAAAGATCCCACATGCCGCAAGTAAGACCCATTTGAGATATAATTCACATTGAGAATATAATTCACATTGAGAATATAATTCATATTGAGATATAATTCACATACCACACAATTCACCCATTTAAAGTGTACAATTCCATGACTGTCTATATCTTTATAAAATTGATTCTTTATTGAGATATAACTGACATATAACATTGTGTAAGTTTAAATTATACAACATGTTGATTTGATACATTTATATATTGAAATGTGATTACCACTATAGCTTAAGCTAACACCTCTATCATGTTCCATAATCAGCATTTCTTTTTTGTGGTGAGAACATTTAAGATCTAGTCTCTTAGCAACTTTGAAGTATATAAGACATTATTGTTGACAATAATCACTATGCTGTGCACTAAAATGTAACAAATGGGGTTTTAGGAATCATCTCACATCTTCTTCTTTCTATAGCTGGATAACTCTTAAATCTTCTTCATCAACCCGCTAAATTGTTCCTTTTTCAGAGGCAAAGATACCATTACAAAAGTCGAGAGTCTGATTTAATGGTCTTCATTCTCACAGTACATGTGGCAGAGAACATCTCAGTCCTTACTTTCTTGACCTCCCCACGGCATTTGACACTGCCGACTGCCTTTCCTTCCTGAAAATGTCTTTTCTTCCTTTGGCTCCATAGGCTTCACTTTCTTGCTTAGTCTCCAGCTGCTCTGGACAAAGACTCTTCCTGCCTTTTTTTTTCAAGGTGATTTTTCTTTTCTCTTCTCTTGAGCTCCAGATTCACATACACCACTGACCTCTGCACAATTCCTGTTAGAACTCAGAAAGACACTTCAACCTCAACAAATTGACCCCATTCTTTTGTTCCCCACCCTCACTACCATGCCTCCTGGTTCTCTGGACTATTTTTATCACCCTGGCCCTAATTTACTATTTCTCCTGTGGTTCCTGTTTTGTGGTGTAAATAACAACTGACCAGCCAGCTACCTGAGCATCTTTCTTCATTTTTCCTTTTCCCTCACCTTCCTTATTCATTCCATCACCAGGAACTACCTCGTAAATATTATCCAAAGCCATTCACCAAAACCACAATGACTACCACCCAAGTCTAGATCACTATTATGTCTCACCTTGTTCTCTACAACAACCTCTTCATTTATTTCACAGTCCCAAGTCTTGCTCTTCTCATAAATACAGGTTGGGAAGAAGAAAACTTTCCAGGAACTGTTAGAAATGTAATAAAACTGTCAAAATTGGTAAGACACATTCTACCCTTTGTGACAGTTTCTAAAAGCATAGCTTAAGAAAAATCCTGGTAGATCATACGAAGAAAAAATAAGCATTTGATATGCCAACTGATAATGACACTTCAATTATACCACCCTGTGGAGACTGACCAAATCCAAGTATCTATGCCTCAAATAAAATTTTAAGCACACTGTATCTATTTACAGTTTTACTATGCCTTCTGAAGCCAGATAGACTCTTCCTAACATGCAAACTATGTCCCATCCCCTGCTCCATACTCTTCAGTGGCTCCCTGTTGCCGTCTGGGTAAATTCAGAACACCTTAATTTGGTTTCTAACCCTGATCTCGTCTTCATTTACCTCTCTATTTTCATGACCCCTTCGCACTGTAGCCAGGTCTAACACCTTTCAGTTTCCCAAATTCATCATGCTCCTTGCCTCCCTCTGCATTTCCTTTTCCAAATTTGATTGGCTAAAGCAGTGCTGTGCTGGTGAATGTTTACCAGTCGCCTATCTGGGGTGAGAAAGAGGGAGAGCCCTGATTTGCAACATTTGACAATTTCCATGATGAAAATGCTCTCACTGTGGCTGATTTCAAGCTACCTATGTCATGTCACTGAACATGAAATTGGAGAGAGACATACACAATTAACTCCAGCAAGCAGGTATGAGCCTGCTTCAGCACACCCCTGGGTTAAATCTTACAGATCCTTCAGATTCTAGCTTAGCTGTCCCTTTTGCTGAGAATGCTTTTTTGATCATGTCATATGCTTCCACTGCAGCCTGTTAATAGCCTGTTTCTACATTTATCATGTAACACTGCAATTTCCTGTACACCTCTCTGACTCTACTGCTAGACTATGAGATCCTTAGGGGCAGAGGTTGTGTCTTATTCACCATCGTCTCTCCAGAGTCTTCCAGAGTGCTCAAAACATAGTCGTTCTTAAATAAATGTTTGTTAAATAAATGAGTGAATGTCTAAAAACTAATAATAATAACTTAATATCAAGGGCTCGCTTTATGCCAGCCACTATCCTAACTGATTTGTATGCATTACCTCATTTAATTTTCCTCAAAATCCTGTGGCATTTTACAGCTGAGAAAGATTGATGCTTAGAGCAGCTAAAGCTCAAATTCACACAGTCAGAAACTAGTGGAGCCATGTATAAATTCACACAGTGTGACTCTACCTTGAACACTTATCTACTACGTTATTCTGACTTATTCTTATTCCAAGTTGAATAAAACTAGCATTTTTACATAGTTGATTTTTGTGAAGAACGTTCAAGATCTAAGTCACTTTTATTTGGGGCTTCCACAGAGGTCCGGACTCTCTCAAACACTGTCACTGACATTGTAAATTAGTGGAAACTTAATGGTCAACAGTTGGCATTATGGCCTCTTAAAATACTGATTTCCTTTTAATCAGTTTGAGTTTTCAGAAAATAATCAGAAACATGGACAACATTTTGTGGCCAAAGTATTTATTCCTAGTAGTTTTAAAACTAACCTTTTTGCTTTAGAATAGTTTTAGATTTACAGAAAAATTGCAAGAAATAATACATAGAATTTCTATATATTGCACACACAGTTTCCCCTATCATTAACATCTCAACATCTTATGGAATATTTGTCACAATGAATGAACCAATATTGATACATTTTCTTTCTTTTTTTAAATTTTAAAAATATTTATTTATTTATTTTTGGGTGCATCAGGTCTTAGTTGCAGCATTCAGGGTCTCTTGTTGCAGCGCACGGGCTTCTCTCTAGTGGTGGCTCAGTAGGCTCAATAGTTGCGTGCGGGGCCTTAGTTGTCCTGCGGCATGTGGGACCTTAGTTCCCCGACCAGGGGTCAAACCCAAGTCCCGAGCATTAGAAGGCGGATTCTTAGCTACTGGGCCACCAGGGAAGTCCAAAACTTTGGCTTTTTTTTTTTAATGTCTTTATTGGAGTATAATTGCTTTACAATGGTGGGTTAGTTTCTGCTTTATAACAAAGTGAATCAGCTATACATATGCATATATCCTCATATCTCTTCCCTCTTGCATCTCCCTTCCACCCTCCCTATCCCACCCCTCTAGTTGGTCACAAAGCACTGAGCTGATCTCCCTGTGCTATGCGGCTGCTTCCCACTAGCTATCTATTTTATATTTGGTAGTGTATATAAGTCCATGCCACTCTCTCACTTTGTCACAGCTTACCTTTCCCACTCCCTGTGTCCTGAAGTCCATTCTCTACGTCTGCGTCTTTATTCCTGTCCTGACCGTAGGTTCTTCAGAACCATTTTTTTTTAGATTCCATATATATGTGTTAGTATATGGTACTTGTCTTTCTGTTTCTGACTTACTTCACTCCGTATGACAGACTCTAGGTCCATCCACCTCACTACAGATAACAATTTCATTTCTTTTTATGGCTGAGTAATATTTCATTTTATATATGTGCCACATCTTCTTTATCCATTCATCTGTCTGATGAACACTTACATTGCTTCCATGTCCTGGCTATTGTAAATAGAGCTGCAATGAACATTGTGGTACATGACACTTTTAAAATTATGGTTTTCTCAGGGTATATTGCCCAGTAGTGGGATTGCTGGGTCGTATGGTAGTTCTATTTTTTGTTTTTTAAGGAACCTCCATACTGTCCTCCATAGTGGCTGTATCAATTTACATTCCCACCAACAGTGCAAGAGAGTTCCCTTTTCTCCACCTCCTCTCCAGGATTTATTGTTTGTAGATTTTTTTTTTTTTTTTAGGGGTACACAGATCTCTCACTGTTGTGGCCTCTCCCGCTGCAGAGCAGAGGCTCCGGGGGCGCAGGCTCAGTGGCCATGGCTCACGGGCCCAGCCGCTCCGCGGCACGTGGGATCCTCCCGGACCGGGGCACGAACCCACGTCCTCAGCATCGGCAGGTGGACTCCAAACCACTGCGCCACCTGGGAAGCCCTGTTTGTAGACTTTTTGATGATGGTCATTCTGACCGGTGTGAGGTGATACTTCATTGTAGTTTTGATTTGCATTTCTATAATGATTAGTGATATTGAGCATTCTTTCATGTCTTTGTTGGCAATTTGTATGTATTCTTTGGAGAAATGTCTGTTTAGGTCTTCTGCCCATTTCTGGACTGGGTTTTTTTTTGATATTGAGCTGCAAGAGCTGCTTGTAAATTTTGGGGATTAATCCTTTGTCAGTTGCTTCATTTGCAAATATTTTCTCCCATTCTGAGGGTTGTCTTTACATCTTGTTTATGGTTTCCTGTGCTGTGCAAAAGCTTTTAAGTTTCATTAGGTCCCATTTGTTTATTTTTGTTTTTATTTCCATTTCTCTAGGAGGTGGGTCAAAAAGGATCTTGCTGTGATTTATGTCATAGAGTGTTCTGCCTATATTTTTCTCTAAGAGTTTTATAGTGTCTGGTCTTACATTTAGGCCTTTAATCCATTTTGACTTTATTTTTGTGTATGGTGTTAGGGAGTGTTCCAATTTCATTCTTGTGCATGTAGCTGTCCAGTTTTCTCAGCACCACTTATTGAAGAGGCTGTCTTTTTTCCATTGTATATTCTTGCCTCCTTTATCAAAATAAGGTGACCCTATGTGCGTGGGTTTATCTCTGGGCTTTATATCCTGTTGCATTGATCTATATTTCTGTTTTTGTGCTGGCACCATACTGTCTTGATGACTGTAGCTTTGTAGTATAGTCTGAAGTCAGGGAGCCTGATTTCTCCAGCTCCGTTTTTCTTTCTCAAGATTGCTTTTTCTATTCTGGGTCGTTTGTGCTTCCATACAAACTGTGAATTTTTTTGGTTCTAGTTCTGTGAAAAATGCCATTGGTAGTTTGATAGGGATTGCATTGAATCTGTAGATTGCTTTGGGTAGTAGAGTCATTTTCACAATGTTGATTCTTTCAATTCAAGAACATGGTATATCTCTCCATCTGTTTGTATTATCTTTAATTTCTTTCAGTGTCTTATAGTGTTCTGCATACAGGTCTTTTGTCTCCTTAGGTAGGTTTATTCCTAGGTATTTTGTTCTTTTTGTTGCAGTGGTAAATGGGAGTGTTTCCTTAATTTCTCTTTCATATTTTTCATCTTTAGTGTATAGGAATGCAAGAGATTTCTGTGCGTTAATTTTGTATCCTGCAACTTTACCAAATTCATTGATTAGCTCTAGTAGTTTTCTGGCAGCATCTTTATGATTATCTATAAGTATCACGTCATCTGCAAACTGTGACAGCTTTACTTCTTTTCCAATTTGGACTCCTTTTATTTCTTTTTCTTCTCTGATTTCTTTGGCTAAAACTTCCAAAACTAGGTTGAATAATTGTTGTGAGAGTGGACAACCGTGTCTTGTTCCTGATCTTAGTGGAAATGATTTCAGTTTTTCACCATTGGGAACGATGTTGGTTGTGGATTTATCATATATGGCCTTTATTATGTTGAGATAAGTTCTCTCTCTGCCTACTTTCTGGAGGGTTTTTATCATGAATGGGTGTTGAATTTTGTCAAAATATTTTTCTGCATCTATTGAGATGATCATAGGTTTTTTATTCTTCAATTTGTTAATATGGTTTATCACATTGATTGATTTGCATATATTGAAGATTTCTTGTATTCCTGGGGTAAACCCCACTTGATCATGCTGTATGATCCTTTTAATGAGTTGTTGGATTCTGTTTGCTGGTATTTTGTTGAGGATTTTTGCATCTATGTTCATCAGTGATATTGTCCTGTAGTTTTCTTTCTTTGTGACATCTTTGTCTGGTTTTGGTATCAGGGTGATGGTGGCCTCGTGGAATGAGTTTGGGAGTGTTCCTCCCTCTGCTATATTTTGGAGGAGTTAGAGAACGAAAGGTGTTAGCTCTTCTCTAAATGTTTGCAAGAATTTGCCTGTGAAGCCATCTGATCCTGCACTTATGCTTGTTGGAAGATTTTTAATCACAGTCTCAATTTCAGTGCTTTTGATTGTTCCGTTTATATTTTTTTTCTTCCTCGTTCAGTCTCAGAAGGTTGTGCTTTTCTAAGAATTTGTCCATTTCTTCCAGGTTGTCCATTTTATTGGCATAGAGTTGCTTGTAGTAATCTCCCATGATCCTTTGTATTTCTTCAGTGTCACTTTTTACTTTCCCTTTTTCATTTCTAATTCTATTGATTTGAGTCTTCTCCCTTTTTTTCTTGACGAGTCTGGCTAATGGTTTATGAATTTTGTTTATCTTCTCAAAGAACCAGCTTTTAGTTTTATTGATCTTTGCTATCATTTCCTTCATTTCTTTTTCATTTATTTCAGATACGATCTTTATGATTTCTTTCCTTCCGTTAACTTTGGGGTTTTTTTGTTCTCTTTCTCTACTTGCTTTAGATGTAAGTTTAGGTTGTTGATTTGAGATGTTTCTTATTTTTTGAGATAGGATTGTATTGTTATAAACTTCCCTCTTAGAACTGCTTTTGCTGCCTCCCATAGATTTTGGGTCATCGTGTTTTCATTTTCAGTTGTTTCTAGGTATTTTTTGATTTCCTCTTTGATTTCTTCAGTGAACTCTTGGTTATTAAGTAGTGTATTTTTTAGCCTCTATGTGTTTGTATTTTTTACAGATTTTTTTCCTGTGATTGATATCTAGTCTCATAGCATTGTGGTTGGAAAAGATACTTGATACGATTTCAATTTTCTTAAATTTATCAAGGCTTGATTTGTGACCCAAGTCAAGATATGATCTATCCTGGAGAATGTTCCATGAGCACTTGAGAAGAAAGTGTATTCTGTTGTTTCTGGATGGAATGTCCTATAAACATCAATTAAGTCCATCTTGTCTAATGTATCATTTAAAGCTTGTGTTTATTTGTATTCATTTTGGATGATCTGTCCATTGGTGAAAGTGGGGTTTTAAAGTCCCCTAGTATGACTGTGTTACTGTTGATTTCCCCTTTTATGGCTGTTTGCATTTGCCTTATGTATTGAGGTGCTCCTATGTTGGATGCATAAATATTTACAATTGTTGTATCTTCTTCTTGGATTGATCCCCTGATCGTTATGTAGTGTCCTTCTTTGTCTCTTTTAATAGTCTTTATTTTAAAGTCTATTTTGTCTGATATGAGAATTGCTACTCCAGCTTTCTTTTGATTTCCATTTGCATGGAATATCTTTTTCCATCCCCTCACTTTCAGTCTGTATGTGTCCCGAGGTCTGAAGTGGGTCTCTTGTAGACAGCATATATATGGGTCTTGTTTTTGTATCTATTCATCCAGTCTATGTCTTTTGGTTGGACTATTTAATCCATTTACATTTAAGGTAATTGTCAATAGGTATGTTCCTATTACCATTTTCTTAATTGTTTTGGGTTTGTTATTGTAGGTCTTTTCCTTCTCTTGTGTTTCCTGCCTAGAGAAGTTCCATTTGTTGTAGAGCTGGTTTGGTGGTGCTGAATTCTCTTAGCTTTTGCTTGTCTGTAAAAGTTTTAATTTCTCTGTCCAATCTGAATGAGATCCTTGCTGGGTAGAGTAATCTTTGTTGTAGGTTTTCCCTTTCATCACTTTAAATATGTCCTGCCTCTCCCTTCTGTGTTGCCGAATTTCTGCCGAAAGATCAGTTGTTAATCTTATGGGGATTCCTTTATATGTTATTTGTGGGTTTTCCCTTGCTACTTTTTCTTTCTGTTTAATTTTTGATAGTTTGATTAATATGTGCCTTGGTGTGTTTCTCCTTGGATTTATCCTGTATGGGACTCTCTGTGCTTCCTGGACTTGATTAACTATTTCCTTTCTCATATTAGGGAAGTTTTCAACTGTAATCTCTTTAAATATTTTCTCAGTCCCTTTCTTTTTCTCTTCTTCTTCTGGGACCCCTATAATTTGAATATTGGTGCATTTAATGTTGTCCCAGAAGTCTCTTAGACTTTCCTCAATTCTTTTCATTCTTTTTTCTTTATTCTGCTCTGCAGTAGTTATTTCCACTATTTTATCTTCCAGGTCACTTATGCATTCTTATGCCTCACTTATTCTGCTATTGATTCCATCTAGAGAATTTTAAATTTCATTTATTGTGTTTATCATCATTGTTTGTTTACTCTTTAGTTCTTCTAAGTCCTTTTGAATCGTTTCTTGTATTTTCTTCATTCTATTTCCAAGATTTTGGATCATCTTTACTATCATTACACTGAATTCTTTTTCAGGTAGACTACCTATTTCCTCTTCATTTGTTTGGTCTGGTGGGTTTTTACCTTTCTCCTTCATGTGCTATGTGTTTCTCTGTCTTCTCATTTTGCTTAACTACTGTGTTTGGGGTCTCTTTTTCACAGGCTGCAGGTTCATAGTTCCCATTGTTATTGTTGTGTGCCCCCACTGGCTAAGGTTGTTTCAGTGGGTTGTGTAGGCTTCCTGATGGAGGGGACTAGTGCCTGTGTTCTGGTGGATGAGGCTGCATCTTGTCTTTCTGGTAGCAGGTCCACGTCCGGTGGTGTGTTTTGGGGTGTCTGTGACCTTATTATGATTTTAGGCAACCTCTCTGCTAATGGGTGGGGTTGTGTCCCTGTCTTGCTAGTTGTTTGGCATAGGGTGTCCAGCACTGTAGCTTGCTGGGCATTGAGTGGAGCTGGGTCTTAGCGTTGAGATGGAGATCTCTGGGAGAGCTTTTGTCATTTGTTTTATGTGGAGCTGGAGGTCTCTGGTGGCCCGATGTCCTGAACTCAGCTTTTCCACCTGAGAGGCACAGGCCTGACACCAGGCCAGAGCAGCAAGAACCTGTCAGCCACATGGCTCTGAATAAAAGAGAGCAAAAAAGAAAGAAGGAAAAGAAATAAAATAAAATAAAATAATTAAAATAAAAAAATATTAGTATAAATAAAATAACTAAAAAGTAATTTAAAAAAAGAAAGAAGAGAGCAACCAGACCAAATAACAAATCCACCAATGATAACAAGCACTAAAAACTATACTGAAAAAAAAACCCCAAAAAGAGAGACAGAACCCTAGGACAAATGGTAAAAGCAAAGCTGTACAAACAAAATCACAAACAGAAGCATACACATACACACTCAAAACACTCACAAAAAGAGAAACAGGAAAAAAATATATATATGTTGTTGTTCCCAAAGTCCACCTCCTCAATTTGGGATGATTCGTTGTCTATTCATGTATTCCACAGATGCAGGGTACATCAAGTTGATTGTGGAGATTTAATCCTCTGCTTCTGAGCCTGCTGGGAGGTATTTCCCTTTCTCTTCTTTGTTTGCACAGCTGCTGGGGTTCAGCTTTGGATTTGGCCCCGCTTCTGTGTGTAGGTCGCCTGTTCTTCACTCAGACAGGACGGGGTTAAAAGAGCAGCTGATTCGGGGTCTCTGGCTCACTCAGACCAGGGAGGCAGGGGTACGTTGTGCAGGGCGAGTCTGTGGAGGCAGAGGCCGGTGTGACATTGTAACAGCCTGAGGCACGCCGTGCATTATCCCAGGGAGGTTGTCTCTGTATCACGGGACCCTGGCAGTGGCGGGCTGCATAGGCTTCCCGGAAGTGGGGTGTGGATAGTGACCTGTGCTTGCACACAGGCCCCTTGGTGGCGGCAGCAGCAGCCTTAGCGTCTCATGTCTGTCTCTGGTGTCCGCGCTGATAGCCGCGGCTTGCTCCTGTCTCTGGAGCTTGTTTAGGCGGCGCTCAGAATCCCCTCTCCTCCTTCACCCCGAAACAATGGTCTCTTGCCTCTTAGGCAGGTCCAGACTTTTCCCTGGACTCCCTTGCAGCTAGCTGTGGTGCACTAGGCCCTCAGGCTGTGTTCACGCAAGAAACCCCAGTCCTCTCCCTGGGATCTGACCTCTGAAGCCCGAGCCTCAGCTCCCAGCCCCACCCGCCCTGGCGGGTGAGCAGACAAGCCTCTCGGGCTGGTGAGTGCTGGTCGGCATCGATCCTCTGTGTGGGAATCTCTCTGCTTTGCCCTGTGCACCCCTGTTGCTATGCTGTCCTCTGTGGCTCCGAAGCTTCCCCCCCCCCCGCCCCCGGCATGCCCTGTCTCCACCAGTGAAGGGGCTTCCTAGTTTGTGGAAACCTTTCCTCCTTCACTGCTCCCTCCCACTGGTGCAGGTCCCATCCCTATACTTTTGTCTGTTTTTTCTTTTTTCTTTTGCCCTATCCAGGTACATGGGGAATTTCCTTTTGGGAGGTCTGAGGTCTTCTGCCAGCATTCAGTAGGTGTTCTGTATGATTTGTTCCACATGTAGATGTATTTTTGACATTTGTGGGGAGCTAGATCTCCATGTCTTACTGTTCCGTCATCTTAAAGGTCTCCCGATACATTATTATTAATTAAAGTGCAAACTTTATTTTTTTAATTATTTTTTTCTTTTGCGGTATGCGGGCCTCTCACTGCCATGGCCTCTCCTGCTGCAGAGCACAAGCTCTGGACGTGCAGGCTCAGCGGCCATGGTTCACGGGCCCAGCCGCTCCGCGGCATGTGGGATCTTCCCGGACCAGGGCACGAACCCATGTCCCCTGCATTGGCAGGTGGACTCTCAACCACTGTGCCACCAGGGAAGCCCTATTTCTTTATTTTTAATCTAATAATCTTTTTTCTGTCCTAGAATCCCATCCAGGATATCATATTACATTTAGTTGTCATGTCTTTTTATTTACTTTTAAATTTAATTTAATATTTTAAAATAAATTTTTAAAATTAATTAATTTTATTTTTGGTTGTGTTGGGTCTTTGTTGCTGCATGCGGGCTTTTCTCTAGTTGCAGCAAGCTGGGGCTACTCTTCATTGCGGTGTGCGGGCTTCTTATTACAGTGGCTTCTCTTGCAGAACACAGGCTCTAGGCATGCAGGCTCAGTAGTTGTGGCACACAGGCTTAGTTGCTCTGTGGCATGTGGGATCTTCTGGGACCAGGGCCCGAACCTGTGTCCTCAGCATTGGCAGGGGGCTTCTTAACTACTGCACCACTAGGGAAGCCTGTCATATCTTTTTAGAGTCTTCTAATATGTGAGTTTCTCAGACTTACTTTGTTTTTGGTGACCTTGACAGTTTTCAGGAGTAATGATCACCTTTTATGTAGGATTCTCCTCTATTAGAATTTATCAGATGTTTTTATCATGATTAGACAGGGATAGTAGATTTTGGGGAGGAAAACCACAGAGGTAAAGTCCATTCTCATCACATCATATCTAGGGTACATACTTTCAACATGACTTATCACTGTTATTGTTGAACTTGATTACCTGGCTGAGGTAGTGTTTGTCATATTTCTCCACTGTAAAGTTGCTCTTTTTTCCCCTTTCCATACTGTACTCTTTGGAAGAAAGTCACTATGAGGAGTACAGAATTATACGTATCTAACTTGAGGCCAGAGTATTTATATAAATTATTTGGATTTTTTTATCCATGGAAGATGTGCCTAGTTTCCTCCACTAACATGTTGACTTAATCATTTATTTATAACAGTATGAATTCATAAATATTTATTTAGTTTTTTAATTAATTTTTATTGGAGTATAGTTGCTTTATAATGTTGTGTTAGTTTCTACTGTACAGCTAAATCAGCCATACATATACATATATCCTCTCCCTTTTGGACTTTCCTCCCATTCAGGACACCACAGTGCATTAAGTAGAGTTTCCTGTGCTATACAGTATGTTCTCATTAGTTACCTATTTTATACGTAGTATCAATAGTGTATATGTGTCAATCCCAGTCTCCCAATTCCTCCCACCACCCCTTTTCCCCCTTGGTATCCGTACATTTGTTCTCTACGTCTGTGTCTCTATTTCTGCTTTGCAAATAGGATCATCTATACCATTTTTTTTAGATTCAACATATATGTGTATTATACAATATTTGTTTTTCTCTTTCTGACTCACTTCAGTCTGTATGACACTCTCTAGGTCCATCCATGTCTCTACAGATGCCCCAATTTCGTTACTTTTTATGGCTGAGTAATATTCCATTGTATATATATACCAGATCTTCTTTATCCATTCATCTGTTGATGGGCATTTAGGTTGCTTCCATGTCCTGGCTATTGTAAATAGTGCTGCTATGAACATTGGGGTGCATGTATCTTTTTGAATTATGTTTTTCTCTGAGTGTATGCCCAGTAGTGAGATTGCTGGGTCATATGGTAGCTCTATTTGTAGTTTTTTAAAGAACTTCCATACTGTTCTCCATAGTGGCTGTATCAATTTACATTCCCACCAACAGTACATGAGGGTTCCATTTTCTCCACACCCTCTCCATCGTTTATTGTAGATTTTTTATGATGGCCATTCTGACTGGTATGAGGTGATACCTCATTGTAGTTTTGATTTGCATTTCTCTAATAATTAGTGATATTGAGCATCTTTTCATGTGCCTCTTGGCCATCTGTCTTCTTTGGAGAAATGTCTGTTTAGGTCTTCCACCCATTTTTTGATTGGGTTGTTTGTTTTTTTGATATTGAGCTGCATGAGCTGCTCATATGTTTTGGAGATTAATCCTTTGTCTGTTGCTTTGTTTGCAAATATTTTCTCCAATTTTGAGGGTTGTCTTTTCGTCTTGTTTATAGTTTCCTTTGCTGTGCAAAAGCTTTTAAGTTTAACTGGGTCCCATTTGTTTATTTTTGTTTTTATTTTCATTACTCTAGGATGTGGGTCACAAAAGAGCTTGCTGCGCTTTATGTCAAACAGTGTTCTGCCTATGTTTTCTTCTAAGAGTTTTATAGTGTCTGGCCTTACATTCAGATCTTTAATCAATTTTGAGTTTACTTTTGTGTATGGTGTTAAGGAGTGTTCTAATTTCATTCTTTTACATGTAGCTGTCCAGTTTTCCCAGTACTACTATAAGACACTGATGAAAGAAATCAAAGATGACACAAACAGATGGAGAGATATACCATGTTCTTGGATTCGAAGAATCAATATTGTGAAAATGACTACAGTACCCAAAGCAATCTACAGATTCAATGCAATTCCTATCAAATTACCAGTGACATTTTTCACAGAAGTAGAAGAAAATATTTTACAATTTGTATGGAAACACAAAAGACACTGAAAAGCCAAAGCAATCTTGAGAAAGAAAAACAGAGCTGGAGGAATCAGACTCCCTGAGTTCAGACTATACTACAAAGCTACAGTAATCAAGAAAGAATGGTAGGGCACAAAACAGAAATATAGGTCAATGGAACAGGATAGAAAGCCCAGAGACAAACCCACGCAGTTATGGTCACCTAACCTATGACAAAGGAGGCAAGAATGTACAATGGAGAAAAGACAGTCTTTTCATAGAAATTTATTTTATACTTTTTTGTTATAATCCAATAGTACTTTATTTTGTTGCTCAAATTTTTCCAGCTTTGGGAGATTTTTAGTTTGGTTCCTTTGACATACTCCATCATTGTGGGAGTTTGGGGCATGTCTTTAGTTTCTGATACTATTGGTTGCTCCAGACTCACGTTGTATATTTTCTGCCCCAGTGAAAGAGACTTTGTTCCTTTTATTGAAGGATGGTGTTATAAAACATGATATGGGCTTGTTTCTACTGAGGTGTTGGTATTTTTAGGCCCTCTTAGCTGACAGAGCAAATAAATATATTTGTGTATACTAATCCATGCATATACACATATCTATAAATATTTCTAAATGTAACTGTCTATGTTTATATTAAGGTAAATGTAAGTTTATACTGATGTCTCCCAACTGTAATCCATTAAAACATGGATTAGGGACTGCCCTGGTGCTCCAGTGGTTAAGACTCCATACTCCCAATTCAGGGGGTGCAGGTTCGTTCCCTGCTCAGGGAACTAAGATCCCACGTGCCGTGTGGTGTGGCAAAAAAAAAAAAAAAAAACATGGATTATTTTAGCCTCCAGTCCTTGCTCATCTGTAACTTCCCATTAGAACAGTAAGAAATCCGGTTCTTACCACCCATCATTCATTACTTAATTTTTCAATTCCAATTATTCACGTAGAGTGGTTTCAGAAACGTCAATTTGTATTCCCATGAAAACAGTTTTATCAATAAGAGTACAATGCTTATGTATGGTTCCTTTTGCCTTCAGTCTTAAAGACTCCACTCATTTCCAAAGTTATTTAGGACAGAACATTTACCCCATCCCCTTCAATGAAGTTGTTTCATGCATTTATAATAGAGTTAGATTGTTTTGCCAGAGTCTGCATTCCATTATGGGATCCCTGACCTCCTAGATTATTATTTTTAAAAATTATTTTTTTATTCCATACCTTAAGATTTACTCTCTGTGCTATAAAGTTTGATGGGTTTTGACAAATGCATAGTGTCATGTATTCACAGAGTATCATACAGAATAGTTTCACTCCTCTAAAAAGTTCCCCTGTACTTCACCTATTGAATCCTTTACTCACTCCCAAAACAACTGACAACAACTGCTCTGTTTACCATCTCTATAGTTTTCCCTTTTACAGAATATCATATAATTGACATATAGTATGACACCTTTTTAAACTGGCTTCTTTCACTTAGCAGTAAAAGATTCATCTATGTCTTTGCGTGGCTTAATAGCTCATTCCTTTTATTGCTGAATAGTATTACTTTGTATAGATGTACCATAGTTTATTCATTCACTATTTTTTTAAAATAGATCTTTATTGGAGTATAATTACTTCACAATACCACGTTAGTTTCTGTTGCACAACAAAGCGAATCAGCCATATACATACACATGTCCCCATATCCCTCCCTCTTAAGCCTCCCTTTCATCCTCCCTATCCCACCCCTCTAGCTCATCTCAAAGCATCAAGCCAATCTCCCTGTGCTATGCTGCTTCTTCCCACCAGTCAACTATTTTACATTTGGTAGTGTATATATGTCGATGCTACTCTCACTAAAGGTCATCTTCTTGCTTCCAGTTTTTGGTGATTATGAATTCCCATGATTTTTTTAAAACAATTGAACCACTGGAAATAGCAAAAATATTCAACATTGAGCAAATCTTTGAGTATAAAATAGTACATCAATATAGTGATATATTAAGGAAGATTTTAATGGCAGTGGAAAAGTAATAAAAGTAAGACACAAAGATTATATATTCAGTATATTCTCAATGATATGAAACATGCATATGTATCTGGAAGGAAATACAGCACAATGTTCATAGAAGTTAGCTCTGGGAATTGGTATAATAAGTGATAGCTACTCTTTAAATAGTTTTCGTATTTTTCACATGGGTTAATTATTAATTTTATAATTAGGAAAAAGTAAACCAAAAGCATTTCCAAATTACAAGTCACAATTTAGATTCTGTAGGGAATCGCATATATTCAGAAAGATTTTAGGAATTTTCTTCTTCCCTCCATTTCTTGGAGATTGCCTTTCTCCAAGACAGTTCTTGGAGAATAGTTCTTCTGTGCTCTAGATTCATTTTCATTATTTTGGCTCTTCAAAACCGCTAAGGGTTTTTATGCAACTTAGTTTCCCCTACTCCTTCCTGTTCACCTCTCATTAAAATCATGACAAATATCACCTATCAGGCCCTCTCATTTTCCCATTAGCACTAGTACATTTGGTCATGTGGCAGTCAGGACCTTTGTTGTATAGAATACCTTGCATCCTATATTTGTAAGCAAGATTATTTACATTCCCTTGGCTTATGGATGTCATAAAGCTTCAACCTATTCCATTTAAAAATATTTATTATTATTATCTTTATAGTGAGGGCTGGAGAACACAATGGCTCTTAATACCTGTGAAAGAAAAAGGGAAAGAAAATCCCCAGTTGAAGTCAATCCATGTAAACTTAGCATACTACTTCTGCTTCTGTCACCTCAGCCAGCTATATTTTTCCAAAAAGGCAAAACTAATGAGGAAAGCTCACTGTGGTTTTGTAGGTGGATGATTAGAATAATAACAGAAGGTACAGGCCCTCAATTCTTGCACATTTAAAGGAGCTCTTAAATTTCTGTTTCTGTTTAAAATAGGTTGGTATAGCATGTATTAACCAAGGCCATTGGCAAAACCATTTAGGCAAACCTTGTTTCTCTTAGAAAATTTTAAATTCATTATGTTTTCACCAAATGTTGAAACTTTAATTTTAAGATTTCTCTCTCAGTACTAGGGACACCGGGAACAAATGTTTGTATTAATTTCAACTCACACCTCTTACCTCCGTGGAAGTTCTGCAATTGATGAAAATGGATACATCCAGCTGACTGTCAACACCTGAGCTCTGCTCTTGGCAGATTTATTTTGAAAGAAACACCTTTGAAATGGAGAAAGAACCGTATGTCAATAGGGTAAAAAATGGTTCTTGCCAATGTCTGACTCAGCAGTGGTTTCTAACAAAAGCTAATTCTTCTGGAAAAAGAGATGGTTCCAAGCCAAAGGAAGTTGGTTAAGGTTTTCTGAGCTTTTATTGATACTTTGCTACAGGCAGTGTGTTAATTGCTGGATTTGAAAAGATGAGTAATCCTTACTTAGTCTATCCATTCAAGGAGTTCATAGTCTAGCAAGAGAGATAGAAATACAACTCTCTATAAAACTGTGTGATAAATTATAATCTAAGACAGGAAACATAGCACTGTGAAATACTATTTCTGAGGACGTAAAGGTACCAAGAAGGATATGACATTTGAGGACTATTAAGCAGTTAGGTAATTTTACAGCTAAATGCTGAGAACTCCATGATACTGCTTTTGGAGAAGGACATCTAATCTTCATCCTCTGAAGCCCAGATCTACATTTGTTAGAGGGAAGAGGAGGGAGCTACCTTAAGTGAGGGGGCTGGGTTTTGCTCCATAGGACAAGCTCCCCTGCCCCAGGCATGATTCTTACCTTGTGTCTTTGGCTTATGCTTAGAAGTTAGAAGCAAATTTTAATGGAAAAACACTGGCTGTACATTATCATACATGTTTGGAAATCTGAGATTGTAACTGGAATGAAAGGCTGGTGCATTGTAGTCTTTAGATATCGTTGGGAAGGAAGAAATCTTCCTCTACCCTTCTAGGTTCTTCTGGCTGGTCTAAGAATTAAATTGACATAAAGCAGATTAACAGGAGACAATCAAACAAATGTTTAATCATATGTATATATGGGAGAGACCCAGAGAAACTGAGTAACTCACCAAAATGGCTAAAACCTTCACCTTAAATACCATCTTCAGCTAAAGACAAAAGAGGATGTTGGGTGTAGAGGTTTGGGACTTCAAGTGGAGAGAGGCAATTGACCCGGAATACAAAAGCAAATGTTTGCTGGGCCATGCAGAGGCAATGGGACACAGAGAGGAATTTGAACAAATTTGCTAGGTCCCTCCTTTTCTCTCATACCTACTTCATACTATAGTTATCTATGTTGATAGCTCTTTTCTGGGAACAGGTCCTTTATCTTCATTCTTTAGGCAATAAAGGGAGAGGTAAAAAGAAAGACTTCCTGAGTCTTCTGGGCCTTGATTGTTTCCTGCTGAAAATAATCCACATTCTGAAGAGACATTTGGGGGTGGCAAATTTTGCTCCCCTACAGTATCTTCTCTTGGCTACGGGAGGCCAGGATTCTAGTCAGTAGGTGGACATGATCATCAGTATCAGTAAGCAAGGCTTCCCTGGTGGCGCAGTGGTTGAGAGTCCGCCTGCGGATGCAGGGGATGTGGGTTCGTGCCCCGGTCCAGGAAGATCCCACATGCTGCGGAGCGGCTGGGCCCGTGAGCCATGGCCGCTGAGCCTGCACGTCCACAGCCTGTGCTCCGCAACGGGAGAGGCCACAGCAGTGAGAGGCCCACGTACCGCAAAAAAAAAAACCCCAAAACCAAAAAGAGCTTTCAGGTTTAGCCCTTGCTTACCCCTGAAGCTTCATCATTTGCCACTTCTGCTCCTTATCAACCCCAAGTATACTATATTCCAACCATACTGAATTTCTTTCAGTTTCTGGAAGAAGCCACAATTTTTCTTACTCTTCACTTTGGCAATGGTTCTTTCTGCCTGGAAAATCTTCCCCTCTGCCCCCTCTCCTGAATGTTTCCCACTTAGATTTTAGCCTTCATGTCCTCTGGAAAGTTTCATAGAACATCCAAGTCAGGTAGCTTCCTAAGCGTTCTTCTTTTAATGGAGTATTTTTCTCTTTTTAATGTCAAACACTGATTAAGACAGTAAAGATAATAAACATGGTAGATAACAGTAACGAAACAAAATATGTATCTTGGGATTTATAAATATTTTTGAAAATTTGCTTCAAATAAGTATATTGTTGAAGACTATGGATCTGAGGCAGGACATAGATGGGTCCCTGGGGCCATTGGTTGGGGTCTGTTCCCTATGGACCGATACTCCGAGACTAGAATAACAGGACAATTGAGAGAGGAAGCTGGGTCCAGCCCAGATAGAAGATAAGAGACCACATATTCTTCACTCTTGAAGTCGGGAGACCTCCCTGACTTCACATGTGCAGAAAGGCTCCTTGGAGGTCAAAAGGGAAGTGATGCTAAGTGGCTAAATCTACCCATAGGCCTCTTCGGTAGAATCCATCTTGGCTAAGAGATGCACACGCACACATGGGAAGATCTTGAGATATACAAAATATGGACTTTGAACCAGTCAACTCAAAATGATTGGCCAAAGGATACCTGGAAGAAATGCCCCATGTAAGTGATTTAAACTGCCACAAGGGCGCTACTCTCTGAGTCTGCTCGTGTGTCTATCCACACATACTGTACTCTTTTTTTCTTAATAAATACTTTACTTGTTTCACTACTTTCTGTCTTTGTGGGAATTCTTTTTCTGCAAAGCCGTGAGGCCAGGGCCTTGTCACCGGCCACTGGTCTAGTGTCTAGGATTTGGTGCTGTCACTGCCGTGACCTGACCTCAATCACTGGCCGGGAACTGAAACCCTGCTTCAAGCCGTTGCAGGCCGAAGCCACCCGAGATCAGATCCACTAAAAGTTATATATGTATATTATCTAATTATTTTATAATGTTCATGTAGCCCTTATTGTATACCACCTTGCATTAGCCTTTCACATACCTATCATGTAATATATCTATGGGTATATTATGGGGGTATCCAATTACATATATATATATATATATATAAACAAATTGAAGACTTAGAAACATGTTGGCTGTGTCTCACCTCTCTCCTGTTGGAACCATGGTGCCAGGTTTCCTACCTGTCAAATTTCAGTTATTGCTTAATTTTATAGAGAATTGTTTGAGTATGTATTATATATCCAAATAGAGTGAACATTTACTGATATACCACACAATACCTAGCACGACATCAGCACATACTACTTATTAGATTTATTATTTGCTAACAGTTACATTTTGAAAATGAGAGGAGGGATTACTTTTTTAAAAAAAAGCACTTGAAAATAATGGTTATAAATTTTGAAAAGCTTAAAAAAGAGACTTTCCGTTATCAACCTCAGGAACAAGGTTCTCCTTACGCTTCTGAACCTGTTCATTTTCCCTCCAAATATTTATTGAGGTTTCTGTGGTTTTGGTCTTGAATTTACAGTGGTGAACAAAACAAATATGGAACTTTTAATCTTGCACAGACTCAGAGATTAAGAAAATAAATCAATTATTTAGGCAAAGAACAAGAACAAATAAATAATAAATAAAAGGGGGTACATCTTTAAATTGGATGGGGTTAGGAAAGGCTTATCTTAGGAAAATATATTTGACTCAGGAATTGAAATTTGAATGGAAGAGAGGTGCATTCAGAAAAGGGGGAAAAGGAGCCCAAATTGAAATTAAACAATATGCAGACCATGCAGATCTTTTTAGACAAAGAGTGTGAGAAAAAACAACTAATTCTGAGATTCTATGGTATAATACTATGTTTCCTCGTGTGTGTATGTGTGTGTGTGTGTGTATGTATGTGTGTTCCCTATTACTCGAGGTATGAATTTTGGCTTGAAAAACACCTTCAGATGTATGTTTATGTTTTAAAAAAGTGATGTATGTGAATACTATCCTTGTTTTCAAGATGTACTGTAACCAGATATGAGGTGTTTAAATGTTGAAGGAAAATCTAATTTACGCCCATTTGGCAGGTCACATCGCAGCTCCAAAGATGCTCCTAATATTTTCCTTTGTTATGATATATGTGGATTTTGCCACATTCCTCAAATTGATGAAGACTTTGAGCACTCTTGGTGGTTCATGAACATTTTAATAATGACATTTGATAGAATGTTTTGACTTCCGCTAGAACTTGTTAAATTAATTAAACAAGGAGGCCCTTAGACTGAGGTGGTTCTAATGCCTTGCATCTATGAGTAAGCAAACCAAAACCTAAGCCTGTAAATGCCTCAAGGTTATACATTGAAACCTAAGGGCAGTCAATCACAGACAGCCAACTAGGCTTTAACCTGTAGCCAATCAATAATTTCCTTGCTACGCTTCCACCTTTTGTCTGTAAGTCTTTCCCCAGCTCACATTGGAGGAGCACTTCTACCATTTCCAGTTTGGTGCTGCTCGACTGGAATCAATTTTTGCTCAAATAAACTCTTTGCCTCAATTTATCTTTTAACATACTTAATTAATGCAATCAAATTAGAATATATATATTGAACACTGGCAAGAACAAGGTCTTATATACCAAGCACCAGACCCTGTTCAAGAATCCCCATTAGGTCTGTAAGTTTTTTCTTTTATGCCTCTAGTATTAGAAACGTCATACCTCCCAAGTCTGTTTTATCAACTCTAGTTTGAAAGGCTTTTCTTACGTTAGTGTAAAATCTGGTTTCTTATAAATGCCACTCATTTTTCCCTTGGAGCAAAACAGAACAAGTCCACTTTTTAACAGAATTTCAAACATATGTATGCAATTCAATTTCTTCCCGATTCCTTTCCTAGTTAAACATAGTTTTATCCCTTTTGTCTCTTACTCATGAAATGGTCTATCCATCACTGAGTAGATCATCTTCTTTTTTATTTTATTTTTTAAAAATATACAGCCCTCCTTTTATTTTTTTTTAATAATTTTATTTTTTTTATACAATGATTTGGAATACTGTGCATTTTAAATTTATTTATTTGTTTACTTATTTTTGGCTGTGTTGGGTCTTCGTTTCTGTGCGAGGGCTTTCTCTAGTTGTGGCAAGCAGGGGCCACTCTTCACCACGGTGTGCGGGCCTCTCACTATCGCGGCCTCTCTTGTTGTGGAGCACAAGCTCCAGACGCACAGGCTCAGTAGTTGTGGCTCATGGGCCCAGTTGCTCTGCGGCATGTGGGATCCTCCTAGACCAGGGCTTGAACCCGTGTTCCCTGCATTGGCAGGCAGATTCTCAACCACTGCACCACCAGGGAAGCCCTAGATCATCTTCTTATATCCTAGACACTCTACACTTGACCCCATAGAACTACCTTTTGCAGTCACTTTATATCCTCCAATTATCACCCACAGCCCTTGAGTACTTGTTAATTTCCTGCTCAAAGAAAATTTAAATATTTTTTGACCCCTAGAGAGCTTTGCCTGCTTTAGAAATTTTGTGAGCTTCATCAGAAAAAAGTTCTTCCTCGTTTTTTTTTCTTTCTTTCATGTTATGATCTAATATGTTCACAGATTCTATCAAGTTGAGATTTCTGGCAGAGATGTTTTGTCAACAGGTATATCTAAAGAAGTAAAGGCAGTATTTCCCAGAAAAATGTATTTCACTTGTCTTCCAGTGATTGAAATCTTATTAGACAGAGATGGTTTTCTGTAGAATGGTTTGAGAAGGAGATGGTTTTTATAGGCCTATTGTCAATGGGCATAAATTCTTTATCCAGAAGACAATAACATATTGTGATTGGATTAAGGCATTGGCTTGTAAACTGAGCTTAGCAGGCACCCTGAGAGTTCCTGAGTTACCCACACAGGTACCACGGGGGGCTGTGTATACAAGGTATGATACCTGGCTCAACTAGGGGATGCTGTGCTTTTGTGTGTGTGTGTGTGTGTGTGTGTGTGTGTGTGTGTGTGTGTGTGTTTTATATTGGGCTTTGTCATAAGAGTTCATTGAAGAGTAGCTAAAAATTATTTTAAAAACCACTGGAACCTTCTAAATATTTTGGTTGCTATCTTAGGATTTTTTCTTATGAATAGTAGAATATTCTCATTAAGCCTCTTGCTGGGGCTGGAATCTTTGGTGGCATTGGAATTTTACTTATGGCAATTAATGAAGATGCCACCTACAAGGGCTAATAACACTAAATGAAAAAAAGGATCAGGAATAGGTGAATTCAGGAGCTGCTAGGACCCTGTCGTCATGCAAATGTCCTTAACAACGAAGAAAGGGGAATGAAATTACGGTTCCTATGACTGTATAGAAATGGAATTGTTCCTATAGAGAATGCTTTCTAAAGCTTCGCTAAGGGTGTGCAGCTCTTTAAATCAGCAAGCCCCTTTTCTTTTCAATCACAAAGTGGAAAAAAATCACCTCTTTTCTCTTTTTCTCTTTCAAGAAATCCAAACTATAAGTATTGTTGAGTCACCTCATCTCTCTTTGAAGAGGGAAATGCCATCCCTATGTAGGTTGAATGTAGAATATTTATGAAGAAAAGAAGAGAAATGGATCGTAACAGCATTGTATTTAATATTTTCTTCATTTTGCAATGTTCTGCCTTGCTTGACATGTTTACTTAAACACATATTCCTGGCTCAGAGTTGCTCTCTGAACACCATGGTGCATAATTAATGTCAAGGTGGAAAATGATTGTGCTGCAACTGCTGTTCCCTCTCCTCTGAAAAGCATTTTTAAAGCCAATTTAGGTCACACATGGTTCAGTCTTTTAGAATTTTTTCTTAACTGTTCAGCTAAAGAGAATGCCTCAGGGCGTTTATTATCAGACATTCCAGTGGGCTCTCTGTCCTGGGGTGTGTGAGTGTGCTGGAGGGTGGGTGCAGTTTCTCACGGTGTGGTGGTGGGAGTGATTGTTGTAGGAGAGAGGAACCCCAAAAAGTTTATTTTGTTTTAGGCCTCAGACATGTAAGCAAAACGACAAAGAACACAATTTAGCTAAAAAGCATGTGACGCATAGTGCACTGTTTCAAAGAGGAAAACCGTTCTTATTTTCCTCACTCCAATAAGATTCTCAGGTTCACATGACAAGAAACATGTCAGGATAGGAACCAGATACAAAATACATTTTAACAATAAATAAATAAATAAATAATTGATTTTGGGCTGCGTTGGGTCTTCGTTGCTGCGCCCGGACTTTCTCTAGTTGCGGTGAGCGTGGGCTACTCTTCGTTGCGGTGCGCAGCCTTCTCATTGCGGTGGCTTCTCTTGTTGCGGAGCACGGGCTCTAGGTGCGTGGGCTTCAGTAATTGTGGCTCTTGGGCTCAGTAGTTGTGGCTCACAGGCTTCAGTAGTTGTGGCACATGGGCTCAGTCGTTGTAGCTCATGGGCTCTAGAGCACAGGCTCAGTAGTTGTGGCGCACGGGCTTAATTGCTCCACGGCATGTGGGATCTTCCTGGACCAGGGCTGGAACCCATGTCCCCTGCTTTGGCAGGTGGATTCTTAACCACTGAACCACCAGGGAAGCCCCAAAAATACATTTTTAAATGGACCATTTCTTTTGTGTTCAGGTGTCCTTTGCTGTTCTTTCTGATTCCTCTGCTGATGGAAGAGTAGGCTGACAAAGCTTGCAACAGCAGTCAATGGGGTCGACACGATAGAAGATTCTCAAGCTTTTGGGGGCATCTATAGTCACTAAGACTGGAGTCAGAGGTGCTGTTCTAGGGGTGAGAGTCAGTGTTACTGGTGGGAAAAGGAAGAAAATGGAATTTCCATTAGATTTATCATCTGCACAGAAGATACACCAACTTAGAGTAGAAGAACACAAGATGGTGCCCCTCCTTTCTCCTAATTCTTCTTCCCAATGTGGGGATTCGCTCGGAACTCCAGAGTTGATATGGAAGGGGATCAGAATACGCCACTTTGGCATATGGATTATTTTGAGGTGAAGGAAATCGAGAATCAACAGGCACAGAAAGAAGCCTTCTTGAAGTTCTCCTTAAGGAGCAACTTCTGGGAAATAAAGCTACCATAAATTCCTTCTTCAGGGCAGATATTCCCCAGAAGGAGGAATGAGAGTAAAACCTACCCCGCATCCCTTCTCTGGGGGAGTTTTATGGCCCTAAATGAGACAGAAAGTCCATTCATGTTTGTATAACAGACATTACAAATTTTCTTATCTCTCGATTGTTCTTCTAAAAACCCATTTATCGGGCTTCCCTGGTGGCGCAGTGGTTGAGAGTCCGCCTGCCGATGCAGGGGACACGGGTTTGTGCCCCGGTCCGGGAGGATCCCACATGACGTGGAGCAGCTGGGCCCGTGAGCCATGGCCGCTGGGCCTGTGCGTCCGGAGCCTGTGCCCCACAACAGGAGAGGCCACAACAGTGAGAGGCCTGAGTACCGCAAAAAAAAAATAATAATAATAATAAATAAATAAAATAAAAACCCATTTATCTTTCGTTAAAAAATCCCTATTTGTCCTTAAAAGCATCTTCTCTCCCCACTACCCTCCTTTCCTTTAGTAAATTAGGTATATAAGTCTCTAATTTCAACCATTTAAGAAGCCAGCTACTTCTTTTGTTGGTTCCTAAGTGCTGCAGATAAGCCCTTTTCTCTTTGTGTTTTGTCAGTTTAATTTTCATACCCCCATTACTAAATCTAAGAGGGTAGAGAAAAAACCTTTCCTGTCTTATACCAGCTTCCCAACTTCATCACATAATACACACCATATTTCCACACATTTCTCTTAAATTGTGTATGAACACAATAAATATTCCTTGTGTACATGTACCATCTGTCTTAAGTAGGTAATTAAGAAGCAAAGTTTAAGAAAAGGATGCTTCTGTAAGGGATTTGAGGAGATAGTGCTTCAGGTAAAACCTGAAAAGGAATGAGGAAAGCAGGATGGAGTAGGGGAAAAAGCTCTTCAAAGAAGCTGATTCCACTGAAGCCTAGCCTGAGCCTGGTGTCACAGGGAGCTATGGACCATGGCACCACATGCTTGTCCCACCTTGAAGCAAGGTAGCTAGTTGTTTTATATTCCATATCAGTTAGTCACTGGCTGTGGGCTTCCCTGGAAGGAGACCATAACCTCACAAGCATTTCCAGGAGGGTGGCTCCAGTCAGCCTCCTTAGGGCAAATCTCTTGAGAAGGATGCATCTGTGAGCTGCTGAGAGCCAAACTCACAACAGTTGGGAGTTGAAGGAAATCTTGCCAGGGCACCAACAGCATCTGCTACGGCATACAAAATATCCATCTTGTATAGTAATTTGTTTATGACAGGATACTGCAGGACTGATGGCAGTTAAGCAAAAGATCTTTGTGTGAAAGGAATTATTGGAAATATAGGGCAGGGGTCAACAAATATTTGCTGTAAAGGGCCAGATAATAAATATTTTAGACTTTGGGGTCCAGATGGTCTTTGTTGCAACTAGTCAACTTTGCTGTTATAGCACAGAAACAGCCATAGGTAATGTATAAATAAATGGGCAAGGCTGTGTTCCAATAAAACTTTATTTACAAAATCAGATGGGGGCCTAGATTTGGCCCATAGACTGTAGTTTGCTGACTCCTGATATAAGGGATAAGACAGAAAAGAATCATTTGTGTTTCCAATTTGTCTACCCTCTTAAAATAGAATTAATTTTTCATTTCAAGTAAAAAGCTTATGACTAACTTATTTTCCAATTTTGGTTAAGAGTACAGGCTTTACAGTTAAAAGATCAGGATTCCACTTTTTCCACTTTCCAGACAATCAATTTCACAGGGTCATGTTGAGGAATAAAGAAAATGTATAGAATGCACTTTTAATATGGTGGTTAGCACTTAGTAAGTGCTTAGTAAATAATACTTCGTTATCACTATTGTTGTCCCATGGAATATTGTTTTATAGTTACTTTCCTGGCATTTATCACTATTTTTATTCAGTGTGTGATTTATTTCTGAGATATGATGAGATTGAAAATAAAGTTTTTCAGAATCAATATGACTACACAAGGAAGGTCTGTTTTCTTTCATCAAGTTGACGCAAGACCAACATGCATGCTTTCTGATTTCCTAGTTTCCCCCTCTCTTGCTCAGCAGAGAGAGATGTAATAAAGATTATAAAATAGATCCTCATCTAGAGATGGAATTGAGGTTGTGGAGGAATTAAAATGGATGGGAGTCTGGTAGAAAATCTGACATGTACATGGATGCTATTTGGTGTAACAAAGAATTACCAGAGGAGGGAAATAGGATGACCTGAGATATCACCTCGACTTGGCCATTCCCATGATCACCACTTGCCTCTGTTTTTCACTGAATGCCTGAACAAGTTTTTAGCTCCTTTGGGTGTAAGTCAAAACAGCTTTCACTTGTTTCATTTAGTTTTCATTATAGGATGGAGGCAAGCCTTGCACTGGGGGCTTGATTTAAAACAGAGCTGTCTCTCTCTATTTCTCAGGCAGGAAAAAAATGTGAGCAAAAATTACTCTTGTCTGTAAGGAGCCTGTGGAGTTGGCCCCTGTTCTGGAGAAGAAGCTTGGAAGGCTCGGCACTGCTGATGTGGATTCATTGAGGAAGTGTACTCCTCAGAGGTAAGCCATCCATCATTACTCACTCGCCGGGCTTGTGCTTCCCAGACGACTACATAATGTCCAGGTTGGACATACAACTCTGCATCAGCCCAGGGGAAACAAATGGCACCCCTTTAGTAGATTAAATGGATTGGGCCATTCAAGGGAATCTGTTTTATGGAATCACTTGGTTTACTGAATAGTCTCATGTTACAGATAAATGAAATCCTACAGCAAAGGAGCCAAGCCTGCCTTTTAGTTATTTTTCCAGAAGTAGAGCTATTTGTTGCCAGAAAAAGTTCAGCTTCATGATAATGGGGAACACTGGACCATGAGACCATTGGACTAGCAGTATCCTTTGCATTTCAAATAAAATCCTATTTTCTCATCATGGCTGTAAACGTCTGTCTCATGCCACTTATTTCTGTATCCATATGCTCCAGCCACATTGGCTTTCTCTTTGTCCTTTAAATTTGTTAAGTGTGTGCCATTCCAGGGACCTTGCACATGCTGTGTCACTGTCTAGAATACCCTTTGAGGTCTTCACAAGACTGAGTCATTGTGATCATTGATGAAGCACAAATATCGCTTTCTTGGGGGAGTTCTTTGCTGACAACTCCCTCTGAGGAGGCATCCACATCACTCTCTGATATATTATCCTGAATTATTATCTTTATTAAACTTTTCATTATGTAGGGCTCTCTTATTTACTTGTTTATTGTTTGAGCCTCCCTTTTATTTATTTATTTTTTTGCGGTACGCGGGCCTCTCACTGTTGTGGCCTCTCCCGTTGCGGAGCACAGGCTCCGGACGCGCAGGCTCAGTGGCCATGGCTCACGGGCCCAGCCGCTCCGCGGCATGTGGGATCTCCCCGTACCGGAGCACAAACCCGTGTCCTGCATCAGCAGGCGGACTCTCAACTACTGCGCCACCAGGGAAGCCCTGATCCTCCCTTTTAAAGTGTAAGTTACATGAGAGGCTGTCCTTTCTCACTGTGTCTTCACCTTCTAGACAATGCCTGTCACAAGGTGATTCTTAACTAGTATTTCCTGAAAGAATGAATTAAATGCATCACATAATCTGAATCATGTTCCAAATGAGTCCTGTAAAAATTGGAGATTTTCATATTCTTGCTGGGTCTCAGTTTTCTTTAAATGAAGAGAATGGAAAATATTAAAGAACTTATATACTTGTATTTTATGACTCTATGGGGATTTTTCTTTTCACTGACTTCAAATTTTGCTGGCCATACAAAAAAATATTGTAATATTGGAATCGGGAATTAGTACTCTGTATATTTCTGTGGCTATGTCCGTACAAGGTCAAAATCACTAAATGATTCCAACAAATATGTTTTTGTGACATCACAAAAAGTTTATTTTCAGGTTATGTAGACACAGTTCAAATGAATGGTTAAAGAAGAGAGTAAACTAGAAGAGTTGGCCCTGGAAAACCTCAGATAAGAGATACGAATATTACTTTCCCCCATCATCAGCAGATGATTTTCCATTGAGAAAATCTTTAGTGATGATAGTGAAATATGACATGCTCATTTGGGTTTAGGTCAATAACATTTAAGAAATCACCAGCATTGCCTTCGATTTAAGTTTTTTTGAAGATGGTAGAAAATCTCTCCTAACACACATCGCCCCCCCACAGCACCAGCCCTATCATTTATCTTGAAGATTGCACTTTTATCAGCAGGATGTTAAATTCCTCTTCCTAGAAGACTGTGGTTGTCTCGCCCAATTGCTCATTTTTGTGCTGAGATCACATGCTGTGTGCTGGTGCTTGATGTTATTTGGTCAGTCTATTCATTCACACTTCATTCCATGCACATAACAGTGTGTATAAGTTTAGAAACCAAAAGAAGAGTTTTTACCTGTATATTTCATTTTTGCTCACAAATGTTTATCAAGTGTCTACTATGCCCTGCACTTTGGGGAATGTAGCCAAGAGAGTAGACAACATGGACCCTTCCCTGATTTATATTCCATATTAGATGTTACAAGCATTCATTAAACCCCTACTGTTTACTAAGCATCAGCTGGACACTTTTCTTTTAATTATGTCCTTTATTTCTAAAAACAATCATGCTTTATAAGTGTTATTGTCCAAATCTGGCAGATGGGAAAACTGAAGTTTAAAGGTTCTTGCAATTTTCCCAAGATTAAATTTATGTCAAAGCTAGTACTTAAAATTAGTTTTCTGATTCCAAGTCCAGTGCCCACTGTAGAAAGACAAATGACACACAGCATTAATGAAATGACTATAGTACAAGGCAAGTTACTTTAAGTACTGCAGGGGAGGAAAAAACATTTACTTCTATATCTCCACTTTAAGGAGATGAGTGTATTAGGTTTCTCCAGAGAAACAGAACCAATTAATTGGTTCTGAGTATTAATTAATTAATTATAAGGAATTGGCTCACACAATTATGGAAGCCGACAAGTTCTGAGAGATTTGCAATGGGCAAGCTGGTGACTTAGAATAACTGAAGGCATGAGTTCCAGGTGGAATGCCGACAAGCTTGACAGCCAGATAGAGCTGATGTTTCAGTTCAAGGCTGAGGGCAGGAAAAATCCTTTGTCTCAGTTCAAGGCAAAGAGGAGTTCTTTCTTGTGGGAGGGTCAGCCTTTTTGTTCTATTCAAGGCCTCACTGATTGAGTGAGGCCCACCCACATTAGGGAGGGCAGTCTGCTTTACTCAGTCTAACCATTCAGAAACACCCTCACAGACACATCCAGAATAATACTTGACCAAATGTCTAGGCACTCTGTGGTACAGTCAAACTGAGATACAAAATTAACTATCACAGTGGGTTTGCCCTACTATCTCTAGATACGAATTAGTTGCTTCTGCATTAAAATTCTTATGTCAAGATTCTTTTTTAATTGAGGCAGATGTTTGCTTTTGTTTCTTTTACACTGCCCAGCATGCATTCTCCTTTCACACCAGTTCTTGATATTCCTTTAGGTAATTACCTCTCTTCGTTTGCCTGTTCTCAGGGGACTCTAGACATCCAGGTGCCCCACTTTTCTCTACTTGAAGGGCAGACATGTGACCCAAGGTAGTCTCAACAGCCTCTCTCTGGCACTGTGAATCTTTTTTTTTTTAATTTTTTTTATTGTGGTAAAAGTCATATATAAAACATACTATTTTAACCATATTTAACTGTGCAGTTCGGTGGCACTAAGTACATTCACACTGTTGTGCAACTCTCATGATCATCCGTCTCCTGAATTTTTTACCTTCTTAAACTAAAACTCTGTACCCATTAAACATTAACTCCTCATTCCCTCCCCACCACCCCGTCCCCGGGCCGGTGGCATCTACCAATGTGCTTTCTAACTCTATGAAATTGACTATTCTAGGTACCTTGTATAAGTGGCACTCTGAATCTTGAGCAGAACAACACAAAGAGGGGGAAATGATTGGGTGCAAGTCTTTCAGTGGCAGAGTCTCTTTAAGTACTTCCCGCAACTTACATGTCTGGAAACTGCCACATTTTAAGTCTGGTTCGTTGCTCTACCATCAGCATCCTTTAACTACATTTCCTTTTTGCTTAAGTTAGCTACATTTATTTTCGTTGCTTACCATAAAAGCACTGTATCGTATAGAAAAGCATTACATGATTCCCTACGCTTTTGTGTCTGGTCTCAGTGGTGATGAACATCGACTGTTTTAGATTTGCCACTGGGATGGATTTCCCAAAAGATTACATATTCATCTGAAGCCTGGACTAGCACGGAGAATTCTGTATCAAGTCTATTTTTTGAAGTGCTTTCAGTTTTACATTGTCAATTTTGGCTTCCTTTGACTCCTATGGTCCCCACATCCTGAGGCTGGGACTAAAGCCATTATTTTTGCTTAATCTTAAAATCTTCTTATACTACTCACTTTTCAGAGGAATTCCTGGAGTCATTCAATCTTCTGTGTTGCCTGCTTTAACAAGGAGTAAAACGACTGATTATGCAGCACTTTTCCTGCCACCTTGGTAGGGTTTCTGTATGGTAAGAACTCATTACCAAGCCCCTCCATCTCTGATGAAGAAACAAAGACCACAAGAGTCTAAGTGACTAGATGGAAAAGTAACAGCATGGAAGAAGATCCAGGAGCTAAACTCAAGGTTTTCTCCCTCGTTGGCTTTAACTACCTGGCCGTGTAGTGTTGCTCTCTCTCTCTCTGTCTTTTCTTTCTTTTTTTTTCTTTTTTGCGGTACGCGGGCTTCTCACCGTTGTAGCCTCTCCCGTTGCGGAGCACAGGCTCCGGACGCGCAGGCTCAGCGGCCATGGCTCACGGGCCCAGCCGCTCCGCGGCATGTGGGATCTTCCCGGACCGGGGCACGAACCATGTGTTCCCTGCATCGGCAGGCGGACTCTCAACCACTGCGCCACCAGGGAAGCCCCTCTCTCTCCCTGTCTTTTGAACACTGACCTGCACTGCTCATAGAATGCTCTGGTGTGTCTCCAACTCAGACTCCAGCATTGATATCCATGAACGCATTCTAGAACTGGATCGGGAACGCAGGCCAGGAATCAGCAACAACATCTGCTTTGGAAAATGACATCATTGTTGCCATTTCTCCTCTTGTTCCACTTTGCCTTGGCAGATGGAAAAGGTCCCCTTCGACCGTTTCATTTGGTCCCTTTAGAGCCTTACAAATCCCCAAATTGCCATCTGGATTCTCTGCTATTGCTATCAAGTGGATCTCACCATTACTGCTTTTTTGCATTCAGCATCTCATGCCTCTGTGCCCTTGTTCTCTTTGGCTCATGTTTTAGCAATGTCATACTCAGCACAGTCTCATCCTTACTTTTCTTTTAAGTGTGTAGAGTGTGTCATGTGTAAACCTTCTGCTCTTACAGTCACATCAGCAAACACTTACTGCTGCCTTTTATAACCCAAACCCGCTTTGTTATTCCTTTTACATTTCATGCCACAGTGATTTCTAAGTTTCCCGCTGTATTACAAAAGCCTGTTCAGACACTTAATCCTTGTATCCACTGGGACATCACATATTGCTAAGGTCAGAATTTTCCTTTCTGTGAGACTGTGCAGTTTTACTCCTTGAGATATATCGTGTGCTTAGGGTTCAAGCTTTAAAAAAATTCAAGTAACTTGCCTCCCTTATTATGGCAATTGAACATTTTCACAGATTTTTCTGACCCATTTAGAAAAAGAATGAATCAGATGCTTAAAAGTCAGTGCTTCTTCATTGTACCTTTTTCACCCTTGGCTCAGATCCTTCAGCATCTATAATACATTTATCCTTTTAGAGTATACATTTGTGTTGTGTTTTCATTTTCAGAGACTACTTTCGGTATTTTAAGTCAAGCATATGAAGCGCTTTCATATAAACATTTCAGCAATCAGACTTAACTCATAATTTTTATCTTTATACTCCCAAGATAAGAATGAGTTCTTCTTCTCAACTCCACATTTCTATTCTCATAATGATGGTGAGAGAATATTGTTTTCTTGGAAGTGACTGTGGGAGGTCAGAAGGTGCCCAAGTTTTCCAGATTTGTCTAATCCCTTGTAGACCTTCACACTAATTATAATAATCCCATCTTCTCTTTTCCAAGGTTAATTCTTCCTTCCTCTGACCCCTTGAATTGCAGTCAATCCCTCTTTGATTGCTTCTTTGATCTCCCTTTCTCACCTAACAGATGGAACAAAGCTTCCCTCTGACTACAACTGTGCTCAGGGTTCTTCTTGTGAGAAAACCCACTTCTTTCAACTGTATTAATGTCCTGCTCTCATTTTTTACTCACTACCCAAACTTTGAACCTACAGTTTCAACTTGTAAGTTTTGTTTCATCACCTCCTATTCATCCCTGAATAGTTTATAGTAAAAACTAAAAATAGAACTACCATATGATCCAGCAATCCCACTCCTGGGCATATACCCGGAGAAAACCATAGTATGAAAATATACATGAACCCCAATGTTCATTGCAGCACTATTTACAGTGGCCAAGACATGGAAGCAAACTAAATGTCCATCGACAGATGAATGGATAAAGATGTGGTACATATATACCATGGAATATTACTCAGCCATAAAAAGAATGAAATAATGCCATTTGCAGCAACATGGATGGACCTAGAGATATGTGAAGTAAGTCAGACAGATAAGTGAAGTAAGTCAGACAGACAAAGACAAATATTATATCACTCTTATATGGAATTTAATTAAAAAATGTGATACAAATGAACTTATTTACAAAATAGACTTACAGATATCTAAAACAAACTTAGGGTTACCAAAGGGGAAATGTGGTGGGGGGAGGGATAAATCAGGAGCTTGGAATTAACACATAAACACTACTGTGTATAAGATAGATAACCAACAATGACCTACTGTATAGCACAGGGAAATCTACTCAGTATTCTGTGATAACCTATGTGAGAAAAGAATCTGAAAAATAATGAATATATGTATGTGTAAAACCAAATCACTTTGCTGTACACCTGAAACTAACACAACATTGTAAATCAGCTCTAATCCAGGGCTTCCCTGGTGGCACAGTTGTTAAGAATCCGACTGCCAATGCAGGGGACACAGGTTCGAGCCCTGGTCCGGGAAGATCCCACATGCAGTGGAGCAACTAAACCCGTGCACCACAACTACTGAGCCTGCTTTCTAGAGCCTGCAAGTCACAATTACTGAGCCTGTGCTCTAGAGCCCGCAAGCCACAACAACTGAAGCCCGCGTGCCACAACTACTGAAGCCCATGCACCTAGAGCCCGTGCTACGCAGCAAGAGAGGCCACTGCAATGAGAAGCCTGTGCACCGCAATGAAGAGTAGCCCCTGCTGTCGCAACTAGAGAAAGCCCACGCGCAGCAATGAAGACCCAACGCAGCCAAAAAATAAATAAATAAATTTTTAAAAAAGAAAAAAACTATAATAAAATTAAATAAATAAGTTCTGCTACAAAGAATTAGTTTCACAATTTTAACTTTAATGCTCATATTTTATACATTATTCTTTTGAGTACAGGGTGTACAAATTAAGCTGCTTTGTAAATAGAAATCTTAACTACTTTTCAAATGTAATGTGAAATTAGCTAATAACACAATACAATAAAAGCACGTGCTAAACAAACAAACGAAAAAGTTTATCGTGGACTTTGGCTGTTATTGCTCTACTAAAACTGTAAGAATGAGTGGTTGAATCTGCCAAGAGGTGGGAGTGATATTTCAGCTGGAGCTCATTGTGGGGAAGGGCATATCAGAGAGAGGGAAGGGCAAGGACAGAAGCCTGGAGGCAGGACTGAAAAGATCCATTTTATCAGAGTCAAGTGCAACGGTTGAACTTTCAGATATGAAAACAAGTTTAGTTGGTAAAAATTTTTCATCTTGTAAATTAGAGAAAATTGAAAGCAAAGCAAAACCTTTACTTGCTACATCGAAAAAAAATGAGCAGTTGGGTCAGCCCTATTTCTTCTCTGTCATCACTCTGCCCAAGATTTCCCAATGTCCAAGCGATGATTAGTAGCCCCATCTCCAGACTCGATGAACCAGTGCACAGGTTTCAACAGCTCTTTGCAGGCTACCTTTTAGGAAGACTCTTGGTTTATCCAGAAGTCCCAGTCATGGTCTGTAAACTTCTCTGGTTTATTGATCTTATTGTATACTCCCTATTAACAGCTCTTCTCTGCCTAGCAGAGATGATTGCCTCTCTCTCAGCAATACACAGTCTGGGAGAGTGTTTCCTGTCTGTTGGATACTTGTACATGAAGTCGGGCTCCATTGGGACCACAAAAATGAGATGTGCATGAAAAATAAAATTTGAAGGTAAAACTTAGAATGGACATGTTGACAAGTAGCTCTGTTCAAATCAGACAATGGATTGTCATTTCTCTTTCTTTGGTATCTTAGACTATCTCCTGTTGAAATTCTGAGTTCCCCACTTAAGCATAAAGTTGTCAGGTCGTAGCCTCTCCAGGTATTTATTCATGTTGTCATATAATGCTTTTTCTCTTTTCTCCTACTCAATGAGCAGAATTCATGTCAGGAGGGAACATCACATCAGGTGACTAATAAGCCTGGGTCCTGGGAAAGAATAGTATAATGGTTAAGAACATGTACTCTCATGCCACACTGCCAAAATCAAAACCCAACCCTTCACTTATTAATTATGGTACCTTTATCAAATTACTTAACTCTTTGTGCCTTTCTCCATTTGCAAAACAAGGATAAAAATAGCATTTTTTTCATAATATTGTTGCATGAAGGTTAAGTGAATTAACACATGCACAATGTTTAGAACGACACTGTGACACTGTAATTTCAAGCTATTGTGTTATTATTATTGTTATGATGATGATGATGATGATGGTTGAGTTTCACAAGACATCAAGAGCTCCTAAGGGGCTTGAAAGTAACTTTCTAGGACAAAGGTCAAAATTCACTGTGTCACACTATCCCAGTTGATCCAATTCTTTTTATAATATTCTCCACTAGTGCCACAACATGTAATAAGATGTGGACAATCACATTACTTTCTTGGGAGGGGCTGGAATTGGGAGATAATTAAATGATGCTGTCCTGAGAGAAGAGGTCTGTGGTATATATCTTATGGGAAAAATGTTGTAGACCTAAGAGATAGACATGAAGTGCCCTAATGCCTGTTTCCTATATGCCTTGTCCCTCACTCACTCCACTCAAGGATAATAAGTGTGAGCAGGGAAGCCAGATCCATGCTGGTCTTCTTTTAAATTATCCCAGGACTTAAAGGGATATAAGAACTATTAAGGGAGCCCTGATACTGATAGTTATGTTTTCACAGGCTAAGTCAGGGCTCAAACCTTAATTTTTGATGATGACAATAATGGTTAAACTTTGAAGATACTTCTTGTGTCTCTTGGAAACAACTAAGAGGATAGTTGACTACATAATTCTGGAGAAAACCTGGTTATGTCAAGTTCCATAGAGTTTTGAGCTCTTCTTGTTTCTTCTCTTTCCCCTGATGATGGATTTTCATCCTCAGAACAATCTCCTGATGTAGATTTTTCTATATCTGAGCTTTTGGATTGTTTATATTACCCGTTCCATAAAAATTATTTGGTATCTCTCTTTCCTCTCCTGTCCTCTGGGAAAATCTGGGAGGCTGTCAACAGTTGATATTGCTCTGTATCCCAATGGGTAATGATGACACTGGTGGGAGGTTTGGGGTCTGCTCACCTGAGCCTTTGAGACACAGATGTTTCTCTAAGAGCTTGCTGAAGCTGACCAAACTCTCCAATGTACAAAAATTGGGGCTAAGACAACTTTGTAGGGAGAAAGAGTCTCCCAGCATTTCTGACCCTCCACCTCTAGACAGAGTTGGAAATAACAGCAGAAGCAGCCTCTCTGGTGGAATGGCCACACTTTGCTCTCTGGCTGGTGCCTTGGATTTGCAGCTTGATACCTTAAAGCACCCAAAAAGGTCAGTCAGTTCTCCATCCTGCACTGGGGTTGGGGAGTTCATTTCTTCAATCTATCCAGCTCTAACTTTAATTTTACTCCTTCCTCTTGGTTATCACAGTCCTGCCAAAGATTGCCACTGTAGTCTAGACTAAGAAAGAGAGAGAATTAAATGCTGTAGATGTTCTTTGTTCTGCTGCTCATGTCAGAAGTGCATGGTTTGAAGCACTTGAGAACCAAGTGCTTGAGCATGGTTCTTGAGAACGCTGGTTTTCAAAGCTTAAAATTGTGATCTGACATCTGACATCTTGACCTGGGAAACAGGTTTAGCGAGAGGAGAGAGACAGTTGTGTGACCTTCTCTCAAAACCCCGAACTGAATCAAATTTAGTTTTGTTGGAAGAAAGATAATGACTGGAACAGACGTCATTTGAAAATGACTGTCTGCGCAACACTCTGCCCTATTCCATAGAGAGATTATACATTCTCCCCTGGGATGATAATCCTGTTTTCCCTAATCAGGCTTTGGTTTGTATTCAGAGGAAGAAAGGTGATATTGTAAGATTAGAGTTTGGGGGACTTTGAGAGTAAAAAGTGAACTAAGTGCATTAAAAGTTTATATAATCTCCCTTGAAGAAGAACTCTAAATAATTTCTGTAGATACTTTACTCTCAAGGAAGTGGAACATTAACTCCCTATTCCTAAAGTGTGAGCTGCACATGATTACTTTTTTCCAAAGAGTACAGTATGGAGAGGGAAAAAAGAGTAACCTTATAGTAGAGAAACCTGACAAAACACTACTTCAGCTATGGGATCAAGGCCAATATGAACAATCATAAATCATGTTGATAGCACATACCCTTGACATGATATGATGAAAATGACACTTTACCTCTGTGATCTACCTCACCAAACCCCATTACTCCAGTGTCATCATGAGGAAAATATCTGACAAATTCCAGTAGAGAGTCATCTTACAAAACACCTGACTACTACTCCTCAAAACTGTCAAGATCTTCAAAAGCAAGGGAAGTCTGAGAAACTGTCAAAGACAGAGGAGCTTAAAAAGACATGACAACTATACTGAGCAAAGTATGTCAGACAGAGAAAGAGAAATTGCTTATATTCGGGACCAAAAAAAATGATACAAATGAACTGATTTACAAAACAGACTCATAGGCTTAGAGAACAAACTTATGGTTACTAAGAGGGAAGGATGGGGGGAGGGATAGTTAGGGAGTTTGGGATTGACATGAACACACTACTATATGTGCCCCAACTACTGAGCCTGTGCTCTAGAGCCCATGAGCCACAACTACTGAGCCCTTGTGCCACAACTACTGAAGCCTATGCACCTAGAGCCCATGCCCTGCAACAGGAGAAGCCACAACAATGAGAAGACTGCGCACCGCAACAAAAAGTAGCCCCTGTTCACTGCAACTAGAGAAAGCCTGCACCCAGAAACGAAAACCCAATACAGCCAAAAATAAAGAAATTTATATATAAAAACAAACAAAAAAAACAAGCATTTAAAGTGCATAGCCAACAAGGATCTACTGAATAGCACAGGGAACTCTGCTCAATATTCTGTAACAACCTAACTGGGAAAAGAATTTGAAAAAGAATAGATACATGTATATGTATAACTGAATCACTCCAATATAAAATAAAAAATTTGTTTTTAAGAAGGAAAAAAATATAAGGTGTAATACCTGGAACCAAAAAAAAAAAAAAAAAGGTAATTAGATGAAAACTAAAGAAATCTGAATAAACTATGGACTTCGGTTAATTTAAAAAACGTTTATGATGCACCAGTCATTTTCATATATCTCAACTAATTTAATTCTCACAGTGAAATCACACCCCCTTTAAGAGATAGAATATATAGCTGGAGGCTTTGTATCCTAAACCTATGCTTTGAGAGGTAAATTGACTTGCCCAAAGTCCCACATCTTGTGAGTGACTGAGCTGGAATTTAAGCCTTAGACTATATGACGACATAGAACAGATTTGACATAATTCTGCAATGACGTCGACATCAATTTTCAATTGCTGCTGTAACGAATTATCATAACTTTAGCAGCTTAAAACAACACGTACTTATTATATCACTGTTCTGTACGTAAGTAGTCTGGGTATCATGTGGCCCAGCTGGGTCCTTTGCTTAGAGTCTCGCAAGGCTGAAATCAAGATACAGGCAGAAGTGCTTTCCTTTCCAGAACCTTTGGGGATGAATATGCTTCTAAGATCATTCAGGTTGTCTGAAAATTCAGTTCCTTGTGGTCATAGGACTGAGGTCCCGATTTGCTTGCTGGTCATAGGCTGGAAGGCTGTCTGGACTCAAGGCCTCCTGCATTCCTCATCACATTGCCCCCTCCATCATAAAACCAGCAACAGCACATCCAGTCTTTCTCATGCTCTGAATCTCTTTGACTTTCCCTTTTGCCTTTATCCAAGAGAAAGCTCTGATTTTAAGGGATCTTGTGATTATACTGAGCTCTTTGGATAATCTGCTGGATATGAGAGTGGTAGAGTCAGGTCTCCATCTCAGTTTTTTCTACTGCAACAGAACATTTTTGAAGTATAGATGACTGTAGGGCAACCACTCAGATCAAATAATTTGTAGGCAGTAAGTTACATTCAGATCCTATTTCTAGATTTTATGAAAGTGCTAGATCCATTATTTCTCTCTTCTAAGATGAATAGTTTTTCTTTTTTGCAGGGGGAGGCCGTGCCATGTGGCTTGTGGAATCTTAGTTCCCTGATCAGGGGTTGAACTCAGGCCCTCAGTAGTGAGAGTATGAAGTCCTAACTACTGGCCCGCTAGGGAATTCCCAGTTTTTCTTTTTTAAAAAATTAATTAATTAAGTTATTTTTAGCAGCGCTGGGTCTTTGTTGTTGTGCGGGGACTTTCTCTAGTTGCAGAGAGTGGGGGCTACTCTTCGTTGCGGTGCACGGGCTTCTCATTGCGGTGGCTTCTCTTGTTGCAGAGCATGGGCTCTAGGTGCGCGGGCTTCATTACTTGTGGCACGTGGGCTCAGTAGTTGTGATTTGCAGGCTCTAGAGCACAGGCTCAGTAGTTGTGGCGCACAGGCTTAGTTGCTCCATGGCATGTGGGATCTTCCCAGACCAGGGTTCGAACACATGTCTCCCGCATTGGCAGGCAGATTCTTAACCACTGCACCACTAGGGCAACCCAGTTTTTTAATTTTAACGTTTCCAAACTTAGACTGTATTTTCCAATTATTGCGTATATTTAGGTAGTAATAGTCTCCACTCCCCACCAAAATCTTGGGTTTTCTCTCCTGATTCCCTGTTCCACCATCATATATGACTTCCTGACCCTCCCCTTCCCACTGGACTGGAAGTACTATGGGTGTAGAGGCCACATCTGCTGCGTGTACCTAGAGCCTGGTGCAGTGAACACAGGAGACAGTGGGTCATTGTAGAGGAAATGAATGAATGAATAGGAATGGGCAACACCTTAGACCAGGGAAACGGGGTGTTTTGAGAGACTAAGGAGAAGTCCTTGTTTTTTTTTAACATCTTTATTGGAGTATAATTGCTTTACAATGGTGTGTTAGTTTCTGCTTTATAACAAAGTGAATCAGTTATACATATACATATGTTCGCATATTTCTTCCCTCTTGTGTCTCCCTCCCTCCCACCCTCCCTATCCCACACCTCCAGGCGGTCACAAAGCACCGAGCCGATCTCCCTGTGCTATGTGGCTGCTTCCCACTAGCTATCTACCTTACGTTTGGTAGTGTATATATGTCCATGCCTCTCTCTCGCTTTGTCACACCTTACCCTTCCCCCTCCCCATATCCTCAAGTCCATTCTCTAGTAAGTCTAGTAGGACACAGTCTTTATTCCTGTCTTACCCCTAGGTTCTTCATGACAGTTTTTTTGTTTTTTCTTCTTAAATTCCATAGAAGTCCTGGCTTAAGATCACTCCTCTCTGCCTTCTCCCAAGGAGGCAGATCTGATCATTGGGTTCCAGGACCCTGACTGGGCCACATTTGCAGGGGCGATGTCTCTGTGCACCAAGGGTTACAGCCTGGCCGTGGGCCTCTCTTTCTGGTGCCCAGAACTTTCTTTTCCTCCCCTGTGGTAGAGGTTGTCTACTGACACAGCAGTAACATTTCTGTAACCAACTCTCCAGCACTCTCTTCTCTGGGGCTTCTTCCTTCCATGTAACAGGGTTGAGGGTGGTAAAATTCAAGTTTGAGCTTAAGGGGAGAGAAGGAGCAATTATTTGTTTGTTTGTTTATTTATTATGGAAGTATAGTTGATTTACAATGTTATATTAGTTTCAGGTGTACAACATAGTTATTCAGTATTTTTATACATTATACTCCGTTTAAAGTTATTGTAAAATGCTGGCTGTATTCCCTGGGCTGTACAATATGTTCTTGTTGCTTATGTATTCTATATCTAATAGTTTGTACCTCTTACTCCCCTACCCCTATTTTGCCCCTTCTCCTTTCTCTCTCCCTGCTGGTAATCACTATTTTATTCTCTGTATCTGTGAATCTCTTTCTGTTTTGTTATATTCATTCATTTATTTTATGTTTTAGATTCACATGTAAGTGATAACATACAGTATTTGTCTTTCTCTGTCTGACTTGTTACACTAAGCATAATACTCTCCAGGTCCATCCATGTTGTTGCAAATGGCAAAATTTCATTCTTTTTATGGCTGAGTAATATTCCATTATATATATTCACCACATCTTTTTTATCCATCTATCTTTGATAGACACTTAGGTTGCTTCCATATCTTGGCTATTGTATTGATAAATAACACTGCTATAAACATGGGGGTGCATGTATCTTTTCTAATTAGTGTTTTCATTTTCTTCAGGTATATACCCAGCAATGGAATTTCTAGATCATATGGTAGTTCTATTTTTAGTTTTTTAGGAACCTCCATACTGTTTTCCATAGTGGCTATACCAATGTACATTCCTACTAACATCATACTCAGTGGTGAAAAGCTGAGATAGAGCTTTTAAAGGAGCATGGTCTTTAACACTCAGACTCCCTGGGTCTTCATGCAGACTCTGCCGTTACCAGCTATGTAAGCTTAGCAATGCTAGTTACCCTCTCTGCTTCATTTTCTCATGTCAGGTGTTGATAATGGTAGTAAATGTTTCATATGGGTGAAAATGAGATCATGCCTATAAAGCATTTTACACAGTGCCTGGCTTCTAGAAAATGCATCTCCTTTATAGCTACTTGGCTCACGCCTTCACCTACTTTAACCATTTATTCAGATCTCACTTTCTCAGTACAGCCTCCCTGAGCATCCTACTTCATATCTCAGCCTGCTTCCCACTACCATCCAACTGGCACTCCCGATCCACCTACCTTGCCCTTGTTTTTCTCTATTCCGTAGTCTTTGTCTAAATATTCTGGTGCATTATATTTATTTTTTAATGTAAGTTATATTTTGGAGATAGAATAGGGGCTGAGATGGGAAGAGGGCTACTCTTCATGAGAATTTTGTTTTTCCCTTTCAGAGATTAAAAACAAAAAAACCCTCTAAGCTAAATACATCCCTATGGTGTCATAGCTGAAGCCTCTACTGAGCTTTAATTTAAACTTCAAATCGCCCGCACATGGTGAATAAATACCAGATAAATATCTGGTGACTGTAATGTCTTTTATGTTTTCTACAAGTTCAACTCCTCTCATCCTAACTGTAGTCATCACTAAGCACAGATTATACCTACATTATATATTTATACCCATAAATGAGTAGTCTCACTGTTCTATTTGGATTAAAGGTGCTACCAAGTACTCCTCTTGGTCTGGGCCTGTCATTTGGGGAGGACTGTTTGGGACCACAGAGGTTCCAAGTGGCAGATTTTTTATGGAAGAGTCCTCCAGATTCCTCTAGGGTTGAAGCTCTCCTTACTTGGCAGTCTCCCTGCAGCACTGTGAACCCCTTTCTTCTATAATCCCTCTTACTGATAGTTAAAGCACAGCTACCAACCCTTTCCTTCACCATCTCTTTCCACAGGCTTATCTCTTTCCAACCTCTCATCCTACTAATGCCACCCTATTTTACCGTACTACTGTGTCATTTAGAAACATGCCTTTAACACCCCTTCCCTCTGGTCATAACTGAAACTGATTTTCCTCTCACATTACCCTGTTACTGGTAACCTTTCTTGGATTAAATTTTATATAATCTACACACACATTATTGAAGCTTCTACGCAGGTTTAATTTAAACTACAGGTTACCCCCAAATGTGGCAATAAATACCAGACAAATATCTGGTAACTTCTTTTTCTTATAATCCTTTGGCGTTCCCCAGAGCTTTGGGAACCAAGTCAGGGTTTGGTATATTTCTTGCAATATCCAGTTCAATCTTTGTACTTCTCAAGTGATAGCTCTATTTTTTTAAAGCCTTTCTCAGTCTTCCTGACAGGCTATGTTCTCTGCCTTTAGCCTAACGTCTTTATTTGAAATTATGCCCCCTTTTGACATTCTTACCTCTCTCTTTTCTCATTTTAGTCATCTCCAGTGTTTTAAATTGTGGGTCTTATTAATATTCAGGTGTGGCAAGGCCATCAGATGAAGACAACTGCCATCGGAAAGGAAGTTAGTTACACACAGTTCCCAAGAGAAGGGGGCATGACACACCATACACAGCCATACAGGGGAGCATTGGGGTGGGTTACAAGGCAGAGGGAGCAGGGGAAAATGTAGGCAAGAACTTTCATTGTGGTTTCCATGGGGAGGAATGATGGAGGCAGAGTAAGCAGGTTCGGATTGGCTAGTTTGAATACTTCCAGTGGGCTCTGGAGTGTAGAGGCTTTCCTCAGTTGCCTGGTTCCTGGCCCTGGCATGATTAGGGCAGGTGGATAGTGGCCTGGAGTGTAAGAGACAGATGTGGGAGGTAGTTAGGGGGTAGGAACTTTGGATCCATTGGTTTGCATATGAAAGGAGCACTTGAATATCTCTGGGAATTGGCCTGCCCTCGGAGGCACAGTCTCTCTAGAGTCAGCAAGACTCCAGATGTCAAAGCATCAGGACATACAGAAAATAAACAAGTGTGATTAATATATCTGGTCTCCTAGATTCTCTTCAGATCTCTTAATGATTGGATTTCTATCTTCTTTCCCACTTACCTATCTCCCATTTCCCACCCAGTTAACTTGATATTCTGTTTTCATACTTGAGAATTTAACTTCCCATCCATATTCTAACCCATTAGAGGACTTCCCTGGTGGTGCAGTGGCTAAGAATCCGCCTGCCAATGCAGGAGACACGGGTTTGAGCCCTGGTCCAGGAAGATCCTGCATGCCGTGGAGCAACTAAGCCCGTGCGCCACACCTACTGAGCCCACTCTCTAGAGCCCGCGAGCCACAACTACTGAGCCTGTGTGCCACAACTACTGAAGCCCATGTGCCTAGAGCCCATGCTCCTCAATTAGAGAAGCCACCACAATGAGAAGCCCATGCACCACAACGAAGACCAGCCCCCGCTCACCGCAACTAGAGAAAGACTGCACGCAGCAGCGAAGACCCAATGCAGCCATAAATAAATAAATAGATAGATAAATAAATTCTGACCCATCAGTGCCATCAGTGCCAATGATTACCATCTTTACTTAAGCTACTGAAGCACTATATTAGATTAACTATGCTTCACACTCACTTTGGATCTTGTTCTCTGGAATTTCCCTTACCACTGGCATACCCCTTGTTCTCCTTTATCTCCATTTGTTTACTCCACTCACCAAGTTCTTCATGCTTGTTTAGGCCTACGACACCTGGAAATTCTCTCAATCCATCTTCTCTATTTTGAATTCACAGAGTTCTCCACTGCTTTCTATCAATTTTAAAATGCTTTGATTGACCTTCTCAATATCTTCAGTTTAGCCACTCCCTTCCATTCTTACTTCCATCATGTGGTTTGTAGGTCTGGTTGCTTCCTTCCCACCAGGACCTACAAGTTTACCCCTTTTACCCTCTGAGTAGTATGTACATTGCTACTAGATTAATCTTCCCTAAATATAATTGCTACTGTGAGACTCTCTTACACGTAAACATTCACTGACTTCTCTACATCCACTAGGCGAAGAACAAACAGATGATTCCAGGACTAATGGCCCTTCATTGTATGGCTTTTTGCCCTTCTCTTGGATGAAATCTGCTTTGATTTTTCCTGGCCAGGTATGAACTTTCTCTTCAAGGAACTATGTATGTAACTCTGTGGAGACACTCATATTCCGTCTTGCTTCCATTATTTGTATACCATTAGACTGTATGCTTCTTTACGGCAGAGTCTTTATCTTATTCATCTTTGAGTTTCCTATAATGATTAGCAATAAGCCTTATAAATCGTAGGTATTAGAGATTACTTTAATGGAATAGAATCTCAAAGCACCACGCTAAGAATCCTAGTCCCTCCGCTAAATCCTTAATTAGGTGCCATTTCTAATAAGATATAGAAATTTTTATATAGAAAATAAAGGTATTTTATAAGTAATTGAACATACATACACAAGCAGTTACTCTGCAAATGTTTGTTTGAATCAAACAGTTAAACCAAGTCCCAAATTGCCACATGTACTGTAAGCTTTCCTTGTGCTTTCATCTATACATTTAATGTTTAAAAACGGGTCAAACAGATGCTCTGTGTGGTATCCAAGGGAGGGAAAATGAGAAGAATTAAGTTGTTTATATAAAAGCCAAATGAATCTGAGACACAGAAATCATCTAATACATCATCCACTCCCACACACTGCAGGTTGTGAGAGGGCAGCTACATTATCTTGTCTGGAGACAGGAGGCAGAGAACAGTGGAAAGTCTGATTTACGATCGATCCTGTGTTGCGTAGATTGGCCATTCCCTAGTTATTCACCTGGTAGGATCAGTGCAGGTAAAAGGAAGTAGGAAAGGGAGTCATAGACTTTCAGAAGTAGAAATGTTCTTAGAGGTCGTTTGGTTTAATCTCCTGCTGGTAGCAGGAATCTTTCCCATGTGCCACCAACATATGGCTTCTGTTGAACATCCCACCAAGAATGATGATTGCTCTTTTGAGGGATCTCATCTCACTTTAGGACAGAGCTAATTATTAGGAAATCCTTCCTTCTATTGAGTTGAAATATACTTCCCATAACTTTCACCCAGTGGCCCTTATTCTATCCTATGGAGTAACACAGAATAGGTTTAATTCATCTTTCTTACAATTGTCCTCCAAACAGCTGAAGCTCACTATCATGTCCTCTATCAGTCTTTTCTAGAGGCTACATAAAAATCTCCATTTCTTTCATAACTGACAATTCTAAAGCACTTTACTTCTTGTATTTGGAATTTATATCATGCCAATTAGCATATTAATTTGTGCATATTTCTGCTGTCTTTCCTCCTCTTTGCCCTATTGCTGAATTGAATTGAGGAAATTTTTTTCTGAAACTTTTATTCTTCTGGTCACCTTTCTGAAGATCCATGCTAGGTCTTCAATATTTCCTTTAAATGTAACTGCCAGAAGAGAAAGGAGACAAAAAGAGCACTGCACTCTCTTAAAGGAATGTCTTTCCATTGATTTTAAAGGGAAAATATGTTGACATCATGCTGATTAAGACTACGATGAAATTATTTTAGAGGAAGTAATGTGGAGGATGAGACTTAGCATAGAATTCAAAATGCCTTTGAGGAGGGCTTGCCCAGGCACCTTTCCACCTGTGGTGCTGCCTCTCTTTCTCTCCTGGCTGGGATGTAAAACTATGGATTTCCCTCTGCCTGAGCTCTAGAGAATTTGGGGTGACTGTGACTTCACTTGATCATGTCAGTGTAGTTCTATCAAAGCAGTCTCAAATTATAATTTCATGAATAAAACGAAGCTGATATTACTGGCTTACAGAGAGTACAAGGTCAACCAGAGCCTTCAGGACTTGACCTCCTAACTTCACTTTAAGTAATGATATAAACTGATGAAATATCCCCAAATATTAAATGGGGTACTTAATTTTTATTCATGCTAAATTTTATCATGTTACTTTTTGTCTCTTCATCTCTCTCTCATTGCCTTAAGAATCTCTTATGGCTTGATTCTGTCCTCCGGTGAAAATTTTTGTCATTTTTCATTTGATAAATATGACATTAATGTCTTACTCTAAGCTTTAGATAAAGTTATTGAATAGGATAGAGCCAAGAACTGGATCCTTAAGTCTGCCATTTGGGACCTCCCTCCAGATAGATATGGATATTTTAATCAATATCATTTAGGTTCCAATGTCCTACCCTTTGTGAAAACTCATAAGAGTGTTATTAGTCAGCAAATATTTTTTCATTCTGCCCACAAGTGTATCCTAAAAACTGTCACAGCTTTGCTGAAATCTTTGGTAAGATTGCATTGTCTTACCAAATTACATTATCAAAAAGAGAAGGGAATGTATTTTGTCTTAATTCATGCCAATTCCTGAGAATCATCACACTCTTCTATTGTACAAACAACATCCTCTTTAGCCATTAGGATGTGTGTGCCAGTGAAATACATGAATTTTATTAGTCCGTAATTTCTAGACGCTTTTTTCTTTTTGAATTATGAGTTATTTTCATTTGATACTTTTTGCCTTCTTGCTTATCAATGTCTCAAAGAAACTGACTTCATGATCACAACTCAAGGTTCTTTTAGTACCATGATTTAACTTACTGTGGGTTGGAAATTTGATTTATTTAACGCGTTATGATTCATCCAGGTTTTGAACTAGTTCTAGAAAAATCCCCATGCTCTCAAATATTGCCATCCAATTGAACTTGCTGTGATTATGGTAATGTCCTATATCTTCTCTGTCCAAAACAGTAGCCACTAGTCACATATGGTTGTTGAGCACTTGAACTTTGCCTAGTGCAACTAAGTGTCTGCATTTTAAATTTTCATTAATTTTAACTTAACTCTGAATAGCCACATGTGGCTAATAGCTACCATATTGAACAGCCCAATTCTAGAATTCTGGACTTTTTATTAACAAAACGTATGTTTCAGAACCTTCTTTCTTTGTTTTCATATTGGAATAATTTGTGATTGTATAGTCAGGTTAAAAAAAATTTATTGTGCCTCTCTCATCATGCCATTACCTCTGTCTTTTCCTGGAGATGTTTAAAATCTGCTTTTCTTGGTGTGTGTAGATATTTCTACCTCCTTCTCTTCTTCTTCGACTTCCTAGAACAAAAATTGTAATATTCAGCATGGTATTCAGGAAGAGCCATTCCAGGCATGGATTGCTAAAATTCTTTCTCATTTACCGCATGTCCATTCCTCACATCACATTCCCCATCACCTTCCCGACCATCACTCTTTCAATTTGCAGGGGATGAGTTCTTGACATTTCACGGACTGGTTACAGTCTGAATAGGCAGAGAAATGTTTGCAATTAGAAAAGTACAAGAGGTTAACAAGAAATTAATGCTTGTGACAGGAACACATCTCTTAAATAAATTATTTAAAGGTTGGAGCCACAGAGTATTATAAAGAGAAATTAATGCTGTACTGAGGCCCTGATGCAATTAGAATTGGAAAGATTTTTTTTTTTTTTTTTTTTTTTTTTTACACAAGGGCATATTGGAGAGATATGGCTTGCGTCTATATCTTTGACTTTGTAGCCTGGGTTGCTAGATGAGCATGTCATGACTTAGAAGGTGTGTGAGGGTGTGCGGGTGTGCGAGTGTGCACATATTTGTATATATACAGACACATAGAATCATACGGTATGTATAGCAAAGCTGTACCTACAATGGCATATGTTCACTCCTACATCTGAGTTTGTTTTCCACATTTTCTTATGAATGGTTAATTCTTCTGACAAGAAAACTAGGAGGAGCCCCAGAATTTGTTAACTAATTTTGAAGCTGTGGGGTAAGGGAAAGACTGAATGCTTAAGCCTCAAAAATTCACGGATTACTCACAAAGGACAGTAATGACACCCTCCGCGCTTTTGCAGGCCTAACCATGGAGAATGTCTCACCGCCTTGGGCTCCCTCTGGTGTGGCTTCTCTATTGACATGGGGGTTAGGTTGGTCTGACAGGCACAGCTCACTCATCCACGGACACACAGTGACAAATATGCCACACCATACACCCTTTTTGTTTCCTTCCTAACAGACTTGAAGGATTAGCAAAATGACCAGACCAATCTTGGAAGGGTATCCAGTGTGAATAACGCATTAGCAAATGGTCAAGTGCTTTGAAAAAACTCCTAAGTAAAGTACTAAGTGTTATTTTATGCCTCCTGCTACACAAAGTCCATTTACAGTCTCAAATCCCTTGTTGTTTTTTTGACACAGTCGGAAGAGGAACAATTAACTCTGGCCATTGTAGTCTAAGTAATTACTGATTACCCCATACCTTCTCAGAAAATTATACAGAATGGGAAATAAATCCGAACTGTGACCTGTAGGTGGTTTCTAGTGTTTGTAGCTCATAAACGCTGCACCCCCAATCCATTTACGCCTGTGTTGCTTAACTCTCCCCAGCCAGATGATGGACGATAGCACTCAGAGTCCAGAGAAAGGAGCCCTGAGGCCCTTACCGCATCACTGCACTAATGGACCCTGAACTTGTATAAGAGAGAGCAATTAATTCTGAAGCCAGCTTGGCAGCAGAAGCTTTCAGAGCTAACTTTTCTTTGTGTCCTAGAGACAACCGTTACATATCTACCCTTGGCCGCGCCTTGAAAGGGCAAACATATGTAGAGCAGAAGGGAAGTAGGGAATGTAGGTGAGCTCTCTTCCCATCCTATGTCTACTTTCTACTGTTTGCCATATACTTATCCTCTTTGGTAAATTCCCCCCAGGAAAGTGGGAGCTCTCTATGCTCTTAATGAGGAGTAATATCTCCTCCCTCCCTCCCTCCCTTTCTCCATCCTTTCCTTCCTCCCTCCCCATTTACTTCATAAATATTGACTGGGAATATATGGTGTGTCAGGTACTGCATTAGGTGGTAAAGAGTGGAAGAATATGCACCCTAAAATGTGCTATTTTGGCATAAGAATTATTTTGAGCTGAAGATACTTGCAAAACAGCAGGTGTAAGAAGGGCATTCTAATCTTCCTTTTTCTTCCTGAAAACAGGAGATAAAAGCTCCAGTGTGAGACATGCTTTCCCTGTACCAAGAGAAAAAGAAATTCTTCGAAAAGGAGTCAAAGCCAAGAGAATTCCATACAAACAGACAGTGTCAGAATCATTCTGATCTTGTTTTAGCCACCCAGAATATTTTAGTTACTTTTCCATAATTGCCTCTCTTCATTCAATCTAGTATAAAAGCATTTAGCCTTGCCACTTCTTTGGGTCTTCATTTCTTTATGAGGGCTCCTGTGTCATATAAAATGCATATAATCTGTATACTTTTCTTCTGTTAATCTCTCTTCTGTCAGTTTAATTGTCAAGCCCAGCCAAAAAACACTAAGAGGGTAGAGGGAAAATTTTGCGTTTCCTACAGTGGTGATGGTGTAGGGGGTATAGAGATTCATAAGGTGCCTTTCTGAAGCTGTTAGTCTCTGCACTATTGCTGTTCCATCCCCAAATCTCAGGTTCACTGGAAAGAGGGGTGCTGATTTTAGTAGAGGGAGAGAGGTTTACTGGAATTATGGGAGAATTTAGGGATAGGAAAAGCGGACAAAAGGAAGCAAGGCATCCACGGTCTTTAGGAAACACAAAGGTTAGCTGCTTTTGTGCTAAAACCGTTAGACATGATTAACACTCTGGCAACTCCATAAATAAGAGCTTTAGTTCCTTTGAAATAATTCTGGGTGGTGGGTGGAGAGAGCAGGAGAAACATAATTAGGGGGTAAATGGAGAGGCAGGAGGGCCCTTCTAAAGCATTTACTTGAGCTGGTAGGGGGGGCTTGCTTTTTTAACTTGTAACTCAGCCAGTTCACCCTTTCATTGTTACATGCTAAATGATGCTTTATTCTTGTTCCGTAATTGAGGGAGATTACAGTTTAGAAGTGATGTTTAAAAATGGATTATCTAAATGTATACTGCTTATTATGTTGGCTCAGTACATTGTGTTTATAGGTTGTAAAGCATTTTAGGGATTAAGTTGTAATTAATTTTTTATCACTTTAATTTCTTATGTTGTTCCCTGCGCCCCTTGGACTGCAATATTCTCTAACAGGAATTTTCTAAATACCTGAATATTTTTATCCAGCAGCTAAGAAATAGCTCTTGGTACAACTCCTGTAGAGCCAACCCAGATCAAGATATGGCAACAGGGGGAAAAGGGGACAGTTTTCCTTAACAAAGTTCCTTTTGTATGTAAATAATTCATTTGTCCTAGGATTACTTGAACTAGCTGTTTAGGTTAGCTTTTATTGAAATCTGGTTGGGTTTGGGGAATTTAGTGGTGGTGGAATTTGCACAAAAATGTAGGTAACAAGCAGGGTGCACATTAAAGGCCCTTAATAGATATTTACCAAATTGGTCATAAATGAGAGGTTTCCTCACCATGACAGTTACTTTTTATACTATAATATGTTTAAATTGAGGGCTTTGTTGGGTTAGTACAGTATTCTAATGGCACCCTGCAAGGGCTCTTGTGTTGTAGATTTCTATAAAAAAGGAAATGCCCATTAATTAAGAGCCAAAATACCACATCCTAACACTAAAAGAGACTCCATTCAAACGATATTTCTAGGACAATCTGATTTTAAACAAACAGCGCTGTTACCTCTGTAATTATCCTCACTGACAATGTCAAGTTTTACCTGAGCCCTGTGTTCTTGGAAAAGAACAAAGATTGAGAAATTCCCCCCTATGCTTTGTGTTCCTGGAAATGATTTAGTGCAAAGAAACTCTCTTCCTCGTATAGCTTAGATAAGACTCATGGACACCCTGCTTTATTTACTCATGATAAGGCCAGGTGCAGCCCCTCCAAATTCCCATTCCTCACCTTGTAAACGATTAGCTGAACTGTTTTGTCTCCACTCATCAATAGAAACAAAATGTTTGTTAACCAAATTTTGGTTAAGTTTCCCTCCTTCCCCCATCACTGAACTTTGGCTCACTTCTTAGCCTGAACCTGCACACAAGCCCTCCTTAACAGTCTGTTATGGATTGAATGTTTGTGTCCCCCCAAAATTCATATGTTGAAACCCTGTGCCCCCAATGTGGTGGTATTAGGAGGCAGATGCCTTCCAGAAGTAATAAGGATTAGCTGAAGTTTTGGGGGGGAAGCCTTCACGGGTGGGATTAGTACATGAGAGAGCTTGCTTCCTGTCTCTGCTCAATGCCATGGGAGGAGACAAGAAGTAGTCAACAGTCTCCACACTGCAAGAGGTTCTCACAAGAACCCAACCATGCTGGCACCCTGTTCTGGGACTTCCAGCCTCCAGCACTGTGAGAAATAAATTTCTGTTGTTTGTAAGTCACCCAGTCTGTGGTATTTGTTATAGCAGCAACTGACTAAGACACGGCCCCTCCTGAGAATAGACTGGCCTTATGATGATACATTCTCTCATCTACTATCCTATTATACCACCTTTTCATCACACTCCCCTATACCTAGTTCTTGTAGCCTTGTTTCCTCCTCTCTTTTCTAACTCTTGAGGTGCTTATGTACCTTATGGTCAGAGTGCTCTTCCTATTGCAGTAGCCCCCCTTTCCCTATTGCAATTTTTGTCCCCACTTTTACTGCTCACAATAATCCTTTCATAAGTCTCTCCTTACCACGTCCAAATGCATTTTTTATTTGACATCACTTATACTTGTTAGATACTGTATCCCGAGGAGCTCAGAGAAGTTGAAAAACTTCCTGAGAGATTTCGGGAAAACAAATCAGGCATGAAATTTTTCTTGCTGTTTTCAATGTTTTAGAATGAGTTATAATGATAATTCCTCCTGTAGTCTCTACTCAGAAACTCCCAACCCTCCCTCTATCTAGTCCATATTTTGTTCACTACTCTAGGCTAAAATCCTCTGTGCCCACCTTCTTCTTGAAAACAAGGCTATAGAATAGATATTAGGCACTGAGCATTTGTTTCTAGAACCTTTTATTTGATAGCAGCCCCAGGAGTGTATGGCATAAAGTGACCTCTAAGTTTCCTGAGGCCCCCATTTGAAGCTCATGTTCTATGAGACTGGGGTGGGTGGAAGTGAAAACTTCAGCCACTGTGGCTTTAGTATTTGGAAACAATGTTAAGAGAGAAATAATGCTTTAGTTGCGTCCACGTATTTTGGGACTGCTTTGGAATGCATGCTTTCTGCTATTTTCATTAGCTTCCCCAGCCCCCAGGACAGCTCTTGATATACTATATACACGCAGCAGATATTTCCTTCAATATATTATCGAAAACAACTCTATCTCGGGGCCTCCTGCTGCAGATCTAGAGGTAAAACAGTTCCGTGGCTCTTGCTGGGTTGATCAGAGTGGAGCATAGGTAAATAAGCGAGGCAGCATTTTCCTCCTGACTCCCTTACCAAGGTCAGAGTGGGAAGAGAGTGCCTATACTTTGTAGAACATTCTTCATGCGGCTGTGGCCTATCCGGTTGGGCTTAATTCTGTTCTTAATGAGCTGCACACCTGTGTCCCTGGCTGACTGCCCTCAGCACAGTGGGAGGAGGCAAGGGAGGGTGAATTTCTACTTCATCCTGAGTCTCAGGATTCAGAGCTGTGCCTGTCTGTATTTTACTGAGCATCCCAGGTGTGGGTAGTATTCTGAACATCTTCCCATTATGCTAAGCAGCCAACATCAGCTTTGTTATGCATATTGAGGTTAAAGACAGTGAAATTTCTCAGTCATATCCAGGCACACCACAGCCCTAGCAAATTTCACAGTAACACAGGAAGTTGTACCGGATTTTTAAAAAAACTTTCTGGTTGGCGGATACTGATCTCAACTTGGAGAAGATGGTGGTGGAGACGACCCAAGCCTTGGGCTTTTAGGGGATGACCTCACAGCAAGGAATGCAGAATGAACCCTGAAAGCTGAAAGACTTTCATCAGTCAGCATTCTTTGTGGGCTTCCTTAGAAGGGTCTAGGATCAGGGGGAAGATGGACAGTAGCAATTCAGATTGCATTTGACCCATTGTCACAATTCAAGAAAATGTCTGGATGAATTTTTATTATATTTACAGGGTATATTTTGGATAGTAGAACTTAAAATGTAACCTATGGGAGGTGTGGAGAATTTATTTCATGGGGCCATAGGAGCACCTTGAGATAAACAGTCCTTTCCTGGAGAACCTGAAACCGAGATATAATTTGGAGTCCCATTGTGGGCCATGTCTGAAGACACATGCCAGACATGTTGAAATGTGTAAGGCAGAGAAAGCAAATGATGTCTACAGTGTGACTCCAAGATCCAAAGTCCTGGGAGGACACTCTGATTGTGGCTGCTTGTTTATGATTTAGGATTTTGTTTTTCCCACCTGGGCAACTCTATATGGCATCTTCCAGGGTGACGGGTGGCATGGGTATAAAAGGGAATTAGAATATGCCACTCCAAAATATGCCCCTTTGGCATAAGAATTATTTTAAGATGAAAACAATTAAGCAACAAATGAAGAAAAAGCTCTTTGTTCTCCCCATCTGCTTAAAAGCAGGGCATAAATATTCCTCCTTCTCTCTCCCATATTACTGGAGAGAAAAAGTAAGTACTGAGATCGGTCTGTATAAACAAGTCTTACTAGAATAACCCTTAACCTCCATTAGTTTCCTCCATATATTTACCTTCCCACAATTATTGCTCCTAGAATTCAAACCCCCTTTCCTTTGGTTTGTCACTTCTCCACAAATTTATTGCCCTTTGTTAAAATGATATATAACTCCTTGGGTTTAACTGATTCTTGGACTAAATTTCTTTTCTTTGAAGGCCTTCCTAAATGTAAAAATTTAAATATTAACATCAAATAAAATTCGTATGCCTTTTCTCCTGTTAATCTGACTTTTGAAGGTCTAATTTGCAGGTCCAGATGTAGAATCTAAGCGGGTAGAAGAAAGGTATTTTCCTCCCTTTTAGGTACTAGCTCAAAATCCATCTATCTTTTTTTTTTTTTTTTTTTTTTGCGGTACGCGGGCCTCTCGCTGTCGTGGCCTCTTCAGTTGCGGAGCACAGGCTCCGGACGCACAGGCTCAGCGGCCATGGCTCATGGGCCCAGCTGCCCTGCGGCATGTGGGATCTTCCCGGACCGCGGCACGAACCCGCGTCCCCTGCATCGGCAGGTGGACTTTCAACCACTGCGCCACCAGGGAAGCCCCATCTATCTTTTTCTCTATGGACTTCTAACTTGCCTAAGCCATTAGTTATCAATTTTTTTTTTATCCTGTAGTCTTATCAACTTACAGTAAGCATATACCTCCAATATATATTTATTTACGTATACTTGTAATGCTGCATCAGTATTTCTGTTCATTATAAAATATACATAGAAACAGAAATTTTCAATACAACATGTCAGTATGCTGATATTTCTTTCTTAACTCTCTGAAGGATCTTTGAACCCTCATCCCACGCTGAAGAGCTTGCTCCAAGATAGTCTTCTTTCAAGAGCCGCAGTAAATGTTATAAAATGTAAGTCTAATCTCATTACTCATCTGCTTCTGACTCAGGTGGCTTCCCTTTGCCCTAAGAATGAAATCCTGTGATTAGAGGCCAACCAGCCCTCCTGCCCTGTTCCAGTCTGGCCTGTCTCCTTCTGCAGCTGCTTTCTGCCACTCAGGCCCTGACTCATCAGGTTCCTGCCATATTGGTTTTCACTGAGTTTCTCAAATGCTGCAATCTCTTGCCTGTCACTGAGGTTTCATATAAGTTAGCTTGAAGGCTTTCTTCTAGTCCTCACCTGACTAATTTTCACATCATTTCCTCAAAGAAACCTTCCGTGATACCAGCCCTCTCTTCTCCCACTAATCCAAATCAGTCTTCCCTATACTGAGGTTTCATTTCATTTTAAAGATTTTCTTCATAGAACTTATTACAATGGATAATTATATATATATATATATACTTGTGGCATTGTTTGCTTGATATCTGTTTCCACCAATTGATAGACTTCTGTGTGTCCTGCTTGGAACTGTATCTTTTTTAAAAAATCATTTTATCCTGGTGCCTAGCACAATATTTAACAAAGAGTGAGTACCTGATACAATTTTGATAATTGAACAAATGAACAGTGACCTTATTTTCCAAACCAAACACCATGGTGTGTGGTTTTGGAAGACAAGGATCTAGTCTATTTGGGTAAAGACTTCATAAAATCCAGGATATAGGACTGGTGCATTTCCTTTTCATTCTTGTTAACTATGAATCAAGTTGGTATATGTAGCTATTGTGATATGAATATCAAAAAGAGATTATATCAAAAAATGAGCATATATTGCAGAATGCTGTGGAATAATGCTTCTCCTTCTAAATGTGCCTATCATTTCCTTTATTTTAATGCTGTCATTTTCCGCAAGGAGTTGCTGATGCTACAAGTCTAGATCTCACTTTTATTTGGTTGTCTTGATAAGGGAATAACCCAGCATTCCTAAATTATTCACAAGCTTCAGGCATAGCTGAGGACCAGCAAATGTCAAATATGGTAATTATCAGCTAGGCAGGAAGAAGGACCTGATTTAAATTTATGCATTTAAATTAACAGGAAAAGCAGAACTGGAAAAGTGACCCTATTCCTTCCTAAGTGCCCAGACAATTAAAACCAAATGGATTTCTTCAGGGTCCTGTGCTAGCTGCCCCTCATTCCTCACAAACAGAAAGGGAAATGCCATTCACGGTGTCTGTAATCCTAGGGCAGAGGGTCTGACATTGACTGAGAGTCTACAGTGTTTGGCCAGTGCTAACCTGCATACACACATGTGATGGGAACATATTTTGAAACATCACTTGGGGCTTTTTCTTTTTTTAAACTATCTTCTGTGGTAATCAAATTCCTGGTGTCTTCTGTATCCCAGCCCAGACAGCTGTACACTGCTTGAGAGGAAGAGGGAGGTCACCGTATAGTCAGAACACAAAGGTCAAAGAAACATAGCTATCTATTCATTAATTTATTTAACAAATATTTAGTACAAATCCTAAGTTGTACTAGGAGTTCTGGTTCTAGAGATACAGTGTGATGAAAACATGGTCCCTACCTCATGGACTTTATATTCTACCTGGGTAGGTAAATAATACACAGAAACTAATAAATAATCAATAAAAATGCTGTAACAATAATGATAGTATTAATAGTAAAATCGTGTTGAAAAGATAGAAAGGGAAGTAGGTGAGGGTATTTAGATACTTCAACCTTAATGGTTTAAGGTGTCATTTAAATAGTATTGCCAGATTTGGCAAATAAAAATACAAGACGCTCAGTATATGAATTCATGGGACCTACATAAACTCAAATATTTGTTGTTAACTGGAATTCAAATGTAACTTGATGAACTCAAATGTAAGGCTTCTCTTTTATCTTGCAACCCTATCTTTAAACTGCACCTTGAATAATGTGAAGAAACTGAGTATAGGAAGCTGTGAAGAAAGAGCTGCATGGGTAGGAGATTAGCATGTGTAAAATGCCCTAAATCAAGAAGAAGGAGGGGACAATGTTTGGGGATGGGGATGAGAGGTTGTCTGGATCAGACTGTGTAGGGCCTTGTGAGCCATGGTATGGGTTGTGTAGGGTGTTGCGAGCCATGGTATGGATTGTGTAGGGCCTTGTGAGTCATTGTATAGGTTGTGTAGAGCCTTGTGAGCCATGGTATAGATTGTGGATTTTAAGTATGATAGAAAACCACTGATGAAGTCATTTCGGAAGAAGAGTGGCATTATCTGCTTTTTACTTTAAAAATATCACTTTGGCTTCAGGGTTGAGAAGATCCCAGAGGAAAGAGAGAAAGCAGATGTAGGGGAGGAAAAATTCTTTCTTTTCTTTCTTCTGGCCATCTTAGGTTCATTAGCTGGGGCCCTGTACATTAGACTGGCGAAAGACCAATTAATGAGAAAAACAAATAGAAGTTTATTGCACGAATCACAAATATACACAGGAGTACTCAGTGATGAATAACTCAGAAGGGTGGCTAGAACTTGGGCATATATAGCATCTTAACAAAGGAATAATAAATTTGCAGTGAAGTCACAAGATAAAAGAAAGGGACTTTGAGCTTCTAGGGGTGGCAAATTGTGGGAAGGTAAATCTACGGGGGGAAACTGGTAAAAGATATTGTTTTAGCAAGTTTGTTATGTAGATTGTTCAACCTTATGTAGATCTTGCTGCCTTTGGTTGATAAAAGTCTAGGGTTGTCTCCAGTGATTAAGAGTTATCCTGCCTTTCCTAGTAGAGAGGGGGTGGACCGAGAGTTTTCTTGTGTTTGATTCTTCTTAAATGCCTTCAGCTCAAATTAATCCTTATGTCAAAGTAGCATATTTTGGGGGTGGCATACTCTGAACCCCTCCACAGAAAAGCAAGTGGAGGAGTCTGTTACAATAGAACTGGCATAAGATGGTGGGGCTTGAAGGGGAGTGTGCATGGTGGAGGTGATGATAAGAACTTAGATTTGGTATATATTTAAAAAGTAGAGGATTTCATGTGGGGTGCTGTGAAAAGAAGAATGGAAAATGATTCCAAGACTTTTGGCCTGAGCAACCATTCCAAAAGATGCTAATGTCAGTAGGAATGACACATTTTTATTCAAATTTACACAGAGATTTTCCAGTTGAAGACAGATACAAGATAGGCTGGAGAAGAAATGGGGAGACAGGGAGGAATAGCTGTTTGAAATGGAAAGATCTTAAGACTGATGGATTTTTCATCATTCAGAACCTCCAGGGAGCTGTGTGGAATCTGAGTCACACTTGCCCTTGCAGCTTTCTGATGAGAACGGTCAGTTGGTAACAGGTAGCAAAGTATTGGCTTTGTTCTGGAACTTGAGTCCTGAGACTTAGCTCTGCATCCATCCCAACCCATATGAACAACTATCTGCCTTCAATGGCTTGGGACTCTGAAGTATTCCCTCTTCCTCAGCCTGAATATTTAGAGTGTGTTAGTAACAATGGATGGCAAAGGCCCCATAGATGTGATAGGCAGGTAAGTAGTCCCCTAGAGATGTCTACATCCTAATCCCTAGGACCTATGAATATGTTATGATGGATGGCAGAGGGAAATTAAGGCTGCAGATGGAGTTAATGTTGCTAATAGGCTGATCTCAGCATAAGATTTTCCTGGATTATCAAGGAGGGTCCAATGTACTCATAGGGTTTTTTAAGTGTGGAAGATGGAGGCAGATGAGTTAGCACCAGAGTGATGTGATGGGAGAAAGCCTCAGTCTGCTTTGGAGATGGAAGGGAGTAACAAGCCAAGGAAAGCAGATGGCCACTAGAAGCTGGAAAAGACAAGAAAACAGCTTCTTTCTTCAAGGCTCCAGAAGGGAAAACAGCTCTACTGATACCTTAACTTTAGCTCATTTCAGACTCCTGACCTCTGTAACTATAAGATACTAACTTTGTGTTGTGTGGTTATAAGATACTAAATTTGTAGTAATTTGTTATAGCAGCAATGGAAAATCAAGACACTGACCAACATAGAAGTAGATAAAACCAGCAGGACGTCTTGCATGGAGTAGAGCGATGATAGAACACGTTCGTCCTCTTATACGTAGAGGAGACACCAAATTTGACTTGGCAGAGGGAACCTAAAGTGAGACAATTACCTAGATGCTTGAGGGGAACATATATCAATAAAATTCCATGTTTCTTCCAATTTTCCAAATGCTTGCCTCAGTTAACAGTTGCTATAGACTGAATGTTTGTGAACCCCCCAAATTCATATGTTGAAATTCTAACCCGTAATGTGATGGTATGAGGAGATGGGCCTTTGGGAGGTGATTAGATCATGAGGGCAGAGTCCACATGAATGGGATTAGTGCCCTTATAAAAGAGATCTCAGAATGCTCCCTTGTCTTTCTGCCATGTGAGGACACAGAGAGACGCTGGCTGTCTGAGAACCAGGAAGAAAGCTCTCACCAGATACCGAATCTGCTGCCACTTTGATCTTGGACTTCCCAGAATAGTGAGAAATAAATTTCTGTTGTTTGTAAGTCACCCATAACAATTTCTGCTGTTTGTAAGTCACCCAGGTTATGGAATTGTGTTATAGCAGTCCAAGCTAAGACATTAGCTCAGCTTTCCAGAATGAATAAGAAGTCTTTGGGTTCAGTCTGTTCTACATAGAATACTGACTCTTCTGTAGCCTCTACCCCATGCTATAAGCTCCTTCGAAGTGCAAACTGTTTTATTCAGTAGTCCTAACCTAGCACTTAGCAAATGATTGTTGAACAGAGAGAGAAATAAATGAATGAATAAACGAGTGAGTGAATGCCTCTCTTTCCTTTCAATTTTGACAAATGAGTATGGTGGGCTGGTGTGTGTATAACAACTGTGTGTTGGAATATCACAAGTTAGGCTTGAATTCATGCAAGTCATTTTGCAAGGCCTAGTTTGACAGATCCATTTGTTATGCAAGGTCATATTGTTGTAATTGTTGTCCCTCAGCATAAATATGGGCCAGGAACCAAGCATTAAAATGCAGTAAGTCCATGGCATCTATTCTCTCCCTTTGTAGCTTAACCTGACTTCTGACAAGCCGGAGGAGAACCAGCCTGAACACTAACCTGCAGCCCCGTCAGACTGCTGTAAGAATGACAGCTTTGGCTCATGAATGCGAGCAGGGCATCGTGAGGGGGGATGTGGTCAGTCCACTGGGGAGATTGGAACTTAGTTGGCTTCGAGGACTGGGACAGAGGGCGAGGCAGGGCAGAGTGAGAGAACATTAGGAGAACTGTGAAGCCTCAGGTTGTTTCAGGTTAAATCTAAGATGCATTTGTTCAGTGATTGTTTGCTCTACTGGATGCTTTGTGCAAAGGCACCGTGCAAAATACCACGAGAGAGGCAATGAATAATCACAGCTGACATTTCCTTCCTCTTTATTATGTGGCAGACACTGTGCTGAGCAGTGTTAAAGCAGTATCTCATTTAATCCTCAAAACAATTCCATGAGTGCAGAACAAGTAGGACACTCATTAAACTGATGAGGAAACTTAAGTTTCATGATAGTAGATGCCCAGGGGCACCCAGTAAGTGACACAGCTGGATGTTCAAACTGAGGTCTGATTCAAAAGCCTATTCTCCTAACTTCTGTACATATTGGCCTGGTCTTTAGCCACTGAACCTCATACTTGAATTGTTCCACTTTTATCCTAGTAGAGGAAATAAGATACACAAATACAGAAGTGATAATATGAGAAAAATGGGATAAACGCTGCAAGAAAGGAGTGAGCTCAGCATTATGGAACAGGGAGCTTCTGGGAATGCAATTCAGACAGGATTTAAGCAGCAGTAGTAAGCAAATAATAGTGGCAGCTATTGAGTGTTTACTGAGTCAGGTGTTTTACCTCCATTTAGTCATTCATTTAAAAAATATTTACTGCGCACCTACCATGCATCTGGCACCTTTCTAAGAATGTGGGATCCATTAAAAAAAATGAAACAGATAAATATACCTGCCTTCTTGAATCTTGCACTGTAGTAGCGAGAAACAAAGAATAAACTATACATGTATAGTTTATACACACACACACTCACACATATATTCATATATACACACATTTTTAAATGTTAGAGGGCATTAAATACAATGGAAAAAGAGCAGAGGAGGGCAAGAGGTATTTCAAATGGGGTAATCATGAAATAAGGTGTCCTAAACTACCTCTTTGAATCCTCACAACGCTTTTGAGGCAGGTACTATTTCTGTGTCCCCTTTGCAAATGAGGAAAAAAGGCTTAAAGAGGTTAACAGGAATGCTCAAGAAAGTAGTAGAACTGGGATACCAACTTGGGTGTATGGACTCCAGAACCTGTATTCCCAATCCCTATGCCGTTCTCACTCCCCAGTAGGCTTTTAAAATTTTTCTTCTCCTTATTCTTCTAGAAACTAGTTTAGCTGTGTTAGTTTAGTTTGGCTGTCAGGGCCCTGCTTGACCTTCCCTACAACTTGCTGAGTCCCTTCTCTATTGGTCCAGCTCAGCCTCATCTACGGAGTCCCCAGCGAAGGCCACAAGAGCTTCAGCAGCTTCAGCCCCCACCATCTGCCCACCAGAAGCTACCTCTAGCCCAACAGAACCGTGTGTGTGCAGCCTCCGGGATTCAGCGTTCGTTTCTCCTGCTTTCTCTACCCTTTGTCAGGTCTCCTGGTTACTGAACCACATTTGCACCTATTATGCCCTATGGAAACTGGGTCTTGGGCCAGCAGAGGCCATTGTAGGGACCAGCTTTTGAAGCTGGGCTATTACTCTCCAGCCTGAGGATTACAAAGCAATTCCTGCCCTCTCCTGCACAAAGGCCCCAAGTTCAATAGCAGTTTGGAGCCACTCCGAGTCAGCTCCTATTATGAGATGGCTATAGCTGAAAGAGAGCTAGATTGGAGATCTCCAATTAGCATCACAATGTGCTTTCCTGGAAAGCCTGGTCTTTGAAGAACCTGCCTGGTCTGGTCTCTGAGATCCTTTCTAATGATCTTTGGTATATAAGTGTATACTTCTGTTGGGTCTTATAAATCCACCAGGGCTAGCCTAGGGCAAGATTATCAGGTAGTTGGTATTTTAATTCATCCACAAAACAATATTTTGTCATTCAATTCTTAGTACCCAAAGAGGTAGGTACCATACTATTATCCCCATCTTATAGATGACAAAACTGAAGTACATGGAGGTTAAGTTGCCCAAGGCTAAATTGTGAGAAGCAGGGCTGGATTAGAAACTGAGTGCTGTCATAAAGCCCTTATAGTATTTTCTCTAGATGCTGGGGACATGTCCAGACAAGAGATCCCTGACCTCAGGAAACTTACAGCCTAGTAGGGAGATAGGCAAGTAAAACAAAGGTATCAATAAGGGATAAAGTGCAGGTGGCATATTGGGACAGAGCGTCCAGAGGAACAAGTAGGGCTTCCCTTCTCCTTCCTCACTCACATCATTTTTGTCTCTCCAGTAGCATCATACGCTTTGTGTGACTCACTCTCTCCATAAAATCTGTCTGTTTCCCATCTCCTCATGATTCTTTTAGGGGACCATCTTGAAACATGTTCAAATGAGGCAGCCAGTTTTAACAGCTAATTTGTTGCCCTAGGCTCTAATTATCTATTATTGTATAACAAACTACTCCAAAATGTAATGGCTTACAAACAGCCTTTTTGGTGTCTGTCATGATTTTCTGGGACAGGAATTTAGCAGGACTGTTTGTTTAACTTTAGCTGGGCTGTTCTGCTCCACCTGGCAGCGACTTGGCTCACTGGGTGATACACAGTTGATGGCTGGGCTGCTCTGGAGGGTCTACCATGGCTTCACTTACATGCCTGGCATCTTGCAGGGACATGTGGAAGGCTGAACTTCTCCTTGTAGTTTCAGGACTTCCCCATGTGGCTTTCTAGCAGGTAGTCAGAATTCTTAACAAGGTGACTCACCTACCAGGAGGGACCATTGTTGAAGCAGCCAGCTCTAAAGAACTGGCATGGAATGACTTCCACCATTCCCCTTTGGTTAAATCAGCTACAGGCTAGCCCAGAGCCAAGGACAAGTACACTCCACCTCTGGTTGCGAGGAACGTCAAAGATTTTGTGGCCATCTTTCATCTGCCACACTTGCTAGTTCACTTTGCGTTGAATTTGCACGAAGGATTCAACGTATTTCTAGTAAAATATTGCCTCTGAAGACTGATTGAACCCGAGTGGCTACAACCTTTAATGTATATTTAGTGTTCATATAAGATAACTAGACTTTCTCAGAGCAATGAATGTAGAGTGATTGCCTTTTCACATACACATACAAATTGTGGATTTCCAAATGATATTGTCAAAAGGAATGGGGATATTTCGATCTTCCGTGCATTTGTGGCAGAGGGAGTAAATAGTTTCACAACCCACTGGCTAAGGGTTGAGATGGGGCGGAGGCAGCTTTGGGAAGGAAACTCTAGGTCGCTAAAGGAAAACTGTGGAGAGATACTCAGAGAGAAAGTGCGTTACATTCATTCCAACAGGAGGAGCTGTTGAATTCCCGAGAAAGGCATAGAAATCAAAGGTAGAGAAAATAGCATTCCTAGAGGTTAGCACCAGGGAAATGACAACTTCTAAAACAGTTCTAGGCACATTGTAGGTGCTCAGCGTTTATTCAATGACAAAGAAATTAGTGAAGAGATGACTGTGGAGATGGCCTAGATCAGGCATCTTAGAAAGCAGACCTTGGAATAAAGGAACTCTTAGATTATTGGGGAAAATTAAATGGTTCTTGGGTGAACCAAGAACCCATGCTTAGTACATGGCAGATTCTCAAAAAATATTAGTTGCATTCTATGTTTTACTTTTTTCTTCAGAAGTAGAAACAAGACAAAAGCTTCGCTTTGGACTGTAACAGTAAGTGGAGAATAAGAGTAGGATTAAAGAATGATTTTACCTTTGTGGGTTAAAATATAGAGCAGAGCTGTCCAATAGAGCTTTCTGCGTTGATGGAAATATTCTACATCTGTTACTGACCCTTTTGAGTCCAGCCCCAACAAGGGTCCTCCTGCCCGGTATCATTTGAGCCAATATAATGAGACCGAGTTTGGTTCAGAAGCAAAGTAACGTTTTACTCTTTTTTTTTTTTTTTTTTCACACACACACTAAAGTTTTACTCTTTGATCAAAGAATGGAAAGGTATAAGCTTCGGCTCTAGAGCACACCCCGTCACCGGCTCTAGAACACACCCCGTCTCCAACAGGCCACGGACGGGGCTGCTTTACAGGGATCTCGGGCAGTGAAGCGGAAGAGCGGAGTCTCGCGATGCTGGCACAGCTGCGCTGCTCAGGCTCCGGATCACAGGGCTGGGCTGCAGCGTCTCTGCACACAGCCTGCCTGCCGCCGCCATCTTGAATTGCAGTACCCGGCGCAGCGCTTCTGCTCACGGTTCCCGAGTTGAAGCGTCAGGCAAGGCTGTTTTGCACGGGGAACTATGGTCTGAAGTGCTGGGTTCAAGGCCTCTGCACGCTGCACCCTATGAGCAAGTGAAACTAGACTTCGCACGAAGGAAAATAAAAGGTTAGACTTTATTTTATTACCCAGATTCTATTTTTGTTTCCCATGAATTGTTAATGGGCTTCGCTGGTGACACATCTGCACTGTTCAATATACTAGCCGCTGACCACATGGAGCCTTTGAGCCCTTGAAATCTGCTGGTGTGCCTGAAGCAGTAAGTTTTAAATTTTGTTTAATTTTACCCGATTCAGATTTAAGTTTAAATAGCCTCTTGTGGCTGCTGGTTACTTTACTGGATAAAAGGATTTACTTAATACTGATTTGAAGCAAAGTCTGTAATACAAGATGGTACTCATTAACCTCAGGTGTGTAATATTGGTACCTTGAAATTCTTTCACATTCTAGCAAAATTCAGTTGGTTATTGAGTTACATTAAGGAGGTAGGAGAAAAAGTTAGGCTTTTGGCTAATAGGGAGCAAATGTAGAGGCCTAAATATAAGCATATAAGACTTAAGACTGAAAGAGGGTAGTAATTTAGGAACTAGACGGTTGCTCTGGACAGAAAAGATCCTGGAGCGTGTCAGTAACTATTTATTGGAATACTATAGTTTGGTGTAACAAAGAAATTCAGAGTGCTTTCCAAACAGCAAATTGAGTGAAATAAGTATTTATTTATATTCACCTGGCGTAAGTTGTTATTCGACTTTTACAAACGGCAGTAATGGAACTGGAACAGTTATACCATGTGCTCCAGGGTACCAGTACTACTGCCAAGAGCGGAAAACTTTCATCTTCCAAAGCCTCAATCAGCCAGTTTCTCATCTGCATCCCATAAATCATCAAGAAGGAACAAGCTCATTATCTGAGCACTAGGGACAAAAGTCTTTTACGTGACACTGAACTTTTGACTGCTGCAAAACATGGCAGCTTGCCATCGTATCGTTAACAGGTGTGTTGGCCCCTTTAACAGACTGGGCCAGAAGTTCGAGGTGAAGGCCTGAAATTTCAATTTTGTTATATGCTGTGACTTGTAGTGGGCCGATGTCCAAAAGTACTTGGGCCCAGTGGTCTGTGGAGTTACTTGGATGTTTTGTAGTTTTAATAGATTTGGAGAAAGAGAAGTGGGAGTTTCTCTCTCTGGAAACCTCCTCTTTGAGAGGCTAGGAATTAGGGGACCTTCTTGTTCTACTTTGGAAGGTGTTTCAATCCTGCTACTCCAGAGAGCTGGGTAGGAGCTCCCAGGTACAGCCTGTTAAACTTTCCTATACAGTTGCCCTCTGAATCCACAGGTTCTGAATTCACATATTCAACTGAGGGTCAAAAATGTTTGAAAATAAAATTCCAGAAAGTTTCAAAGAGCAAAACTTGAATTTGCCCTGTGCTGGCAGCTATTTACATAGCACTTACATTGCATTAGGTGTTATATGTAATCGGGAGATGATTTAAAGTATATGAGAGGATGTGTGAAGGTTATATATGCAAACAGGACGCCATTTTAGATAAGAGACTCGAGCATCCACAGATTTTGGGTCCTGGAACCAACCCCCTGTGGATACAGAGGAATGACTGAGCCTACATCTTGTAGTTCCCTCTCTACATAATGGGGCTGGTTAGGTTCTGGAGCCTTCAAAATTACACAATATGTGATTCCTATGTCATATAAAATTTACTGTGAATTTTAGTAAGATAATCATATTTCCAGAAAAGGTCTCTCAATTTTCACCTCCCTTTCTAAGGACAGAAATGCTATGAGTGTTGCACGGAGGGTGTTTCAGATATGCACATTGTCTTGTTCCCTGGTCAAGAAAAGATAAGTTGGTAGAAATAAAAAAGACTATAATCTATAATAGGCATGGCAAGCCTTTTCTGTAACTGTCAGATAATAAATATTTTCGGCTTTTGAACCATGTGATCTCTGTTGTAACTACTCAAATTGGTAACAAAGGCAAAATAATGTATAGATGAATGAGTGTGCCTGTGTTCCAGTAGACTTTATTTGTGGACACTGAAATTTGAATTTCACATAATATACAGTTGTGATGAATGTTCTTTTTTTTTGATGTTTTTCAAATATTTAAAAATATAAAAAGAATCATTCTTAACTTGCAGGCTGTTAAAAACAACAACAGTAAAACACAAGGTGGCAGACCAGATTTGACCTACAGGCTGTAGTTTGCTGACTTTTACTTTTTAACATACAGACATAAATAAATAAAGTGTAAATATTTCATAAACATTATTGTAGATATTGCTGGATTCTAGAATTTCAGAGTTATGAAATAACTTATGTTTCTATCCTTATATATGGAATTCAAAACCACAGTTTATTTACAATGAGCATCTTTGAAAGTGGGTAATTTTAAAACAATGAAAGAAAAACAAAACATATTGTTACAGCACATAGAAAGATGACTGATCAAGGTTGTGAGAGTCAAGGATTTTCTGCTCGGCTCTGACACTAAGCAAGGGCTTATTACTTAGATTTTCTCACCTCTAAAATGGGAATAATTCTGGCTCTCCCATCCTTATAAGGCTGTTATAAAAAAACAAATGAAGTTATACTCTGGAAAATTCCTGGAAAAGATCAAGTGCTACATGTGTGTAGAATAATTTTCCAGGAGTATCCCAAAAGTTCTTGGGCTGGCTTATTGTATAATTTCTCTCAGCAGTTGTGTGGGAAAATGCTGCTACATAAATGGATAAATATAGATGGATATTTTTATATTCATGCAGGGATGATCTGAAGAGAAAAATGATCTATCCTGAATATTTTATATTTAGCAACAATAGCAATCTTGCCATGTGTAAATCTTTTAAAACTGTGTTACAAACTGCTGTTTCATTTTGAATATTGTTTTCTCTGATTTATTGCAAACTGATAGATGGGCAAGGGGGGTGAAATATACCTGCATGCATCTCATGCATAGAAAGATACATAAAATAACAGATTGAGAGTTGGATTAAAGAAAGACAAAGGCCTCCATACAACTGGTTCTTCCTAATATTGAAAGAGTACTAATTGACAAGATAGGAAAGATGTCTTTTTGACTTTCTGCTGTTCAGGTATTGGCAACAAATGATTATATGTGTGCTTGTGTATGTGGCTGTGTGTAAATGGAAGTGAAAGGACATATACAATATTCTACAATGGGGGGATAATTTCAAGAGTGAAAATGTTCATCTTAAAATCATTCAGTTTGTTTCATTTTAGTTTAATTGATTTCATAAAATACTTATTTTTTGACCTGCATGAAATAATTCAGTGAAAGACTAGAAAACATTGTGAAAAGGGTAAATTTTTGTTTATGTTTCTTAGGGTATGAAATCACTTGTCCCCTAAATGGAGAGTTTTAATTAAAATAGATGAGAGGGCTTCCCTGGTGGCGCAGTGGTTGAGAGTCCGCCTGCCGATGCAGGGGACGCGGGTTCGTGCCCCGGTCCGGGAGGATCCCACATGCTGCGGAGTGGCTGGGCCTGTGAGCCATGGCCGCTGAGCCTGCGTGTCCGGAGCCTGTGTTCCGCAGTGGGAGAGGCCACAACAGTGAGAGGCCCGCAAACCGCAAAAAAAAAAAGATGAGAAACCAGGGAAGCAGAGGAGAAAGGCATTTAAACATATTTTTCTTGTGTAAGCTTTTTCATGTTTTCTTCATAACAGTTGAATTTTACTTCTGGGCTTTGCAGTCTAGTTTGTATAGTTATTTTGGAGAAATGAGAAATGTGAGAAGGAAAGTGTAGTATTTTAGTACTAACCCCAAATATATGCTACATCTGGCTGATTTCAGTTAACTCTCCAAGCACTACTATGACAGTGTAGATGTCACGGATTATGATGATGTTAAGTTTTATATTTCCCACTTCTGACACTCATTTTCACAGTGCTGGCGTCTCTGGTCACTTGTTCTTACTTTTTCTACTCTCATAATATATATGCACATAATCCTTATCCTTTTTCATTCTTCTATATTTTTAATATTATTATACTCTGGTTAATAACATACCTAATCTTTTCTGATTTAGATGCTTGTCTGTGATATTGGCAGCCATGCTCAAGAAATTTACCTTCGGGTGAGACCAGCCTAATGTTTCTCTATAATCCATAGGGTGATAAAAGAGCTTTTAGTGATGGGTCAATACTAACAAAAGTTTTTCCCATTAGGTATACACCACAGAGTCCTGACATAGTTGTTGCTAGGTTTAGCTTTAGTTAGAGGAGACCATAAGACACACTGATATTAGGTTCACAGCGTCATAGTGTAGAAGTTGTAGGGACTATAAAGCCCAATGACGCCAAGTATGAGTCCAGAAACCTCCATATCATGTTATATGAGAAACGCACTGAAGGAACAAACTGTTCAAAAGGAGCACAATATGTTAAATTCCAAATCCTTAGGAATAGTTTGAAAATTGGAACCAAATTTAAACTCAGAGAGTTTTGTGTATAATCTTGGGTTTTTGTAGACCCTGGATTCATAGTCTGTTAAGATCAGTGTAAATTGCCTGTGCTATGAAGGGGCAGTACCGCCCAGGGGATGAGAAATCAGCTTTGGAATTAGACGTATCTGGTTTTAATCCCAGCTGAGTTCTCTACTAGCTGAGCAAACTTGAGCAAGCTATTATAGTCTCTGAACCTCAGCTTCCCTCTCTTTAAAATGGGTATAAAAATTGTACATTCTAGGGGAAATCCAATGAAGTAAATCATATGTAATGCTTAGCACATATACAGTGTTTAGTATAATGCCTGGCCCATCATAAACACTCAAAAAATATCATTAAATAGTCAAAGAATAGTGTACAGTCCTTCTAAGGGAGTACAAAAAATATTCAGCTTGCTTTCAAGGAGGTGGTGGTGTTTCTGGAGACAGAAGCCCTAACCGCAGGAATGATGTCAGGAAGAGCCTCCAAACGTGCATCATTTAAGTGCCCCAGGAATAGATGTGATCAACTGAAAGTATATTAAGGATTCCAAGGAGGGACATTTCACTAGCAGAATGGAGTTATCTGGGAGGGTTTCTTCAGGTCAGTGTTTGATCTGAGTCTTTCAGAATTTAATAGATAGGTAGGAGAGGAAGAGGGCACTGAGGTAAGGACATTTTTGGCTGGGAAAATGGAAACCAGGCCCTAACGAGATTTAGTGATATATGTCTGAACTCGTGAGAAAAGACTTGCTGCTTTTAGACCTTGTTCCAGTCACAGTCATTACAGTTATCAAAAATATGGTCAATCCAAAGATGGAAGAATTGGCTCCCTTTCAAGTGTTACGCATCTGGGACCCAAATTCATGATCCCGGAGTTTGAACCTAAGTTTGGCTAGTGTGTGATACTGAGCAAGATTCTTACCCCCTTGGTGCTTCAGTTTTCCCTCTTTCAGAGGAAGATTTTAAGAGTTAAATTTGGTGTTATAAATGGAGATGCCTACTATGACATTTTGTATGTAACTCTGCACTTGCTTTACGATAATCCTTCAAATCTTTAATTCCATGCCCTCTCTCTTACCTCCTCGTTTAGACACTGATTGCTTGGGGAAACATATTTGGAAAGAATTGGGATTTACTACATTTATCCTTCAAAGACAGTAGCCTTATGTTTTTGGAGGGTTTTGTCATTTAGAGCACCCTCCAATGTGTATCATCTCATTTGATTCTCACAACACTGGGAAGTGGACAGAGAATTCCAGTAAAGGAGAACCAGCAGAGTGGATGGGGGCTGGCTCCTGGAAGGACAGTGGGGCTGTCAAGAAAGACACAGGCCTTGCTCATTTCATCCCGGAGGGGATTTGGCTAATAGCCTGTCTTCTGCACGCTGGGAAAGCTGTAAGTCTGAGAACTACATTATCACCAAAGCAACACTGGGGCAGGAGTTTTAGCTTTTAATGTGCTGAAAGGGTTCCAAAGACAGAATGCAAAGGAAAACTGCTTTGTCAGGTATAAATTTTAGTCCATAAACAGTCTTTTAAAATTTTAGTCCCTTCTGTGGCTCTGTGAAGTTTTACTTGGAAGACTTTGCAAAACTTTGAGAAATATCCCGTAAAACCCAGACAGTCTGGATTGGAAAAATGGCACGCAGGGATCCACCACGTACATAACAGGGCTCATCTCATCCCCTTTGCGCTGAGGGTTCAGTGAATGGGTGTAAAGGGGGAAATCACACCCAAGTTAAGTATTTTCACCTGTGTGAAGACCCAAAGGCAGTTTGACATCCAAAGGGAGCTGCATGCATATGCTGGGAGGTGACTTTAGGCCTGGCATTGTCCTTGGAGATTGCCTTGTGCCTCCAAGCTGTTTAGTTCATCTTCTTCCCAGGGTGGGACTTGACAAGTCATTTGTTCATGGAAGACTCTTCAGAGATAACCTTCAACATTTACAATGGAGGATCCATTCCCTGCAGGAAATACATGCAGAATATAGCTATGCTTATTAAAGAGCAAATGTTCTGTTCTGAGAGGGCAAGAAACAGTTTCCCTCTCCTTTCGCTGTCACTCGCACACACACTCTGGGGCGCCCCGTCTCATGCTGCCTGTTGCTTCTGCGGGGTTGGGGGGCATGCAGAATTATTTACTTTATTACATTATTTACATTTTTAGATTGTTCCTGGGATTAATTGCTGTTGAAGCCCACATTTAATTAGCATAAACTTCAGTAACAGCTTAATATAAATTAAATTCAAGCCATATCTCTTTGAGAAATATTAGGATTTATTAGTGATCCCCCCCAAAATAATTAGCTTGAACGGATACATTTCAGCACTAAGTGATGGAGGAAGCTTTGTGTGCAGTTATATTGAGTACGTTCCCTCATCCCCTCTCCCCTTTTTGTGTCTTCTGGTGATTAGCCTGGTGGGAGATGCCTTGTCTGTTTGCCCAAGGCCTTAGGAAAGCAATAATGGTCACCGACACAGAAATTGGCTCTATTGAGAGATAAAGGCGGAGAGGGAGGAAGAGCCTGAGAATAAGGCTCAGGTCACAGCTCATGACTTAAAAAATGGTGACGCAAAAAGAAATGAAAGTTTTAAATCCAAGAAGTATGAAACGACTTTCTCATAAATCTCTAAATGCCTAAAAGAAACTGTAGTTAAGTAATTCCTGCTTGTGCCGTGGGCCAGGAAAAAGACAGTGCATGCTCCGTGCTGTTGCCAAATTAATCTCCTAGAAGAATAGCTTGATCATATCATTGCCCTGCTCAAGAACAGACAGTTAAGGGAATTGGGACAGTTCTGAGTCCCAATTTTGCCATTTGTCCATTTGACCTTCGGCAACGCACTAACCTCTTGCTCCTTCGGTGCTTTCATGTGTGAAAAAGGTATAGTGATAGATCCTACCTCACAGGGTAATTATAAGGATTACGTGAAATAATGTAGGTAAAACTCTTAGCACAGTGACATAACAAAATCACTCAATGTTTGTTGTTATTAATAGAGGAGCTACATTTTTCTTGGCACAGCACCTAAGGTCTTTAACCATCTTGCATCCACCTGTCTTTAAGCAGGATGCCTGGCCATTCTACTCCAGGATGTCTTTCCTCCAACTAAACCAGTGCCATATATTATAATCTGTTGTGTGTCCCACTTCCTCTATTAACTGGTAAGCGCTTTTTGGGTAAGAGATGAGATCTTACTCAGTTTCAGAACTCCCAGTGACCAGAAGAGTCTTTATAAAATGCAGATGCATCCCTACTTATGAAAAGAGTAGGTTTGCAAAGTCTGTTAATTTAAGCCCATGTGTTTGTAAATCTCTAGTGTTTTAAAAAGGGTTTAAGCTTCTGGGTAGGACACCAGTTTGGCCTTGAGTTTTCCTGTAGGTGAAATGAAAGAGTTGGATGAGATGATTCATCAATAGGGCTCTCTCCAACTTAAAAATATTGTGATTTTATTTAATCTTGTCTTAATTTCATTGTTGTCATGTTTCCGTGATGCCAAGCATCACCAACATTAAGCCTGAAAGATTAGCCAAAATAGTGATAATTTCAAATACCCAGATGTTTCATATTATATAGAAAGCGTATATTTAAAAAAATTTATTTTATTTATTTTTGGCTGCATCAGGTCTTTGTTGCTGCGCGCGTGCTTTCTCTAATTGCGGTGAGCGGGGGCTACTCTTTGTTGCAGCGCGTGGGCTTCTCATTGAGGTGGCTTCTCAAGCACTGGCTCAGTAGTTGTGGCATGAGGGCTCAGTAGTTGTGGCTCGCAGGCTCAGTAGTTGTGGTACACGGGCCTAGTTGCTCTGCAGCATGTGGGATCTTCCCGGACCAGGGCTTGAACCAGTGTCTCCTGCATTGGCAGGCAGATTCTTTTTTTTTTAATTTATTTATTTATTTTTGGCTGTGTTGGGTCTTCGTTTCTGTGTGAGGGCTTTCTCTAGTTGTGGCAAGCGGGGATCACTCTTCATCGCGGTGCGTGGGCCTCTCACTGTCGCGGCCCCTACTGTTGCGGAGCACAGGCTCCAGACGCGCAGGCTCAGTAGTTGTGGCTCACGGGCCCAGTTGTTCCGCGGCATGTGGGATCTTCCCAGACCAGAGCTCGAACCCGTATCCCCTGCACTGGCAGGCAGACTCTCAACCACTGTGCCACCAGAGAAGCCCGAAAGCATATCTTTTTTTAAAAACATACTTTTCTGTTTTCAACAAGATGCTTGACATTAGACTATTCTTCACTGTGAATTTGGCAAGGGAAAGCTCGCCAAAGTGAAGCAGATGTTTGGAGGATTTAGAAGATGTAGCTAACCTTTATATAATTTTGTCTTTTTTAATTAATTAATTTATTATTATTATTTTTTTGGCTGCGTTGGGTCTTTGTTGCTGTGCGCAGGCTTTCTCTATGTGGTGAACGAGGGCTACTCTTCGTTGCAGTGCGCGCACCAGCTTCTCATTGTCGTGGCTTCTCTTGTTGCGGAGCACGGGCTCTAGGCGCGCTGGCTTCAGTAGTTGTGGCGCATGGGCTCAGTAGTTGTGGTGCACGGGCTTAGTTGCTCTGCAGCATGTGGGATCTTCCCGGACCAGGGCTTGAACCCATGTCCGCTGCACTGGTAGGCGGATTCTTAACCACTGCGCCACCAGGGAAACCCCTGTAATTTCGTCTGTTACATGCATTCTTGAATATTCTTCATAAGAAAGTAGTAAAGGCAGAGGTTTCCAGCTGTTATCAATTGTTCTTGATTTTCATTTTCATTAATGGAGCTACCCTTCCCTTGTGGAAAACCTTCAGAGAGAGTGTTGACACCAGGATAACACTCCCTCTAAAATAAGAGATGAGTCATTAGTCATATGGGTGGTAGCTTCACAAAGTTGTGGAAGGTATTAGTTTCCAAAACTCTCGCTGACCTCATCTCTAGAAGTATGCTGATGAATCAAATGAGGCGAGTGTTTTCTGGAAATGAGAGTAAATAACTAATGCTTACTAAATTACCTAAATTACTAAATGGGACATTGGATTCCTTGAAGAATTAAATTTGTCTCATGTGACTGAGTGAGCAATTTCTTTCAACAGGTAATTTATTTAACAGTAAGCACAGCCAGTATTCAGTAATACAGGTCAAATCCTATTGAAGAAAAAGAATATGCATTTTAAAACACTTTCCAATTTTTCAGCCAGTAGCATGATTCTTTCACACAATATCTGAATGCGTAAAACCAGTAAACAAGTGCTCTAGTCAGCAGCCTGTAGGTGGATGAAACAGTGTTTATTGGGGTATCAAAATTAGTTCCCACATAATTGTTCCATTCTTTTGGTAAAAGTACTGAATGATTTAGAAAACCTTTTTTGTATGGTTCAAGGCAGTCTTTAATTAAAATAGAAAGTGAGAGAGTCAAATAATACAAAATGTGTGTTATAGAATGAATTTAAAAGAATTGAAGGAAAACAGTTTTATTTCCTTTCCATTTTGTGGGCTGGTATATTTGAAATTGCTTCTTTCCCTGACATTTTCTGTTGCCGCAGCCCTTCCTGCAATTTGAGTTTCAGTTAAAAGATATAAAAATAAAAGCAGCACCTATTTTAATAGTACCTACTATATGCCAGGCCCTGTTCAAAGTACTTTATATTTATATTAGCCCGTGTAAAATTACAAAAGCCTCAACATGAGGTAGATACAAGCATCATCCCCATTTTACAGAGATGTTAAGACACTTTCCCAGGATCACACAGCTCCCAAGACTTGAGCAGTCTGACTCTATAGGTTCGCCTTGTGCTATGTTTGTCAAACGTCAGCATGCCTCGGAATCACCTGGAGGGCTCCTTGAGTCACAGATTGATAGGTGCCACCCCCAGAATTTTTGAGTCAGTAGGTCTGGGGTGAGATCTGAAAATCTGCATTCTATCAGTTTCTCAGGTGATTCTGATGCTACTGGTCTGAAGGCCACACTTTAAGACCACTGTACTATGCCTCTCTGTAATATACTCATAAACCAGAAAAAGGTTGTTACGGCAGAAAAAGAGTCAAGGCTTTTCCATTTTGGAAGTTCAGACTGTGAGGCCACTTAGGGTATAGGAAGATGTGTGATCACTCTTTTCTGGCTTTTTTGGATCCTGAGACTAGAAAAACTTCCCAGGATAGAGGGAATGGAGGAAAGCACAGACATTGGTGGGTTCCTTTGAATCTGTCTCTGCTGGACTCTTCCCCAGGGGAGGCTGAGAGGAAATGGGGAAAAAAATAGAACTCCCCAGAACCCCCAGGTAGGGTTGGTAGACCTGAGAACAGAGAAAGCCTGTGTGCTTTGCCAGGTGGAGCCCGTGGAAGCTGCAAAGCCTTGGCGTTCCCATTGTTCAGCATGCTGGGAAGAGAGTACGTTTAGTGTCTTGGTGGACACGCTTGGAATATCATTACGGGGTTTCTTGGAGCCTCAGCAAGGGGCAGAAGCAAGCAAAGTATCCTCATGGGCATTTAGCAGGACTCAGATGTGGCTGGCAGAGAGCAGCTGACTTGCTGAGACTGTGGTGTTGAGATGAGGCTGATGAGCAGTGATCTGCACTGCTGGATGACCAAAACCATAGCAGGGTGAGGATGTCCCCTGCATGCTGTGTGCGCAGGTGATGACACAGAGGACTAGAAACCTACCTTCTGCCGCCTCTCCCACCCCCCCAAACCTCAGAGGCTTCCTGGGGAAAAGGAGGTGGGGTGGGTTGTTTCCAGCATCTTGAGGAAAAGAAGCGTAATAAAATCCGTTAAGTTTGGTTATATAAATATGAAGAGAGCTACGTTTCTTACGGATGAGTTCATGGGATGAAATCTATACTTGCTACACGTTGGTTGCTGTGTAGAAATTTAAAGAATGCTAATGCAAGGGATATCTGTGCCTAACGGAGAAACCCAGGGACAGATAAAACCAAACCATCGTGAATCAATAGAGGTGACCCTGGGAGAGGACTGGTATCCAGAGACGTCTCAGCAGACTTCAGAAATCCCATTATTGTATTGTAAAGAAACTTAGTCTGAAAGAGAACAACCAAACGCTTGAAATTCACAAAGCAGAAATAAAACGGGTGGCTGAAAGGAGACAGGGAGTGTAAGAGTTTACTGGTAGTTCATCTAGGGCTCAGCCTTTCTTTCCTTGGGAAGCAAAGGGGGCTTGGAGTGGCATCAGCCCAGACCAGCAAGGTAGTGGGAGGCCATTACTCACTTGAAATGGAATCTATCTTGACTTTGGTAAAGCAGTGACTTAGGACCTCTGTGGAAAGCCTGTACTTTGTAAGAACATAGGACCCCCCCACCCCCATCTATCAAGCCCCAGAGGACTAGTCATTAGCATGTGTGAGCTATATTTTCCTTACCTATAAAATGGAAATACCACATCCCTGATAGAGTAGTTCGACTTTTATGTGACGCCAAACACATCACCCTCCTCGTGTAGCCGACACCATGTTTGTTCTGCTTTGTGATAATTTCAAGAATAATATATTTGACTTAAAGTAGAAGGCAGAGTGATCATGCTTGGAAGCAAGAATATAAATTATATGGCAAAAAAGTAAAATTTGACATGAAAACTACTTTCAGTGAAATACAAAATTCTTGATTTTCTTTACAACATTAACATTCTCAATTTTGCTCATCATCTAGTATGTAGGAATGAAGAACTTTTTCAACTATAGATATTTTACTGTCTGTTTTTACAGAATGTATGACTCATAATGTGTGGGTCCATTATCTTTCTCTTTCTAAGTCATAGAACCTCTGATTTATTGAGTTGAAGTATACCCAATGGAAAATCTGTATTTCTCAGTCTCCTTTGCAGATAGGTGTGTCCATATGTCTAGGTTATAGCCAATGAAATGTGAGTGGAAGAGTTATATGGTACTTCTGGAATGCCCCTCAAAATGGAGGGTGTGAGCTTTAGCCAGCTATACAGTTTAGAGGGTACACAGTTCACACAAAACTTACTCACAGCAGGCACCAGTTGCAAGTTCAGGGGGCTCTCAAACCACCTTCAGGTTTGATTGTTCACTGAAGGACTCATAAAACCCACAGAGTAAAAAAGCTGTTATTCTTACAGTTAAATACAGGGAAAGAGATGCATAAGTCAGAATCCAGTAGGGATCCAAATACAGAGCTTCCTGTTGTTATCTTCTCTTGGAGTTATGAATGTTGTAAAATGCCTCCCGGCCATAACGTGTGACAATACACAGAGTCTTGGGAGAAGCTCACCCAAACCTTGGTGTCTAGAGTTTTATTGGGGCTCCATCACATACTGCTCATTGGCTGACCTGAAGTCTCTAGCCCCTCCAGGAAGTTGGGCTAATATAGTCTCCAGTTGCTCTGGTGGTTGGACCTGATACTGTGTGGACCCCATCATATATTATGTTGTTAGACTGTCCAGTGGCCAAATTCTCCAGGCAAATGAAGACATTTTATCATGTGGAGGATTTCAGGGACCAAGAGATCACCTCCCAGTAGCTGAGGGCAAAAGCCAGAACTGTCTTGGGGTAAGATCAATTCACCACTACCCAGAGGGTCAGGACTTTTCCTTCATGCTTCTATCTGAAACACCAGTTTAGTGACTGAGCTCTCACAACCATCATTTTGAGGAAGAAACCACATCCTAGAGTTGATGGAATGGTGTCTGAGAAGGAACCCAAGCCTCTGATGACTTCATGTCGCTGAAGTCATCCACCAGCACAGACTGACTAACTCTAAACTTTTTTTATACAGTGAGGAATAAAAATCCATCTGACTTAAGTCATTTTATTTTTTACGTTTTTCCCTCTTCACATCATTAAATATAATCCTAACCAAAACTGCATATTCCTGACTTTCTGATTTAGAAAGACAATGCCTACTCTCTTACTTTCAAACTGTTCTCATTTAAAAAAAAGTCTCACTAATTGTCAGGGATATATGACTCCAATTTTCAATCTTCAAAGTACACATTTTTGAGAAGTATCTTAATTGCATTTGGAAAGACATTTCCTTCTAAAGGAAAAGTTCTCTCCATGCTCAGTGTTTGAGCGGATCCAAACTTACTTCCATCAGAGTTTTGTGTCCATTTTTACTGAGGATACATTTGAATGCTTCAGGCAGGCTTAGTTTTGGGCATTTTTACTTTATACGAAGACTAACATTTCCCATAGTATTATTCACTATGTACTTATATCATGGTGACTCCTCTCCCCTTCTCATTTATTGTAAGGGGAACCTTTTATTGACAGGTAGCAATCATTTTCTGTATAGTCACCTTTTGGTGTGCTTGTACATGTTGTCCCCATCCAACTGTGTCTTTCCCCCCATCACTCATAAAAGAGATATAATAGCTGTAGTTCTCTTGCAGTCAGTCTATTGCTGCAGTTAACAAGCGGTTTATTAGAGTGTTGACCTCCATTAGCTGTGAGGCTAGGTCATTAACTGCCTCTGATAACCATTTCTCAAAGTTTATGACTTAAATAATTACTTTACTAATGACTTTTATACTTTTATCTGGATTAAAACAAAGTTTCATAGGAACTCAGAATTTAGGGATAAAATGAGTAATATTGGTTAAGAAATATCTGTAGACTTGAACCCCCTGCATTTTGTTTTAGGGCTCTGGTGTTTGTATTAGAACCTTCAGGGAAAGATGAGTTACAGACTCTGTAACTGCCATGTACCAGGGAAACACTCTAAATGATAATGTGTATTTGTCTTCTGGGGACTAGAGTATGTAGGTAAATTAAATGTTTTTCTTTACCTGGAAATACCAGCAGTTTTAACATAAACTATGTAGCCTCAGTGTTTTGTGACTTATTCACTGCTAAGCAATTGTGTGCTACCTATATTTAGTTTTCTGTAGTAAGTGGCGAAGGGACTTCTCTTCAGCGCGAAGGGAGCTATTACTGCTAATCTCTATTTGGTATCACTAATGAGTCATGATAAAAAGGACAAAGACATTCACAGGTTTGATCATGCCACACCAGTGCTCACAAACCTCACCAATTGTCAATTGCCTATGAATAAACATTTTACTGATACAGAAGTGGCAGGTTTGGGGTGCTAACTCATAGAGTGCCAGTTTCCCTATTTCTAAGGTGGGGATGATAGGATCAATATTTTTATTCCCAGATATTTTGTGGATGAAATGAAATAATGCCTCTGAAGCATTTATGAATAGGATGAGAGATTAAAATGCCACTTCTGTTTTCATATTGTTAATATGCCTAGAAAAAATTAATGTTTTGGACTAGAGAAATGAATATTTTTTCATTGAATTCTCTCATTCAGTAATTTAGATACTTTCAACTATATAAAACTAATAAGGCATTTTTCACTTCTAACATAGACTGCAACCAATCTTGTTTTGGTTGACCTGGCTCTTGTGCAAAGGAGATTATCCAAGGAAGAGCATGAACCATTTCTTATTCATCTCTGTAGCTACTCTGGCTGGTACTGTGCCTATCTTACAGTAAGTTTTGAATAAATATTTGTGAAATTCCTTAAATATACCTGGTAAAAATTAATCTCTTCTTGATATCTTTATGAAGTAGATTTTTTCTTTCATATTCTGTCTTATGTCAGCTCTTTACATTTCTGCCTACTCTGCTAACTTGTAGGCTTACTTAGAGCAGAGACAGAGTCTCTTTCACTTGTGTCTGTCATGATGCCTACCACCATGGCTTGCCTATAGCATAGCATTTCCCAGAGGTTGTTTCACCAAAAACTAACGTAATAGGGTATCATATTAGTATTATATTTGCTGCTAGAACAAATTGCCACAGATATGTGGCTTAAAACCACCTAAATTTATTATCTTACAGTTCTGAAAGTCAGAAGTCAAAAATCTGTCTCACTGTGCTAAATAAAATCAAAGTGTTAGGAGAGTTATTTCCTTCTGAGGCTCCAGAAGTCAATCTGTTTCTTACCTTTTTTCATCTTCTAGAGGCTGCCCTCATTCCTTGGCTTGTGGTCTCTTCTTCCATCTTTAAAGCCCTCAGCAGAGCATATTTAAATCTCTCTCTGCTTCCGTGGCAGCATTGCCTTTCTCTCTGTTTCTGACTCTTCCTGCCTCCCTCAAGAACCCTTGGGATTATATTGGGTCTATCTAGATAATCCTGAATTATTTACCCATCTCAGTATCCTTAATTTAATCACATCTATAAAGTAACATAGTCAAAATATCTGGGGATTAGAATGTGGACTTTGGGGCGCCACTATTCTGTCTATCATAGATATTAATAGGCAATATGAAGGGAATAAAAGGATTCCATAGTCAGATGAATTTGGTAAACTTTGGCATAAATAACAGAAAACATGAGACTTTTAATGCAGGCTCAGACTTTTCCTGAGCCTTTATTCCTAACCTTTTTGGTAACGGATACCTTTTTTTTCCCCAAAGAGTATTTAATAGACTAGTGTTTGTGGTAAAGTCATGGGTAAAAGTGGAAAAGAAATCTGGAAACTTTGATTGCTTTCCATTACTTATAGACAGAACTTAGATACCGAAAATGAATAATAAAATGTCTCAAAGGACCTTAGTTCTTTAGATTTTGGCTACGTCTGATGAATCAAACTTTAATTTATTCTTTATTAGTTTCCTCACCAAACTGTCCTTATCCAAAAAGGACAGTTCCTTCCAGTTTAAGCTCTAATATGTAAAGAGCTTGAAAGTTGTCACTCCCATCCTTACAACAAGAAAAACCTGGACAAACTGAAAAATCATCTACTTTGCTGGGACCCGTCAGAGAACTGAGGTTATAGGGCAAACTACTACCCTGACATCTGTAGAGTCAGGAGCATCCAGAGAGATACAGCAACTGAGATCTGCTTACCTGGAGCAGAAGCCTCTGGAATTGTAAACTGGTAGGAACACTTAGATGGTGATTTTGACAGATTGCTGCAGGCCAAGTGGACTAGCTTGAGAGTGAGGAACTCCTGGAGCCCAGCCTTGTGTAAGATCTTCTGGTGACCCTGGCAGGGGGAGGGGGAAAGTAACCATTGTGAAATATGCCTTGAGACTTCTTGTTACATGGGTGTTTTCTCCAGGGGAAAGGACTTTGCCACAGCACAGGGATAAGGTAAATTCTCCCTATTTCCTTCAACCCTCATTCTTCCTGTCTCATCTAAATGGGGAACAAAACATACAGTCAACAGGAGGAGGGGGTTCAAGGAAATAGATTGGGAATGTTGCAGCTGGAGAAGGGAGTAGAGATCAGGGGGGAAGAGTTATACCATTGGATGAGGGACAGAATCACTTGTGAAGGCCACAGCCCTGACACACAGGCTGAAAGATGGAGACATAATATAAACAGTATAAAACGATCCCTCTCCCTCATATCTGACCTAATACCACACCACATACTCCAGTATCACAACAGTGGATTATAGCTATAAGGACACAGAGAAGCCCCAAAGCCAAGAGGGGAGACAAAAACAAGGACTCTAGAGGGAGTTGAAGCCTCTGTTGCTTATAGCTACAGCAGACATTTAACACAGCCCACCTCCTGGCCAGCTTAACATAAATCCTGACACTAACAGCTGACTTGAATCTTCAGGTCCTATTACTTTATGCTATATGTCCAGCTTTCAACAGAAAACTACAAGGTATGCCAACAGGCAAGAAAAATACAGAGTCTGAAGAGAAAACAATCATTGTACTAGACTCAGGTATGCCACAGATGCTGGAATTATTAGATGGGGAATTTAAAATAATAATGATTAATATGTTAAGGGCTCTAATGGTAAAAGTAGATAGTATGCAAAAACAGATGGGCAATATAAGCAGAGGGATAGAAACTATAAGAAAGAGTCAAAAGGAAATGCTAGAAATAAAAAGCACAGTAATATTGATCAAGAATGATTTGGTGGCCTCATCAGTAGGCTTGACAGTGGAGGATAAAAATCAGTGAAATTGAAGCTAGGTCAATAGAAAGTTCACAAGCTGAAATGCAAAGAGGAAAAAAAAAAAAGGAATGTAAAAGACCTGTGAGACAATGTCAAAAGGTGTAACATAAACTTAATCGGAATACTAGAAGGAGACGGAAGAGAGAACAGAGAAGAAATGGTTTAAATAATAATGGCTGAGAATTTCCCCAAAATAATGACAGACACCATCCACTAATCCAAGAAGCTCAGAGAACACCAAGCAAAATAAAGATGAGAAAACCTACATCTAGGTGTATCACATTCAAACTGCAAATAAATCAAAGACAAAAAGAAAAGCTTCATGGAAGCCAGAGGGGGAAAATCACCTTGCCTTTAGAGGAAAAAGGATACAAATCGTAGCAGACTTCTCATCAGAAATCATGCAAGAAAGAAAAGTGCAGTGAAATCTTACAGTGTTGAAAGAAAAACAAACCCACCACCCTAGAATTCCATATTTAAAAATATTATTCTTCAAAAGTGAAAAAGAAATAAGGACTTTCTCCAACAAAAATCACAACCCTCACACCTGCTCTGCAGGAAATGTTTAAAAAAGTTCTTCAGACAGAAGAAAAATAATACAGGTTAGAAACTTGGATCTGCTTTAGAGAAAGGAAGAATGTCAGAGCAAGAATTAATTAAGGTAAAATAAATATTTGTACTTTTCTTATTCTTAATTCAAAAGGTAATGATTTGTTTAAAACAATAATAGTAACAATGTGTTGGTTGATTATAGCAGATGGATACGTGAAACAAATGACATCAGTGTCACAAAGGATGGGAGGGAGGAATTGGGGATACTGTCTTACAAGGTACATGGGAATGCATGTGAAACAGTGTTGTGTTACTTGAAGGTTGGCTTCGGTTATTTAAAAATGTGTATTTTAAACTCTAGGGTAACCATCACAAAGAAGTATAGATTATATGATGAGACAGGAGATATGATGGAATTATGCAAAATGCTAAATTAAAATTAGATAAGGCAGAAAAAAGGGGGGAAAAGGAATCAAAGAAAAAATGCAACAAATAGAAAACAGTTGCAAAGATGGTCAGTATTAATCCAAGTAAATCAATAATTACTTTAAATATGGATGGTTTAATGCACCAATTAAAAGTTTGAGATTCCCAGAGTGGATAAAAAGACAATCAAACTAAGGTGGGTCTCCAGGAAACCTACTTTAATTACAAAAATTCAGATAAGTTGAGAGCAAAGAGGTGGAGAAATATATATCATGCTAATATGAATTAAATAATGATTGCTTTGACCTTTGAATTGAGAAATTTGACATGGATTACAGTTCTATTAATGAATGTGGGCAAGTTACTTAACCCCTCTTTGCCTCAATTGTACAATGCAGACAAAAATAGCTGTTAGGATTGTTCCTATGTGCGTGATTAATGCATACAGCACGCTCAGCATCATATCTGATTTGTAATAGTTGCATACAGTAACACCTATTTTTCCTCTGGCTTTTCATATTCTCCTTTCCTTGGCCTTCATCTTTCTGTTTTGTAAAATTTATGAGTTCCTCTCCTACGATTTTTCTTTACAAGTTTTAATTTTCACATGTTATATTACATCCTTCAGTCCTGGGATTGACACTATTATACAGAGTGGTGAGTAGATGACATCTAATGATTTAGATGTAGGTTTAGCAATAATCACTAATGATTGCGGCAGTCAATACTGGAGAATTTAAAAATCATCCAGATGGTTTCAAGCAATTCTGTAGAGTTAATTTTTTTGCTGCTCCAGATCGGAAAAAAAAAAAAAGTATTTGGAGAATGTGAGGAGCTAGAAGTGGCTCTGCATCGAGTTCAGTGACTGGCACAGGGCAGGAAGAGTATTTGTCAGTGTGGCCTGCGAAGAATAGACAGGAAAACTATCCCTAAAAAATGAATGACCAGGATAAAGTAGAATGATGTAGTCCTTAAATAAAGTCTGAAGAAATGGCTGAAAATTAATTCCTTGTGATCAAAAGTAAAATAAATAAATTGCTTTTTTTACCACTTATGGCTTGGAAAATAAAATTTAAATCCTCAAACTCCCCATTGCCAAAATGAATAACAATAATTACAGGAAGCCTGCTACATAATGGTCATTTTAATTACCATGTTTTCGCTTCTGTGGTATAATTTTTTTATTTTTTGAAGAATTTGAAGGAGAGGCTTTTCCAGCTGGCTTTAGGTCTTGTATATTCTAATGAGTATAATTATATCTTCCAAGCAACAATGTCCAGAATCCAAGGAAGTAAGGAGGATTAGACACTGAACATCTTGTATCTCAAAAGAGAATCCAATGACAAGTGTGCTAAAACCAATTGCAAAGGCCTTTTTCAGCTACTGAGCCAGTGGAGGAAAAAATAAACTCTGTGCTTCCTTTGTCATTGGCAGGGATGACTGGCCATGCTGTAAGTTGTGCTTTGCCTTGTGAGTGTTACACTTTCTCCACTCTGGTCCAGCTTAAACCCTAATATTGAACACAGTGACACTCTAAGTAGTTATTAAACAGAAGGCTGTAGAGTCCTCCACCAAGATTACCTTTCCTTCATTGGCAGCTAGAGTTTTCAGTTGGTTTCAATGTTGTTCTAAACTATATACATGAAGAGCCACCCTGTCTCAGTCAGATCATTGACAAGACCATGGAGGGGCAGTGAAGGGCTTGCTGTGGCATAACTTAGCCATAAAGGAACAGCTATAGACCACTTGATTAAGTAAGAGGCCAATTGCACAGTATGCCACTAAGGGATGTCTTGTCTTTTCTTTTCTTTTCTTTTTTACATCTTTATTGGAGTATAATTGCTTTACAGTGGTGTGTTAGTTTCTGCTGATTAGTCTGTGAGCAATTAGAGTAGGTTGTAAACTCTGGGAGAGGCTATACTTGCCTTTTGTACTACGCACAGTGACTGCAGTAGCTCTTCTGGAGATGTGTCTAGGGCTCTGAGGTAGCAGTGCCCCATGGTAGCAGTTTCTAGAGGCTAATTATTACATAGAAAATGGTATCCCTATATATGCTTTAAATTTGCTGCCTGTTAATTTGGAGCAGGCTTGGTTCTGATGTGATTGGATAGTGCAATTAGGCGTAATTTATGGCTCATTTCTGTACCATTTCTTGCTTTATGGCTATGGCAGTTAGTGTGGACCACTTGTTAATGTGGACCCCTCCTGCAATACGGGATAACAAGATGATAATGCTTTCCATTTGTACCATGCCTCCATCGTGGTAGAACAAAGGACCTCACTCAGACCCTCCCTTTATCCTCATCATGTACTGCCCACAAGGGGCAGAGGTTAATAGGCACAGTGTACCAATCATGATTCTACAACAGAGAGGGCAAGTGGCCTGACCACTGTGATCATCGGGGCTCTAGGAATCCAGTGCCACATAGATTGCTGTTACACCTTCCCTCTCAAGCCTTGGTCCCTTCTTTGCTTTCCACCCCTATTTTCTTCCTTTACATAGAAGATGTACGAAAGCAGAAAGGGAGAGACAGGGAGCATTTCTCTGTGTGTTCCTCTCTTATTTGAAAAGGAAGAAAAAAATTTCAGAAGCTGCTACTAGATTTTCCTTCAGCCGGAACTAGGTCTCATACCCACCCCTACAATAGTCACTTTCAAAGAGCTGTAAAATTACTAGAATTGGCTTAAACCAATTGTGATTCTTCCCCTGGAACTGAGTGCATTGCCCGTGAACAAATTGGGGTTCTAATGGCCTGGAAGAATGGGAAGAATAGGTGATGGTAAGGCACCCAGAATTTGTGGTCACAGCTACTTACTAACCACGGTCTCTTTGGGAGGTCTGTAAGCCTCTCTTGTCCTCTAGGTTATCATGGCTTCCTGCTTGGGGTGCAGGGGCATCAAGGCCTTCAGGATACCGGGTGGCTTTCTCTCAGGTTTCTTTGTGCTGGAGCAAAGTTGTGTTCCACCCAAAAATAGGGAGAGTGTGGTCTCTTTTCTAAAGTAGCTTTGTTGTATCCACGCCTCACAAGTTTCCTCACACAAAGAGCCCCTTCTGCAATGCCTGAAGTCCTTTCTTTATGGAGATCAGATCCAGGCCCTGGAACTGGAGTTGAAAGCAGATACCTATGCCTCTCCCACCCAGCCTTCTCTGGCAAGAGATTGTCCACCTATCTGAATCTCATTTCAGGTGCAGTGGTACATTATGCTACTTGGAAAATTAGGTATTAACAAACCAGAGCTGAAGTTGAAGCTCTCAATTTTAAGAGATCAGACTTCAGGGTTGACAAGCTAGAGGAATGCCCCCAGAATCTTTGACATGAAGAAACAAATCATAAGTTGTGTATATTTGGGAAAAAAAATCAGAATCCCCACAGTAGATAAGGAGCTTGGAATGTAATTGAGATTGCCACATCAGAAACATGTGAGTCTGGAAACTGGTCAGGTTTATTAGGACGGGATACTTCTGTGACTTAGGCTCTGTTTCATGTAATGAGAAGAAAATCAGGCAGGGAAAATCCAACAGTCAGTCATGCTGGGGATAGCTTCACCACACAGAAATACTCAGAAATCAGGGAATGCCAGATGCCTAGAAGCAGATGGAAATCAAGGAAACTAAGCATACAGTAAGCACTTAATAGATGGTTAATGCCATTAAAGTTGCCTCCAGTATATCTGTTGATAACATGAACGTGTGGATTTAGCCTTTAGCATCAAATAGACCTGATTGCAGTTAACAGAGCCTGGACCCACACCCCCTCACTACAGATTCCCCCAGGGCCAGGACCACTCTGCCATAGGGATGTTAAATTTGGGAGAATGTGTGACTGCTGTGTGCCTCCTCCTTCCTGAAGATTAAGCTCCATGAGGACAGTGGCTGTGGCTGCTTTTGTTCATTATAGTATCCCTAGACCTATGGTAGGGCCTGGCTTAATAAAATATTTGAAACAAATACGTATATAGTAAATGAATGAATGAATTTATTTTAGGGTTAGGCCTTTGGGGGTTGGGAAGTACTAGTGAAAGTGGAAGAGCATGGGTACAGCTGAAGCTGAAGCTTTTGTCAAGAATTGCACACGGGTCAGATTGAATCCCATGGGACACAGAGATTTGAGATGGAGAAGCTCAGCCCTGAAGGAGTCTGTGTTGGAAAGTGTAAGTTGGGTGACCCCTCCTTGGCGGTGGAGATATGGAGTTAGAGGAGTTGTTAGGTCTTCATAGTTATTTCGGCATGATTGGAGGCTCCTTAAAGGTGGATACTTTTTCTGATTGATACTGGTTTGGCCAAAAGGTTCGTTTGGGTTCGGGTTTTTCCGTAACATCTTATGAACTTTTTGGCCAACCCAGTACTTCCATCACCTTGTGTGTCTTGCACACACAGGTAGCTGCATTATGACGGTTGAAGGAGTGAATGAATCAATAGATCAATAAAAAAATTCCAGGTTAAAAACTATCAGGATAAATGAATGCAAAGTAGGGAATTACAGATGTGTAGCTGCGCAATACAGAATATATCCATTGGATGAGTGGTGTTTTTTTTGGCTCTATATCAGAAAGGGACAGGAATTTCTCATTAAAGTTAGTAAATCTTGGGCTCAGCTGGTTTCAATATCCAACAAAAATGATAGTTGCAATTTTGCCAAATATGTCACTGACAGTCTCTAGATATGTGGTATCTATATTGCCTCATGAATGGGAAATAGTGATTGCTGCCACGCTGATGGAGTTTTGGATGCTTGAGAGGAAAGAGAAGCAAAAAAAATGAGCAGAAATGTTGGATGGTACTGGTTTCTTACCGGATACCCACTCTCTGCTTCTTACTTACTAGTTTGGCCCAATTTTTTGGTTTTCCATGTACTCATGTAAAAACAAAATTTCTGAGCCTCATTTGCAGCTGGCTGACCAAGTGATAGTTGGGAACTGATGAAACCTAAGAGGGAGTTGCTAGCTACAAATATGCAAGTTGAAAATATGCTCGACTTTGTTCTTGTTTTTATTTTATTGTGATAAAACATATATAACAAAATTTGCCATTTTAATAATTTTTTCACCTTTTTATTGTAGTACAGTTGATTTACAATATTATATTAGTTTCAGGTGTACAACACAGTGATTCACTATTTTTATAGATTATACTCCATTTAAAGTTATTAAAAAATAATGGCTATATTTCCCTGTTCTGTACAACATATCCTTGCTGCTTATTTATTTTATATATTGTAGTTTGTACCTCTTAATTCCCTACTCCAATCCTGTACCTTTTCCCCTTCCCTCTCTCCACTGGTAACCACTAGTTTGTTCACTATATCTGTGAGTCTTTCTCTTTTGTAATATTCACTAAATTGTTTTATTTTTTAGATTCCACATATAAGTGATATCATACTGTATTTGTCTTTTTCTGTTTCATTTCATTAAGTGTAATACACTCTCAGTCCATCCACAATTTTGTAAATGGCAGAATTCCATTCTTTTTTTTATGGCTGAGTAATATTCCAGTGTGTGTGTGTGTGTGTGTGTGTGTGTACCACATATTTTTCATTCATATGTTGATGGACACTTAGGTCGCTTTTGTATCTTGCCTATTGTAAATAATGCTGCTGTGAACATTGGAGTGCATGTATCTTTTTGAATTAGTGTTCTTGTTTTCTTCAGATATCTACCTAGGAGTGGAATTGCTGAATCATGTGGTAGTTCTAGCTTTAGTTTTTCAAAGAACCTCCATATTGTTTTCCACAGTGGCTGCACCAATTTACATTCCCATTAACAGTGTACTAGGGTTCTGTTTTCTCCACATCCTCACCAACATTGCTCTTTGTAGGCTTTTTAATGATAGCCATTCTGACAGGTGTGAGGTGATATCTTGTTGTTTTGATTTGCGTTTCTCTGATGCTTAGTGACATTGAGCATCTTTTCATGTGCCTGTTGGTACTCTGTATATCTCCTTTGGAAAAATGTCTATTCAGGTCTTCTGCCCATTTTTTTTTTTTTTTTGCGGTACACAGGCCTCTCACTGTTGTGGCCTCTACCGTTGCGGAGCACAGGCTCCGGACGCGCAGGCTCAGCAGCCATGGCTCACGGGCCCAGCCGCTCCGCGGCATGTGGGATCTTCCCGGACCGGGGCACGAACCCGCGTCCCCTGCATCGGCAGGCGGACTCTCAACTCACTGCGCCACCAGGGAAGCCCTGCCCATTTTTTTTTAATAGGGCTATTTTTTGATATTGAGTTGTCTGAGCTGTTTGTATATGTTGGATATTAACCTCTTATTGGCCATATCATTTGCAAATATTTTCTCCCATTCAGTAGGTTGTATTTTTGTTTTGTCATTGATTCCTTTCACTGTGCAAAAGCTTTTAAGTTGAATTCTGTCCCATTTTTTTATTTTTTACTTTTGTTTCCTTTGCCTTAGGAAACCAGATCCAAGAACATATTGCTACAGATTATATCAGAGGGTTCTTTTTTCTTCTAGGAGTGTTATGGTTTCAGATCTTACATTTAGGTCTTTAATCCATTTTGAGGTTTTGTGTGTGGTGTGAGAACATGTTCTAATTTCATTCTTTCACGTGTAGCTGTCCAGTTTTCCCAGCACCACTTATTGAAGGGACTGTCTTTTCCCTACTGTATATTTCCCCCTCATAGATTAATTGACCATAAGTGTGTGCATTTATTTCTGGGTTCTTTGTTATGTTCCATTGATCTATGTGTCTGTTTTTGTGCCAGTACCATACTATTTTGACTTCTGTAGCTTTGTAGTATAGTATAAGTTAGGAAGCGTGATACCTCCAACCCAGTTCTTTTTTCTCAAGATTGCTTTGGTGATTTGGGGTCTTTTGTGGTTCTAGATAATTTGTTCTAGATCTGTGAAAAATATTGTAGTTTTGATATGGATGGCATTAAATCTGTAGTTTGCTTTGGATAGTATGGACATTTTAACAATATTAGTTCTTCCAACCCACAAACATGGGATATCTTTCCATTTTTTGGTATAATCTTCAATTTCCTTCAGTAGTTTATAGTTTTCAGAGTATAGGTCTTTCACCTCCTTAGGTATTTTATACTTTTTGATGTGATTTTAAATGAGATTGTTTTCTTGCTTTCTCTTCCTGATAGTGGATTATTAGTGTATAGAAAAGCAACAGATTTCTGTATGTTAATCTTGAGTCCTGAAACTTTACTGAATTCATTTATTAGTTCTAATAGCTTTTTGGTAGTGACTTTAGGGTTTTCTATATATACTATCATGTCATCTGCAAATAGTGACAGTTTTACTTCTTCCCTTCCAATTTGGATGCTTTTTATTTCTTTCTCTTGTCTGATTTCTGTGGCTAGGACTTTCAATATTTTGTTAAGTAGAAGTGATGAGAGTGGACATCTTTTGTCTTCTTCCTGATTGTAGAGGGAAAGCTTTGACGTTTCACCTTTAAGTATGATGTTAGCTGTGGAGTTTTCATAAATGGCCTTTATTATGTTGAGATATGTTCCCTCTACCTACTTTGATGAGAGTTTTTATCATGAATGGATATTGAATTTTGTCAAATGCCTTTTCTGTGTCTGTTGAGATGATTATGTGATTTTTAATCTTCCTTTCATTAATGTGGTATATCAGATTGATCGACTGCAGATATTGAACCATCCTTGTGACCCTGGAATAAATCCCACTTGATCATGGTGTATGATCTTTTTAATATATTGTTGAATTCAGTTTGCGAATATTTTATTGAGGATTTTGCATCTATGTCCATGAGAGATATTGGCCTGTAATTTTCTTTTTTTGTTGTTTCTTTGTTTGGTATCAGGGTAATGTTGGCTTTGTAGAATGAATTTGGGAGTGTTCCCTCCTCTTCAATTTTTGGAGTAGTTTGAGAATGATAGGTATTACCTCTTCTTTATATGTTTGGTAGAATTCTCCTGTGAAGCCATCCAGTCTTGGATTTTGTTCACTGAGAGTTTTTTTTTTTTTTTTTTTTTTTTTAACAAACTCAATTCAATTATTTTGATTGTCCAAATTGTCTGTTTCTTCCTGATTCAGTCTTGGAAGGTTGTATGTTTCTAGAAATTTGTCCATTCTAGGTTTTCCGATTTGTTGGCATATAACTCTTCATAATATTCTCATGATTTTTTGAATTTCTGTGATGTTGGTTGGTATTTCTTCCCTTTCATTTCTTATTTTGTTTGTGTCCTCCATCTTTTTTTCCTGATGAGCTTGGCTAAAGGCTTATCAATTTTGTTTACTTTTCAAAAAACCAGCTCTTGGAGTCATTGATCTTTTCTAATTTTTTTTGGCTTCTATTTTAGTTCTTTTCTGACTTTATTATTTCCTTACTTATGCTGACTTTAGGCTTTGTTCTTTTTTTTTTCTAGTTCCTTTTGATGGTATTTTAGATTATTTATTTGAGATTTTTCTTGTATCCTGAGATAGGCTTGTTTTGTTATAAACTTCCCTCTTAAAACTGTACTGGCTGCATCCCAGAGGGTTTGAAAAGTTGTGTTTTTACTTTCATTGACTTGAGGTATTTTCTGATTTCCTCATCGACCCACTGGTTTTTAGTAACATGTTGTTTAGTCTCCACATGGTGTTTTTCCCATTTTTCTCCCTATAATTGATTTCTGGTTTCATACCATTGTGGTCATAAAAGTGCTTGATGTAATTTCCATTCTCTTATTTTTTGAGACTTGTTTTGTGACCTAGCATGTGACCTATCCTCAAAAACATTCCATGTGCACTTGAATAGAGTGTGTATTTTGCTATTTTTGTGTTTTTAAAATTTATTTCATTGAAGTATACTTGATTTACAAATTGTGTTAGCAAAGTGATTCAGTTATACATATATATATATACATTCTTTTTCATATCCTTTTCCATTATGGCTTATCACAGGATATTGAATATAGTTCCCTGTGCTATACAGTAGGACCTTGTTGTTTATCCATTCCATGTATAGTAGTTTGCATCTGTTAACCCCAAACTCCCAATCCATCCCTCCCCGAGTATTTTGCTATTTTTGGATGGAATGTCCTGTAAATATCTATTACGTCCCCTGATCAGATGTGTTAAGACTACTGTCTGCTTATTGATTTTCTGTCTGGATGATCTGCCCATTGATGAAAGTGGTGTGTTGAACTCTCCTACTGTCATTGTATTATTGTCAATTTCTCCCTTTATGTCTGTTGATATTTGCTTTATATTTTTAGGTGCTCCTCTGTTAGGTGCATGTATGCTAATGAGTATGCTAATGAGTATCCTTTTCTTGTAGTGATCCCTTTATCACTATATAATGTCCTTTTTTATCTTTTGTTATAGACTATCTATTTATAAGACTTTTCCACCACCCTAAATGGAATCTCTGTACCCATTAAACAATAATTTCCTATCCCCCCTACCCCCAGCCCCTGATAACCTCTAACTTACTTTCTATCACTATAAATTTACCTAATTAGACATTCCATACAAGTGGAATCATGCAATATCTGTGCTTTGGCATCGACTTACTTGATAAAGCATAATGTGTTCAAGTTTCATCCATAATGTGTTCAAGTTTTTGTTGTTTAATTGAGTTGTAGGAATCCTTTATATGTTCTGAATACTAAACGCTTATATTTTCTCCCATCATGTGAGCTGCCTTTTCACTCTGTTGATAGTGTCCTTCGATACACAAAATTTAAAAATTTTTTTAACATCTTTATTGGAGTATAATTGCTTTACAATGGTATGTTAGTTTCTGCTTTATAACAAAGTGAATCAGCTATACATATACATATATCCCCATATCTCCTCCCTCTTGTGTCTCCCTGCCACCCTCCCTATCCCACCCCTCCAGGTTGTCACAAAGCACTGAGCTGATCTCCCTGTGTTATGTGGCTGCTTCCCACTAGCTATCTGTTTTACATTTGGTAGTGTATATATGTCCATGCCACTCTCTCACTTCATCCCAGCTTACCCTTCCCTCTCCCCATGTCCTCAAGTCCATTCTGTACGTATCCTGCCCCTAGGTTTTTCAGAACCTTTTTTTTAGATTCCATATATATGTGTTAGCATATGGTATTTGTTTTTCTCTTTCTGACTTACTTCACTCTGTATGACAGACTCTAGGTCCATCCACCTCACTACAAATAACTCAGTTTCGTTTCTTTTTATGGCTGAGTAATATTTCATTGTATATATGTGCCACCTCTTCTTTATCCATTCATCTGTTGTTGGACACTTAGGTTGCTTCCATGTCCTGGCTATTGTAAATAGTGCTGCGATGAACATTGTGGTACATGACTCTTTTTGAATTATGGTTTTCTCAGGGTATATGCCCAGTAGTGGGATTGCTGGGTTGTATGGTCAGAATGGCCATCATCAAAAAATCTACAAACAATAAATGCTGGAGAGGGTGTGGAGAAAAGGGAACCCTCTTTCACTGTTGGTGGGAATGTAAATTGATACAGCCACTATGGAGAACAGTATGGAGGTTCCTTAAAAAACTAAAAATAGAACTACCAAAATTTTAAATTTTGATGAAGTCTAATTTTTTTTCCCTTTATTGTTCATGGTTTTGTGTCATATCTGAGAATACATTGCCAAACCCAAGGTCATGAAGATGACAATGTGCTTGACTTTTACAACTTTGACACTGCATGAACGTTTTTTGTTTCTTGGATTATCACCAAACATTTATTTTCATTTAAACCCTAGGGATCACCATGTCATTAACCTCTCTATCAGTTGTTAAGACCACAGCCACGCACAGAATGAAAAAAAGTGTGTTGAGGTAGAGACAGAAGACTTGACTTCTGTTTCAGGCTGTACTGGCATGGCAGATACTTGTGGAACTTGCTGTCATCCATTTTCCTTCCTTCTGTTAACAGCCTTTGCTATTTGAGACTCTGCCTACTCTGTTCTTAGTCCATGTGCTGCCTGCAGAGTACGACTCTTACCTTAGACTTAGGCACGTGATCAAGTCACGCAATAGTTCTGGCTACAGAGTCATCAAGACACAATGAATTTTTTTTTTTTTTTTTTTGGCTGCGTTGGGTCTTCGTTACTATGCGTGGGCTTTCTCTAGTTGCGGCGCAGGGGGGCTACTCTTTGTTGCGGTGTGTGGGCTTCTCATAGTGGTGGCTTCGCTTATTGTGGAGCATGGGCTCTAGGTGCATGGGCTTCAGTAGTTGTGGCTTACAGGCTCAGTAGTCGTGGCGCACAGGCTTAGTTGCTCCGCCGCATGTGGGATCTCCCCTGACCAGGGATTGAACCCATGTCCCCTGCATTGGCAGGCGGATTCTTAACCACTGCACCACCAGGGAAGTCCCCACAATGAATTTTTTTGCTGGTAATTTTGATGCAGAAGCAGATGCTACTTCCCAGTGGATTTCAATCCAAGAGAATAGGATCTGGATCTATTGACAGCTGAGAATGGAGCCAACTGAGAAGATGGGGATCAAGAACCTCGGAGAAAATTAGGTCTTGGTGAAATTTTTTGAGACTTGGCATCAAGTTAAGCCTGAAGTTGGTCTTGCTCTTAAACTTGAACCAGTAACTCTTCCTTTTGCTTAAGCTAGTTTGTTTTGGGTATGCTGTCACTTGCAACTGAAAGAGTCCTTCTGGACACAGCTAGTAACCAGATATGGGACCTTGAGTATGTCACGTCACATCTTTGTGTCTCTACTTTGAATCTGAGATGAATGACTTCTATTTTGGGAACTGGGAAATAAAAACACTGCAAGGTGAAGAAAATCATTGCTTTTTATTAAGCAGAAAACTGACTGATGATGTTTTCTGCAGACTTGCTCAGACTTGAAAATTCCAACATTACAGCAAGGAATTTGAGCCTTTAGGTAAATTACTTCATATGTTCACCCTGCTGAGCTGCAGATGGACAGAATAGTACAATACGTACTAAGAGGAGTACATGCACCCATGGGTGATGTCCTGTAAGATCTGCAAATTGAACTTGGCAAAGGAAATTAAACTTGGCTCAAAGAAAGCTTTAGGCCGTTCTGAGATATCGAATGAGCGCGCGCTCTCTCTCTCTCTCTCTCTCTCTCTCTCTCTCTCTCTCTCGATCTCAAATTCATGAACTCATTTTCTTTGTCTCATATTTCATCTCCCTTACAGATAGCATTATTACCCACATCTTGGCTAGGATAAGAATGTAAGACTGCCACTTTTTCTGGGATAGTTTACTTTTCTTGCAGGCTACACTCAACTGGCATATACCTGCTTGGTTGAAAAGACCCCTTCTTACACTGCAGATGCTTAGCTTTTCTTCCTTTTCTCTTTTTTCCCCCTCCCCACCCCTCCCTTTTCTTCTCGTCCCTTTCTTCCTTCTCCCTCTCTTTCTTTCTTTGACCAATTCTTAGAGAAAAATCTTTAGTATCCCCTTACACTCCCGCCTCTCCCTAGCAAGAAAGGATTTTATCTTTTCATTGTCTTCTGAATAGCTTATGGTATTTGTAGTGGCTCTCCCTTTAGAGATAACTAAAAGAAATTACTTTAAAAGTTTTTTACAAAGCAGTTTTTTTATCTCAAAACTTGATGAAAGGGAAAAATAAACTTAGATTCCTACAGAGGCAGAATTTGAAGACAGCCGAGCAATCATGAAAAAATTTAAAAAATCCAGCTCTATCTCTTCATCTTACAAATGATTGCATGAAGACCAGAGTGACAACAGGGACTGCTTAGAATTGTGCAAATAATTTTTGGCAACGTTAGTCCAATCCATATCAAAGCTTTGATACTGATACTCTGCCTTGAACAGAGCCAAATTTCCTTCTTTATAAAGAACTCCTGATTTCTAGGTTTTAAATTAGAAAATGTCTAATTAGAATAGAGCCGTAGTATTCAGAAAAACGGTGCAGATGGCCAGTTTTATGTGATATATTTTAAACGTGTATGACTTGTTATTTGCATAACCTTTGGATTACTTAGTTGTTCAGTATTCAAATTTATTCTATTATACTTTAAAAGTGTATTTATGGGACTTCCCTGGTGGCGCAGTGGTTAAGACTCTGTGCTCCCAGTGCAGGGGGCCTGGGTTCAATCCCTGGTCAGAGAACTAGATCCCACATGCATGTCACAACTAAGAGTTTGCATGCCACAACTAAGGAGCCCGCCTGCAGCACCTAAGACCCAGTGCAACCAAAAAAAAAAAAGTGTATTTATATATATACATACATAGATTTATAATTTTCTGTAAATGCATAACTGCTATATCTAACCTACTCTTTTTTTTCTTGCTTCTTTCTCCCTGTTTCTTTCTAACAAATCATCCCTATCTCCCAGCATTTCAGGAAAAGTAGTTACTTCCTTTTATTCTCATGCTTATATGTTATATAAAAATCATCAGTGCTTCTATATAGACGTGGCACACATATACATCTCCCTAAATAGCCTTTTTGATTTTATGTTACAAAAATAGATCATATTAGACACACTTTGATACAGTTTGCTTTTGGCTTCTTGTTTAACTCTCATAATTTAATATAGGTATGATTTATTTGATTATAAATTCAAGAAGTTTTGGATTATTAATCTTAGTCAGTTTCTAGTCTCTTGCTAGTTGCCTATACTCTCTTCCTTATGCTTCCCCTAATGTCCTTCACATGCTCTATTTCAATTAGGATAGAGATGAAGAGGAGATTGCATGTTGTAGGTACACAATTGATAGTTGCCAAATGGATGACAGAACTCAAGTCTTAAATGAAGACTGAAATACAAGATCATAGGGAAATGGTGGAGTGGGCTGGGGGTGCGATTTATCAAGAGTTGTAGTTCATATTGGGTGTGTGTTCCAGAGCAAAGAATAGTGAAGTTGGAAGACCTTGGAACTAAACTAGTCCAGTAGTTCTCATACTTCTGAACATGAGAATCACCTGGGAAACTTGTCAAGAAAAATGAAATCCTTGGAACCTGATTCAGTAGGAGTTGGTGTGACTCAGGAATATGAATTTTTAAGAAGCTCACCAGGTGGTATTGCATATAGGTGATCCTCAAACAGATTTTGAAAAACTCTTGGCAGACAGGGAAAGAGAGGTCTAGGGACTCATTAACTTGCCCAAGTTTAAACAACCATGTTTAGATACTAGAAACTAATTCCCCTTCCTTAGTATGGAGTACTAGTGACTCAGTGTATCTGAAGGTGTGTCTTATTTTCACAGTCTCTGGTAAAGGCTCTAAAAATGTTCCAGCTGACTTTCTTTCCCCAAGTCTTCAGTTGTAAGAAAACGTTCTACCAAATAAAAGATGAGAATTTTAAAATTAAAGTGGTTCTTGGGAGATGGAGACTGAATCTCATTAAACAAGTCATCTGAAAGTAATGTAACTTTTCAGGTAATCAAGGAAAAGAGATTTAGGTAAATGACTTACCTATCCATCCAGAATATTCTTTCAAAAGAATGTTAAATAATCTCATCCCACTTCCTGTTTGGTTATTTTCACTTAGAATTTCAGGAAAATAACTCTTGATATTTTTGAAACCAACTTTGAATCTTCTCTATTGAAAATGGCTTCATGCAGGTGGAAGAAGGAATCATTTGGTGAAATAAAATATGTGTTAGTATTATTAAACTTCTGGGGTTATGATATGTATTCATGGCTCATTATGAAATATTTTTATATCCCCTTGTGCTTCAGGGGATGAATAATATCACCCATACAAGTTTACAGAACTTTATGTTTAACATAAAATAGTTTAAGACCTAATGGGGCAATCTAGTTTACAATGAAAATGTCGCAGGCAGTGAGTCTCTCATTAAAAATGCAAAGTAAAACTTAACTCACACCATTAAAATACCTCATTCACTACTACAAACATGTACCATCTGGGGTTGTTTTGTACCTCCCAATTTCTTATTAGCAGGGGAGAGATTGGGGTTGACTTCCTCCAGAAATCAGTATGTCTTATATAATGCAGATTCACACTGCTAATGGCAAGCAGTCCTTAATTACTGACCGGAGCCTCTGACCGAGTGCTTTTGCTGGAATATGTCCTTCACCAATGCTTTAAAAATGACTCAACTCTCAAATGCCTACTGAAGTTTACTTTTCTTAATGATACTGCCTTTTATGACTAGAAAAGATAAATTTTAATTATTAAAATTTAAAAAGAAATACTCATTTTCCTCAACTCATAATAATGGTAAAAAAAAAAGCTCCTTATTATGGGTGCCAGCTTTTATGTACTAGGCACTATACTAGCATGTTCTCTTTCATCCTCTTTTAGTTAGGCATTATTGCTCCCATCTTTTAGATGGATAAACAGGCTTATAGGTAAATAGCTTGCAAAGGCAAAAATAGCTGGTGAGTCACAGATGTGGATATGATGCTTCTCTGAGGAATATTATATTGTAAAGATATTATGAGGTTGCTCTTTTAGGGTAATATTTATTGGTATATAAAGGATTAATGCACATTGACTCCAGCTGCATTGAACTAAATACCTTGGTATTATAGGCAGGGATTGTTGTCTAACTCTGCTTCTTAAAGTGTGGTCCATGAACCACCAGCTTCTGCATCACTTGGGTACTTGTTAGAGATACAGAATCTCAGGTACCATCTGAGGTCTGCTGCATTAGAATCTGCATTTGAAATAGCTCCTCAAGTGATTCGTATGTATCTTAATGTTTGAGAAACACTGGACTAGATGCTCTTGAATTTACCTTTAACCAGTACTACTGTGGTTCGTGCAAAGAGGAGGACTGACTGTATGTCTCCCTTATATACCACACATCTCTTGGGAATAGCATCCCTGTCTTAGACAGCTATGTAGCACCCACAGCATTTAATACTCTGACTTTCCCTAGTTGTTGCATATTAGTTCATTCTTGATGAATAAATGAATAAACAAATGACTGTGTTCCTTATGGAAATGTAATGATTATAAAAGTTTTAACATTAAAGAAATCAACAATGGACTTAAGCCTTTTTAAACACTTAATTAAAACCTCAAGATACAGTACCATTCCATTCCATCTTTTCCCCATTTTCAGGTTTTTCAAGGTAGGATAAGTAATTTTATTTAGTATGCAAAGCTAAACATTAAATATAAGTAGCCTGTAATTTGTATCAGTCTCATCACTCAGTCTTTTGACTAATTTCCACAACTATAAGTAAATAGTTTGTTTCCTGGCCAGTTCCTTTTCCCCATATTTACTGTGGAAGGGATCCATTAACAAAGTAGACCCAGAACTGACAGAGTTCCCACTTGAACACATACTGATACTGCATCTAGAATAGAATTGGGACTTTCAGTGAAGACACAGCAAAAATATTTTTTAAAAACATGAAAAATGCAGGACCCTGGCATCTGGGAAGTGCTCCTGCATGAACATTACTGAAATGTGTGCCCTGAGAGCATTCAGAAGGTACATTGCCGAGAGAGAGCACAAGCACGACTGCAACAGGAGTGGGGTCTTTGCATGGGTTTCCCTGAACCTGGAATGGGTGACTGGCTGCAGTCTTGTTCAGCTATAGCAGGCAGCCTCCGGATAAATACCACTCTATGCTTGAGGTTTGACACTCCTACAGCTTGGGGTTGGCAGCTGGGAACGGGGTTAGAGAAGACAAGAAATAAAATGAAAATGTTTAAGAGGGAAGGAATAGAATGACTAAAGCTGGTCTGATTTTTCTTTTTAAATTTACTTCATCGCCACAGAGTCAAGATTGTTGAAACCGATATGCTATTTTATGTACAATAGATATAAATTCCTATTTGGCGTTAATGAGTGCTATTTTTAATAAGCCTGAAAAGCAAAATTCACAAAAGTGAAAGATTATATATACACACACACACATATATATACACACACACACACACACACACACATATATATACACACACACACACACACACACATATATATATATATACATATACATGTATATATATGTTTTTGTTTTGTTTTGTTTTTGCAGTATGCGGGCCTCTCACTGTTGTGGCCTCTCCTGTTGTGGAGCACAGGCTCCGAACGCGCAGGCCCAGCGTCCATGGCTCACGGGCACAGCCGCTCCGCGGCATGTGGGATCTTCCCGGACCGGGGCACGAACCCGTGTCCCCTGCATCGGCAGGCGGACTCTCAATCACTGCGCCACCAGTGAAGCCCAATATATATATGTTTTTTATTTTTAAACTGCTCATGATTGTGAGTGACTTGAGGGATGAGGTTGGGTGCACTTTATGCTTGGAAAACACATTCCCCAGGCTCAATGCTTTCTTCCCCATTTCATCCTACTTTTGTTTCTGTGCTCAGAAAGCATATAGGGGGAAGTTAGGAAATAACCTTTTACTAAATCACATGAAGAAAATCATTCTGATTCGTCTCTTTGACTTCCCCTTTCCCTTTGTTTTAAAGATCATCAATAAGAAGATTATGCCATCGCATATTCCAGAAGTTGGGCTCAATAATTCCTTGAATTTATCTGACCTCTAAGCCTGCCTCATTAATTCTCTAAACGATGTCCTGGTTGGCAGGAGTTGGTTAAGAGTGTGGACTTAGCGAGCTGACAGCCTAGGTTCATGTCTCACCTCTGCACTTGCTCACTGTGAACCTTAGAAAAGTGATAAAATTTCTCTATGCCTTGGTTTCCTCATTAATAAAATAGGAGTATTAGTAGCACCTTTGTCCTTGGGTTATTAAAGAAGATTAAAGGAAAGTGCTTAGCATAATGACTGGCACGTAGCAAAGAAATATTAGCCATTGTTGTGATATTCATGTCACCTACCATTCAGAGATACACAGAACTAAGGATATCAGAGCATGGAGGCCCTTAGAACTCATCTATCAGCTGTTGTTTGGGGGCACCCTTAAGTAACTGCACAATTTCATATACATAAAGGATGCTGAAAATAAGGGTAAAGAACTAGATCCCAGTGAAAGAAGACTGAAGGCATCTCACTTAAGTCTTATCTCGTTCCCTATCTATGATGGGAGACTCAAGGTGATCCAGTGATAATTTTTCTTTATTTTCTTTTTCTCTTTGTTCTTTCTTGTTATCTCCAATCATCCAGATTCAGTGCTGACCACACTGACAACATTTCTTCTCTGGCTATATTTATCTGGAGCTCAGAATAAACCAGCCCTGAGACATTGTTTTCCAGAGTGATCGTATTTGAGCTTTAGTGGAAGAAACAAAGCCATGTTCTCATGTTGTTAGCTACACAATAGGTGATAATATTGATTGTTTACTAAGCTGCTCTAGCTTACATATTTTGGAAATTTTTACCTGTAAGCTTTGGATAACTAGGAGGGTGATATTTGTCCCATGTACTGACTATCAAAGGCTACAGGATTTAGTAGACATAGAGGAAGTTAGAGTTACATAGGTATAAATCGTCCATGGAAATAACCCTACATGTATTTCTCAGCTATTGGAATTTAATAAAATTACTCTGGGTTAACTGATAAATCTCTTGGTAAGCATCACAGAAAAGGGGTGAATTTTCAGCATCTGATTTAAATGTTTTGCAAGCATTGTGGGCATACTATGTGTCAGGAGATCTATAATGTAGCTCTTTTTTTCTATCTTAAAAAAAATCATCACAAGTACCTTAAGAGATAAAATTCTTATTCCTCAGATTAAAAAGCCCTTAAGATCAGAGTTATTCAGTGAACAAGTGATAACCACTGGGATTGGAACTTAGATGGATATGGGAACTTGGCTTTGGTTAACTGAGGGCAGCTTTTTCCAATAAATGATAAAATCATATTTGTCAGTGTTGCTAATAAGTTTTATACCTTGTTGTTTGCTTGGACAAAAAGGTTGTAATCGGGGGCTCAGACATTAGTTTTTGGCTCAGGAAAATTGCCCTGCAGCAACATCAAGTGACATTATGTGAGTTTCTAAAAGAGTTTTGTTGCTAATAACAGAAATAATTTCCTAGAATTAATTTAACAAATATCTAATGAGTTCCTACTATGTGCCATACATTGTTCTAAGCAAAGGAGATACAGTAATAAAATTTATGAGTCCCTGCCTTTAAAATGTTTTTCATGTATTTTTTTTCACCCATCAAATGCTTTTGCTTATAGACTATTTAAAAAACATTTTGACTAGTTACAGCTTCTTGATACTTTTAGTGCCTGTTATAAGGAAATTTTTATTAGGCAACTTTAAATCTCTCTTGTTTACTGCTTACTAATTATTGAATCAGGAACTACCAGACAGTAAAAGCTTTAGGCATTACAGCAAGAATAAACAGAATTTTATCTTGTTAGAAGACATAGATCTTTTGTCCTTCTTTTTTTTAAAAAAATATATGCCACTGTAAAATGAACAGCTCTAATCTTATCTGTGGAGTTTTCTAGAGGCTGCTTATTTTTGTAGTTAAAATTTGTTTCAGCAGTCACTTTGCTAACTTTTCTTCCTGTCACTGGTCTCTATTTTAATCTTCAGAAGATTTTTATTTGTATGAGCTAAAATACTTACTGATCTCATTAGAAGGGTCTTAACATGCTCTCATGCTCAGAGCAGAGACACCCAGGTTTTAGTCTCAGAGTCATTATTTACTAGTCAGATAACATTGGACAAGCCACTTAAATTTCCTGGGGTCAGGTTTCTCATATTTTTAGATTTTTCTTTGAAAATTAAGAGAAAAAAAATAATGAGGATTCTTTTCAGACCCTCACACCTGGCATATTAATGCTAATTCAATTATTTTTATTTAGACTTTATTTGGAAGTATGAATTTTGTCCTCCAAACTAGATTATTAGGTCTTTGATGTCATAAATATTGTCACATACTTTTTAAAATCCCCTACTGCATTTCATATGCTAGCAAAATGTTTGGCAGTATTTGGACTGGCTTAGGACAGGAGTGAGTAGAGATAATGTAAGGAATGAAATCACTCTCTTTAGCTATTTGTGCCTAGGTATATACATAAGGCATTTTTCTATCTAAGAGAGGATGGAGGAGTTTTGGGTGGGAGCAGGGTGGGAGGAGTAAAATGGGAAATGGCTCTCACTTGTTACCTTGCGTGGTTTCCAGCTTATGGGGAGTGAAGTGGGTGGAGGCTGGCTGGTGAATAAATGGAATTGTGTTGGGGTCCAAATGTAAAAACAAGGCATAATTAGGAGAGAAGCTGTTCTTACATTTCTAGGGAGCTCAACAGTACTCAGAGATACTAATGATTGAAAGCTTTGGAACATACTGAGGTCACACTCAATGATGGACATTGACCCTCTTGCAACAGGTGGTAGGAGTGGTGAAGACTGTGGCCAGCTCCTAGCAGCAATGCACAAGTGTGAGGATATGGGGTGTCTGTTTGACAATCGGGGGTTCCTCATGGTGGCTGCATCTGATAGAATTGTTTGAGGTCACAATTATATGGCTTTTTAGGACTCCAAGCCATAATATGAAAAAGTCTAATTTTTGGCATTCGGGTATTGAGGAATTATGCTTTCCCCAAAAAGTCACAAAAACAAGTATGAAACTGAACTTCTGCTCAGGGAACATGAAGTAGACATACTTTTCCCTATCCCTCACATTAAGTAAAACTAAAATCTTAGGACAAACATCAAAAAATCTTAGAGGTGGAAAGAAAAAGGCTAGGGACCTCAGGACCCAAGGAACATCATCATGGTAAGGATTCCTTGGGTTTTGACATGGAACTAAAGAAGCCAGCAACCTAGAAGTGCTAACAAGTGCAGACTTCCCTCTGCGCCCCATCATCCCACCTCTTATCCCTCACCACCACCACCACTTTCTCCCGCCCCCCTCACTGATAATATTCCACTCTCTCTAGCTACCGGGCCATGAAAGTGAAGCCTAGAAAGGTAGACAACCTGTGGATTCTATTCCTGCCAAATATCACAGAGAAATTTGTGTCCCCACTGTCACCCCCCTATCTAGCTACAAAGGCCAAGTTGTAACAGAGAAGAACAAACCTGACTCCATACTGAAGCTCTAACCTTTGGGTGCTCTTGCTTAGTCATGCTGGCTCTGCACCTTGTTTTCATCAGTCAGTTAAAGAATGTTACCTATAGCCTGAAATATACATAATAGCTCATTCTCAGGGCTCTGCCTCCCAGGCTTGACTCTTAAAGCTATAACACTTTTCATTCACATAGAGATAAAAAGTTCCAGAACAGAAAATAACATTTGTCTTGTTGGGGCTTTATAGGAACATTGTGAACAGAACTACCTGGACAGCTGTAAGAACAAAGGATTATCACATCCTCTCTTGGGTTTGGCTGGCACTAAGAAGTCTGGAACAATTAGCCACACCCCTTCCTTTTTAGTATAAAAGAAGTCTGAATTCTAACCTGGATAAGATGGGTCTTTGATGCACTAGTCTGGCATCTTCTTGGTTTGCTGGCTTTCTGAATAAAAGTTGCTAGTCCTTGCCCCAAAATGTTGTCTCTCGATTTATTGGCTTGTTGTGCAGCAAGCAGTACAAGCCTGGACTCAGTAACAAAGTGGGTATCCTAGACTTCAAAAACTCTCCAAGCTTAAATGAAGAGTGCCCCACACCCACCACTGGGGTAGTGTCAGAGAAGACCAAGTAGAGATCTGGGACTTTCATCACCACTCAACAATCATGAGGCCACCGCTCCCCAATATGGTGTTAGTGAAGAACATATGGGGAGCAGTAAGGTGGTCCTCCGACTCCTCCTAGCCAGTGAGGTACCCGTGAAGGCCTATTGCGAGCCAGAACCCCCACCTCCATTCATCAAGAGTGGTGTCAAAAGAAGCCAGGTAGACCAGAAGAAGGTTCAAGTAAGATCCAGTGGTTTCTGCAGAGCTGGAACTCCCGGCTCGGGGTCTCTTCCCTCTGCCATCACAGAACTGCCCCGGAGCCTGAGGGGAGGGCGGCCTCACTGAGGCTGCCGGCTCTGGAGTGGCCCTGGCAGCCGAAGCCGCGACAGTTGTGGGGACAGCAGGCGGGTCGCTTCTGGATTCTATTCCAAAGGATCATCTGAGACCACCCTGGAAGATGGCGGAAGAGTAAGAAACAGGGATCACCTTCCTCCCCACAGATACACCAGAAATACATCTACACATGGAACAATTCCTACAGAACACCTACTGAATGCTGGCAGAAGACCTCAGACCTCCCAAAAGGCAAGAAACTCCTCACATACCTGGGTAAGGCAAAAGAGAAAAGAATAAACAGACAAAAGAATAAGACCTCCCAAAAGGCAAGAAACTCCCCACATACCTGGGTAAGGCAAAAGAAAAAAGAATAAACAGACAAAAGAATAGGGGCGGGACCTGCACCAGTGGGAGGGAGCTGTGGAGGAAAGGTTTCCACACACTAGGAAGCCCCTTCGCGGGCGGAGACTGCGGGTGGCGGAGGCGGGAAGCTTCAGAGCCGCGGAGGAGAGCACAGCAACAGGGGTGTGGAGGGCAAAGCGGGGAGATTCCCTCACAGAGGATCAGGGCCGACTGGCACTCACCAGCCTGAGAGGGGCGGGCGGGGCTGGAGCTGAGGCTCGGGCTTCGGTCGGAGCGCAGGGAGAGGACTGTCAGCGTGAACACAACCTGAAGGGGTTAGTGCACCATGGCTAGCCGGGAGGGAGTCCGGGGAAAAGTCTGGACCTTCCTGGTGCTCGAGGAGAGGGGATTAATAGCGCTGCTTAAAGGAGCTCCAGAGACGGGCGCGAGCTGCAGCTAAAAGTGCGGACCCCGGAGACGGGCATGAGACGCTAAGGCTGCTGCTGCCACCACCAAGAAGCCTGTGTGCGAGCACAGGTCACTAGCCACATCCCCCTTCCGGGGAGCCTGTTCAGCCCGCCACTGCCAGGGTCCCGGGATCCAGGGAAAACTTCCCCAGGAGAACGCACGGCATGCCTCAGGCTTGTGCAACGTCACGCTGGCCTCTGCCACCGCAGGCTCGCCCCGCACTCCGTACCCCTCCCTCCCCCAGGCCTGAGTGAGCCAGAGCCCCCGAATCAGCGGCTCCTTTAACCCGGTCCTGTCTGAGCTAAGAACAGACTCCCTCCGGCAACCTACATGCAGAGGCGGCGCCAAATCCAAAGCTGAGCCCCGGGAGCTGTGAGAAAAAAGAAGAGAAAGGGAATTCTCTCCCAGCAGCCTCAGAAGCAGCGGATTAAATCTCCACAATCAACTTGATGTACCCTGCATCTGTGGGATACCTGAATAGACAATGAATCATCCAACTTGAGGAGGGTAGACTTTGAGAGCAAGATTTATTATTTTTTCCCCTTTTCCTCTTTTTCTGAGTGTGTATGTGTATGCTTCTGTGTGAGATTTTGTCTGTATAGCTTTGCTTCCACCATTTGTCCTAGGGTTCTATCCGTCTGTTTTGTTTTTTCTTTTACTTAAAAAATTTTTTTCTTAATAATTATTTTTTATTTTAATAACTTTATTTTTTACCTTACTTTATTTTATTTTCCTTTATCCTCTTTCTTTCTTTCTACTTTTTCTCGCTTTTATTCTGAGCTGTGTGGATGAAAGGCTCTTTGTGCTGCAGCCAGGAGTCAGTACTTTGCCTCTGAGGTGGGAGAGCCAACTTCAGGACACTGGTCCACAAGAGACTTCCCAGCTCCACGTAATATCAAAGGGCAAAAATCTCACAGAGAACTCCATCTCAACACCAACACCCAGACTCACTCAATGACCAGCAAGCTACACTGCTGGATACCCTATGCCAAACAACTAGCAAGACAGGAAAACAACCCCACCCATTAGCAGAGAGGCTGCTGAAAATCATAATAAGTCCACAGACAGCCGAAAACACACCACCAGCCGTGTACCTGCCCACCAGAAAGACAAGATCCAGTCTTATCTACCAGAACACAGGCACTAGTCCCCTCCACCAGGAAGCCTACACAACCCACTGAACCAATTTTAGCCACTGGGGACAGACACCAAAAACAACGGGAACTACGAACCTGCAGCTTGCAAAAGGGATACTCCAAACACAGTAAGATAAGCATAATGAGAAGACAGAAAATCACACAGCAGATGAAGGAGCAAGATAAAAACCCACCAGACCTAAAAAATGAAGAGGAAATAGGCAGTCTCCCTCAAAAAGAATTCAGAATAATGATAGTAAAGATGATCCAAAATCTTGGAAATAGAGTAGAGAAAATGCAAGAAACATTTAACAAGGACTTAGAAGAACTAAAGACGAAACAAGCAACGAAGAACAACACAATAAATGAAATTAAAAGTACTCTAGAAGGCATCAATAGCAGAATAACTGAGGCAGAAGAACAGATAAGTGACCTGGGAGATAAAATAGTGGAAATAACTACTAATAACTGATCAAGTCCAGGAAGCACAGAGAGTCCCATACAGGATAAATCCAAGGAGAAACACGCCAAGACATATATTAATCAAACTGTCAAAAATTAAATACAGGAAAACAAAAGCAGCAAGGGGAAAACAACAAATAAAACACACAAGGGAATCCCCATAAAGTTAACAGCTGATCTTTCAGCAGAAACTGCAAGCCAGACAGGAGTGGCAGGACATATTTAAAGTGATGAAAGAGAAAAACCTACAACCAAGATTACTCTACCTAGCAAGGATCTCATTCAGATTTGATGGAGAAATTAAAACCTTCACAGACAAGCAAAAGCTGAGAGAGTTCAGAACCACCAAACCAGTTTTACAACAAATGCTAAAGGAACTTCTCTAGGCAAGAAACACAAGAAAAGGACAAGACCTACAATAACAAACGCAAAACAATTAAGAAAATGGTAATAGGAACATACATATCGATAATTACCTTAAATGTGAATGGATTAAATGCTTCCAGCAAAAGACACAGACTGGCTGAATGGATACAATAAGAAGACCCATATATATGCTGTCTACAAGGGACCCAGTTCAGACCTAGAGACACATACAGACTGAAAGTGAGGGGATGGAAAAAGATATTCCATGCAAATGGAAACCAAAAGAAGCTGGAGTAGCAATTCTCATATCAGACAAAATAGACTTTAAAATAAAGACTATTAGAGTAGACAAAGAAGGACACTACATAATGATCAAGGGATTGATCCACGAAGAAGATAGAACAATTGTAAATATTTATGCACCCAACATAAGAGCGCACCTCAATACATAAGGCAAATACTAACAGCCATAAAGGGGGAAATCGACAGTAACACATTCATAGTAGGGGACTTTAACACCCCACTTTCACCAATGGACAGATCATCCAAAATGAAAATAAATAAGGAAACACAAGCTTTAAATGATACATTAAACAAGATGGACTTAATTGATATTTATAGAACATTCCATCCAAAAACAACAGAATACACATTTTTCTGAAGTGCTCATGGAACATTCTCCAGGATAGATCATATCTTGGGTCACAAATGAAGTCTTGGTAAATTTAAGAAAATTGAAATTGTATCAAGTATCTTTTCCAACCACAATGCCATGAGACTAGATATCAATTACAGGAAAAGATCTGTAAAAAATACAAACACATGGAGGCTAAACAATACACTACTTAATAACGAAGTGATCACTGAAGAAATCAGAGAGGACATCAAAAAATACCTAGAAACAAATGACAATGGAGACAAGACGACCCAGAACATATGGGATGCAGCAAAAGCAGTTCTAAGAGGGAAGTTTATAGCAATACAATCCTACCTTAAGAAATAGGAAACATCTCGATTAAACAACCTAACCTTGCACCTAAAGCAATCAGAGAAAGAAGAACAAAAACACTCCAAAGTTAGCAGAAGGAAAGAAATAAATATCAGATCAGAAATAAATGAAAAAGAAATGAAGGAAATGATAGCAAAGATCAGTAAAACTAAAAGCTGGTTCTTTGAGAAGATAAACAAAATTGATTAACCATTAGCCAGACTCATCAAGAAAAAAAGGGAGAAGACTCAAATCAATAGAATTAGAAATGAAAAAGGAGAACTAACAACTGACACTGTAGAAATACAAAGGATCATGAGAGATTACTACAAGCAACTCTATGCCAAAAAAATGGAAAACCTGGAAGAAATAGACAAATTCTTAGAAATGCACAACCTGCCAAGACTGAATCAGGAAGAAATAGAAAATATGAACAGACCAATCACAAGCACTGAAATTGAAACTGTGATTAAAAATCTTCCAACAAACAAAAGCCCAGGACCAGATGGCTTCACAGGCGAATTGTATCAAACATTTAGAGAAGAGCTAACACCTATCCTTCTCAAAGTCTTCCAAAATATAGCAGAGGGAGGAACACCCCAAACTCATTCTACGAGGCCACCATCACCCTGATACCAAAACCAGACAAGGATGTCACAAATAAAGAAAACTATAGGCCAGTATCACTGATGAACAGAGATGCAAAAATCCTCAACAAAATACTAGCAAACAGAATCCAACAGCACATTAAAAGGATCATACACCATTATAAAGTGGGGTTTATTCCAGGAATGCAAGGATTCTTGAGTATGCGCAAATCAATCAATGTGATACACCATATTAACAAATTGAAGGAGAAAAACTATATGGTCATCTTAATAGATGCAGAGAAAGCTTTTGACAAAATTCAACACCCATTTATGATAAAAACTCTCTCGAAAGTAGGGATAGAGGGAACTTTCCTCAACAAAATAAAGGCCGTATATGACAAACCCACAGCCAACATCATCCTCAATGGTGAAAAACTGAAACCATTTCTACTAAGATCAGGAACAAGACAAGGTTGTCCACTCTCACCACTCTTATTCAACATAGTTTTGGAAGTTTTAGCCACAGCAATTAGAGAAGAAAAGGAAATAAAAGGAATCCAAATCGGAAAAGAAGAAGTAAACCTGTCACTGTTTACAGATGATATGATACTATACATAGAGAATCCTAAAGATGCTACCAGAAAACTACTAGAGCTAATCAATGAATTTGGTAAAGTAGCAGGATACAAAATTAATGCACAGAAATCTCTGGCATTCCTATACACCAATGATGAGAAATCTGAAAGTGAAATGAAGAAAACACTCCCATTTACCATTGGAACAAAAAGAATAAAATATCTAGGAATAAACCTACCTAAGAAGACAAAAGACCTGTATGCAGAAAATTATAAGACACTGATGAAAGAAATTAAAGATGAAACAAATAGATGGAGAGATATACCATGTTCTTGGATTGGAAGAATCAACATTGTGAAAATGACTCTACTACCCAAAGCAATCTACAAATTCAATGCAATCCCTCTGAAACTACCACTGGCATTTTTCACAGAACTAGAACAAAAAATTTCACAATTTGTATGGAAACACAAATGACCCTGAATAGCCAAAGCAATCTTGAGAATGAAAAACGGAGCTGGAGGAATCAGGCTCCCTGACTTCTGACTATACTACAAAGCTACAATAATCAAGACAGTATGGTACTGGCACAAAAAACAGAAATATAGATCAATGGAACAGGATAGAAAGCCCAGAGATAAACCCACACACATATGGTCACCTTATCTTTGATAAAGGAGGCAGGAATGTACAGTGGAGAAAGGACAGCCTCTTCAATAAGTGGTGCTGGGAAAACTGGACAGGTACATGTAAAAGTATGAGATTAGAACACTCTCTAACACCATACACAAAAATAATCTCCAAATGGATTAGAGACCTCAATGTAAGGCCTCTAAGGCCAAATTCTTAGAGGAAAACATAGGCAGAACACTCTATGACATAAATCAGAGCAAGATCCTTTTTGACCCTCCTCCTAGAGAAATGGAGATAAAAACAAAAATAAACAAATGGGACCTAATGGAACTTAAAAGCTTTTGCACAGCAAAGGAAACCATAAACAAGACCAAAAGAGAACCCTCAGAATGGGAGAAAATACTTGCAAATGAAGCAACTGACAAAGGATTAATCTCCAAAATTTACAAGCAGCTCATGCAGCTCAATAATAAAAAAACAAACAACCCAATCCAAAAATGGGCAGAAGACCTAAATAGACATTTCTCCACAGAAGATATACAGATGCCAACAAACACATGAAAGAATGCTCAACATCATTAATCATTAGAGAAATGCAAATCAAAACTACAATGAGATATCATCTCACACCAGTCAGAATGGCCATCATCAAAAAATGTAGAAACAATAAATGTTGGAGAGGATGTGGAGAAAAGGGAACACTCTTGCACTGCTGGTGGGAATGTGAATTGGTACAGCCACTATGGAGAACAGTATGGAAGTTCCTTAAAAAACTTCAAATAGAACTACCGTATGACCCAGCGGTCCCACTACTGGGCATATACCCTGAGAAAACCATAAATGAAAAAGAGTCATGTACCAAAATGTTCATTGCAGCTCTATTTACAATAGCCAGGAGATGGAAACAACCTAAGTATCCATCAACAGATGAATGGATAAAGAAGATGTGGCACATATATACAATGGAATATTACTCAGCCATAAAAAGAAACGAAATTGAGCTATTTGTAATGAGGTGGATGGACCTAGAGTCTGTCATACAGAGTGAAGTAAGTCAGAAAGAGAAAGACAAATATCATATGCTAACACATATATATGGAATCTAAGAAAAAAAGAAAAATGTCATGAAGAACCTAGGGGTAAGATGGGAATAAAGAACCAGACCTACTATAGAATGGACTTGAGGATATGGGGAGGAGGAAAGTGTAACCTGTGACAAAGCGAAAGAGTGGCATGGACATATATACACTACCAAATGTAAAACAGATAGCTTGTGGGAAGCAGCTGCATAGCACAGGGAGATCAGCTCAGTGCTTTGTGACCACCTAGAGGGGTGGGATAGGGAGGGTGGGAGGGAGGGAGATGCAAGAGGGTAGAGATATGGGAATATATGTATATGTATAACTGGTTCACTTTGTTATAAAGCAGAAACTAACACACCATTGTAAAGCAATTACACTCCAATAAAGATGTAAAAAAAAAAAAAAAAGATTCAGTGTCATGGCATAACTCCCAAATGTCCAAGTGTTTATTGAAATTCACTCATTATAGCAAGATCAAGGAAGATCTCAAACTGAATGATAAAAGACAATCAATAGATTCCAACACTGAGATATCAGAGGTGTTAGAATTATCTGACAAAGAATTTAAAGCAGTCATAAAAATGCTTCAAGGAGCCATTCTGAACATGCTTGAAACAAATAAATAAAATGTCTCAGCAAAGAAATAGAAGATTTAAAGAAGAGCCAAATGGAAGTTTTGGAATTAAAAAATATAATAACCATAATTAAAAACTTACTGGATAGACTCAACAGTGGAAGGGAAGGGAGAGAGAAAAGAGTCATTGAATTAAAAGAACAATAGAAATGACCCAATATGCAAAAACAGAAAATAGACTAAAAAAGAAAAAGTTAAATGGAGCCTTAGGAACCTGTGGTTCTATAACAAAATATTTAACATTTATGTCATTGGAGTCTCATAAAGGGAGAAGAAAGAGGGCAGGGCTGAAAAACTGCTCAAAGAAATAATGGCTGAAAACTTCCCCACTTTGGAAAAGTATTTGGAAAAGTATTCAAGAGAGCTAAGTGACAGAAAAAAACACAAATCCAGAGTCCGATTAGAATATAGGCAAAAGTCATGAACAGGCATTTCACCAGAGATGATATATGATGCCAAATAAGCAGAAGGAAAGATGTTCAATGTTATTAGCTATTAAGGAGGTACAATTTAAGACCACAACGAGCTATTACTATACATCTATGGAATAGTGGTAGTAATAACACCAAAAGCTGATGATAAGTTTGTGGAGAAACTGGATTTACTCATACATTGCTGATGAGAATATAAAATGGTACAGCTACTTTAGAAAACATTTTAGTAGTTTCTTAAAAAACTAAACATGCAACTAACATACAACCCAGAAATTGCACTCTTGGGCATTTATCCTAGAGAAATGAAGACTTTTATTTACATCAAAACCTGTACATGAATGTCTATAGCAGCATAATAACCAAAAACTGGAAATAGCTCAGGTATCCTATAAGGAGTGAATGATTAAGCAAACTGTAGTATATCTTTACCATGGCTTGCTATTCAGCAATGAAAAGGAACTGATACATTACTGATACATGAAAGAACTTCTACTGATACATGAAAACTGATACATGAAAGAACTTCACTACTGATACATGAAAGAACTTCAGTGAATCTCTGTAGGAATTATGCCAAATGAAGAAAAAGACAATCCCTAAATGTTATGTACTATATAATTCCACTTACATGATGTTATTGAAAGGACAAAATTATAGATATGCAGAAGAAATTGTTGGTTTCCAGGAGTTAAGGAGGGAATGGGGCAGAAGGAGGTGGGTGTGGCTATGAAAGTGCAATAGGAGAAGTCCTGTGATGATGGAAATATTCTATATCTTAGCTATCAATCTCAATATCCTAGTTGTGATACTGTACTATAGTTTTGCAAGATGTTACGATTAAGGGGAAACAATAAGGGGAAAGCATACCTTTACATGGGATCCCTATGTATTATTTCTTGCAAATGCATGTGAATCTACAATGATCTCAAAATGAAAAGTTTCAATAAAAAAAGCAAAACAAAACAAGTGTGGCTTAATGTTATAGACCCAAAGTGGAAGTCTAGAACATTTAACTACAGGGCTGAGTCAGGACATCTGGATTCTATGGTCAGATACGTTTCCCTCTCACTGAATGACTCTGTACAAATAATTTCATTTATTCATTTGCTTAATAAGTATTTTCAGCGTTCCTTCTATGAGGCAGGTTCTGGATTACTTACTGGAAATCATTCACTTCCCTGGCCTCAATTTTTTTACTTTTAAAGGGAGTGTTGGACTCTAAATTCTCTTCTAAATTTATGAGTCAAAAATTCAAAGGTGGGCTTCCCTGGTGGCGCAGTGGTTGAGAGTTCGCCTGCCGATGCAGGGGATACGGGTTCATGCCCCGGTCCGGGAAGATCCCACATGCCGCGGAGCGGCTGGGCCCATGAGCCATGGACGCTGAGCCTGCGCGTCCAGAGCCTGTTGCTCCGCAACGGGAGAGGCCACAACAGTGAGAGGCCCACATACCGCAAAAAAATAAAATAAAATAAAATAAAATTCAAAGGTCTTCAAGATGATCTAGTAGCTAAGAATCATTATTAAGCATTGATGGTAATTTATATTAATATTTGAATTACAACTTGCTTTATAAAATTTAGAGATTAATTTAGCGATTGACTCCATACCTCTTCATTTACCCAATGCCTAGCAAAATAGCTTTTCATGTAATAGATGTTCACTTAAGTTTTTATTGATGCCTCATTTGATGACTTTATCACTGGGTCAGTAATTTAGGAAAGAGGCTTCATAAAACAATTACCATTCTCAAATGCACACAAAACTTAAATGCCATATTTTAAAATCTCTTTTTATGCTATAGCCCACCAGCTGTTTTAATGAAATCAGGTAGTGTTTAAATGTTGCATATTAGAAGTTTATGCAATTCAGCTCAAATCCATTTTAAAATTAGTCATTTTTAATTAATCTTATCATAGCTATGCAACTATACAGCAAATACAAGAATCCCTATTATAGAAGATAGGACCCTAGAGAGACCATTAAGCTGCAGTGATAGCTTATTGGTCTGAAAATTGAATATGTGATACCTAAAGAGACCCGGAAATGCTTAGAGAGCTGTCAGTCCCCTAGCTGGTTTTTCTCTGATTTTCAAAGTCAAATGTTTTCATAGTTCTAGGTATATTTGTAAAATATAGGCTGTTGTAATTTTTGAAAATGATATAATGGATGTCTTTCATGGCTCTTAGATTCCTGGTGAAATTGTAGAACTAGTATCTTTTTAGGAGGCAAAGAAAGACAAGTTGGTTTAGTTTGGTCTTGGCTTTATTTGCCCTTTTCTTCCAACTCTAAATTTGTCCTGAGTAGTTAAAAACAGATGCCACGTGGTCTCTGAATTAAGATGCTAGGCTATACTCAAAGTAGTCCCTAGTGCTCATACAGTGTCAACAGACTCATTCTAGGTAATGTTATAATGCTTATTTACTTGTTTTTAGAGTTCATTGAAGGTCAGAGGCAGAAAAACACAAGAAGAAATTGTTCTGACAATAGTCAGAATGGTCAGAAAGCTTTTTAGCAGTTTGGGGAAAATCATCACAAGAGAGTTGAGTGTATTACTTCAGTCTCACTTAAGTTTTACTTGTTGGTAGACCTTAGGCCTGATATTTTAAACAGTTTCCTCTAAGTCTGCTCCGTCAATAGCCCCTTGTGTGAAACGGCAGAACCTCAGCTATCCTCCTTCTTTGCTTTCCTCTAGGATGCCTTGGAGGTGGCGCTGGGTGGGAGGGAGGAGTTAGCCACATTTGAAATCAACCGCGTGGACCTCTTGGCTTCTCTGCTCCAAGTGCTTCTCTTGACACTCTGCTTTTAGCCAGTACTTGCTGTTGCTCTATTGACCGTCACTGATGCTGCCTACTCTCACCTTCTGAGATACTAATTACAGTTAGACAATTGGTCTCCCTATCCATGGGCTGCTGACCATGCTGTAGCCCACAGTATTTTATAGTCATGCAATTCTGTAAGTCAAGGGATGTGACCAAATCCACTGTAGTGAGAATTCCCAGGGCTGAGGAAAAGAAGCTACAAAATTTGATTCCGGGGGGCAGGCCTCACTTCAGATATCATAGTCCCCAAACTTTTCCAAACAAAATATTGATTAGCCTCATGAAAATAGGAGAACCGTAAAGTAAACAGATACTGTTGAAGTGTGTCATCTAATTGCATTTGCTACTGTGTATGAGTCACAGGTCTGACCTAGACAGGGCCATTAGACATATTGAGAAAAAAAAAAAAAATCTCAAATACTGTAAAAAGCCAGAGACCCTTTAGTGAAGAGGGAAATGGTCCTTTCCATCTCAAATTTTCTTGGAGGTATCGCAATGTTACCACATAATACTGTCAATACTGCAATATAGGTATTACAGTAAAAAATCAATAAATACTTAAATTTTGTTTCTCACTCTTTTTTACAGTCACAAAAGGAGATAATATTTTCTAGGATAAATTCCAATTAAAATACATTGTTCCTAAAAGTGTAAGCTTCACATCTCTGGAAATTTGCATGGAAATTTCCCATTCTCTGATGCTGATGCATAGAAATGAGATGCCATTGAAAACCATGCTGTTGAAATAAAGGATATCTAAGTACTTTAAATTACAGTAATTTTAATAATATTTATTGAGAGCCTACTAAGTGTCAGGCTCAGTATTAGGTCTCTAACAGACATTATTCCAAATATAACAATTCAGTAGCATGATGAGTTAACTGAGGTTCAGAAGGGTAGAGTGAGTGACCAAAGTTATCATTGAACAGACAAAATTTGAACCCAGTTTTGTCTGGCCCCCAAACCTTATCTTTGTTCCCCTCACAACACTGTAATACTAGGTTCCTCTTGACTAGCCTACTTGCTAAAGTCTGGGACTTATGAGAGATGGTTAGAATGATTATGAGTCTCTCTCTCATCATTTTCTGGGAGAAAGGAACATGTGTGGTGAACAGGTAGAGACCTATTTGCTCATTAAAGGTCTGGAGATGGACAGCTATACTTCTATGGAATTTCTTGTTCTGCCCCAGAGCAAAATAGTTTTCTGTTGGTAACAAAATTTGTCTTCAAAAAAGTGTCATTGTGTTAACACTATTGCCAGCCACGTACAAGCTAGACCATGGACAAATCAAAGAGCCTCAAGTGTTTGGCCGTTATTGTCCGCCTGTCTTTGTCTGAAGGGAACTGAAGGAGGCAGAAAAGATCTGACAGTCAACCCCACCTCTCTTAACATTGTACATAAAAGAACACAGAGTAGGGTTCAACACACTGAGTGTGCCCAGAGCAGAGTGGCTTGGAAGATGGAAAGTCCTAAAACTCTACCAAGCATTAAGGACCTGGAAATCTCTCGTTGAGGAACAGAGAAAGGATAGAGACATCCCTTGAATCATCTTCCGATAATGAAAAACTGCCATTTTGAAAGGCTTAGACTTTCTTTCTGTGCTCTAAGAGGACAAAACTAGAGTGGAAATTATAAGAAGGAACATTTCTTCTCTCCATAAGAATGAATTTCCTAACAACTTAGCTATATAAAATTTGCATGGGCTGACTCATAGGTAGTCAGCTCCTTACCACTGAAGGTGTTTGTGCTTTTATATGGGACTGTTATTACTTGGGCTTCAGTGACTTCAAAGTAGATTTTAATTTTTTTGTAAGTGTAACTCTTGACACCCCCGCCACCCCACATAAAATATGTCCTGGAAGGAATTCCAGTATATAAATCAGGTCAACAACGTTCTTCTCAGGTTGGACTGGGGCTAAAGCACCAGTGAGGAATCCCAGGGTTCCATGGAACACTGCTTGAAAATCATTAAATATTAAGCTTTGGTTGAGGACTAGGTATCTCTGAGACATTTTCCCGTCTGAGAATATATGAATAAATGGAAACTTCACCTATAGTAATAGTGAGTCACCCGCCTGAATTTGAAGAAGACAACCTTAAATATTCAGTCTCTTTCTCTCACCTTTCCCTATTTCTTAATGGAGCTGAAGGAGACCAATGAGAAGATAATCAATCATGAAGATTTTATTTAATTCCACCCTTCTTGCCATTTTCCATCCTCTCACCCCCTTCTTTTTTTTTTTTTTTTTAACATCTTTATTGGAGTGTAATTGCTTTACAATGGTGTGCTGGTTTCTGCTGTATAACAAAGTGAATCAGCTATACATATACATATATCCCCATATCTCCTCCCTCTGCGTCTCCCTCCCACCCTCCCTATCCCACCCCTCTAGGTGGTCACAAAGCACTGAGCTGATCTCCCTGTGCTATGCGGCTGCTTCCCACTAGCTATCTATTTTACATTTGGTAGTGTATATGTGTCGATGACACTCTCTCACTTCGTCCCAGCTTACCCTTCCCCCTCCCCGTGTCCTCAAGTCCATTCTCTACGTCTGTGTCTTTATTCCTGTCCTGCCCCTAGGTTCTTCAGAACCATTTTTTTTTTTAGATTCCATATATATGTGTTAGCATACGGTATTTGTTTTTCTCTTTCTGACTTACTTCACTCTGTATGACAGACTCACTACAAATAATTCAATTTCATTTCTTTTTATGGCTGAGTAATATTCCATTGTATATATGTGCCACATCTTCTTTATCCATTCATCTGTCGATGGACACTTAGGTTGCTTCCATGTCCTGGCTATTGTAAATAGTGCTGTGATGAACATTGTGGTACATGACTCTTTTTGAATTATCTCTCACCCCCTTCTTACTAGGAGAAGAAACAAGGGGAATAAATAGATGAGAAGAAAATAGGGAGCTTTTTGGCCATTAGTGCACTAGAGCCTGGCTTCCATACTTCTTCAGAACTTTATTCCATGCTACAAATTTTATCTTGAAAAAGTTCTGTTTTGCATTACCTTTACTATGGAATTTTGAAAAGTTTCCCATTACCTTTTTTTTTTTTTTTTTGCGGTACGCAGGCCTTTCACTGTTGTGGCCTCTCCTGTTGTGGAGCACAGGCTCCGGACACACAGGCTCAGCGGCTATGACAGGCCTAGCCGCTCCGTGGCATGTGGGATCTTCCCGGACCAGGACATGAACCCGTGTCCCCTGCATTGGCAGGCGGACACTCAACCACTGCGCCACCAGGCAAGCCCCCATTACCTTTTAAAATTGAGGCTGAGTAAGGACTTTTTGTTCAGGGTGGAGGAAACCACGTCTTTTAAAATTTATTTCACCTAAATGACAGTTGTACAACTACTGCATTTCATTAAATCAGCCTCTCAAAGGACTTTATTTACTTCCAGGTGTCATCTCTAAATTATATATCTTCAAGGATTCTCATCAGCTGCCTTCCCTAAAGCTCCATGATGCCCCTTAAGTTGAACTATAATAAAAAAAAAATGACAGATTGGAATTGGAATTTTATTTTCAGCTTGGGTTAACTCAAGAGTTCTTCTGAGAACATGAGACAGTAGGTGAAATTGAAATCTCAGTACCTGCCAGAACTTAAGTTGCTTTGTCAAGTAATGTTTAATTCTCCACAGTGTGATTGGCTTCCTGCTTTTCCCCAAAGTAAAACCGGTCTACAAATTAAGTTTTTAAAATCCTGTGTTATTAATTCATATTTTTATGAATACTTAAAGCATTTCTGGATATATAAAACCACACTATGATATTTTACTAGAAGAAACCTTACTCTATGTCTTGGCAAATAACATTTTCCAAGTAGAATTCCAAGTAGGAAATAATACAAACCTGATCTACATTTATTGATTAATGAGTATTTATTTATATTAATTGAGTGTGTTGAAACTAGGCATTGGGACATATCTCCTACCTAATGGAGATTAATAAATGATTGTTTTATTAAAACTGGGATTTTATGCATATATACATACATACATGCATATATATGTCAACCAAAAAAGGAATTGATTCATTCATTAACCAGATAGAAGCTGGATAAACACGATTTCTAGGTCCTTCATTCTAGGAAATACTTTTTCTCCTCCCTACATATCAGGAGTGTTGACTTGTATTTATTTACACACTTAGGATGATCCAGTAGATTATCATCCAGTGGAGATTGTTCCTATAACCTGGGCATAATGTCATAATAGTTATTTGCATGTAATAATTTGTATGCATTATCTAATTTAACTCTCAGAATAATTGTAGTAAATCCTATCATTTGTCCCCATTTTAAGGATGAGTAAACAGAGGATCAGTGGTCGTAGTCTTGCCCCAAATTGAAAACCAACAGTGTCAGAGTTAGCTCTGCTTGGTTCCAAAGCCCAAATTATTTTCACTGTGCTACACTGTTCATGCTGCCATTCTCATGCCTTTGTGATCAGACAGGACCTCATAACTGAGCAGTTGTAAGTGTTATTCAAATTGTGGCTATACTACTAGAGGGCAAAATTCAAGAGGGACTATAAAATAGCTCTGTTGAGTAAGAAATCAACCCACGTTCAGAGTATTTCAGAGGGCAATCCTATGTTGCTTAGTAGCCTGTAGAATAATCTGCTTTGAATGTTTTCTGGTGGTGGTAAAAAAAAAAAAAAGGCAGAAACTACTCCATTCCTAGAGTGTTAATGGAAGAATTTGCTTGACATGTTTTGCTAGAGTTTGTTCAATTCCAAGGGAGCTCCCAGAATCTAGGAAGTAACATTCTGTTCTAGCTAACAGACAGCAGTGCTTCCAGATTGCTTGTAGAAGGCTCCTGATTACCTCCAAGCCACACAACTACTTTCGAGGACTAATGTTTAATCTTTTGGAAAGAACATCACAGAGTGGAGTTGTCAGCACCTGCTAGTAAAATTCTACACTTCAAAACATTGGAAAATATCTCCATATTGACATAACAAGGATTTTGTCTCTGAATCCTATATAATTTATCAACTTAACTTAGTACAGTTAGTGCAAATTATTCCTTATGGATGGGACTTAATTCATAAATTATTGGTTTGAATGATGAGAGACTGATGTTGTTTTGTGTTAAGTTGCATGTTTGCCAGTCAATATAGCAAATTGTGCAAATCATTCACTATGGCCCCATGCAACTTTCAAGTAGACAAGGAATAGAAGAAAGGAAACTTAGGACTGGAGTGGAAAAATATTTTGAGCAATAGCGTTTTCCAGGTTCTGATTTTGAAAGTTGCCTTTCTGCAAGGACTGAAGCTTTGAAGCCAATTAAAACTATATATAACTCAACCAAATTTTCCCCCTCACCCCTGCTTCAAATTAAAGGGAATTTGCATCTTAACTATAATTAAAATTCCATCTGAAAAACAAAAAAAAAAAAACTGGGCTTCCCTGGTGGCGCAGTGGTTGAGAGTCCGCCTGCCGATGCAGGGGACACAGGTTCGTGTCTCTGTTCATGCTGCCACTTACATAAATTCCTCTCCTCCTTAAGTCCTGACGCACTACTTTCTCTAAAAGGCCTTCCTTAATAGTCAAAATTAATATGCCCTTGTTTGGATTCTTCCTTCAGTTAAGTGTACCATATGTCACTGTCCCATATTGGAGTAAGTTACATTATATGGTGGTTTTCCTCACCGATTGTAAACTCTTTGAAGGTCAGTCATTTGTCTCATCCAACTGGAGGCTCCCCACAGATTTCTATTGGTTTTAAATGAGACAAAGACAAGGGCAAAATGTGGAATAATTGAATAGAAAGAGAGACCTGACATTTTTTGCTTGGGCGTGAATGGAAGAATTTTGTAGAAGAGAATCCACGTAGTGTTGCTTTCCTCTACTTCCAACATCCTTGAAAATAAAATCCCTTCTCTATTTGCTTTCTGAAAATAAATGTTGGGGGGCTACCCTGGTGGCGCAGTGGTTGGGAGTCTGCCTGCCGGTGCGGGGGACGCGGGTTCGTGCCCCGGTCCAGGAGAGTCCCACATGCCGCGGAGCGGCTGGGCCCGTGGGCCATGGCCGCTGGGCCTGCACGTCCGGAGCCTGTGCTCCGTGTCGGGAGAGGCCACGGCGGTGAGACGCCCGCGTACCGCAAAAAAAAAAAAAAAAAATGTTGGGAAGCTTTATCTTTGTGAATGAAATTTAATTAGGTCCTAGTAATTTCTTGGAAGAGGCAAGCATTTACTAGGTCTCCTGATACTGCCTAGTATTTGGGTCCCTCGTGCAGTCATACTCAGGGCCCCAGTGAGAACACCATTGTGCTTCTAGATAATTGGATCCATGTTCAAAGTTCGACATACTTGCCCAGAGAGGACAGGCTTAAAGTGAGAGGCAAAGTTTAAAATAGTAAAAGTGGAAGGAGTAAATTAGGAGGACATTTTTTTTAAGTTGTTAATTGAATCATTAAAAATGCCATTTTGAAACAGGGCAGGTAGCATGTATTAATTGAAAACATTAATAAAGCAATGTTACAGCACCTCTTTTAGCGGTGAGTGTTGAGAGCTGTTAACAGAATTTCACAAGTGGGAGAGTCACCCACAATGCATTCAGTGATCATTTTAATGCTTGCTATGTGCCCGGCACTGTCTTGAGCTTGAAGAAACCTTATGCTAAAAAAGGTTGAGATCTGTTTTAGGAGACAGACAATAAAAAATCGAGGGGTGTGTATAGAGCTCCAAAAGCACAGAAGAGGGAGCAAATAACTCTCCCTAAAGAAGTCTGAAAAGGCTTTCTCTAGGAGGTGGTATCTAAGTTTTGTTTTGAAGAATACATTTGTCTGGCAAAAAATGTGGAGCAGAGCATTTCATGCAGAAGGTACAGCCTATGCACAGATATGGAGTTGTCAAAGGGCATGTGAGCATTCGGTAACATTGAATGATCCAGTGCAGTTAGATGCAGGGTAGGTGGTGGTATTTATGGGGAAGTGAAACTGGGCCTGTAAGGTAGGGAGTGGTGGGTGAAGGGTCTTTTATGCTGTGACAAGAAGTCTGAACATTATTACAAGAGTAATCTAACTATATGTCATCATACGTTATAAGGAATTTTCATTATTTTAGTCCTCTGGGACTAAATTCACAAGCACGAAAACAACAGTCTAAATCAAAAGGAATTGTCAATGCTTAAGGCTAGAGTCACCCTCAAACAAATACCTAGCAGAATTGTTGAGGATGAAATCATTCAAGTCCTGTCCCTGAGCAGGTTTGGCATTCTCTTCCACTTTCCCCTGTGAGTACAAATTGTAAACTTTCAGGGAAATTACTTCTGCAGTTAAAATGAGAGAATCAATTAGTGCTAAAATATTTAAACCTGAATAATTGCTTATCACTAGTCATTGTGGACTTTGGGAACTTTTACAGAGCTAAACTAAGGACTCTGAAAGTTCATGAAGATTCCCTGAAGATTTTCCCATGTTTAAGCCTTTTGGGTCTTTACAACTGCAAGTCTTAAGTGGGAGAAGAACAGTGACTGCCTTTAGTGGCTGACTAGAATAACCAAATATATCTCAGATGTAATAAAAAAAAAAAGCTGTGTGAAGCTCTTAATTTCTCCTTTTACTATGGAAACGGGCCACATCTCTTACCACAATGAATTGATATGCTGGGAATGAGCAGCTCAGTTAGCAACTACAGCCTCCAGTGGGAGATCAGTAACTTCTCAAAAAATCTTTGTTCAGTGTCTTTTTTTCCTCCAGCCCTTTGGCTAAACAGACAAATATTACAATCATTTTTCCCCTCCCTCTTTGTCGTTCTTCATGGGTCTTTATGTGTGTGTGTGATCTATTGATTATAACATGGACTATTTATCTCATGATTCTAGTAGACAAAACAGGAGGATTTGGGGCAAGGTTAGAAGTTGTCTCTCCTGATTTTTCTATTTCAGTTTCACTTAAGGAATCATAGGTGTAGGTGCAGATTTGAAAAATAGAATTAAGAGTTTGAAACACAGATTTTACCAGCCCTTTCCCTTTGGACCTCCTTTCTGTCCCAAAGGAGGTGAGGCAGTATAGATTTTGAGACTTTTTAGCTCAGTCCCTTACCCAATTTGTGCAGAGATGAAATTAGTTTAAAAAAACAACTATGATGATAACAATTCTATATTTTTGAATATGATACTTAATAAATTTTTAAAAAATCTCACCAAGTGCAAAATTGATCAGAGAAGATGCATTCATAATTTGCAGGGAGTATACAAGGAAAGTAACTAATTTCCAAATATTCTCTTTTTTTCACCTTGGTAAGGGCTGGGTATAAGTAAGGGGGGATTTAAGCTTTTTCTTTGTAAAAGTCTATTCTTTTGAAGAAGCTGCAAGAACACTTTTTCATTCTCCATATGCTGAGCTGTGGAGGAGGCAAATGCTTAGCCCTGGGGGTGGGATCTTCAGTTTTCCATAACCTGTGGGAGGGAGTGTACTATTTGTGTTACTTTGTTTCCTGCAGTTCCTGGTTAATAGGGCCTTAGTTGTACTTAAATAGCATTATTCGATCAGTAAATATTAATTTTGGGTGATTACATCTTTTAGTGCATTCATAAAATGTCTAAAAATGATTATCACAGGATTCACTTTACTGCCAAGATTAAATTTACAACCAATGTCCTGATCAATTCAATTTAGCCAATATTTATTGAGTACCGCTTCTTTACTAGTGCTGGGTTTTAGACCAGTGAATTAAAAAAAGGCATCACCTGCAAGGAGGTCACATTCAAGGAAGAATTTTCCAAAAGAGCCAAACTATATGCTGCTAACTATATAGATATTTGGGGGAATAGAGATCCTAGAAGGCATTTTTGGCATATTTTGAGGCTGGTAATTAATGTTTTCTGGGGCCAAATCTAACTATCAGGTGGCATGTGCTAAGTGACAGCTACAAGCTAATATTAATATTAGGTTAATATTAGGTTTAAAAGAAAACCGTGGCTTGCAGAGGGTAGAGAATTCCAAATTCGCTTGATGAGGTCAGCACTACCCTAATACTAAAACCAGACAAAGACATTAGAAGAATAGAAAACTATATTGACAGAAAGATCATTGTTTGCCAGGGGACTAGGGTTGGAGGAGGGGATTGACCACTAAATGGCTTGAGGAATGTTTGGGGGCTTATGGAAATGCTCTATACTTTGAATGTAATGGTAGATTCATGGGTGCACATATCTGTCAAAACTCATCAAATTGTATAATTTAAATGTGTGCTGTTTATTATATGTAAATTATACCTCAATAAGGCTGGTTAAAACAAAACAAAAACACATCTGGCAAAAAAAAGAAAGAAAACTATGGCTTCCAAATATAGAAATTGGTGTTAGCCGTGTGTGATAAAACTTTTCCTCTAACTTCCTAAGTTTAGTGACTGGAGCATGCCAATTAAACTGGTTAACAACAGGTAAACAGGAGAAAAAATTTATTTGTATGCATATAGGAGCTTGCAAAAGAAGTAGCTCTTTAAATGGTTAAAGTTAGAGGCTTAGTAGGGGAAACTTCGTAGGGGAAAGGGAAGGGCGAGAAAAGGCTTTTAAGGGAAGGATAGATTCCTTTAGGAAAGTGAAATGGGTTCTTAGAAGAACAATTAAGCGATAAGAAGGTTTATGATGATGTTTGTGCAGATATGAGTGGTCTTTCTGCCTTCTTCAGGGTTATAAAACTCCCCAGAGTGCGGGATTTATGGTAGGTTCTCCTTCCTCTTAGGAGTAGAGCCACCCTAAAAAGATAATTTATGGCAGCCCCATTTCTCAGAAGTTGCTGCTTTTATTCAGATAAGGGAAGTTCCGGGAAGACTTCTTTCTGCATCTGTTGAATCTCAAATGTCTTCAGCTTAAAATAATCTTTATATTAACTATGGGGTTCCAACTCAGTCCCCATAATAGGAAGAAAAGGTTTTCTTTTGTTGTTGTTATTGTTGTTTGTTTGTTGGCAATTGAGGCTGGGATTCCTCTCAGGGAGAGGCCTGGTTTTATTTTGGGATACAAAGTAATGGGAGTGTTTGATATTGAAAATTCGTCCCTCCAAGCATAATCTAGACTTGCTATGAGTTGGGTAAATGGCTCTTCACCAGAGTTAATGATAATTATGAGTGTTTGGAATGAGCAGGGGCCCCAGGAGGAGTACGAGGAGCTCAACAGGGAGGAACTGGGGGCCCAGCAGTGGGGCAGAAATGAGACGCAAGTGGAGGAAGCGGTGACCGGGAAAACCATTCTGTGAGTGAGGATAGCCGAGGGACCTTGACAACAGTGTTGTCTGGTATTAATGTTGATTATTTAGATTTAAATTGTTGGCCAGGCTACACTTGCGAAAAAGTGACATAAATTTCCCAGCTCAACTTCCCAACTGGCATAAGCCTTCAGGATTATCTTCTACACGTAACATTAACTTGGTACACTACACAACATGTACGTTCTGAGACACTGAGAGACCGAGAAGTTTAATTTTCATTAACACATTCTGAATTTGCCACTATGAAAATTTAATAAGAAGACTTTATTTCAGCATACATGTAAATTGTGACATTTCGAAAATAAATTTTGGTTTTATTGATCTATAATATTAGGAGGTTATGGGCAGCCTAATCTTTTCAATGCTTATGTCGTTTAAATGACTTATCAGTGATATGATAGAGAATGACAGGATTGGGGTGGTGACCTACCAGGTCACGAGGACAGAGTAGGAATACACTCAGGAGGTAAGATGAAAGACAGAGATTGTTAACTCAACAGGTGCAGGAATGTGGACCCTGAGATACTAAAGAGAAAAGTAAGTCCTCTAAGACTCCCAAGGACTAGTGCTGGGACTAGTGCTGGAAATGTAAGCCAAATTTTAACTTCCATCCTAAAGGACAAGGAAATTCAGCAAGCTAAAAGATATGGGAAAGTCCAAGGCTGACAGCCAGGTTACGTATGACGCTAACGTGTAGTGCATAGTCATGAGGCTTTCCTCAAGCAGACCTGGAAGAGAAGAGTGATGTTTGCAAGTAAGATTCTGAAAACAGCCTGTGAGATCTTTATTAATTACCTCTCTTTGGCAGTGTGTTTAAGAAGATAGCTCTGGCTGCTAGGTAGAAGATGGATTATATGAGGTTAGAGTGGAATCAGGGACCCATTAGGAGGCTATTGCAAGTTCTATGTTGGAAACTGTGACAGATTAGAAGTTCATAGAAAGTCTTCTTTGCACAGCATACTTGAAAATACTGGACATTAAAAAAAATAAGGCTCATTGTCTTTAATGTATGGCTGACCTTGAGGAAAAATAATTGAATTCTTCCCAAGTCAGAAAGTAAATATGAATCTACAGGTTAAGCAGGCTCTGGAGTAGTAGTTGGCCCTGGTATTCTGTGTTGTCTGCCATTCTGACAGCCAGTGGTTTGGATTTTAATCAAGCCAAAGCATGGTAGGGGGTAATATTTGCAAATTGTGCACAAAGCTGGGAGTCTCAAGGAATAATGCCTTCATTGAGTGAACCAGGGAAAACCTACTCCCCCGCCCCCCGCAGAGAAGGGGTGACGGGACACTTATCTATATTGACTTTGGCTGTGGGTACAGCTGAAAATAAAAGTCTCCCTCACCCTGAGAATTGCTGATCATAGCCTACACTTGTGCAGGTTTAGTCTCTGAATTCCTCACAGCTTGGATGCCTTGAAACTCTGAAATCTAAAAGTTAGTGTTAGACTCCCAAGGTTCTGGAAAATGCATATACAAACTCTCCCAGGAGGAATGTATTTTAAAATCGAACCTCAAAAATTTCACAATAGTGTTATGAGCCCCAAATCCTAAAGATAGGAGAAAAGCTTGTATGAATCAACAGAAATAACAAACTACAGAGTCATATTGCATCAACTACAGATACTAGAAATGATTAAGTACAGATTATACAATAAGTATATTTAATTTTTAAAGAAATAGGACAATAGGAAGAAACGATGAACATTGATCTGGTAGGTTTGAAAAAGAACCAGCAACTTATACAGTCGTCCCTAGATATCCATAGGAGATTGGTTCCAGGGCCCCCTGCTGATCCCAAAATCCATGGATACTCATCTCATATATGAAAATGGTGTAGTATTTGCATATAACTTGCACACATCCTTCTGTATGATTTAAATAGTGTCTACATTACTTATAATAGCTAATACAATGTAAATACTATATAAATAGTTGCTGGCATGCAGAAAATTTAAGTTTTGCTTTTTGGAGCTTTCTGGAATTTATTTTTTTGAGTATTTTCAATCCATGGTTGGTTGACCTGTGGATGCAAAACCTTTGGATACAGGGGGCCTATTTTAAATCAAAGACGGTAATAATTGACATTAAAATCAAAAGATGATAAAAATGGTAGATTAGACATAACTGAAGGGGAAGATTAATGAACTGAAAGATGGAGCTAAAGAAATTGCATAGAGAGTAGCAAAGAGTTGGAAAATATAAAGGAGACTTTAAGAAACATGAAGGAGAATGAGAAGACCCAACATGAATCCAATCAGTGTTCCAGGAGATCATAGAGAAAATAGGATGAAGCATAAATTGAAAATTTCATTGGGATTTGGTTGAAGATATGGTTGTAGTTTTCCAAAAATGATGAATGGCTCCAATCTTCTGATTATGGAATGCCAGTGAGTCCCAAGCATAATAAAGGAAAAGAAATCCATATGTAGACATATAGGGACACTGGAGAACCCCAAAGCGAAAACAAGGTTATTGTAGAAGTCCAGGTGAGGTGGACTGTGGAGGTAACAGTGGAAGTGCAGACATGTGGGCAGATTCAGGCAATGTTCAAGCATTTAAATTGGTGTAATTTGCTAGTGGGATAGGTTTGGGGCACGAGGGGAAGTGGGAATCAGACGACTGCTGCAACTGGGCTGGTGATTGGTGGTGTGTTAACTAAGAAAGATAAGATGGGTTTTTTTGCCCCTTTTAGGGACTTGGCCCCTGCCCTGGAAATAGAGAAGGGAGAAAAAGCAGCTTGCCTTTCACATTGGTGTTCCTCAGGCCTAACTGGCCCACTTCTGTCCACAGAGCTCATTCCAGTCAGTCGATGTGAAAGGCAGTGAATAAGGCAGCAAAGCACAGCCTCTAGACAGTAGTATGGGGAGCTGTGGGGTTTATAGCTGGGAAAGTTTTTTGTTTTTTTTCAGGAAGCTCAGTCAATGTGACTTGAAGAGAGCCTGAAGCCAATGCCTTGAGTGAAAAGGTGACGTTTCTACCCCGGGCTCTTTTCTGAGACAGAAGGCAATTTTTGTTAGATTCCCACCTGGCTTTTTCTGTCACTTTATCCTTAGGCACGATCTTAATCTTGCATTGTTCAAGCCACTCAGTCACTGTCACTTCTCTTTGTTTCAGCGAGGTATTTTTTTCAGGGCTTTCTGGTTTTCCTCAAAATCTTTTCAAGGGCAAAGTTCTGTTATGAGCGTGGCTAAAGGAAGTAAGTGCTAGCTCCTGAGGACGCGGCTTGTCTTGGGCTTTCTAAGTTGGAAATACAGCTCTCCGGACATTTGGATTGTTCCTTATATTGCAGCTTGAATTAATAAAAGAGCAAATCATTTTGCAAAAACCTATAAGTAATTTTTTTCTGATTTCTAGTGACCGTGCCTTCCCAGCTTCTTCCTTATCCCTAAGTAAATCCTTGGTCCCCTTCAAAGGGTCTGGAGGTTGCTTTCTATAACCGCTCCAGGCCCACCTCCTGTTTTACCTCTGAGATTGCTTTGATCATCTCCAAATTCAGCCCGTTGACTCTGAACCTGAGTTTTAAAAATAAACTTTTAAATTTTAGAATAGTGTTAGATTCACAGAAAAGTTGCAAAAAGAGCTTAGGGAGTCTCCACCTTCCCCCATTCAGTTTCCCCTATTTTTTACATCTTAAGTTACTGTAGTTTACTTGCTGTAACTGAGAATGAACATTGATACATTACTATGAAGTGAACTCCACATGTTACTTTGGATTTCACCAGTTTTCCCAATAATGCCCTTTATCCATTAAGGATATCATTTAGTCATCTTGTCTCCATGGGCTCCTCTTGGCTCTGACAGTTTCTCAGCTTTCCTTGTTTTTGATGACCATGACAGTTTAGAGGAGTATTGGTCAGGTATTTCCTAATGTGTTCCTCAATTTGAAATTTTCTCATGTTTTTCTCATCATTAGTCTGGGGTTATAGGTCTTTGGAAGGAAGATTACAGAGGTAAAGGACCATTTTTTGTCACATCATATCAAGTGCATATACTACCAACATGACTTATCACTGTGGATGTTGACCTTGATCACCTGAGCTGGTTGTTTGGTTTAACCACTGTAAAGTTACTTTTCATTCTCTTTTCTTTAGAAGTAAGTGATTCGGTTCACCTACACTCAGAGAAGGGGGGAAGAGATTAAACTGCACATCTTGGAGGGGAAAGTATCATATAGGATCAAAATATGCCACCCCAAATACAGCACTTTGGTATATGAGTTATTTTGAGCTAAAGGCATTTGAGATTCAACAGGTGCAGAAAGAAGCCTTCCCAGAGCTTCCCTTATATCTGACTAAGAGAAGAAACTTCTGAGAAATGAGAATGGCCATAAATTCTCTCTTCTGGGGAAATTTTACGGCCAAGAGAAAGACAGGAAGCTGGTGTCAACATGGACCTGCAAAAGCAGCCCTCATCTCCCACTGGATTCCCGCACGTATTTACGTTACCGTGGTTTGCCACTCTTGGAAGCCTAAACTCTTTTCCTTTGTCTTGTCACTTCTCTACGAATGTATTGTCCTTTGCCAAGATGCTACATAAGTCCCAATTCTAACTACTTCTTTGAGTTACTCATTACTGAGTTTCTTTCATGTATACGCTTTCTCCATTTGTTAATAAACTTCTTGTTTTTCTTTTGTTAACTTGTCTTTTTTCAGTCTAGTTTGCAGAGTTCCAGTCCAAAAACTTAGGAGGGTAGAGGGAAAAAATGCTTTTCTTCCCTTATAGTTTCTACATAAATTATTTGGAAGTCTTCTGTAAGAAAGATTTGTCTCTTCTCCTACATTTATTTATTCAGTTCTTTATATAACTGGACCTGATTTTCATCCCCCTGCCTAGACTCCCTTGTTAGGCTGGACATTTTGTTCAGCCTACATCCCAGTTCCTCAGCCTGCTTTCCTTTGGGTACTGACTCTGTTTTCAATTCTGTATTTTCTTCAGACCTTACCTTGCCTGTTTTGGGGGCGGAGAGAGATGGATAAAAAAGAAAGGGAAGTGCCACGCTGTGGGGTGAAAAGGTGTAGAGGGAAGGAAGTATGGCTGGATCTAAGATGAGGTGACTGAAAATGCAGCGATGCAGGAAATTAGAGCAAGAGGTGACTGTGAGAATATATATTTCCAGAGAACTTGCAGAAAATGTGGAGAGAGCACCAGAATTTCCACACTTTAAGGTAAAAGGGGACTCTGGGAGGATTCTGTGAGCATCCAGGCGGCAGACATCCACCAGGTGGTTACATTTAAGGATAAGAAAATAGAATTATTGAGGCCTTGGAGATCAACTCATCAAGTTCCTAAAGATGAAGAATCTGTGAATCCGAGAGTTTTTGTGGATTGCCTAAGGTCAAAGTTGTTCCCAGCACAGCTAGAATTAGAAGAGAGGCTTCCAGATTCCCCATCTAATTCTTATTCCAGGATGCTGCAGCTGTTTCTGTGCAAGCTGAGGCTGATACTAATAGAGTGAGGTTTTCCATCCCCTTGGGAAGTTTGAGGCTATATTGAGAAATAGCCTCAATGGGATAGAAACAACTGAGAGAGGCTACGTTCCCTTTTTAGTGATTTAAATGTTAATACCTTGGCACCTCTCCAGGCAAGTGAGAGATTAGAAGGCAGCTGAGGAGCTGTGCCTATTCTGGGAAACCCCAGTCCCTGTGGTTGGTTAAGTGACTCTTTACAGTCCTTGAAGACAGGATTAGAGGTTTATAAGATATTCCTAATGGAACCCAACCATTCTTTCATCTTGTGTCAATGGCAATATTTCTTCCCTTCTCTCTAGACCAGTAGAGGCATCCTGTAAACTACTGTACTAGACATGCTTCTATTAAAAATCTGGACCTTTCTTTGGCAACAGTTATGCTCTAGCACAGATGCAGTTTAGACAGGTGCTCGGTAAACTTTTGTCTGTGCCAGAACTTCCTACTCCATTTTCTTCTGTGCCAGAGCTTCCCACTCCATTTTCTCAGACATCTTAGCTGCTATTGTTTCAACACCCAGCTTCTTAAAGCCACAACTTGTAATGGAAAACAAAACTAAGCAGTTAAAGATTGGTGATTTAGTTTACTTTCCCACAAACATCTGGGAATTTGGAACATCTGGATTATTTGGTTTGAAACTTTCAGTTTTCATCTGGTTTGGCGTTACGTATACTAATTGTGCTTTATTTACTTGGGAGCGTTTGCCAAGCCCTGTGTCCAGTGTCAGGCTGTGGCTGAAAGGAAGCTGCCAATAAACCAAATGTGGCAATGACCTTGGGTTTAGCAACTCATAGACGTTTGTAAAAGAACATTTGGAAAGCACTGAAAAATAAAAAGACGATGAAAATTGCCCATTTTTCTATTATTAGGTCACTGTTCATTTTAGTAATATTTTCTTGTCATCTTTTCTCTATATGTGGTCTTATTAAAATATGGTTCTTAAAATAAGAAATTATAAATTTCTTATCCATATTTTGTTTCCTTATTAACAAATCAGCACTTTTATGTTAATAAAATACTAAAATACTATTTTAGAAAATATTCATTTATTTATTTATTTGGCTGTGCCAGGTGTTAGTTGCGGCAGGGGATCTAATTCCTTGACCAGGGATCGAACACGGGCTCCCTGCACTAGGAGCACAGAGTCTTAGCCACTGGACCACCAGGAAAGTCCCTAAAATACTATTTTAATTACTGTATCATATGGCTACACTGTAATCTACTTAATTGATTTTCTACCTTTGGTTATTATATAGATGGTTTCTAATATTTGGCTGTATAAATAGCTTTTCTGCCTTAAAATTTTTCTGGATTTGGAATTTTTTATTCGTGACTGACTACCCAGAATCGAAATTGGTTGTCACTTTTTTTTTTTTTTTTTTTTTTTTTTACCGTACGCGGGCCTCTCACTGTTGTGGCCTCTCCCATTGTGGAGCACAGGCTCCGGACGCGCAGGCTCAGTGGCCATGGCTCATGGGCCTAGCCGCTCTGTGGCATGTGGGATCTTCCCGGACCGGGGCACGAACCCGTGTCCCCTGCATCGGCAGGCGGACTCTCAACCACTGCGCCACCAGGGAAGCCCCTGGCTGTCACTTTTTGAAAGGTTTCAGTTGGCCAGATCTTAAAGACTCATCTCTTCCAAATTTTTTCCATGAGGCCAAAATGAATACCTGAATTATGATAGTGATTCTCAAACTATTTCTTATTAGAAAATTTTAAAATAGCTATGTACTTCATCTTTTAAGCTACTTTTGTCTGCCCAAAAGTAAGATTATTATGTGATAAGTGATTTCCACTTATTTGTCTTCAAAGTATATTCTTCATCTCCTGTCTTCTCTCAAATTACCAGGATGGGCCAGACAACTCAAAGTCAGAGTTTGGGTCCATCAGCTTGAACTGCATGTTTTCTTGGTGCTGTTAGATTGGAAAGAGATCCAGACAGGGTGGTAAGTGGGGAAGGGGAGTTGGAGCTAAATTCCTTAGGGAGAAGCAAAGTTTAAGGTAGGGAAATTAGGTACATTGTCAGGTCAGCAGGGCAGGAGGACAGTGGTAGCTCCAGAATTTCTCCATAGAAGATGAGTAAACCAGAAGGACATTTTGTATTTCAATCAAAAAGAAGTTCAGAAAAATGGTACAGATGAACCGGTTTGCAGGGCGGAAATAGAGACACGATGTAGAGAACAAATGTATGTACACCAAGGGGGGAAAAGGGGGTGTGATGAATTGGGGGATTGGGATTGACATATATACACTAATATGTTTAAAATAGATAACTAATAAGAACCTGCTGTATAAAAAAAAAAAGTTCAGAGACAGGGCAGTTCTAAGATTGTACAACAGATCAGTGGTGTCACGTAGGATCCATGCTCTTTCTAATTTCTTAGTGTAACCATACCCAGCATGCTGGCTTTGTCTTTATGCTTGTCTACTCAAGGTCACAAGATGGCATCACATCCTTACCCAAAGGGGTCTCAAAGCTTCCAAAGACATCCACAAGCAGGAAGAAATAAAAAAGGTATCTTTTTTTTTTATCATAGAGAAAAATATTTTCTAGAAGCTCCTAGCTGTGTTGTCTTAAAATGCCAATGAATAGAACTGGATCTTGAGCCAATCACTGGCATGTAGACTTAGGCCCGTCAGAGTTCAATCTCTGGGGAAGGGCAAGTGGCCCATCTTTTCTGAGCACTTTGCTGTCCATTGCCTGCACAAAAGTGGGGTTCTTTTAGCAAAGATAGAAGGGTGACTTTGTTAGGGATACCTCAAACAGCATCAGCTACAGCCAGCATCCTGGTTAAAGGAGACCAAGGGATTTATTTATGTTGTTGGGTATAAAAATAAACATATTTCTTTCTTAAATTCTGGATTTCTTCTTTCTTGGGGTAACTTGTGTGTGTGAAAGGGGGAGGGTGATTAAAATTACGAGGAGCTAACGTTCTTTTGAAGCCACTCCATAGCTCCTCCACAGAAAGACTGAGAAACAAGCCCAACACTCAAAACTAGTTTAAGTAACACAGGAGAGGAGTAGACTTTGAAGTAAAATAAGGGGGTTTGGGGTAATTTCTATGAACAGTATTGGGGATTATATGACTTATCATAAGGGCTGTCTTCGGAAGTAGGCTACATCTGACTGATATAAAAGTTCAGAGTCAGGGCAGCCAGTAAACAACAAACAAGAGTGAGGAAGAGCAGTTCAGTTTTTCTCAGGTTGTTTGAAGTATTGGAACTAGTTTATGGAATTGTAGGAATTTGAGACCCCAGGGTAGAAATCATGAAAATCATAGACTTCTAGTTCTCTTGCGTGTTTCGCATCCCACTAAATAACTAAAGAGGCTTTCATGCTCACGTGACAGCTTATGAAATTGGGTTTATATAGTGGGATGCTTCTATTCGTTCTCTGAGCGTAGATGTCATCTCTTCTTGCAAGCTTGCCCTGATTTTCAAGGTGGTGATTAGTTCTTTTTCCGCGGAACCTCTTAGCTCCCTGTGCTCAGCACTGATAGCCTGCCGTCTGATGCAAGGAGCACATGGTAGTTACTATATGAATAATGGAGATTGAATTAACAAGCGGGTGAAATTAAAGAATGAATTGAATAAACAACAGCATGAAAAATATTTCCCTTTGTTCTTTCAGAGGAGTCATCAGAATAGAGTAGAAGATTTTAAAAATAAACATGTACAATAAAATTTCTTGAATATTCTTCTTTCATTTCTTGTAATCCTATTTAAATAAATCCTTTATTTCTAATGCAGTAGAATTTCACCCAGCCTTGAAATTAACAGCTAAGTATTCAAAAAAATTAAAGGGACAGATTGTGTTATCAGATTTGTGCCCTGAAACCAACTATCCCCTGCCTCTTCTCAATAGTTATAAAGACCTAAATATGTTTGCAAAAAGCCTGTTTACTCAATCTGTATGCTAATAAAGATGGAAGTCTGAAATTTGACCTTTCTTGTTTAAACACATTTTATTGAAATATGTTTGGTTTTTTAATCTCAATAATGAATAAGATAATTTTTGAATCTGAATTGCTAACAAAAAAACCCCCCAAACCTCAAATTAGATTGTATTTGATACATTGAACACTCCCAGAATCTTAGCTACTTTTTTTTTCTTTTTTTGGTAAATTACCTTTTATTAACTTTTTTTTTAATAGAGGAGTATAATTGCTTCACAATCACAATACTGTGTCAGTTTCTGTTGTACAACAAAGTGAATCAGCCATATGCATACTGTATATCCCCATATCCCCTCCCTCTTAAGCCTCCCTCCCACCCTCCCTATCTCACCCCTCTAGGTCCTGGCAAATCACTGAGTTGATCTCCCTGCGGGCTGCTTCCCACTAGCTATCTATTTTACATTTGGTAGTGTATATATGTCCATGCCACTCTCTCACTTCTTCCCAGCTTCCGCCTCCCCACCGTGTCCTCCAGTCCATTCTCTATGTCTGCATTTTTATTCCTGCCCTGCCACTAGGTTCTTCAGTACCGTTTTTTTTTTTTAGATTCCATATATATGCATTAGCATACTGTGTTTGTTTTCCTCTTTCTGACTTACTTCACTCTGTATGACAGACTCTAGGTCCATCTACCTCACTACAAATAACTCAGTTTCGTTTCTTTTTATGGCTGAGTAATATTCCATTGTATATATGTGCCACATCTTCTTTATCCATTCCTCTGTCGATGGACACTTAGGTTGCTTCCATGTCCTGGCTATTGTAAATAGTGCTGCAATGAACATTGTAGTACATGTGTCTTTTTGAATTATGGTTTTCTCTGGGTATGTGCACAGTAGTGGGATTGCTGGGTCGTATGGTAGTTCTATTTTTAGTTTTTTAAGGAACCTCCATACTGTTCTCCATAGTGGCTGTATCAGTTTACCTTCCCACCAACAGTGCAAGAGGGTTCCCTTTTCACCACACCCTTTCCATCATTTATTGTTTCTACATTTTTTGATAATGGCCATTCTGACCGGTATGAGGTGATACCTCATTGTAGTTTTGATTTGCATTTCTCTAATAATTAGTGATGTTGAGCATCTTTTCATGTGCCTCTTGGCCATCTGTATGTCTTTGGTGAAATGTTTGTTTAGGTCTTCTGCCCATTTTTTAATTGGGTTGTTTGTTTTTTGACATTGAGCCCCATGAGCTGTTTGTATATTTTGGAGATTAATCTTTTGTCCATTGTTTCATTTGCAGATATTTTCTTCCATTCTGAGGGTTGTCTTTTCATCTTGTTTATGGTTTCCTTTGCTGTTCAAAAGCTTTTAAGTTTCATTAGGTCCCATTTGTCTATTTTTGTTTTTATTTTCATTACTCTAGGAGGTGGGTCAAAAAGGATCTTGCTGTGGTTTATGTCAAAGAGTGTTTTTCCTGTGTTTTCCTCTAAGAGTTTTATGATGTCTAGTCTTTAACTAGCTACATTTTAATAGTATTATTACAATTTATGTCTTCATAGTCCATATAATAGCATGTTTATACCAAGAACGGAATCAGATGGTTAAAAAAGATATGAATGTAGCCAGTGTTGTGGGTTTGATTCTTGGTAAATTTTGCATAAAATAAATAGGTATAGCTACATAGAGAACCTTTTAATACAGGACAGTCATCTTGGAAAAAGCGCTAGCCAAGCAGTCATTAAAGTCAAGATTGAGTCCTGGCTTTACCTCAGATCGTTCATTAATTCCTTCTGAGCCTCAGTTTCCTTCTCAGAAGCTAAAGATAATGCTATAAGTCTTACCTATTTCATTAGTGGTTTTGATGATGAGGACTTCATAGGACTTTGAAGTCTGTATAAAATTTCCAAGTACTATAACTATTAGTCACAGGAGCTGTAGAAAGACTATTTATTATCAAGAGGAAAAAAAAAAAACCCTGATAGGTCAGTGGAATCATATTGATGTATGAGGACAGTGCTTACATTTTTTATTAGGAAAAATCACTGATTAAATGCAGTATATTTGCCATCTTGTCTTAGCTGTTATTTCCTGTGTGACTTGATCAGAGAAGATGTGAAGTTAAGCAGTCATCTAGGAAGAAAGGATCCAAAGTTTGCTATCCACTTAAGAAATAGTGAAGAAAATAATACCTAGAGGTATAAAGAGAAAGTGGAAGGATGGGAAAGAAATCTATTTTCTATTAAATAGCGTACATAATCTCTTTGAAGTTGTGTGTCTTAGGGGAGGGAAGAGGAAGTCAGAGAAAGCAGAAATAAGAGCACACTGGCTTTTGATGGCTAGGGATGAAGTAGAGCTATTTAATCTCCAGATTGCCCTCACATTGTGTGCATCTATTGTGCTTTGGTTGAACTCTAATAGGCAGTTCAGTTGTGCCTGTTAATTTCAGCACAGTGTGAATCGACCCCTTACTTAAAGGGAATAGTTAGTTCAATTGATGCATGTTTCACTGGATCCACAAATCAATAAACCACTTGGAAAGAAGTAAAGTGTGAATCTTCCTGCATGGTCTCCTGATAAGAGAGACAAAGAATGGCAATAAGATCTGAAATCCCCAGCTGGGAGTTAAGCCTGCTTTCACTTGTCTGGCCTAGCAGATGACCTCAATTGGCAAAGGTTTATGAATGTTATCTCTATTACCTTCTTTCTGTGGGCCTCGGGCTCTTCCAGCCGGGAGTCTAAGGCTGGTGTACAGTTTCATCTCATATCTTGAGAATAAGTGGAATATGATTTTGAGCTCATAGTGGAGCTGGGCAGTGGGACAGGAGCTGGTGGAACCAATCCAACAGGAGGTTCTGAAATACGAAGTAGTCTGCTAGGTAAGACACAAGATCGTGGAGTATGGCAATCTTTGGGCATAGTCCAAAACTCAGACAAAAACCTGTCCGCATCAAGTCACGGGGCACAGAACTGGGCTGGGGTTGAGAGGCAGGATTCCAGGAATGGGAGCCAAGGCAGTAGTCCATTTTATCAGCCAGAGCTCTTGATTGAAAGCAGGAGAAACTGATGCTGGGTATCTAAAGGAAAAAGAGGATTTATTATAAGGTGACTGGGGACTTGGAAAATTGATTGGAGGTTGGAGAACCTGGCTTTGAAAAGAAAGCAGAATCATTTACCAAAAAATCAATTCCCAGTGGCTTGAATATCAAAATGTGAAAGGTAAAACTATAAAGCTTTTAAAGAAGATAGTGCAGGAACATATCTTTATGAAGTCAGAGTTGGGAAGGATTTTGTTATAAGACCCAAAAAACTCTACCCATAAAGGAAAAGATTGCTTTTTTTTTTGACTGAATTAAAATTAAGAACTCTATCCATCAAAAGATGCCTTAAAAAGAGTGAAAAGAGAGACTACAGAGTAGGAGATGATATTTAGGATACTTAAGAACCAAATTTCTAGAGCCAAAATATATTCAGAGCTCCTACTAATATGAAATGTGAAAATGACATCTAACTCAATATAAATTTGTACCTGGAACTTGAATGAGCATTTAACAAAAGAGAAAATTAAAATGGCTGATAAGTACATGAAAATGTGCTCAGCCTCACTGGAAATAAGGAGAATGCAAAATAAAACCACAATGAGGATCATTATATACTCACCAGATTGTGAAACACTGAAAAATCAGCCAATACCAAGTGGAGGTGAGGATGTAGAACAAGAGAGCTTCCTTCCACTGCAGGAGCATAAATTGGTGCAAGCACTATGGTAAACTCTTCGCCAGTATCTTCTCAAAATTGAGTGCAAACACACCCAACTACCCAGCAATTCCACTTTGAGATGATCATCTATAATAGATTTATAAATAACTTATAAATAACTTCACGGCAACAAAAATGAATAAATTTTATCTACACACAGCAGTGTAGAAAAATCTCATATACTATATAAAGTTCCAAAATAGGAAGAGAGACTAAACTGAGTTGTTTAGAATTTCTTGGTAGTAGAATTATAAAGAAAAGCAAGAAAATAATGATCACAAAAGACAGGACTGTAGTTATTCCCAGGAAAAATGGAGAGGATTATGAAGGGGAAGCGTTCGTGGGAATGGAGATTGGGATGCTGGGAGTGTTTGCGTCATGCAGATGAGGACAAGTCAGCAGGCATAACACATACCATTGCTACTGGAGTTGGATTCATTGGGAGAAACTCATGCTGATACTGTCAGTAACACATGTGCAGGACCCTGGGCAACACACGCATATCTGGCAGAGATATGACTCTGAGAGAGAGATTGTAACCCTTGGGCTTTGGGGCTTTTTAATTACAATGACAGAACCTTGGCTCCAGCCCTACCCTGCCAGCTTAGTCTTTGTGTTGGAAGTAGCACCATGCCTTCAAATCCAGGGGCTTGTGTCTGAGTCTGGCAGTTGTAGGTCTATGACATAGCACACAAGTGACAAGACTTGCAGAAGTCAAAATTTACCCTCTCCTGAGATAGTCAGAAGACCATGATCCAACTCTTATGTTGACCAAGATTGATTGCCTTTACACCAGGCCATAGCCCATTTCTGTGGTGCTATCTATGCAGGAAACAAAATTTTTTCTGAGGCCAACTTACAGGAGAATTAGTCTTAGGCAAGCTTAACTCCTACATCTGTTATTAATTTCCCTACCTTTTGGTGAGGTTACATGGTTGTCTGTATTATAATTATTTGTCAAATTTTACACATATTTTATATACTTTCCCTTATGTATGTCATCTTTCATATTAAAAAAAAGAGAAAAACATTGGAATCAGGAGGACTCTGGAGACTGAGGCAGGCACCATAGCCAGGATTCCAAGGCAAGCACAGCCTGGTCCTCAGGCTGCTCCAACACACCTTTGTATCATTCATTCTCAACCCCAAATCCCAGGACAAATGAGCATTACCTTGAGGCAGTGATAGCCTCCAAAGGCACTAGCAGGCAGGCTATCCCAGAGGTCATAGAACAGAAAGGCTCAGAGACTAAATTAAGATGCTCAAATAACATGAGTTACTAAATCAAATTAAGACACAGTGAGAAGCAAGGGGAAAGAGCTGGGGTAAGTTAGGTATAACCTACCTTGTGTGCACAGAATGGAAGGGCTGCCCAATCTAAATCTTAGGATATGCAATGTTCGTACATCCCATCTCTCTATGCCACATTAGTCTTCCTATGCACCAAAGGCTATGCACCAAAGGTGTGGTTACAAGGACCAAAACTTAGGTTTGAGCAAATGAGCCCACAGACGGGTGACGCTCTGGGTCCACAACACTTGCTCTATTGCAGACACACAGGGACCAGTACAGCTAGCCACAGCTGGAGCTTGCCGATTAGCCTGAAGGGAAGCCATGGGTTTTATTTGTATTTCATGGGCAGAGAACGCAGAAAGGCAGAATGGGTGTCACCAATGGGCGATGAATTAAAACCTCATATATATTAAGTGCTTGTGTATAGTTAGGACATCCTGAATATTTACTGCCTCTTGTATTTTTAGTCGCATGTGTTTTTAATACCCAGGTGCTTCATGAATATTAGGCATCTGTTGGTCCTTTCACCCTTCTCTGTTACACACACACACACACACACACACACACACACACACACACACACACACACACACACACACACACACCCCGTACTTGGTAGCTTCTTATGCTTACAACACCTCATCAGCTCTACCTATATCCAACAAACTTTTTGCTTACTAGCTGCTCACCTATACTGAAAACACCTTAAAAGATTTTGCCTATGTTTTATAAACTACACATCTGGTAGAATTGAATATTTTCAAAAGCAAATGCATATTACATACCTGGTCGGCTGACACAAAATCATGCAGCCATCTCACTGACTGTACCAAACAGGGAGAAAGTAATATGGCCCCTTTTGGTTATAAGGTAGGAGATAAGTACTACTTCCCACCAAGAATACTTATAAAGAAGAATTTTGCATAAAGGAGATCAGGATGTGAATAGGAAGGAGGAGATTGGATACTAGATGGTCCGTATGAACAAATGCCCATCACTTATATATAAAAGGGATATTTGCAAGGAAGTGGGAACTGGGAGTAAAGTTAAAGCCTAGCTATGGGAAATGAGACATTGCATCTGTGTTGGTTAAGTAGCAGGACTGGTTTGAGTCTGAATCCGGACATAATGGGCTAGTACATTTAGGAACCTCTTTCCTTAGGTCAGAAGAGCTGTGTGACAGCTACTCTGAAGTTTGGGCTGAGCTTCCAGGTAGTGATTAAGTGTCTCCAAGTATGGAGAGTAGAAGGAATGCAGTAGCTATGATTAGTCTTGGTCTGAGAATGTCTCTCAGATTTCCTGAAGTCCTTGCCAGGCATGAATTTCTGCATTTCCACTGGTAATTGTTATAGAAACTCCTTAGCGAGAAGTACAACAGTTTCCACCAATCTGGACTGTTACTTACATAATAGAGGATCACTCTGTCTCTCTTGCTCTTTATCTTCTCTTCATAGGCACAAGAGTGCACAGATGCTGACACAGACATAAATACGCACACATACTCATTCTTTCAAAAAAAAAAGACTATACTAGAATTATCTCTCAGTAGTAAGGTAATTTGTTGGCCAGTAACTACGTTTAGATGATGCCTCAGGTTCCAGCAATTTAAATAGTCTAGAGAACCTCTTGGGTCCCTCAGCCAACTAATTTCTCAGAGTTGCTCTCAAATAGTCATCTTGGGAAGTTATTTAGAGCGCTGTACCAAGCTTTGGTGCCACCCAAGATTCGACAGACCTTTGAGGAAGCTGTTCACAGCCCTTGACTACTCTTGTTAATTATGATATCTCCCCTTTAAACCCCATCCAGGGCACAGAAATACTCTTCAAAGTGTCCCTTCCCCTCATCCCACCCCGTATGACACAAACACAAATGATAGACTGTACACTATGAGTAGAGCTGATACTGTACCTGCTCTGTATGTAGTGTCTGAACTATGATATATAAGACTTAGCAAACATCTAGCTTTGGTCCTCCTGTGTTCCTCACACAGGGCACAATGGAATTAACGCCCTGGGAACAGCTCCTTAGAAAAAGGTAAAGTAAAATAATGACAATTATACAAATTTTAAGAACGAACATGCATTAAAGACTTAATTTTACTCATCTGTGAGGTGAAGAGGATCAGAATATATCATCCCCAAATATGCCACTTTGTCATAAGAATTATTTTGAGCTGAAGGCAATTGGGAGTCGACAGATGCAGGAAGAGTTCTCTGCCTTCCCCTTATGTACCTAAAAGCAGGGCATAAATTTTCCTTTTAAGACGTCCATCCCCCTCTACCCTCCTTCCAGTCCCCCACCCCCAGGAAGAGAAGACTGCTTATCACAGGAGACTGAGAACTGACACTGAAATCAGTTTGCACAAACAGGCCTGACTAAAATAAGACCTTACTGTCCATTATTTCCTCATATATTTCCTAGTAACTTCCCGTGATTCATTATCCCTTGAAGCTCAAACCTCCTTTCCTTTGTTAAAATGGTATATAAGCTCTCAAGTCTGATCACTTCTTTGAGTTTTACTTCATTTCTGTGAACTCCAGTGCACATAAATATTCAAATTGTGTGACTTTTCTCTTGCTAACTTGTCTTTTGTTAATTTAATTCACAGGCTTCTTCCATTCACTGGACCTATGAGGGTAGAGGGAAAGACAGAGGAAACCAGGCAGATGTTAACTGGTTCAAAGGAAAAATCAGATAGCACAAACTTATCTGGCAAGCAAAGGAATGTTGAAATGAATCGCCAATGGCAAAAACCGTGTTTCCCCCTAGAGATTAGAAAAATCAATTAAATCTCTACCAGACTGGCCAGAATTTACTTGTTTATCTGTTACCTATAACTCAAAAGGGTTACAAAAGAGCTAAGAAACAACAAAAGGCTAGAATCTGATAACCTGGAAGGATGTGCTGTATGTAGACAATGCAGGATTTTACACTGAAACCTGTTTTTTTTTTTTTTTTTTTTTTTTTGGTACAATATACAAAATAGCTAATACTATTGGTTGACTTCTCAACTGGTAGTATTTTCTTGACTCAAGTCTTTCTTTAACAGATTTATTACACATCAGGGTTTTATTCCTAGAGACTTTTAATATTGTCAAGATTAATGTGCTGAAGGTTTGAGGATTTTTGGAAGGACACTGCAAGAACCCCTTAGGGTTCCTCACACTGGGCACAATGGAATTAAGATTGGATTTTAGGTGCTTAGGTTTTTAGAGAACTGGGAAATCAATTACTATGTCAGCTTTCTGGATGTCAAGAATGACCACTGTGCACACAATACCTGCCAGGTAATGAAGAAATCAACATTTTCCGCATTCACAAATCTTTCATACCAACTGTTCAATTTGACATTCCCCTTAAAGAATTCACCGTATTTGATACTTGTGCCTGAGGTCTGTAGAATTAAGAGATGTTTATATTATATATTCTGGCAATGCTGATCTGTCTGTGTTATCTCCAAGGTGTTAGTTGCTGTTTATGCAGTTTCTGGAGGGAAATAGTTACAGTTAATCCTCATTATTCATGGATTCTGTACTTGCACATTTGTCTACTTGCTAAGTTATACGTAACCCCAGAATCAATACTCAAGGTGTTCTTGTAGTTGTTCAAAGACACGTGCATGGGCGGTGTGGCAAAAAATTTGAGTTACCTGACACACATGTTCCTCGCCGAGGTGGAACAAGGTGGTGCCCTGCCTTCTTGTGTCAGCTCTCAGACTGTAAACAAGTGTTCCTTTGCTGGCTTATTTAGTGCTAGTTTTTCCACACTTTTGTGCTTTTTGTTGACGATTTTATTGTTTAAAATGGCCCCCAAGTGTAATGCTGAAGTGCTGTCTAGTTTTCTTACGTGCAAGAAGGCTGTGACGTGCCTTATGGAGAAAATATGTGTGTTTGTTAAGCTTCATTCAGGCATGAGCTATAGCACTGTTGACCCTGACCAATGTTAATGAATACAAATATATGTTAAATGAGGTGTCTTTAAACAAAAACACACAGAAAACAAAGTGATGTATTGATCATTTGAAAAATACTTGCAGGATCCTACCCCTCGATTTCCCAAGGAGCAGTCATTTAGTATTTACCAATTCAGTGTTTGCGGAGACTATAGAACATAAGTACGGAGAACAAGGAGAATCAGCTTTATCTCTCTCAGAGGATGTTGTCAAGTACAGAGTGATGAGTTTTCTTCCTGGTCACCACGCAGTCCAGTACTCTTCTTAGCTTTCCTCTGTGGATAGAATTTGGTTTGTTGGAAGAGGTTTGCCTGTGTCCTCAAGACTTGGTTGAGGCAAGAGGGTACTGTTCTTTGGCAAAGTTTTTTCTCCTCTTTTTGGAAGGAATGAAAGGAAATTCCAGAAACTATAGCCCTCTTGTTCTAACTTGTGCTGAATTACTAGTGAATTAATTGCTCAAACACTTCACCCTCGGCAGTGAATCCCATTTATATGGTTTTCACTGCCCTTCTAAATTCTGTTTAGCCTTTCCATTGACACCTGGGCCCTTTCACTTCTTTGTGGGTTTTTGAAAAATTATAATTAATCACGAGTGCTGGGCAGACCTCCCTTATTTTACAGTTACGCGCACTTGTTCCTTTGAAGGGAAACCATGTGCCCTGCCCCTGCCACCACACATGCACACACTAATTGGGGTCCTGTGGGAGCAGGGAGCTAGAGATGGGGGAAGGAAGGAGAGAGGGACGACAGTATTCCGAAGGGAAACTTGTTAAGTGCCACTTTACAGAACAGCTTGAGATACAACAGTTGCTCCCACCATTTTCAACCAGGCTAATAAGAGGTTACTGTTGTAACAATCTTTTACCCCCGCTTTTGACAACAAAATGCAAAACAGATTGGAGGTGGGAAGGGAGAGTAAACCATGGAGGTATATTTGAGTCAGGGGCCTGACTCCCCCTTAGGCAACCTCAATTTTGTTTTATGCCAACCTCCCTTTGACCCGTCACCCCTTTTTTTCTCTCCAGGTGCAAATAAATGACTTGACCTCTTTTCAACGTAGAGAATGGGGTCTGTTCCCAGTCATTACCACTTTCACACAAACCTAACTTAATTGTTTTCTTTTCTCAAGTATTTTTCATTTTTGCCTCATCTATTATTGCAACATGAAAGGATGATTCCTTCCTAAAGAAATTCCAGGCATGAGTATGTAAATGGAGGCAGGAAAGACCTTTCTGTAAAGACACCAAAATTGTGCCATAAAGGAGTTGATCTGGTTTGGGACAAGTAAAAGCCCAGGAGCACTGACCATTGAGGAAATTTAAAGGGAAGGAGTCTTAAGAGCCTCGGCAGTGCCATTCACTAACAGTGTGGATTTGAGTAATTTTCATAACATTTTAAAGCCTGTTTTCTCATTTATTGCAGAGTTCTACAAACCTTTTCTGTAAAGGGACAGATAAATATTATAGGCTTTGTGGGTCGCATGGTCTCTGGTGCAACTATTTAGCTCTGCTGTTGCGGGGCAAAGACAGTAAAGACAATACATAAACTAATGGGCGTGCTGTGTTCTAACAAAACCTTAGTGACAAAATCAGGCTGCAGGATGAATTCATCAGGCCACATTTGGCCCACTGGGCTATCATTTGTTGATCTATAAAACGAAGATAATAATAGTATCCAAATCCAGTTGTTGGGAAGATGATATATATGCATGTACTACAGGTAAAAGATGTAGTATAATGTCTGGCTTATGATAAGCACCTTTGTTAAAAATGTAGTTAAAAAAGGTAAAATCATGATTTTCACAGGATATAAATTGAACATATGTTAAAGATTTTACTTAACTCGTTATTAATGCAGGGTTCAGGCAGATATTATATCTGGTTCAAAAGATTAAAAAAACAGCCATTTATAAGAAATAATGAGACTAATTTGTAAACTGTCAAAAACTGGCTTGGAGAAAAAAGTTGTCCTTTTACCAGTCAATTCATTTTCATACTCATAGTCAAAGAGTCATTTTTGTTGCATTGTGCTTTTCCACAACTTACAGAGTTGAAAGATAGCTCAAAGGTGATGAAAATCCGGGAACCACATGGTGCAGAAAGGTGTGCTCTAAACAACGCATCATTTGCCACTGGAGAAATATAGTAATCTTATTTGCTTATTCCATGTTTCATTACACACTCAAATCTTAGCTATAATCATTGTTGCTTAGATGTCCCCTAGGGTTACTCGGTCCTTTGAGACTGAAATGGAATTGACTCATATTCCATTTGGGTGTGCTCTAGGGTTTCCTTCAAACTGAGGCTGACTTGAAGTTTCTGATTCTGTTGTGTGAGTTCGGTGGGTGGATTGCCTCAAAGAAAAAGTGTGGTATTGTTCACTTTTGGCATGATGTCACACTGTGTGACATGTGTTCCCAGTGACTCCATGCCCCTAAGATATCACCAACCTGTGGCTCTATGAATGCAAGAAGCAATAGGAACATATACATCCCAACAATGCAAATCATTTAAATGATCACAGCTCCAACTGGCTTCGTTGTCATTGGGGATTTCCTGTGGGCTGACATTTCTCTGTAGACTCCAGCCACCCTGATTTCTCAGCTCTTTCTCTCCAACTTCCTCCTCACCTACCTTCCTTTCTCTAACAGTCTTAGATTCTTGTTCATTTCTTACGTTAGACAGTTTAACTATCTCTTTGTTTTATAGTCTCCTTAGAAGCTGTGATTTGGTAGTCTCCCTTTAACACCAAAGTAGCCTAACAAGTTATTGAGTTAAAGCAAAGGCCAAGTGCACACAGCAGAGTAATTCGTAGTTCCTGTACAGAGCAGAAACTACTGTGAGCAGTTGTGCTCTTAAATAGTTCTTTCTTTTTTATTACTATTATTATTATCATTAGAAGGAGGTAAATGAGGGGTGCAAATGGGATTGTTCCAGATAAGCAGTTACTTCTGCTGGGTGTTTTTTGGCTTTCCATTTTTCTTAGTTATATTTTCCCCACCATCTCGCTCATTCTCTCTCCTTTTTTTACGTGCTTCCTCCACAAATTAGATACACGTATTTTTAAACTGTGAAATAACATTTCTTCTCCTTGACAGGGAACACACAAGACATGTTACCGACCCCTTGGAGTTGGTCCTGAACAAAGGTCCTTCTGCCAGGTGTGTTTGAGTCAATAGGAGATTGAGTTTGGTTCAGAAGCAAAGAAAACAATCTTTGATCAGAGAATGGAGAGGCCCCAGCTCCTGCTCTAGAGCACATGCCTTCCTGACAGGTTGTGGGCAGGGCTGCTTTATAGGGATCTCAGCAGCAGGGGAGGGGAGGGAAGGGGGCGGAGTTCACACAAGGCAGGCGCAGCTGCACTGCTCAGGCTCTAGATCGCAGTGCTGGGCCCAGGGTCTCTGCACACGGCCTGCCAACACCGTCTTGAGTTACAGTGCTTCTGCAAATGGTCCCTGAGCTGAAATGTCAGGTGTAGCAGTTTTGCACTGGGAACTCTGGTCTGAAGAGCCAGGTTCAAAGCCTCTGTACGCTGCACCCTATGAGCAAGTGAAACTAGACTAAGCACCAAGGAAAAAAAAAAAGGTTGGACTTTATTTTATTGCCCAGATTCTATTTTTATTTCCTGGGAATTGTTAATGGGCTTTGCTGGTGACAGATACAGAGAGGCTGTATCAAGTTTCGGCAAGGGTACTTAAGTGTTATGCTACCTCCAAGGGTTGCCTGGGCATTCCTACTGCCAGAGGCCAGGTAGGCCTGCCTAAAATGGTACTTAAACAATTATGCAGAGAAAATAAACTGGGGATTGACAAAGCGCTTTTCTTTTAGGAAATTAATGGTAGACTTTTATTAGCCTGAGGAAGTTCAGACTTGGGCTTAAAGATTGGAAGATAGAAAAATAGTTATCTCAGGTTTAATGGCCTAAACTAGCAAATGGAGTTTGACTATTAGTTACGGTTGGTATAGGGGAAAAATTGTGAATGATTTTTGAATTTTAGTGGGTGTCCTGGCTGAGTCACTCCTCTCTGTCTCTGTTTTTGATTAGGCTGTTTGACAACAATATAAGTTTTGGAAAACTGAAAACAGTGCAAATAGAAATGCATATTAAGACCTAGTCAAGAAGAGGGCTCAGAGAGCCTGGATGAAGTTTGGTCAAGGAGAGAGTCTTTGTCATTGGTCAGGGCAAGTCTCTTAGAAAAGGTAAGATTTGAGCAAAGCCTTGAAGACCACAAGAGAGTCTAGCAGCTTCCTAGGGGAAGTGCATTCCAGGTGGAGGAATCAGCACAGGCTCTAAGGCAGAAGTTTGCCTGGCAGGGTGAAGAAATAGCAAGAAAGCTAGTGTGATGGCCACAACAGTAGATCCAGCTCATGCATACTTCTTACAATGTGATATTGAAATTCTTTCCATTGAGTGGTGAGTCTGCTCTCTTTCTTATTGAACCTATGTATTACAAGAGAATAGAGGTGAAATGATGCTATTTGGCTTCTAAGGCTAGGTCATAAATATGCACTTGAGCTTTATTCTGTTGGGACACTCACCCTTGAAGCCCAGCCACCATGTTGTGAGAAAGTCCAGGCCACATGGAAAGACCACATATGGTTTTCTACCAATAGCCCCAGTTAAGTCCAACCCAGCAGTCTGCATCAACCACTAGACATGTAAGTGAGTGAGCCTTCAGGTGATTCTAGCCACTGGCCATCAAATCATCCCCTCTTCAGCCCTTACCTGACCCTTGCAGTCTTCCCACCTGAGGCTTCAGACATTGTGTAGCAAAGACAAGTCATTCCTACTGTGCTCTGGACATGTTTCTGACCAGAATTCATGAACATATTACATAGATATTGTTTTATACCACTAAGACTTGGGATGGTTTATTATGCAATAATATAATTATAGCTGGAATATCTGAAATGGCTGAAGTTTAGTGAATAAGGGAGAGAGTAGGTAGAAGTGAGCTCAGAATAACATTGGCAAGGGGCCAGAAGATGCAGGACATTATGGGCTAAAGTAAGCACTGGCTTTTACTGTAAGTAAAAAAAGAAAGAATGAATGAATGAATAATTAATTACTGGGAAAGATGAACTTTTAGAATAATTATTGTGTCCATAATCAGGCTATATAGTGAAGTGAAAAAAAACATGTGGTTGAATCCTAATCCTACCACTTATGATTTTAGTCATAGAAGAATTATTTAAATTTATGAGCATTATTTTCTTATCTGTAAAACAAAGTTATGCTATGAGGATTAAATGTTACGATACTTACGGTAGGTACACAGTGTTTATTAGTTTTTTTCTCTCTCCCTTTTATTTTCTGGTATATTTGGATGCCTATCACACTGAGAAGGATTTAATTTAATCTATCTTTCCATTCAAAATAATTAGCTCCAGTAGATGGAAGAGACAAAGAGGCATATTTTAGCTCTGTATAAGTGTCAATAGCGTACTGATTATTGGGTACAGTTACCTGAAAGTGAATCAGACTCTGTAATTACTAGCCTTGTGACTTTGGACAAGTTACTTAAACCTTCTAAAGCTCATTTTCTTTATTAGTAAAAATGATGTTAGAGGACCCACCTCATGAGTTTGCATTAGATTTAAATATAATAATCCATATAAAGTGCTTAGCATGGTGTTTGACACTTAATGTTTACCAACAATTTACCCCCAGTTGGAATAAGGAATGCGTTAAGATTAACTTCCCATACTGGAAATGTTAAGGGAAATCTTGTGTGTCTCTCTAAAGAGGAAATTTCTTCATTGATCAGTTCCAATTCTAAATTCTATCATTCTTTGCCCCTCTCATGAGACATTGGATTTATTTGACCTGTAACTATATCAAGTAGATTTTCTTTTTTCATCTTGTGCAGTTAGTCCTAAATCTATGGTGTTTATATCAGTTCAAATGAGCTAAATTTTGCTGTAATAACAAACAACTCTCAAATCTTAGTGGCTTAACCCAACAAAAATTTCTCATTCAAGTTACATCTCATCAATAGCTGAAGGCAAGGATGGGTAGGACTCATTAGTTGCTCTTGGATCCAAGTTACTAGAATGGCCGATGTCCTGAACATTGTCTTTCAAGGTGCCAGAGGAAAATGAAAATTCTAAAGCAGTACTTCTCTATCTGTGGTGGAAGCCCATTTTTTTTAATGTTTTTATTTTTTTAATCATTAAATTATATAATTTAGACAGTAAACGTGGTCTATTTTTGATTCTCTCCAATAGAATACGTTTGATCACATTTTCTTTTTATACAGTAGATTGTTATTAGTCATCAATTTTGTACACATCAGTGTATACCTGTCAATCCCAATCGCCCAATTCATCACACCACCCCCCCCAGCCCCCTGCTGCTTTCCCCCATTGGTGTCCATACGTTTGTTCTGTACATGTGTGTCTCAATTTCTACCCTGCAAACCGGTTCATCTGTACCATTTTTCTAGGTTCCATGTATATGCGTTAATATATGGTGTTTTTCTCTTTCTGACTTACTTCACTCTGTATGACAAGTCTGTAGATCCATCCACGTCTCAACAAATGACCCAATTTCGTACCTTTTTATGGCTGAGTAATATTCCATTGTATATACATACCACATCTTCTTTATCCATTTGTCTGTCGATGGGCATTTAGGTTACTTCCATGACCTGGCTATTATAAATAGTGCTGCAATGAACATTGGGGTGCATGTGTCTTTTTGAATTATGTTTTTTTCTGAGTATATGCCCAGTAGTGGGATTGCTGGATCATATGCTAATTCTATTTTTCGTTTTTTAAGGAACCTCCATACTGTTCTCCATAGTGGCTGTATTAGTTTACATTCCCACCAACAGTGCAAGAGGGTTCCCTTTTCTCCACACCCTCTCCAACATTTGTCGTTTGTAGATTTTCTGATCATGCCCATTCTAACTGGTGTGAGGTGATACCTCATTGTACTTTTGATTTGCATTTCTCTAATGATTAGTGATGTTGAGCAGCTTTTCATGTGCTTCTTGGCCATCTGTATGTCTCCTTTGGAGAAATGTCTGTTTAGGTCTTCTGCCCATTTTTGGATTGGGTTGATTGTTCTTATAATATCGAGATGCATGAGCTGTTTATATATTTTGGAGATTAATCCTTTGTCCGTTGATTCGTTTGCAAATATTTTCTCCTATTTTGAGGGTTGTCTTTTTGTCTTGTTTATGGTTTCCTTTGCTGTGCAAAAGCTTTGAAGTTTCATTAGGTCCCATTCGTTTATTTTTGTTTTTATTTCCATTACTCTAGGAAGTGGATCAAAAAAGATCTTGCTGTGATTTATGTCAAAGAGTGTTCTTCCTATGTTTTACTCTAAGAGTTTTATAGTGTCCAGTCTTACATTTAGATCTTGAATCCATTTTGAGTTTATTTTTGTGTATGGTGTTAGGGAGTGTTCTAATTTCATTCTTTTACATGTAGCTCTCCAGTTTTCCCAGCACCACTTACTGAAGAGACTGTCTTTTCTCCATTGTATATCCTTGCCTCCTTTGTCATAGATTAGTTGACCAAAGATTAGTGGGTTTACTCTGGGCTTTCTATCTTGTTCCATTGATCTTTGTTAATGTTTTTGGGCCAGTACCATATTGTCTTGATTACTGTAGCTTTGTAGTATAGTCTGAAGTCAGGAAGTCTGATTCCTCCAGCTCTGTTTTTTTTTCCCCTCAAGACTGCTTTGGCTATTTGGGGTCTTTTGTGTCTCCATACAAATTTTAAGACTTCTTGTTCTAGTTCTGGGAAAAATGCCATTGGTAATTTGATAGGGATTGCATTGAATCTGTAGATTACTTTGGGTAGTATAATCATTTTCACAATATTGATTCTTCCAATCCAAGAATATGGTATATCTCTCCATCTGTTGGTATCGTCTTTAATTTCTTTCATCAGTGTCTTATAGTTTTCTGCATACAGGTCTTTTGTCTCCCTAGGTAGGTTTATTCCTAGGTCCTTTATTCTTTTTGTTGCAATGGTAAATGGGTGTGTTTCCTTAATTTCTTTTTCAAATTTTTCATCATTAGTGTATAGGAATGCAAGAGATTTCTGTGCATTAATATTGTATGCTGCAACTTTACCAAATTCATTGATTAGCTGTAGTAGTTTTCTGGTGGCATCTTTAGGATTCTCTATGTATAGTGTCATGTCATCTGCAAACAGTGACAGTTTTACTTCTTCTTTTCCAATTTATATTCCTTTTATTTCTTTTTCTTCTCTGATTGCTGAGGCTAGGACTTCCAAAACTATGTTGAATAATAGAGATGAGAGTGGATATCCTTGTCTTGTTCCTGATCTTAGAGAAAACGCTTTCAGTTTTTTACCATTGAGAATGATGTTTGCTGTGGGTTTGTCGTATATGGCCTTTATTATGTTAACGTAGGTTCGCTCTGTGCCCACTTTTTGGAGAGTTTTTATGATAAATGGGTGTTGAATTTTGTGAAAAGCTTTTTCTGCATCTATTGAGATGATCATATGGTTTTTATTCTTCAATTTGTTAATATGGTGTATCACATTGATTGATTTGCATATATTGAAGAATCCTTGCATCCCTGGGATAAATCCCACTTGATCATGGTGTATGATCCTTTTAATGTGTTGTTGGATTCTGTTTGCTAGTATTTTGTTGAGGATTTTTGCATCTATATTCATCAGTGATATTGGTCTGTAATTCTCTTTTTTTGTAGTATCTTTGTCTGGTTTTGGTATCAGGATGATGGTGGCCTCGTAGAATGAGTTTGGGAGTGTTCCTTCCACCTGAATCTTTTGGAAGAGTTTGAGAAGGATGGGTGTTAGTTCTTCTCTAAATGTTTGATAGAATTCACCTGTGAAGCCATCTGGTCCTGGACTTTTGTTTGTTGGACGGTTTTTAATCACAGTTTCAATTTAATTACTTGTGATTGGTCTGTTCATATTTTCTGTTTCTTCCTGGTTCAGTCTAGGAAGTTTATACCTTTCTAAGAATTTGTCCATTTCTGCCAGATTGTCCATTTTATTGGCATAGAGTTGCTTGTAGTAGTCTCTTAGGATGCTTTGTATTTCTGTGGTGTCTCTTGTAACTTATTTTTCATTTCTAATTTTATTGATTTGAGGCCTCTCCCTCTTTTTCTTGAGTCTGGCTAATGGTTTATCAATTTTGTTTATCTTCGCAAAGAACAAACTTTTAGTTTTATTGATCTTTGCTATTGTTTTCTTTGTTTGTATTTCAGTTATTTCTGCTCTGATCATTATGATTTCTTTCCTTCTGCTAACTTTGGGTTTTGTTTGTTCTTCTTTCTCTAGTTCCTTTAGGTGTAAGGTTAGATTATTTGAGATTTTTCTTCTTTCTTGAGGTAGGCTTGTATAGCTATAAACTTCCCTCTTAGAACTGCTTTTGCTGTATCCCATAGGTTTCGGATTTTCGTGTTTTCATTGTCATTTGTCTCCACGTATTTTTTGATTTCCTCTTTGATTTCTTCAGTGATCTCTTGGTTATTTAGTAATGTAGTGTTTAGACTCCATGTGTTTGTTTTTTTAACTTTTCTTCCCCTGTAATTCATTTCTAATCTCATAGCCTTGTGGTCAGAAAAGATGCTTGATATGATTTCAATTATCTTAAATTTACGGAGGCTTGATTTGTGACCCAAGATGTGATCTGTCCTGGAGAATGTTCCGTGTGCACTTGAGGAAAAAGTGTAATCTGCTGTTTTTGGATGGAATGTCCTATAAATATCAACTAAATCTATCTGGTCTGTTGTGTCATTTAAAGCTTCTGTTTCCTTATTTATTTTCATTTTGGATGATCTGTCCATTGGTGTAAGTGAGGTGTTAAAGTCCCCCACTATTATTGTGTTACTGTCGATTTCCTGTGTTATAGCTGTTAGCAGTTGCCTTATGTATTGAGGTTCTCCTTTGTTGGGTGTATATATATTTATAATTGTTATATCTTGTTCTTGGATTGATCCCTTGATTATTATGTAGTGTCCTTCCTTGTCTCTTGTAACATTCTTTATTTTAAAGTCTATTTTATCTGATACGAGTATTGCTACTCCAGCTTTTTCTCAATTTCCATTTGCATGGAATATCTTTTTCCGTCTCCTCACTTTCACTTTGTATGTGTCCCTAGGTCTGAAGTGGGTTTCTTGTAGACAGCATATATATGGGTCTTGTTTTTGTCTCCATTCAGCAAGCCTGTGTCTTTTGGTTGGAGCATTTACTCCATTCACGTTTAAGGTAATTATCGAGATGTATGTTCCTAATACCATTTTCTTAATTGTTTTGGGTTTGTTTTTTAGGTACTTTTTTTCTCTTGTGTTTCCCAGTTAGAGAAGTTAGAGAAGTTTGTTGTCGAGCTGGTTTGGTGTTGCTGAATTCTCTTAGCTTTTGCTTGTCTGTAAAGCTTTTGATTTCTCCATCGAATCTGAATGAGATCCTTGCTAGTACAGTAATCTTGACTGTAGGTTCTTCCCTTTCATCACTTTAAGTATATCATGCCACTCCCTTCTGGCTTGTAGAGTTTCTGCTGAGAAATCAGCTGTTAACCTTATGGGTGTTCCCTTGTATGTTATTTGTCATTCTTCCCTTGCTGCTTTCAATAATTTTTCTTTTTCTTTAATTTTTGCCTATTTGATTACTACGTGTCTCGTAATGTTTCTCCTTGGGTTTATCCTGTATAGGACTCACTATGCTTCCTGAACTTGGGTGGGTATTTCCTTTCCCATGTTACGGAATTTTTCGACTATAATCTCTTCAAATATTTTCTCGGGTCCTTTCTCTCTCTCTTCCCCTTCTGGGACCCCTATAATGTGAATGTTGTTGTGTTTAATGTTGTCCCAGAGGTCTCTTAGGCTGTCTTCATTTCTTTTCATTCTTTTTTCTTTATTCCATTCTGCAGCAGTGAATTCCACTATTCTGTCTTCCAGGTCACTTATCCGTTCTTCTGCCTCAGTTATTTTGCTATTGATTCCTTCTAGTGTAGTTTTCATTTCAGTTATTGTATTGTTCATCTCTGTTTGTTTGTTCTTTAATTCTTCTAGGTCTTTGTTAAACGTTTCTTGCATCCTCTCGATCTTTGCCTCCATTGTTTTTCTGAGGTCCTGGATCATCTTCACTATCATTATTCTGAATTCTTTTTCTGGAAGGTTGCTTATGTCCACTTCATTTAGATGTTTTTCTGAGGTTTTATCTTGTTCCTTCATCTGGTACATAGCCCTGTGCCTTTTCATCTTGTTTATCTTTCTGTGAATGTGGTTTTGTTTCAGAGGCTGCAGGATTCTAGTTCTTCTTGCTTCTGCTGTCTGCCCTCTGGTGGATGAGGCTATCTCAGAGGCTTGTGCAGGTTTCCTGATGGGAGCGACTGGTTGTGGGTAGAGCTGGGTGTTGCTCTGGTGGGCAGAGCTCAGTAAAACTTCAATCCGCTTGACTGCTGATGGGTGGGGCTGGGTTCCCTCCCTGTTGGTTTTTTGGCCTGTGGTAACCCAACAGTGGAGCCTACCTGGGCTCTTTGGTGGGGCTGATGGCAAACTCTGGGAGGGCTTACACCAAGGAGTACTTCCCAGAACTCTGTTGCCAGTGTCCTCGTCCCCATGGTGAGCCACACCCCCCCCCCCCCCCCGCCACTGCCTCTGCAGAAGACCCTCCAACACTAGCAGGTAGGTCTGGTTCAGTCTCCCCTGGGTTCACTGCTCCTTCCCCTGGATCCCGATGCGCACACTACTTTGTGTGTGCCCTCCAAGAGTGGAGTCTTTGTTTCCCCCAGTCCTGTTGAAGTCCTGCAATCAAATCCCAGTAGACTTCAAAGTCTGATTCTCTAGGAATTCCTCCTCCCGTTGCCGGACCCCCAGTTGGGAAGCCTGACGTGAGGCTCAGATCCTTCACTCCAGTGGGTGGACTTCTGTGGTATAAGTGTTCTCCAGTCTGTGAGTCACCCACCCAGCAGTTATGGGATTTGATTTTGCTGTGACTGCGCCCCTCCTACCATCTCTTTGTGGCTTCTCCTTTGTCTTTGGATGTGGGGTATCTTTTTTGGTGAGTTTCAGTGTCTTCCTGTTGATGATTGTCCAGCAGCTAGTTGTGATTCTGGTGTTCTCACAAGAGGAAGTGAGAGCACGTCCTACTCCGCCATGTTGGTTCACAGTTCCCAATTTTTATTTATCTATTTTATTTCTAATCTGTCATGGACTAATTTTATAAAATATAATAAAGATAAATTATTGATCACACATTTAAATGTTGCAGCAATATTAAATTACTATTAAAGTTTCTAAATGTTTATTTCCATTATCTTATCATGGACTGGGAATCAGGACCAGTTTGCAGTCCACACTTGGGGTAGTACTAATCTGGAGGTTCTCAAACTGGTAATTAAATATTGATACTTTGGCCTGGAAATAATATGTCATTTCCTCTCAAAGCTGATTGGCCAACATTAGTCATAAGTTCCCTCCCCTGACAGTGAGAGAGACAAGGAGTTCAGTCCTATTGAGTGTCCTGAATGCTGGGAGGGCAAGAGGAAGTATTGAAGAGCTCTGACTACCACGCTGAGCACAAGACCCTATATTATTATAAAATATAGAATTCTAGGTATAAGCTTGGGAGACTTTATTTCAGCAGGTGTAGGAGGGGTAAATGGAATCAGTACTTAAAAACATTCCTAGTTGATTCAGTCCTTCATGGAAACTGTTATCATAGCTGACAAGCATAAAATTGTCTCATAGATCATGAAGGAAACTTGATACCGTTTTGTATTAGTCCAGGTCCTCTGAGAAGCAGGTGTGAAGATAAGACTAAACATGCAAAGATTTTATTAGGGGAAACGCATGGGTAAAAGGAAATAGGGAGGGAGTTAAAAAAAAAAAACCCTGGGAGATCCATCTGACCATAATGCAAGTCTGATCCCAAGTGACCGAGAGAAGGTGAGAACTTTGAATTGAAGCATTGTAGACTGCCATGCAGTCGGAGAAAGATGCAGCGAGGCTGCTGGGGAGACTGAGCCAAGGTTGGATGACAATAGAGAACCATGTCTCCCAGGAATGGGTCTTTCCTGTACAGTCTTCCACCCCACCTCCTTCTCAGTCATTGTCTTGGAGCAGCCTTGGCACAAATCAGGCAATGAATTTTAAAACGCAGCAGCTGAGGCCCTAGGTCAAGTGCACGTCCCATGGAGGAAGTCTTTGAGGCTCGTGCTCGTGGCTGCCACATGCCTGCTCGAGTCTCTGCCTTCAGGAATTTAAAATATTTATTGCCATTTTATGAATTCGTTACCGAGGTCAAGGTAGCTTAGTGGATTACAGCACTGGCACAAGGTCAGAGCTATTAAATTTGGAAACAGAGACCAGCACTACTGGTAATGCTGCTGTCCCTAGTGAAATACTCATAGCTTTCCTAATTGAAAATATTGTTAGCGAATATTAAATTATTTTTAATTTTTAATCTGCCAAGCACTTCTCCTTTCCATTGGAAGCAGCACTTCCTTTATTCAGTTGTGAAATTTTTGCCTGGTGAGGTCCCGTCTGCCTGACCATAAGCAAGTTGTCTAGAAATGAATACCTACTCAAGTTGGGCCAGTTGTGTTCTTCCTTGGGGACTTTCAAAGCTTGGACATCCTCTGAGTGCTAGGGGTATAAGGAAGGGGAATTGCTATCGGTCATGCTTTCCACTGTGGTTTAAGTTAGTTTCTGAGAATGAAATAAAAATGCACAAAGACTCAGAGATGAGAGAATTGATGGTAATTCCGGTTGTCCTTGCGGTTCAGCTGCACTCTCTTTTCTTCTGGCTCTTATATGACATTCCATTCTCATTCCGGTAATTTCCCTGTTTTGCCTAACCTGCAAGTGAGTTTCTGTCATTTGCAATAAAGAGACCTTGACTAATATAGTTCCTCAGAAGTTCAGACTTTGAGATGTATTATTGTAGTGCCAACACAATTAGGTCATTATTCTTTATCTATTTCCTATTCTCTCTTCTGTTTTTTTTTTTTTTTAATGCCCTTGATCAGCTGTTAGGGACAAGTGATTAACACCTAGATAGGCAGCGGGAGGGTTTAACCTAGCATTGGGAAGGCAAGGAGGTATGGTATGCCAGTGAACCATGGGAAACTCATTACTCCTGTAATAAAGGGATTGATCCCTTTGTTAAAACTCCCACCTAGCTTCACAGTTAACCTTTACACAATTAAATGCTGATAGCATTGAGTATTCAGTGATAAATCAACATTTTATTTCTGAAAGGAAAAAGAAAAAGGAATATTAACAAGTCAAGCATTGAATGAATATAAGTTTAAAAAATTTTTTAAAAACTAGTAGGTTGTTGTGGTGACTAAACATAGAACTGATATATTGAATTGCTGTGTCATTGGTACGTGCTCCATGGAGTCCATATTCTGAATAGCTAAAACCTAAAGATAAATCTTCTTAGCATCCCACACTTAAGTAAGTAGATCATGTTTCAGAGATGAGAATGGCCTGGGTCAGGAGAGATGGATGGGTGCCCAGCTTGGCCTCAAATATTAGTATGATCCTGCATCTGCCATTTAGGTTCTTTGGTTCTCAGTTTTCCTTATCTTTAAAATAGAACTAGTAGAATAAATGATCTCTAAGGTCTCCTATAATTCTGTAATTCTTTTATCTAGAAGAAAGTTCTGTGTTTAAGGAGGCCATAATTTCTTTCTCTCATCTCTTGGCCCTATTTCATGTACAGGAATCGGAGGCCTGGGTAAGCCAATTGATACATGTGAGTGGGACTTTTTACCTTCATTGGAAGAATGGATGCAGCCCTTCCTGGGATGGTGGGTAATACAGCTGGGTTTTTCTAACAGTGACCTATAAAGTGGTCTGAATAGCTGTATACATTTGTCTTATCTCTCTGATTCCTTGTGTTACTACCTAATCTGCTGCATATTTCTGGAACAGGACTTGATTTAATGGCAGGAAAAAGAGAAATTCAAAATGATAACTCTGAAGTGGCAATAACAATTCCACTAGCAATCATGTAATAAATGAGTGTTATTCTATGTATGCATACTTTATAACATCTTACTTAGTATACAACTTTAACTTTTAAAAAGTTTTCACAATAGTTTTCCATTTTATTCTTGTGAGTTTTCTAATACTTGAAAATTTGGAGATAAATTTCTACTCTCAAAAGCTGCATGTAGTTTGAGTTGGTTAGCCAAGGAAGAAACCAGAATGAATTCTTCGAGAGAGAATTGACCTCTTTTTTTTTTGTTTTGTTTTAAATTCCTGAATAGACCTATTTCCATATGAAATATAGCCATATCACCACCCCAGGACATTTTCTATTTTGGATACATTTAGTCAAAAATGATTAAATATGATCTATACAATAAAGAAAACAATTTTGCACTTGTCAATTGGATTAAGAAAGGATTTAACAAACTTAAAGGTTCTTGAGAGAATAACGTCAGCAAGAGGAAGCTTGGGGCTTACGGCCTTAGGTGAAATATTTTCTGGGAAAGACGTGTTTGCTGAATTTTGAGGCAGAGTGTGATGTGTGATGTTTATTCCAAATGATATATTATTGAGCTCTGTGCTGTAATCTCCCTCCATTACCAAAATATTTAGTAAAATCCTGCTGCATAAAATATCGCTGTCTAAGTGTTTTTTAAATGAATGAAGTAAGACAGGAGTGGGGAGGAGAGAGGACTCCAGGTGCAGGGAGTGACATGTAAGTGGGACAGTCAAGAACACAGTGCAGTAGAAATTTGGAGGGATAGAGGCCCATGAGGTGGAGGGCTCTCTGGGAAGGCTCAGTAAGTGCGTTGAAGGTGGGAATGAGATTGAGCCATTTTGTATAGATAGTAAGGAAGAGTTTGCCCAGAGGGCAACCTATTTTCAGCATGAAGAAAATAAGGCACAGAGAAATCATCTGACTTCTTTCTAGTTAGAAGACGTTATGGACAAAGATAGAACTAGAAAGCAGTTTTGTGAAGTCCAGTTTTAATAGCTCCTTGCTAGATGACAGTGAACACTAGATGACCTACTTTTTTTTTTAACTCTAAGATTTTTAAAATTTATTATTTTTTATTGAGGCATAGTTGATATATAATATATTAGTTATAGGTGTACAATATAGTGAGTCAAAATTTTTATAGATTATACTCCATTTATAGTTATAAAATATTGACTATATTCCCTGTGCTTCATGATGTATACTTGTAGCTTATTTCTTTTATACATAATAGTTTGTACCTCTTAATCCCCTATCCCTATCTTGCCCCTCCTCCTTTCCCTACCCCACTGGTAACTACTAGTTTGTTCTCTATATCTGTGAATCTGTTTCTTTTTTGTTATATATAGATTCCACATATGAGCAATAACATACAGTATTTGCTATTCTCTGACTTACTTCACTAAGCATAATACTTTCCAGGTCCATCCACATTTTGCAAATGGCAAAATTTAATTCTTTTTTATGGCTGAGTAGTATTCCATTTTGTATATACCACTTCTTTTATATCCAGTCATCTGTTGATGGACACTTAGGTTGCTTCCATATCTTGGCAATTATAAATAATGATGCTATGAACTTGGGGTGCATGTATCTTTTCAAATTAGTGTTTTTATTTTTTTCTGATGTATACTCAAGAGTGGAATAGCTGGATCATATGGTAGTTCTGTTTATAGTTTTTAAAGAAACCTTCATAATATTTTCCACAGTGGCTATACCAGTTTACATTCCCACCAACAGTGTACAAGGGTTCCCTTTTCTCCACATCTTTGCCATCATTTGTTATTTGTGGTCTTTTTCATAATAATCATTCTGGTAGGTGTGAGGTGATAGTTTCTTGTTGTTTTGATTTGCATTTTTCTGATGATTAGTAATGTTGAGCATCTTTTCATGTGCCTGTTGGCCATCTGTATGTCTTCTTTGGAAAAATATCTATTCAGGTCTTCTGCCCATTTTTTGGTTGGGTTGTTTGTTTTTTTTGACTTGAGTTTATATATTTTGGATATTAGCCCCTAATTTGTCACATCATTTGCAAATATTTTCTCCCATCCCATAAGTTGTCTTTTCATTTTGTCAATGGTTTCCTTTGCTGTGCAAAAGCTTTTAAGTTTAATTAGGTCTCATTTGTTTATTTTTGCTTTTGTTTCCTTTGCCTTAGGAGACAGATCCAAAAAAATATTGCTACAATTTATGGCAAAGAGTGTTCTGCTTAATTTTTTTCTAGGTGTGTTATGGTTTCTGGTCTTATATTTAGGACTTTAATCTATTTTGAATTTATTTCTGTATGTGGTGTGAGAAAATGTTCTAATTTCATTCTTTGACATGAGGCTGTCCAGTTTTCCCAGCACCATTTATTGAAGAGACTGTCTTTTCTCCATTGTATATTCTTGCCTCTTTTTTCATAGATTAATTGATTATGAGCATGTGGTTTTATTTCTGGGCTCTCTGTTCTGATCTATTGATCTATGTGTCTGTTTTTGTGTCAGTACCATACTTTTTTATTACTGTAGCATTGTAGCATAGTCTGAAGTTAGGGAGCATGATTTCTCCAGCTCTGTTCTTTCTTAAGTTTGTTTTGGCTATTTAGGGTCATTTGTGTTTCCATACAAATTTTGAAATTATTTGTTCTAGTTCTGTGAAAAATGCTGTTGCTAATTTGATAGTGCTTGCATCAAATCTGTAAATTGCCTTGGGTACTATGGTCATTTTAACAATATTAATTCTTCCAGTCCATGAGCCCAGTATATCTTTTCATCTGTTTGTGTTCTTTTCAATTTCTTTCATCAGTATCTTATAGTCTTCCGAGTAGAGGTATTTTATCTCCTTAAGTAAGTTTATTCCTATGTATTTTATTCTTTTTGATGCAGTTATAAGTGGGATTGTTTCCTTAATTTTCTTTCTGATAGTTCGTTGTTAATGTATAGAAATGCAACAGATTTCTGTATATTATTTTGTGTCCTGCAACTTAACTGAATTCATTAATGAGTTCTAGTAATTTTTTTGTGGTGTCTTTAGGGTTTTCTATGTATAGTATCATGTCATCTACAAACAGTAGCTGTTTTACTTCCTTTACAATTTGAATTACTTTTATTTCTTTTTCTTGTCTGATTGCTGTGGCTAGGACTTATTCAATACTATATTGAATAAAAGTGGCAAGAATGGGCATCCATGTCTTATTCATGATCTTAGAGGAACTGTCTTCAGCATTTCACTGTTGAGTTTGATGTTAGTTGTGAGCTTATATATGGCCTTTATTACACTGAGGTATATTCCCTCTTTACCCACTTTCTGGAGAGTTTTCATCATAAATGGATGTTGAATTTAGCAAAAGCTTTTACTGCATTTATTGAGATGATCATGTGGTTTTTATTACTCAATTTGTTAATGTGGTATACCACATTGATTGATTTGCAGATATTGAACCATCCTTCATCCTTGGGATAAATCCCACTTGATCATGGTGTTTGATCCTTTTAATGTACTGTTGGATTCAGTTTGCTAATATTTTGTTGATGATTTTCTCATCTATGTTCATCAGTGATATTGGCCTGAAATTTTCCTTTTTTGTTATATCTTTGTCTGGTTTTGGTATCAGGGTGATGGTGGCCTCATAAAATGAGTTCAAAAGTGTTCCTTCCTCTGAAATTTTTTGGAATAGTTTCAGAAGGCTACATGTTAAGTCTTCTCTAAATGTTTGGTAGAATTCATCTGTGAAGGCACCAGGTCCAGGACTTTTGTTTGTTGGAAGTTTTTTGTTTTTTTGTTTTTTTAATTACTGATTCAGTTTCATTAGTGGTAATTGGTGTATTTATATTTTCTATTTCTTCCTGATTCAGTCTTGGGATATTGTACATTTCTAAGAATTTGTCTATTTCCTATGTGTTGTCTATTTTATTGGTATATAGTTGTTCATAGTAGACTCTTATGATCCTTTGTATTTGCGTGGTGTTGGTTGTAACTTCTTTTTTTTTTTTCATTTCTGACTTTATTGATTTGAGCCTGCTCCCTGCCCCCCTTATTTTTCCTTGGTGAATCTGGCTAAAGGTTTATCAATTTTGTTTATCTTTTCAAAGAACCAGCTTTTAGTTTTATGGATCTTTTCTATTGTTTTCTCAGTCTCTATTTCATTTATTTCTACTCTGATCTTTATGATTTCTTTCCTTCTACTAACTTTGGGTTTTGTTTGTTCTTCTTTCTTTAGTTGCTTTAGGTGTAAGTTTAGGTTGTTTATCTGAGATTTTTTTTGTTCCCTGAGGTGACATGTATTGCTATAAATTTCCCTGTTACAACTGCTTTTGCTGTGTCCCATAGATTTTTACATTGGTGTGTTTCCATTTTCATTTGTCTCCAGGTAATTTTTTGATTTCCTGTTTGATTTCTTCAATGATCCATTGGTTGTTTAGTGGTGTATTGTTTAGCCTCTATGTGTTTGTGTTTTTTGCATTTTAGCTTGTAACTGATTTCTAGTCTCAAAATATTATGATTGGAAAAGATTCTTGATATGATTTCAGTTTTCTTAAATTTTATGAGCCTTGTCTAGTGACCTAGGATGTGGAGAGTGTTCCAAGTGCACTTGAGAAGAATGTGTATACCGTAGCTTTTGCATGGAATGTTCTCTATGTATTTAGTAAGTGCATCCGATCTAATGTGTCATTTAAGGCCAGTGTTTCTTTATTGATTTTCTGTCTGGATTATCTGTTCATTGATGTAAATGGGGTGTTAAGGTCCCCTACTATTATTGTGTTACTGTTAATTTCCCCTTCATGTATGTTAATATTTGCTTATATTAATATGATGTTAATAATATGTATTTAGGTGGTCCTATGTTGTGTGTATATATATTTAAAATTGTTACATCTTCTTGGATTGATCCCTTTATTATTATGTAATGTCCTTCTTTGTCTCTTGTAACAGTCTGTTTTAAAATCTATTTTGTCTGATATAAATATTGCTATCCTGGTTTTCTTTTGATTTCCATTTGCATGGTATTCCTTTTTCCATCCCCTCAGTTTCAGTCTGTGGGCCTTTAAATCTGAAGTGAACCTCTTTCAGGCAGCATATATATGGATCTTATTTTTGTATCCATTCAGCCACTCTGTGTTTTTTGATTAGAGCATTTAATTCATTTACATTTAAAGTAATTATTGATATGGATGTACTTATTGCCATTTAAAAAATTGTTTGGTGGTTGTTTTTGTAGTTCTTTTTGTTCCTTTCTTCTTCTATTGTTCTCTTCCTTTGTGATTTGGTAACTGTCTTTAATGTTATGTTTGGATCCCTTTCTCTTTTTAATGTGTGTAGCTATTATAGAGTTTTGTTTTGTGGTTACCATGAGGTTTGTATATAGCAATCTATATACATATACGTGATTGTTTTAAGTTGCTGATTACTTAATTTCAAATGCATTTTGAGAACCCTGCATTTTTACTCTCCTCCCCTCAAAATCACTGCTTTTGACATCATATTTTACATCTATTTGTGTGTGTGTGTGTGTGTGTATGTATGTATGTATGTATCCGTTTACTGCTTTTTGGGTATAGACGATTTTACTACTTTTGACTTTTATCTTTCCTACTAGCTTTGTATGTGGTTGATTCACTACCTTTACTGTATATTTGTCTTTACCTATGAGATTTTTCCTTTCATAATTTTCATTTCTAGTTGTGGCCTTTTCTTTTTTGCTTAGAGAAGTCCTTTTTACATTTCTTGTTAACCTGGTTTGGTGGTGCCAAACTCTTTTAGCTTTTGCTTGAATGTAAAACTTGATCTTGCCATCAAAACTGAATGAGAGGGCTTCCCTGGTGGTGCAGTGGTTGAGAGTCCGCCTGCCGATGCAGGGGACATGAGTTTGTGCCCTGGTCCGGTAGGATCCCGCATGCCGCGGAGCGGCTGGGCCCGTGAGCCATGGCCGCTGAGCCTGCACATCCGGAGCCTGTGCTCCGCAACGGGAGAGGCCACAGCAGTGAGAGGCCCGCGTACCGCAAAAAAAAAAAACAAAAAAGAACTGAATGAGAGCCTTGTCAAGTAGAGTATTCTTAGTTGTAGGTTTTTCTCTTTCATCACTTTAAATATATTGTGTTGCTCCTTCCTGGCCTGCAGAGTTTCTGCTGAAAAGTCAGATAATAGCCTTTTGGGAGTTCCCTTGTATGTAACTTGTTTTCCCTTGCTGCTTTTAATATTCTCTCTTTATCCTTAATTTTTGCCGTTTTTAATTACAGTGTGTCTTGGTGTGGCCCTCTTTGAGTTATTTTTTTTTCTTTTATTCTTTTTTATTTTTTTGGCTGCCCTGTGTGGCATGTGGGATCTTAGTTTCCCAACCATGTATGGAACCTGTGCCCACTGCAGTGGAAGCATGGAGTCCTAACCACTGGACCGCCATCATCTTGTTTGGCACTCCCTGTGCTTCCTGAACTTGGATGTCTGTTTCCTTTCCCAGGTTAGAGAAGTTTTCAGCTATTATGTGTTCAAATATGTTCTCTGTCTCTTTTTCTCTGTCTTCTCCTTCTGGGACCCCTACATAATGCAACCATTAGTATGATTGATTTTGTCCTAGATGTCTCTTAAACTATCCTCATTTCTTTTCTTTCTTTTTTCTGTTCATCTACAGTGATTTACACTACTGTGTCTTCCACCTTGTTGATCTGTTCCTCTATATCATTTAGACCATTATTGATCCCTTCTAGTGTACTTTTCATTTCTGTTACTATATTCTTTATGTCTGTTTGGTTGTTCTTTATATTTTCTAACTTGTTGTAAAAACTTCTGTTTATCCATTCTTCTCCCAGGTTCTTTGATAATCTTTAAATTCATTACCTTGAACTTTTTCTCAGGTAGATTACCTACCTCTAGTTCACTTAGTTCTTCTTTTGGGGTTTTATTGTATTCCTTCATTTGGACATCTTCCTCTGCTGACTTTTTTCCTAACTTGCTGTTTTTATTTCTATGTTATCTTGTAGGGTGGTTGCATTTCCCGATCTTAGAGGAGTAGTCTTTTGTAGGAGATGTCCTATGTGTCCCAACAATGCACTCCCCTCTGGTCACCAAAGCTCTATGCTCTAGGGGTACCCTCTGTGTGGGTCCTCCTCTTGTGGCAGGTTGACTCCTATAGGCAGTCTGGGTTGGCCTCTGGTTTTGTTGGTTGCCAGGCTTGGCCTTGTGTGGAGTCTGCCCACCACTGGTTGGCAGGGCCTGGTCATGAGGTGGCTGGTTGTATAACCCCAGGGGGGCCCGGGTTTAATGCTGGCTTACTGGTGGGTGGAATCAGGGTCCAGGGGATCCCAGGACTGGGACTTGCCCACTTGTGGGTGAAGTCAGGTGTTGGGGCTAGTGCCAGCCCACTGGTGGACAGAGTTGGGTCCTGCGGTTGGGCTGTAGGGCTTAAGGGTCCAAGAGCTGGTGCTGAACAACTGGTGGGTGGGTCCAGTTCCTGACACAGCTGGCTGTGGGGTGCCAGGTGTCCTGAAGCTTGTATTGGCCTGCTGGTATTTGGGGCTTGGGCTGTGGCCCCGCCTATCTCAGAGCTATTGGGTAGGCTGGGTCCTGCCATGGCAGGCTATGAGGTTGCAGTTGTCCTGGTACTGCTGTCTTCCTGCTGGTGGGTGAGGCTGGTCCTGAGGCTAGAGCAGTCTTGCTGGTAGGCAGAGCTAGGTCCTGGGTTCTCTGGCTGCAGTGCTCTGGGGGGTCCCAGGTCTAATGCCTGTATTAGACTGGTATATAGGCCTGCATTCTGGGCCCTCTGGTGGGCAGGGCTTTGTTCAGGGGTGGCTGTGGGCTAAGCCAGTCTTAAGGCAGCTTGTCTCCTGGTTGGTGGGGCCGTGTCCTTGACAGGTTAGTTGATTGGCCTGACACATCCCAGTACTGGTGCCTATAGGCTGGTGGGTGACAGTGGAGCTGGGTTCTGAGGGTGGTAAGCTAAGGGAGGATTCTAGAATGGCTTTTGCCAGTACCAGTGTCCACATGGTAGAAGGAGCTCCCCGAAATGGCTCTTCCAGTTTTTATGGCCCCATTGTGAGCTCCAGTTGCCTCCTGCCTCTCCAGGAGACTCTCCAAGATCAGCAGGTAGGTCTAACCCAGGATCCTTTCAAATTGCTGCTTTTTCCCTGGGTCCTGGAGTGTGTGAGGTTTTGTGTGCATCCTTTAAGAGTGGAGTCTCGTTTCCCACAGCCCTCTGGGACTCACAAAAGTAAGTCCTGCTGGCCTTCCAAGCCAAGTGTTCTGGGGGCTCATCGTTCTGGTGCAGGACCTCCAGGCTGGGGAGACTGATGTGGAGCTCAGACCCCTCACTCCTTGGGGAGAACCATTATAATTGTAATTATTCTCCTGTTCATGGGTTACACAACTTGGGGTATGGGTCTTGACTATACCGTGACTCCACCCCTCCTATCCTTCTTGTTGTGGCTCCTTCTTTATATCTTTAGTAGTAGATTTCTTCTGGTAGATTCTGGTCTTCTTCATTGATAGTTGTTCTGTAAATAGTTGTAATTTTGGTGTGCCCATGAAAGGAAGTGAACTCAGGGTCTTTCTACTCTACCATCTCTAGAAGACCTTCTCAAGGCAATTGATTAAGTTGCATTCCTGGGCAGATGGAAACCATCATGCTATCTGTGATATGTATTCTTTCTAACATCGAGACTTCCCCTTATGTTTCATCCTAGATAGTATCTGCTTTTGTGTATAGTAGGCCATGGGTTCTGCATTCATAGATTCAACCAACCTTAGATTGAAAACATTTGAGAAAAAATAAATTCCAGAAAGTTCCAAAAAGCAAATTTGCAATGTGCCAACAACTATTTAAATGGCATTTAAATTGTATTTATAATTATTTACATAATATTTACATTTATTGGATATTATAAATAATTAGTATGTGCATAGGTTGTATGCAAATACTATACTATTTTATATAAGGGACTTGAGCATCTGTGGAGTTTGGTATCTGCAGGGGGGTCCTGGAATCAATACCCTGTGAATACCAAGGGACAACTGTATATGGAGTTAGACAACACTTGAGCCTGGAATGTGTACATTACTGCATTTGAGGTCAAGTGGCAGGGAAGTCCAGGTTTCATGGTCTTGAAATTTCTACAGTTTATACAGGGGCCTCTGTAAGAAAAATAATCAAAATTCATGAATCTACAATTAGATGTAGAAGTGAATATTTATCTGGACAAAGAAATCACAGCCATTTTAAAAGAGGTGATGAATATCACAAAAAAATACAGAAAAATAATGATTTTTACATTATTTAGCAGCCTGCCATTTGCTTTCCATAACTTTTTTTCCTGCATGCCATTTTGATGGCTTCTTCACATAATAGCATTTTGTAATATCATTTTCTATTGAGAGAGTAGAAAGATAATTCAGTCTTTTCTCTAAAGAGGTTGATTGGCACTTGTTTATATTTTTGATAATAATAAAAATACAGATATACTTCTCTGTAGAATGGCTACAGATTTGTACCCTTTTAAGCTTAGAAATTCTGTTCAATTTTTATTTTACATGATTCCAATCAAAAAAGAAAAGACATGTATGGTGTTCATAATTGTGTCTTGTGTATTACTGAGTCTTTTCTTGATGGGAGAAAAGTTCTGTTTTAATTATGCATCTTTGAGAACTGAATCTACTTATAATCTTACATGTCTGATGTGTAAAATTATTCACATTTTTGCACATACTAACTTCCAGCTCCAGACCTTTCAAACTTTGTTTTTCCTCTAATCCCCTCATGTTACCGATCTTGGGCACCATGTTCACATGATGGTAACACTTTGGCCTGGCACCTTTGTGTCCAGCATGTGTCCTGCAATGTACCCCTTTAGTGTAGCAATAACAAGCCAGCATGTGTTGACACAGTGGACAGTGGGGATATTCCTGGAGGCCATTCCTACTAGGGAAGGACTTGCAATAACTATATGCAAAAGTTACTCAGAACCATATATCACATAAACCAAAACTAATGTATCTCCAACTGAACTGCTGCTTAGGCCCTAGCTACCCCAATGTCACCCAACACAGTTGGAGGTCCAATGCTGGGGACAGCAGAGTAGAAAAAGATAAGAGTCTCAATAAATTGTAATTAAAATTCTCATTTTGGCAAATTGTACAAACATACTGATGATGTGAACATATGGTTAGGGTTCCTCTCAGAGCCTTGGAAGGAGTTTGTGTAAGTGAGGGACCCTGAAGCTTTAGCTCATTAGCTTCGTGGTCAATCCAGCTCAGCTAACTGGTCAAGTAATTGCTTACCAGGCAAGTTCCACTTTCGGCCAAATTCTTTGGGCAAAGGTGTGTATTTCCAAAATATGCTATTGCTTATGTGGGCTTTTTTCTCCCTGAGAGAATTCTGCCTTTGGCACGTAGTGGTGCATAATGAAGACTTGCTTACTTTTCTCCCTGGTGAGACTGTTATGATTAGATGTGATAAACCTAATCATAACTTTAATAAGAAACTGCTTTCACCTTATTATTTGCCCAAGCTGTGTGTGGGGTTTTATTGGCCATAAACTGTGTTTACTAATTCCTCAGGCTCATGAACAAGAGGCTCTGGCCTCTTGGAAAGCTTCCTGGCTAAGTGCTTTCTGGGCAAATCAATTACTGTTTTTAAATCCTCCAAAGAATCAAAAGAGGGTGTTAACTGAGGCACACAATTGAAAGGAGCTTCCCTGGCAATGTCAAGACTCATTGCTTCTCATCAATGTCAACCTTATTAATTGTGCCCTAAGAATTTTTTCTCCTATTTCCACCCCCCATTTGTTATAGTTGATCTCTTTATTACTTTTGAGGGGTATACATGGAGAGACTTCAAATTACAGTGAATTAGCCAAGGTCTTAATAGGAAGAGTTGGTGTAATTGAGGACAGCCTAGTAAAGGGAATTATTGGATAGGCATAGGTAAGGCTAAAGGAAGGCAATATAGAATGGTGAGGTACCTCCCTAGTGTAGAAATAACAAGCCATCACATCTGTAAACTGAAGGGTCAGGCAGAAAGAGCCATTACTGATACCTGGAGGGAGATCTGTAGCTGTAAGGAAGGGTCAACAGTAGAAGTGGTGACGTCTGTTGGGGGAATATTGCCAACCTACTGCCAGGCAGCATTGAGTCGGGAATAAATACTCTGACCTTCCTCTCATCTTGCCCTTTGATCTTCTGCAGGTGATTCTTATTGACTGAACCTGACAGCAAACCAAAGGGTGGGAAAGCCCATTGATACAGTCAGTAAAAGTCAGATTTTGAGGGCACAGGTGAAGGTGCTGAGGGTAGATAGTGGGTTTGGAGGGACAAAGAGAAAAATACTCAGCACAGAGGACTATTTAAATTGGAATCTTACCCCTACAAGATTGGCCCAAGAGGAAAAGATCTGCATATCCCTGCCTTTAGAGTTAGGCTTGCATTTCTGCCTGATGTTCTGAATTTCTCTTTTTTCAAGAAAGGACTGGCTGCCCAGCTAGAGGGAGTTCAGTCATCAGATAGCCTCAAGGCATCAGCTACAACTGGGTTTGTCTCAGCTGCCAAGAGCTGTCTTGCCTGAGCTCAAGTCATTCTTTCTGGGGTAGGCTTAAGTTGAATAAAATTAAATAGTTCAAAATCCTTCTTTTCATACTGTTACGAAGTGTGTCCTATTAAATATTTGTCTTAACCTTCACCACTTTTCATTACAGGAAAACTTGTTTCAGGAATATGGCATTAAACCTTTCTTTTGAATTTTTTTACTGGAGCAACTCTTTCCCTGTTTCAATGGTTCTAGTAAAATGAATCTTTCATATGCTAGAATTATCTTTTTCCCTATTTCAGTCAGTAATATTTTTCAATGTCCATATACTATAGACATTACTTCTTTAGTTTCCTTGAGTTGCAAGAAATATGTCAGTGTTTACCTTGGTGAGAAATTGCAGTGAACAAATTTGTGCATTTTCAAGATTGAAATGGACTGAAATGTTTCCCTACTCATTTTATAATGCTTCATGTCAACTATTCAGAGAAAAGTCAATCTGATCACGGTTCAATCTGGTCACTGAATACTTCTTATGATCACTTACAATCTGCAATGGACACCATCATCTTGTGGCATGGGATCTATAAGCTAATGGTTATTGTTTTGTGTTATCTACTCTGCCACTGGTTTTCAGCCATACTAATGCTTTTTTCAACTCCCTAAGGAAATTTATGAGTTTTCTAATTGATGATTTTTTTTTTTTTTTTTTTTTTGCGGTATGCGGGCCTCTCACTGTTGTGGCCCCTCCCGTTGCGGAGCACAGGCTCCGGACGCACAGGCTCAGTGGCCATGGCTCACGGGCCCAGCCTCTCCGCAGCATGTGGGATCTTCCCGGACCGGGGCACGAACCCATGTCCCCTGCATCGGCAGGTGGACTGAACCACTGCGCCACCAGGGAAGCCCTAATTGGTGATTTTTAAAAAGAGCTTTCTGAATGCTTTAGTGCTACATGTTTCTCCAGGTCGTCTCATGTACTGATAAAAAATCTAAATTTTTTTCATAGTGTGTTTTACTCTCTTTAAGTGCATTCTTTGACTTTCAATTTTTTTTTTCTAGCCTAGGTTTTTGTTTTATACCTGAAGTTGGGAAATATAAAACTGCTTTGAAAGCTGGTAGAATCACTAATAATATAAAACAATATTTTGGTGCAAAAGATGCATTATTGTGTTAGGAACATTTTGCCTTATTTGAAATAAGAGAAGTCAGTGAAAATGATTTAGTAAAAAGCTTTTTATAGGAGTCAAATATTAAGAAAAAAGCAAGCACATTATAATATCATTTATATAAAGTTTTTAAAAGTAGAAGCAATGCTCTATGTTGTTTGGTATACATACAAACATATACATACATATATATACCTGTAGTAATTGTATAAGTACATACATGGGTATGAGAAACATTGAATCTAAAAAAGAGTTACTTTTAGGTTAGAAAGAGTAATAGAATTATGAATGGATACACAGAAAACTTCAGTTGTTTTTGTATTTTTTATCTCTTTTTCTGTCAAGCTTCAAGCCAGCCATTTTCTTATTTATTTTCTAGTTTACTAATTCTCTCTTTAGCTGTATCTAATTTGCTCTTGAACTTGTTTATTGAGTTCTGTTTCCGTTACTTTATTTCTAGTTCCAAGATTTCCATTTTATAATAGTTTCCAACTTTCTGCTGAAATTCTTCGTCTAATTGTTTAATTTCTGTCACGAACTTGGAAAGGTCTAAGGTTTTACCCCATTTGCAAGCCAACAAGGTAGCATGCCATAGGTGTATGGATCTTGACAGAAGACAAAAGACTCCTGGTCACAGAAGTATGACACTGTTGAACACAGCATAGCAAGATGCATGTCTTTCATGGTTGCATTGTTCCCCTTGCTCTTCATGTCCCACAGAGGTGATGAGGAGCAGTTTATCTGGATACTGCACATGCAGTGAGTTTATGTCATAGCCAAGGATCTCCAACTTAGGAAACTCAAATCTTTTACAGTGGGCTGCAAGCAAATCTTCCCCTTCTCCCTGGAGGGAGATACTGTTTTTATTATACTGTATAGTAAGCAAACCTTCCTGCTGCTTCAGAGAAGGGAACTTTTACTCTTTTCTAAGGCTGTTTGCTACATAAATATCTTTTAAAAGATAGTTCAGAACAAAAGCTTTTAGTACTTTCCTTGCAAGATGGTGGAAATTCAAGAGACCCATAAAGAACTGTATTCTAATATTTTTGAACGAAATCACATATTTAAAAAATATTTTGAATATCTGCATTTTTCATGCCTGTCTTCTTGTATTTTTTGTTTTAATGCACTTGGGTTTTAGTTCATAACCAATTTGCTGTGGTCATAAAAGGTGATTAAGAAGTAAAATTTTTGATGTTTTATGTCATTGATTTTTAGGGTTGTTTATTATTATAGCATAGCCTGGCCTGTTCTGACTGATTCAGAATATTATTTTTATTGCTATTCCTGCTATTATTATTAGCACATGCTCAATGAGTTCTTCCAGAAACAAAACGGAAGTGTGGAATACTTTTGAATTCAGATAGCAAAGTTTCCATATGCTTCAATACATGATACTTCTAGCCCTACTTTCTACCTTTTACTTACTTATTCCTTTTCCAGGAAGTAGAGGCATATTTGATTGATGACATCAGGTAAAAGGTTTATAAACTTTCATCCTAGCCTCCTTCTCTCTTTTCAAGCATCCTGATTTCAGGACAAGAACGTTTTCCTTCTCTTAACAGCCACAGTTTCCGAGAGCAAAGCCCTATTGTCTAGTTGCTATGACAGGTAGACATGCTTAATTCTAGGAAGAAAACAGTGGGAAGCCTAAATGTGGTAACAGATCAGATTCTCTAATCCAGTTTATTGGCACCCAAAGATATTTTGATACTTCATCTGTGTATGTCTTCTGTGTTTTAATTGGTTACACATGGCAGTGGAAGGGGTGAAATTGTCCAGCCTCAGTCCCAACATATAGGTCCATGAAAGCCCAGATCTGTGAATCCAACATTTGCTTATAGTTCTTCTCCATTTGGGGGGCCATTTTGCATATTGCTTCATGGAAATTAATGCAGACAAAAAGAGGAGTAGAGAATAAAGTCGCATGGAGAAGTGGTTATTGAGTACAATCATTAACTGACTCATATCTGTAACCACCCTCACCTCCTGTAGCCTTATTCATACTGGGGTTTCAGCAAAATGACAACCACAAATCGAAGACCTTTAGAAGTTCCTTGTGAATGATCAACAACACAAATGCCAAGGGTCAACTATGTGTGTGTGCTAGTATGTGAGTTAGACCAGCGCAGAAATAACATGAGCGTTGTAATCCCCTTAACCTGCTAATTGAAAGTTGGAGGAATTCAGGCCAGTGCATGGGGTTTACTCTTTTTGCCAGAGGGCCTTTCTCTTCAGTTTTCCTTTTTTTTTCCGAGAACCACAGACATTTATTTTATTGCCGCTCTATTCTGCTGCAGTTTTGCCCTGGGCTAAGAATGGAATCACTAACATTTCTTGTTCCATACTCTGAAAATCGCTGTCAGGTGTGAATTAAATGTTTTATTTGAAGGTTTGAGCTCCTTCTCATCAGCCACAATGGGACTTTTTATGGAATAATGCTCGTTGGCACTAATATAATTCTTTTCATCTTAGACTTTCTGAGTGCTTTGTGAACGTTCTTTCTCTGCTATCTACATTTCAATGACTCCTATCACCCCTCCATCTAGGATCACCGACAGAAGCTTTATACTGACTCCCTCAACACTTCCAGAGCTGCTTGCTGTGCGGTGCAAGTGGCACACATTTGAGTAGCTGTTTCTGGGGACCCAAAGAAAGGAATAAGACAACTTTGATGATCTTCTGGCATAATATTATGAATTCAGAATTGAGAAAGGGTGCTAAGGGTAAAATGTGTCCCCTGAGCTGACAGGGTGAAGAGAAAAAATAATGTTAATAGCAGGTTCAAAACACGCAAGCAACCAATTATCTTCTGCCCCCAAACCCACCAAAACTTTTCTTGATCTTCAAAAAGATTACAATTTGGGACTTTAAATTATTCCACATTCCCACTGGGTAGTCACATCATAACTATTTTCTAGTCACTTAAGAGTTATCACATGTTTGAGTTGGAAGAAATGGTAAACACCATTCATAATCATTAATAATCTAGACAAATAATTCTATGGATGAAGCACTGAGGTTCAGAGAGATCTACTGTCTTACTTAAGATCAAGCACAAAGCTAATTAGTGCAAAGCTAGGTCACTGGACTTTTCACTTCTCTTTATTCCCACGATCTCATACCAATTCCTTCTCCTTTTTCTCCTCTTCCACCTTCCACTCTCTTCCTCCTCCTCCTTTTTCTTCCTCGAATGTTGTAGCTAAATCTTTACCACATGGACAAGAGTTGTTTTAAAGAATGAGGAAAATATATATACTAATTATAATGCAACCAATAACTAGAAGAAGAACAGACTAGAATCATTCTTGTCATTGATGGTGGCTTTAAGTTGCACATTGTGTCATTTAAACTTTACGTTATGTCATGGGGCTTCACTTCACCAACTGAGGATTCTGCAAAACATAGGTTTTCATGTGAAGATAAAACCTAGAGTGGGCCGTATCTTGAAATAGGAACTTTAGGAAAGATGGTTTCAGATTATAATACAAAATAATCATGGAGAACATATTCTTCAATGACTGGTTATCTTCACCTTTTATTCACCAGCAGTTTTTACCTTCTTAGCTTCAATCCATCCTTTAGAGTTTGGATTATGTAAAAATTTTTTTTTTGTGGTACGTGGGCCTCTCACTGTTGTGGCCTCTCCCGTTGCGGAGCACAGGCTCTGGACGCGCAGGCTCAGCGGCCATGGCTCACGGGCCCAGCCGCTCCGCGGCATGTGGGATCTTCCCGGACCAGGGCATGAACCCGTGTCCCCTGCATTGGCAGGCGGACTCTCAACCACTGCGCCACCAGGGAAGCCCCAAAATATTTTTATTTTTAAAATCTTGGGGAAGAAGTAGTAGTATATGTTGACAGCTAAGAAGGCAAAAAGCCAAGGAAAATAAACCTGTTGGCTAACATTTTGAAGGAGATCTGAGATGTATGTTTCTAACTGCCTTTCTCTAGTGGTTCCTTCTTACTTCTGTGTGATTTATATAACCTTCAATTACTGGGTAGCACCTGTACAACAGAATCATACAGTGTTAGTGCTGGCAAAGTACTAAGAGATCCCCAAACCTTCATCTCATTGCTGAGATTCAGAAGGGTAAAATGACATAGGCAAGGTCACCTTGTAATTCTTCTCTTCAAATTGATTTACTTTGGGTATAAAGATAGATTGTTCTTTACCTTCTGGAGAGATGGAATTTCAATATAAGAAAGATTTTTATGGCAATTTGGCCCTAGGGAATTTAAATGGAGCAGAAAATTCTGAATTACGATTCCCACAACAGTTTTAACTTGGCCACAGTCAGCATGCTCATTAAGGTAGAGTCTCTCTGGGATTTTACTACGTCAGCGTGTTTTCTTTTATTTTTTAGCTTTAGAAAATTTTAACTTGAATTTTAGGATATGTGTATGCCTGGTAGCTGCCTTCATTTGCAGAAAATTTTTTCTGTCAACCAAACACACTGCCTTAGGAGAAAACAGAAAGGGCAGAAGTAACGCCAGAGAGCTGGGCCTGTGTAAACAAAGGACCATCTCCGTACGCGGGATGCACAGAGCTGAGTCCAGGCAGAGCGCCACTAAGCTGCTTTGCGAAACTCGTTAAATTCTCTCTTGCCTGCCACAGTCGCCAGCAAGTTAAGAGCCTGTTTTGTAGTCCTCATCTCTCTTGGGCATCAGGATTTAGGATTTTTCCTCCCCTAAAATGACAGTAGTGTTTGCCATGCTTAGTTTGGCTTTCTTTTGATGGCTGTGTAGCGCTTCTCAGACAGTATTGTATCTAATTCTGTAAGTTTGGCAGGAAGTTAGAGTTTAAAAAGTCTTTATGAAATGAATTTGAATGTGGTTAAATTAAAATACACTGACTCCCACAACAAAATAAAAGTTTAGATAGATTTTAAACTTCCACTCTTTTCCTAAAATCATGAAAGAGTTCCCTTCGTAATCACTTCTTCCCACCCCCTCAATTTGTACTTGGGGAAACAGAGGTGTGGAGGTGGTAGGGGTCTTGGCCAAGATCAAGAAAGGCAGGAAAAACTGGAAGCCTAAAAGCCAGCATCTACCACAGTACTTGAAAATAAAATTGATTTGTTGAAGAATGAAGAAATTTTCAATTATTACTTCTTTTTTTTCATTCCACCGTGGTTACTCACCCATCAGGTCTATCGTCCCAAACCCGTATCTCCTCACTTCCAGATGACCCTATTGAAGTTGATTCTGGGTGACCTGCATTCAAGTGGGGACACTTGAGTCTCATTCACCAAGGCAGTCCCAAGGTCTGTGTCTTTCCACATGGCTTGCCCAGGGGCTTCAAGCAGTGTGTTAATTTGGGATTGCTGAGAGCACAACTCCCTGTCTACTTGTTTCTTTTAAGATGGACATTTTTAATCGGGCTCCTAATTTGGTCCTGGGGGATCTCACTCTGCTTTAATAATACATGTGACAAAATTTACCTCTTTGCTTTCAAAGTTGTTAATTATGGAGTGCATTTGAAATGAGTGATCACAGCCAAGAAAGAAATCATCCCTTTTGGATGCTTACATGCTTTCATGCTGAGAAGAAGTAATAAGCAAGGAAGGGTTATGAAACACCTCTCCATATGGACAGTGGGCTTTGGGGGGGACCAAACAGGGTCGTAATGAGGACTTTTTGGTAATGGGCTTATATCAAATTGTGATCAGGTTATGCTACAGATTCTACATAACCCAGAGGGCTTAACCTGCTTTCAAAGCAGATGGAAAAAGAACAGATGTAGGCACGGAGGCCTTCAGACAGATGAGTGGAATAGGTTATTGAGCTCTTTTAGGAAGTAGAATCAGTTACTTTGGGGAAGGACAGGTTTATTGTGCCTCCTGCAGTGAGGATAGCCAATTGCAGATTACTCCAGACTTTTGGTGATGTTTGTGGTGTGTTCTCAAACTCACATGTGTTGTAAGTTCTTATGGTCACTAAAGCGATTCCTTCTTACTTAATAAATTAGCAAAGTTTCCTGTGAGATTTGTTACCGGTCTTCTGGCCTTCAGGCATACAAATGCAGTTTAAATACTGATGTAGTTAAAAAGATTTAAACAATCATCTAAATCACTATGCCTTAAAAGCAGCAGAACCCAGCCAACCCATTTGCACGTGTTAACCTCAAAAGGTGAATTTAGTGGCTTAGTTCCAGGGCTTCCTCCATTATTTTCCCATTACCTGAACAGATTACTGGGCTCTGCAAATGACTTTGGGTGCCATACAAAATATTTACTTTAACCCTGTATGGAACTATGTCCTAGAAAATGTGACTGCTCAGGAGTTGAAGTATGGAGTAGGTGTTCATGAGGTGGACATTTCATGTTACCTGCTCAAAGGTGTGCTTAATTTTTTTTTTACCAAGAACAAGGTATAACAGAGCTAAGAAAAGTTTTCCACTTCGTTTTATGACAAAAGCCAGGGATTTTGTTTTTTATAAATCACAGACTGAGCCCAGATTTACCAGGGCCTTTGGGAAACAGTCTGAGTAGACCAGTGCAATGCAATCATGTCTTTGTACTTAACAGCAACCAAAAATGTAGGTTAATTTTTCGAATACCTGGGTGGGGTTAATTTTCCTTCTGGGAACTGACCTAATAAGAGAAATGTTGCCAGTAGAAACCAGTAATCTTTCCAGAGTAATAAGGCTGCGATAGAAAAAGGGTGACATTGATTACCATTGGGCCAGACGTGAAGATTGAGAACCATCACTCCTGTGCTCTGTAGGGAGAAACTGTGGTGACTGTGAATGGCTGTACATGTGGGTGATTCACTTAACATCTTTGTCATCAGTTTTCTATTTATGAAGTGACACGTTGGGAAAGATGGTGATAAAGAGCCCTTCCACTTGGGATATCTTTATGGTCCAGATGGGAGAATGCAGCATAGAATAAGGAAGAGATCTCTACTCAGGAGGCCTGGTGATAGTTGTTGCTCTGCCACTAAATTATTGCCACTGCTTTTGGACATTTAAAGGGTTTCCACTTTTTTTTACAATGCTATGCTAAATATTCTTGCACATGAATCATTTTCTTTGGAATAAATTCTCAAAGGTAGTTAAAAAGTACTCACTTATAAGACTTTTATTATCTCACCAGAACAAAACCACCAAATTAAGTTCTTAAGAGATATATATTTTCCCCATTTCATTACAAATTCCCCCCAAATGGCTATTATAATAAAAATAAATCAAGATGAGTACATGAGTTTTGAAAATGAATTAACAACAACAACAAAAGATATTAATTTACATACATATATGTAAAATTTCCCCATTTTTTTCTCTTTCTGAAATTCAATTCCCTGGAATAATTTAAATTATCTCACCCTATTTACAAGAGCTTTCAGATTGTGATAGCCCCTTTGTAATACATCAATGACAGACTTCAATCAAGTTTGAGTGCAACAGGAATGTCTGTCCTGTTCCCAAAACTCTGGCATCTCAATTAGTCCTATTATAGGGAAAAAAAAAAGTCTCCCCGCAATGTCTAAGCCTTCTGAGTTATCTTTATACTAAAGATACATATTTGTATATATCTTTATATATATATCTTAAATCCTATTTCTATAACAGGTATTCCCAAATCCCAATCTAATCTCTCTATTGCCCAAATTGTATTTAGAAGTTTTCTTGAAAATCATATAAGCCAAATCCCTTATTAGAATTGAAACAAGAGAGGTCAAATGGCTAAGCTATCATTACATAGCTCTTCATAAATAACAGTAGAGAGTTCTGGATTGAGGGATGTTTGTGGAGAGTTTTCGGGGTGGCAAATAAAAGGAAGGGATATATGTGGCATGCAAAGAAGGAAGATCCTGAGTAATTTTTCTTTAACTTTTTAAAAAATAAATACATACTAGCCTTGATGTATGTTCTGGGCCTATCATTTATGAGACTCATAGTAACCTGTGCAAGTAACTTTACCTCTCAGGATCTCAGTTTTCTCAAACTATAAAATTAAAATAATCTTAGATCAAATGTAACCTTAATTCTCTGCATTCAAGCATTTTCTTTAGGTCATACTGATGGCCTGTTGAAAAGGCTGTTGTATCGAGAGAGTTATTGCAGATCCAAGAAGCATCAAGGTTTTTATCTTTGTGCGTTTGTATTAATTGTCAACAACCCAAAGATAGAGGGTTAAAGCCCTGAGTTTTATTTTCAGAGTTGTGTAACCAGGCCAGGATTTAAATGCTGTGTTGAAGAATAAAATATCAGCCTACTCTATTGAATTTGGGCTCGGGCCCTATAGTAGAAATTATTATACTTCACTAGGCAGAAAGTGAGGTTTGTTCTCAGGCAAATGTTGGGATGTCCTCAGTCAACATAAACTTAACAGATTTTCCCCAATTTCAGAGGAGTCTGTAGTAGAGTTGTGGGTATTATAGACTAATCATTCAAAAAGTCTTATTTTCTTTCCTAGATTTATTCTACAAAAATGCATAATACATTGATTCTGGTCTCAAGGAGCTCAGTAATGCTAGAGGCAAATATATCCACGATAATTGTAAAGCAATGTATAAGAAAAGGCAAGGCAATAGAGATAGGATTAAGATATAAAGGAATCAAGGGGCCCCATCTATCCGAACCTTGCGAGGGGAAATGCAATCAGAGAAACTTTCTAGGGAAGGCAACATCTAGAAATACTAGTTGATTTGCCAAGTCCACACCGCTAATTAGTAGCAAAGCAAAGCAAGCATGAGAATTCTACAGTCAGTCTCTTTCCTGAGTGTCTAAATTCTTAATCCACTTTAAGGAAGTTGAAATGGAAGACTCTTAGATGATGCAGTATTCTTTCTGCTATATACTTACATAGTTACCCTATATAACCTTCCTAAATATACTTAACATTTATCTGCTGGTAGTAAGAGAAATATAAATATCTCCAGGACAGTAATTGCCTTGTTCTTTTATTGTCAAAGCTTTTCTCTCTTTTGTTAAATGGCTGTTTATTGATTTGGTGTTGTCCATGTGTCTTCCTCTGATGAGCACTGCAGTGTCCTAGTCTTAGGGAATGTATTACATTCCTTTGCTTTCTCACACTTAACATATCAGATGTGACAATCTAAAGGGATGGGGATAAAAGGCAATGTGTAATTATTTGCTGCTAACAACAATCAGAACATGTTAGCTGATTTTATTACCAGTTCTTACAGAACCATACTTAGGAAGGTAAGTCCATTGTTTTATAAAGGCATTAAAAGTCAAAGAACCAAATTTTTCTTTTTCACTGTCTAGTTTAATATATTCTTTATATCTTAGCATAGAGATTCCATCAGGTCCTTAAGGGCAAAGGTAATTCTTTACCCTTTTTTTTTCCCCCATCTCTCCAGAGTATCTAGCACATAGAAGAAACAATATATTTGTGTTGATTGTATGGACTGGTGAATGAATGAACTGAGAAACACATGTAGAGTTTACTGTATTTATTGCTTCATTTGGAGCTAAGTATAATAGAATCTCTCTTGACTTCTACTTAGTAGATTCCTTGGATTAAGCATTCTTTTTCATTCTGTTGAACATCGCAGTTATTGGCCCTAATTCTTTGCCTGCTGTAGAATTATGCAGCGACTCTCTTGACATGGCCTCATGACTTTGAACTTAGACATATGACTTATTTCAGCCAGTGAGATGTTAGTAGTTCTAACATAACAAGAGGCTTGAAATGCATTTGTATGGAGTAGCTTAACCCTCTTGTTCTTCTCCTATCACCACAAAAAGGACAGATCCCAGACAGTTACTATCCTTTCAGTCTGGGACACAGAGTGAGATACAAAGAGCATGCCTTGATCCTATCTTACAGCCTGGAGTCCAGTTCAGCTGAACCCCAAAGGACCCAGAAACTTGTGAGTGAGAAGTGTAAATATTTGTTATTGTGAGACAAATGGTTATGTGTTTGTTATTGAAGCATTATTATAGCAGTAGCTAATAGATAACATATGATTGATGCCTCAGTATACTGAATATTCCTGAACGTTGAACTCACCATTGGCTCACACCAGTTGGGTTATATACTTACAAAGAATCCGTTTTCTTTGTTTCCATACTTTTGTGTCAGTTTTGTCCCTTATTCTGATTATGTAATTTACTTTATGTGATATTAGCCAATGAACAATGTTAGAGAACAAACTTGTTTCTATAAAGCTGAGATGAATGCTTTTCAAAGACTTGATAGAGGCAAATTGTTAAAAAAAATTAGGTGTTGGTGAGAGCTTTTTTAAAAGACTGGGAAAAATAACTATCTAGAAGGATCTTGAACTCAAATTTCTCTTGAATTGCTTAAGTTCTTATTTTCTTTTTAGTGAAATTAGAACTGGGAATTTTGGGTGATGTAATTAATACATGTGGATTTACATGAGAAAGGTGAGCTAAAATTTTAATTATTGGAGACAGTCTCAAGAAAAGGGTCTTGACCTTTAACAAAAGATGAATGAATAGTTATGTGTTTAAGGTAAAGTAAAATGCTCAATCTGTGTTTGTATAAATTTTTATGATTTCCTTTTTTATCTAATTTTTCTGATTATCTGAGCAAAAATCATCTCAATCTCTTTTTTATTAAGAATGTCATAAATTGCATACCATACTAAAAATTCTCTTCCTTCCTTTCTTTGTAAATCATCTAAAGTTTTAGTATAAATGACAAGTAGCAATATTAGAATAGCCTTCTTCACAATGACTATGTGAAGAGTAAACTTTCCTTTTCAGCTACTGTCCCTCTTTTCATACTTATATCCTCTTCTGGTTTACAGATTTGCAGTTTGGTTAATAACTTTATTCTACAGGAGGACACTCCTTAGTTCAGATCACAGTTTCCATTTTTTCTTTCTTCATAGCAATTGACTGAGTTTCAGGAATGCTGGGTTCTTCTGGTTTTTTGAACATTTTTTTTGTTCCCACAAAATCACACCCCAGAATCATCTGGATTTGAACAAATCTGTGAATGGAAAAGAAAAGTCATCCACAGTTCTCTTCTTTCCAAACTGGCTTTTTGGTTGCCACCAGATGGAACCACCACATATATTATTTACCTGAAAACCTAAATCTTTGCAAAGTATGCATGAAACAGAGCCAATTATGGGGAAAAATCACTAACATTTTCCATGCATCTGAACTTGGCTTAAGGTTTGAGAGAACTTGGATTCATTTCAGGTTTTTAAAGGAAATATTTCATATACTGATTGATGAAATATGCTGCTGGTAGTGGTTTTTGAGATGGTGATGTTCACCGCTTTGGAACCATTCTGAGATGAATATTCCGTGGTATTGTAGGATCAAAAATCAATCTATAGGTAATGACACTCAATCATCACTAAGTTTGGAATTGAAAAGAGAGCTCTGATTGGAGAGCAAGCTTCACACCACATTACCCATAAGTCAATTGCTTGGAGTACAGGGACTATAACTACATGAAGAAATCCAAGAGCCACTCAACACCAGCTCACTGACAGTTTAGGACACGTGTGAATAATTTTTAAAGAAAGGGGATTCTGGCTCAGACATTTGAGTTATTCCAGTTTCAAGAGTGTCAGTTCTTACCTGGACAGAAAAGGTAGACAAGAGGGGCTTGGCTTTAATAAAGTACATAGACTCTAGATAGTTTCTAATACAATGAGATTAAAATAGGCCCATAAACCAACATATTCAAAGATCCTGGGCCATAGCTAAAGAAAGTTAGGCAACTGTTTTTATGCCCAGAGAAATCAAAATGAATAATATATAGCTATTTGTAACGGAAAAACACAAACTTCAGCCTTTTTCTGTTTTCACTGGACCCTCAAGCAGGGCAACAGGAAGAGAGTGTTAGCTACAACACCCAGCTTCAGATGCCTGACGCTTTGTCTTCTGCATATGGAGACAGAGTCCTCGTGGTGATTCTTCACACAGGAAGGGATGGGGGCAGCTGATACAGATAGACTTCATCCTTGTCTGATTTCATCACATCTCCGTTATTCCTTTTCTTTCACATTAATTCTCCCCTTAGTGTTTGTACCTTAAAAATATTTGTAGATGATTTTTATTAATAAAGTCTTTTAACTGATAATGAGCCAAACTCTACATGTTTACACGCATACCTTGCACTTTGCTTTATTGAACTTCTCAGATTTTTTTTTTTTTTTTAACAAATGGAGGTGTTGTGGCAGCCCTGCAACAAGCAAGTCTTTAGGCGCCATTTTTCCAACATCATTTGCTCACTTCGTGTCTCTTTGTCACATTTTGGTAATTCGTGAACTATTTCAGACTTTTTCATTATTATGAAATTTGTTATGGTGACCTGTGACCATCTTTGATGTTACGGCTGTGACTCGCTAAAGGTTCAAATGATGGTTAATATTTTTTAGCAATAAAGTATTTTTAAATTAAAGTTTGTACATTGTTTATTTAGACATAATGCTATACCACACTTAATAGACTATAGTGTAAACATAACTTTTATATGCACAGGAAAACCAAAAAGTTTGTGTGACTCACTTTATTGCTATATTTGTTTTATTATGGTGGTCTGGAACAAAATTTGCAGTATCTCCAAGGTACGCCTGTAATTATTTTTATTTTTCTCCTTTCAACAAATTTAGCTTAGTGGTTAAGCAAATGGGCTTTAGAATCAAACCTGATTACAGCTTTCCTTATTTATTTTTGGGACATTCTACTTAATATTGAGACATACCTCCCAAGACTCAAATGCCTCAATTGAGAAAATGGGGAAAAATCACAGGGCCCTTATCAGAGGATCGTGGGCTCATTAAATGAGAAAATTACTCAGTCCCAGATAATATGCTAGAAGCTCAGGAAATGTTTTATGAAAACAGTTCAATTTTTTATAACAGAAACACTTAAAATTTTCCAGTTTCAGGTAGAATTGTGGCTTCAGTAATTTGTACACAGCAGTATATAGAAGGAGACTTTGACTTTCATGGTGGTTGATTTCATCAAAGTGGATGGTCACTCACAGTCCAAGAGATTGAGAGAGCAGCTTTTAATTTTAGTTATTTATTTTTTGCTAGGGAAAAATAACAGCTTCTAAATTATAAGGCCTAAATACCACACAAGAGAAAAGAGCTAACTGAATGTGGAATTTTCTTTTAAAGCCATCTTAAAAAAAAAAAGCGAACTCTCCAGCTCTTCATTAATTCCACAGCTTGAGTAAGTTATGTGAATGTGCGTTAGATGATAGTAATGTTTTAGGATAATCTATCTCCTAAAACATTTTTGTGTCATCCATTAAACTTGTTACTCTGTGGGTTATCTATACAATTGATGAAAGAGCCAGCAATCTCGCTGATTTTCATTTGAAGTGAAATACATTTTCTTGGTAAATTTCAGCACTAAGATTTTATTTTCTTTAAAAAGTTGGATTGAAGCAGAGAAGGGAAAGGGTGATGCAAGAAACAGTCTAAACAAATAGTGCTATTTTGTGTTCACTGTGGTCTGCTCTCTGTGACTAATTATAATTGTAAATTTTTGACATGAAGAAAGTTTCCCTTTGCCTTCCCTCTCCCCTTTTTCTTTTATGCTCCACCTGCCAGGATGAACCTGGCCAGAACCCATATGGTTATGGGAGAATGAGCTGTATTCATTTCTGAGTTTTTGGCATCTCCTGTTCTACAACCCAAATTGGTCTCTAAATCTAGCAGAGTACCTAGTGGACCTTAGTGTTTGTGGTTGGAGAGTGAGTGGGTTGGAAGCATATGTGGTTTACCTTCATTTAATTAAAGGCCAGTGTGACTTTTGAAGTTAGTAATTTCATCAGTCACACAGCCCTGATTGAGGATAATTGAGGAAGTAGCTGGGAGTGAGGAGGAGAGTGGGGTCATTTCACTGATGGGGCAAAGCCAAAGTCACACTGGCTCTTTTCCCCTTCTGTTCTGGGGTGGAACTTCATACATGATGGAGGAACAGAGTTGCCCACCCCAAGGATTTTTTTCATGTACTGTGATTTAAAAAAAAAAAGAAGAAGAAGAAAGATGGCCGTTTCAGCATTTTTATAAGCTAAGGCTATGAAAGCTATAATTTGAAAAACTATGTGGGTGGCATTGTTGTTCAAGAGAAAAGAAAATTATGGAAAAAAAATCCCACAAAAAAAACCCAGACACACAAACTAGGAGATGCTAATTACATAAGGTGGTTAATTTAGGAAATATATAGCTGAATTGGAGTCAAATCTTATATGGCTCAGATCTGAAAGCAGCAGCAGAATAACTGCAGGCCCTGGGACAGTCTGGCACAGATTTTGTAGGGATAAAAAAAAATAACATTAGCAATAGAAAACATTTGCTGAGTGCTTACTGTGTGCCACGTTTTGTGGTTTTTAATGTTTTATCCTATTTATTCTTTAAAACTAGCCTTTAAGATAAGAATGATCATTTTCTCCCCCCATTTGTCAGATAAGACAGCTGAGACATAGAATGGTTACAGTGTACAAGAGGCAGGGCTAGGACCCAGGTCCTTCTGACCACAAAACCTCTTTTGTTTACTAAAAGCTCCTTCTCAGAGAATTTTACTATAATTCTGTAAATAAGAGAACTTCACCAGGGAGCCAAATCCAAGAAACTGGATTCAAAAGAACAAGGAAGCTGAAAGGAACCTGCATTGTCACTTTCCTCTGTATAATATCCTTAATTTTTGTTCTTACCATTCTGGGGCTTATTATTAATGTTAACCAACTTAGACACACCAAAAGGTATTCTTTAAAGCATTATTTAAAGCAATTTAACTTTAAAATAGTATTCTTTAAATTATTATTTAAAGCAATGAAGATTTATTCCTTAATAGCGTTTAATGCAATACCCTTTATGGGTAGACTAAATCAAAATTAAATCTGTTTTTGAGATGTTTAACTTAAAGCAGTGTCCAAATGATTAACATGGAAGAAATTTGCCCCAGGGAGAGGGTAAAGACATCCATGTCTTATGTCTCTTTTGGATTCTAACCTCAGTTACATTGTTATCTATTTTCCTCCACCCCCTCCTCCAAAGGAATTTGGAATCACAGTGAGAGACATGGAAACCCCCATCTCAGTAGGAAACCCCCTATTGAGAATCTCTTTCCTCATGTTAAGACCAACCCCATTTCATCTCTTCCGAAATGTATTCACTGGTTTCAGCATAGTGACTCCAATTTTTTTTTTGCATCTCAGATATTTACACCAATTTGTCAGCAGCATGTATATCCAATTTTTACTTGTTTGACTGCTTTCCTGAAAGACGATGCTTTGGAAAATAAAATGCAACATTTATCATTGTTTGGTTGACCATGGGAGGTGAAGTTTGCTCTCTTCCCTATGACCCAGTTAGTTCACATAGCTGAGCCTTCACAGCTCCCTGAGCCTAGGGTTGGATAACCCCAGTCCAGGAGAGACATTAGCAAACAGATTTTTGAAAGCAGGGCAATGCTAGGAGAAACTTTAAAAAATACAGATAAAAGTATATTGGAGAATCTACACTTTACAAGTTGCAACCTGTTTCAAAGCCAGTGGATACTGACCATTGCAGTTTTGGATTTTCATGAGGACTGCAACATCACGTATTACTGAATATTGGGGGATGGAAAGAGGAGAGAAAAAGTGTGAATGTCTGCTGGAAAGGAACAAGATGACTGATGGAGTTTCAGAGGGAGGGTATGAATATTGTTGATATATATTTGACTATTTTTTATGGAGTATTTTGAAAATTAATTTAGTTTATTCAACAAATATTTGTTGAGCACCTTCCACTGGACCCTTTCACACTCCCCAATTCTTGAGTCAAGATGTGATAGACTATTGTGAGCAAATAATTTGAAAAAATTATCAGAATAATTCTTTTGCTAAGTTAAATTTTTTTTTTTTTTTGCGGTACACGGGCCTCTCACTGTTGTGGCCTCTCCCTTTGCAGAGCACAGGCTCCGGACGCGCAGGCTCAGCGGTCATGGCTCACGGGCCCAGCCGCTCCGCAGCACGTGGGATCTTCCCGGACCGGGGCACAAACCCGCATCCCCTGCATCGGCAGGCGGACTCTCAACCACTGCGCCACCAGGGAAGCCCTAAGTTAAATTTTTTTAAGCTTTGTAGTCTGGGGTTTCTCCTTTTCTTGTTTTGCAAGATGCTGTGGTCATTGATTATCTCCTGCTTTCAGAACTTTCCTGCTAGTGACTTGTAGGTGACATAATATGAGTGTTTTCATTCTCAGATTTGGAGCCTCAGAACAAAGGGCCTGAAATATCCTCATGAATGACATGAGAAGGAGAGAACAGAGAATTGTTTTCCTCTTGTTGTCTTTGACACATTATTAAAGCAATTGACCAATTTTGATTTAGTGCACATTATACATAGGTGACATTGTGCTAATTGCCGTTGGGTATTTTAAAAAAGGAAGATTAAGTTCTAATAGCTAAGGAGCTAGGTGTTGTTGGCTAAGTAAAACTAAATCAATTTGAAAAATTCTGGTGGGTATATAAGTAAATGCTAACCCCTGTGGTTCAAAGGTCTTGAGGAATTAATTCATAGTTCTTGGTGGTAAGCAAGGGAGACTGAATCTAGTAGACTAAGCAAAATGGAATTTAAGTTTATCGTGTGGCTCACAGAACTAACTGGGAGAGCAGAAGAATAGACCTAGAAAGCTAGAATAAGCGTTCTGAACAAGGCATGGCTTAGAACACATCTGCTGAGTAAACTGCTACCCTTTCTGCCAAACACCAGATTCTGGCATCCGTGTGACTGCTAATATTGGGCCTGACACTCAGCCTTGCATCCATTACAACCCTCCTGCCACGAGCAGAGACAGAGCTCCTTACTCCCCTCTCTTGTATCTCTAGTCACTGGGTCAAAGTCCAGCTGTGTGAGTTTGATTGGAAGAGTCCTACTCCATATCTGAGTCTTAGGAGGAAGGGATACTAGAAAAGCAGTCAGCTAGCACTTTTGTTTCTAAGTGTGGTCTTTGCTGTCCACCAAAACTAATAAACTTGGAGTGCTCAAAACCCCATGAAACGGGGTTCGGATGCCGAGTAGCCAAAGTAAGTGATGGATTGTCGTTATGAGAATCAAAGTAAATATTTAACTCCCAGGCTTGTTGATCCATATCTACATATGTTGGATATAGTGGAGGGATTTCAGACTTCGTATTACTTGGTCTTTTCTTTATAAGGTCACATTTATCCAGTCAACCATCCAAATTTTATCTTTCTACCTCATCTTCTTTTGTGAGGCGTTCTCAGATTATTTCATATGCCATTTCCCTTTTTAGACAGCAAACAGAAAACTATTGGATTGATGTGTCATCACTGGAAAAATAACAATTTTTAGAGGAGTTTCATAGTTATTATGGAAAACATTCTGGCTGACAACAGAAAAGTTTCTTGCCCTAAAAAAAGCAATATATTCTAACCAAAATAGCATTAAAAGCTTTCAACCTTTAGGATAATATTATAAAGGAAGAGTAATTAGAAAATTTCTAGTGAACTGTCACCAATGTCAAGTAGTATAATAGAACACATAGAACTGGAAAAACTTACTGATGCCCCAATGAAAACAAATAAAATGGGATATATTCTAAAACTTCCACGTAGTCCCTATATTGAACAAACTATAAAAATGAACACCTGAGGTTGGGAGTGATCTTCTACAGGTATTATAAAAAATGACTTTTGACCATTACAAACTTAAGGAATAAGACATACATGACAAACCATTTAACGTGTTACTGGAACCCTCAAAGGGAGCTCCTATCTCCATGCTGAAGCTAAAATAATTCTTTGCCAAATGCTGAAATCACTTCATTTAGAAGAAATGAATGTGTTGTCCTCAGACATATTATTGGCTGGTTTATTATTGGTTGACTTACCTGGGGTTGTGGCATCTAAGGGCCATCGAACACCAAGACTTAACGGGATGTGCCCCAGCTACAATAGCACCTGTGCTGAATTGGATAGTTTTGCCCCATTTTCCCATTTTACAACATTCGATAACCTTCCATATGTCTCATCTCCCTCTGGTGGTGTGTAGATGCATGAGATGAACAGCAAACAACTAAACACAGCACTGGAGCTGATGAACCCAGCGTTAAAACTTCTTGGGTGCTCACAAATGCAGTCTCTGTGTTTACTTTGTTCATCACTTGTGATCTAAGAACAGATTCCTAACGCTGTGAGATGCCTGCCTGGGCATGAGAAGAGGTTACAGGTTTTTCTCCAAGGGTGTTTCTGGTTCCATTTGCTCAGATCGAGTTTGAGCTGCGAGACGCAAATGGCAAAAATCAGTGGTTTTCTCGCTGTTGTTTTCTGGGGGTCCCCTTGGTTCATCTGTGGTGCAGCAGGAGCCACTCAGGGGATCTCAGGGTGGCTTGGTGGCCACTCAACTGTCAGTGAATTCCGTTCTGCTTTTATCCTTTATATACTGGGACTTGGGTATGATTTTATTTAATTAAAAAAAAATTCTACTGTTAAACACAGAAAACAACAACAAACAATAACAACTTTGGAAATAACCAGCATAAAGAAAAATTCTAAAGGACCAGCTTTTATTTTAGTAAAACTTTTCATTCCAAATATTCTTTGCTTCTATAATAATAACTAACACATGGTGCTTAACTACATACCAGGCACTGTTCTAAGTGATTGACGTATATTAAATTCATTTCATCCTCAAACCAACTCTGTAAGCAAAATACTGTTTTACTCCCACTTTACAGGGGAGAGAAATACAGGGACTGGGAGGTTTTGTAGCCTGCCCAAGGTCTTACATCCATTTCATGGCAGAGCTGGAATTTGAACTCCAGCAGCCTAGTTTTAGAATTCATCCTTTAATCTACTTTGTTATATGGTTCTCTGCTAAATGCCATTCTATGTTATACTGTTTCTCTATCCATCCCTTAGCGTGTATTTTTTAAGCCATGATGTGGTCTTTGATTTAAATGAAGTGCTTAAGAGAGGTAAGGGCTTGCTACAGAGTTAGGATTAAATTTTGTGACCATTCAACATGGCATCTTGCACAATTGTTACCTTTTTCAAGAGATTCCTGAAGCTTATTACACATTTATAGTGAACATGTTGGAAGACTTACGGATATGGCATGATTATTTCCCCAAATCCTCTGAATAGTGATGATTATAAGGCTAAGAAAGTTAAGTGCTTAAAAATATCACATACTTAACGTGTATCATCTGTTGACATTCAGTAGGAAGTGGTCCTTTTTCTATTTCTGTTTTGCGTCTCGCTTCCAAGAACATAACTTTCAATTTTCCCTGCATCTGCGTATCTGTCAAAATCACAAGTATTGTTCGTAAAACAAATATGTGACCAAATGATCTGAGCATAATCATTCAAAATCTCCACATACATTCATTCTTTCAAACTTCTCGGCCTTAGAGAATCATTGCATCATCTTTCAGACTGTTGTGATTACTGGACTGGAACTGGGATATTTTCTACTGTTCATCTAGAACAAAGCAACGCAGAGATTCTCTGATCTGTATAGCTGTCTTTCTCTTTTGGCCTTGCCATTTTTCCTTGTTGTCATGGTCTTCCTTGAGGCACAAAAACTGGATTTCTAATTTCTCAGAGAAGTTTATGACCCAGTGAGATTGTTCTGGGTAGTTTTCTCCCATCAGTACCACAATTTGGAATTATTAACCATTGCAATGTGAAGTGAAGTAAGCGATGATAATGTTCAGAAGGGATAACAGCTGGCCTTTCTTGAGAGTTTACCTGTGTCAGGTATTTTGCAAGGAACTTTATGCATATTATCACATTGAATCCTCAGGCCAACCTCCCAGTACGTGCACCTTGAATAAAAGACGCACAATGACACTATGAAGTGAGAATGATTGTTTCCCATTTTCTATATAAGAAAAATCATGTTTGAAGGGGTTAGTAACTTGCCTGAAGTTCCAGGCAGCTAATAATTGTTAGGAGTTTGTTCTGACAACAAAAGCCCATGTTGAGTAACCAAACTATTATGCTATTCCTCCTCAGTTTTAAGCTTCAAAGGATGAATGTGAATTTGGATGTATTCAGACATACTGTGGTTGAAAAAAAGAGGGGAGAGTGGCATCTCTTAGGAGTAGAATCCCTAGCAAGGGTTGCTATTAAATATATATATTTTTAATTTAATTTAATTAAACATTCTTTAACACAAGTTACATATGGATGATTCTGTGACTGGCTATAGAAATTACTCTCCACAGGGATTTTCTTACCTAATAAAAAGAATGTTTCCCCCCATCTCCCAACTTTCAATTCTCTCAGCTTCATTTGAAGAAATGCAGAAGCATATGTTGCTCTCCCATCATACACCAGTAGATGGCAGCAAACGTCCACCTTAGATGCCTGGAATTTTTGCCTCCGAGCTCCTTCGTGGTGTGAAGCTGGAGGCCGCTTTTAAAAATATCATCCACGCTCCTTACCTGACACGTTGGAAGGGCTAGTTTTCCAGGTCGCACATGTCTTATTACTTTCGAAAATAATCATGTGGAAAGGCTTTCCACTGTTTGCTGCTACATTTCTATGCAGTGGTGACCGTCAAGCCCGAATCAAACTAAATAGCAGGGGGAGAAAAGACAACCACCCAGAAGAGGTGAAAATAATTTCCGTTAAGAATGTTCCTCATGGGTTTTCAAATAAGGTTTCATCACCCAATCTTATCAGTGAAGTATTCTTGTTCATAAATTATTTATCAGTCTCTTCTATCACATCTTTTGTACCATTGAAACAAGCAAAATCTAACTTTGGGTGAATTTTCTTTTAAGGATATCGAGAGAGAAACATTTCTCACCACCCTTCACTGTCAGAAATGAAGCACAACCATTATGTAAACCATATACACCACAAGGGTTTTCTTTTTGGTTGTTTTCCTTTTAATTAGAATTTTCTTTTCAAACAATATTACCCTTGGCATTTAGCATTTTGTCTTAGTATTAATTTAGTTTCAGCCTGTTATTGATTCATGATTCTGGGCAACGTGCTGTGGGTTTTATGGACGATGTACTGTGATTGATCTGCATTTGAAACAAATTGGTTCCCTGACCTGGGAGAGAAGGGCCTTCAGTACAGACACAGTGTTGTTACTGCTAGCTATTTGACAAGCAGTTAGCATCTCCAAGTTCTATTTCCTTTTCTCTATAATGGGGATGAAACTATCTCACAGGATTTTGGTGAGGATTATATAAAATTAAATGAGGTAATGCAATGAAACCCCTAGCTTAGTACATGTCAAAAATTCACTGTTAGCTGAATGTGAGTTGAGAGGATAAGGGCTGTTGATAGCTAAGACTCCTTCCAGTTTTTAGTGTCTGTAACTCTGATTAGTTTCTTCCCATTCAACCTCAACCTTCTTATCCACCCTAAGAAGGGAAGAGGCACTTGAAAGATGCTGAGATGAAAATGTTCTAGAGGATGAGACGCTTATTCACCACGGAGAAGAGTGGTCTTATTTTTACTACTGAGAGGTGGCTATAGTTTATCTTTGACAAAAGGTCATCAACCAGCAATGAGAACTCATGGAAAAAAGAAGAAAAATGATACCATTAGGAAGAGGGGAAAATGAAAAGCAAAGGCTCTGATGGAATACAAAGAGTACTGTCATCATTACCTGCACTTGATCACCATGGAGAATATTTTCCAGGATCTGGAAACAAAGGAAATGATGTTTAAAGAGCACTTCAAGAACTAGGTCAATTATAATACAGAGACTCTCACCTAAGAGTCTCTTATTTTAATTTTGCCACTTATTTTGGAATTAAATCCTGCATCGGGAGATAACACCATCCCTCACCAATGTCCATTCGGCAGCCCATCTTATCAGGTTTGGTATTTCCCTGGCATTTTGGGACAATCCATCGTTGCTCTGCCGTAGCAATTCACAAACATCACCACAGTGTGTTTTGTTACTTTCAAGGGAGCTGGTGTTTTAAAGTCCCATTTTGCTGATGAGCAAGCAGAGGCAGGGAAATTGATTTGCTGAAGACTGCCCCAGTCCAGAGTTAGGATTGCATATCAGAGATCTGTGAGTTTCTCTTATTATCACTGTTGCTATGGCTACTAATTAGACTGAGAAATAGTGGTCGTGTATAGTAGGCATGAGGTAGGCATGAGGTCTTTGAAAGCAGAATGACTGCATGGGTTCCAATCTCCGTTGCTATTTCCAGGCTGCGTTACTGTGGCCATGCTGCTTGTTGGGGAGGGTGGACTTATAGTCACTGTGGACAAGGGTGGTGGTGTTTTTACTCCTTATAGGTGGTGATAGCTCATCTTTGCTCATCCAACAATGAGCATAATAAAAAATAGAATAAATGATACCTTGAAGAAGAGGAAACAAAATGCTTTCAATAAACAAAGATTTGGGTGGAAACAGGAAGGGCACTGTCATAATTCACTGCACTTTAGAAATATGGAGAAAATTACCCAGGATCTGAACAAAAAGGAAATCAAGACCAGCTCTGAGTCCATTCCTGGTTGAAATCCTGGCTTCTAATTAGCCATGTAAGTTGGCCACTTCTCAGAGCCTTCTCATCTTAAAATGGAAATGGTAACAGGACATCCTTCATAGAGTTAAGTATAAATGAGCTTGGGCTTCCCTGGTGGCGCAGTGGTTAAGAATCCGCCTGCCAATGCAAGGGACACAGGATCGTGCCCTGGCCTGGGAAGGTCCCATATGCCGTGGAGCAGCTAAGCCCGTATGCCACAACTACTGAGCCCACGTGCCACAACTACTGAAGCCTGCGCACCCAGAGCCCGTGCTCCGCAACAAGAGAAGCCACCACAATGAGAAGCCCGTGCACCGCGGCGACGAAGAGTAGCCCCCACTCGCTGCAGCTAGAGAAAGCCCGCGCGCAGCAACGAAGACCCAATGCAGCCAAAAATAAATAAATAAATAAAAGTAAAAAATAAAATAAAATGAGCTTATGCGTGGTGGAATGCTTGCCACAGTGCTGCCACATGGCAGGTGCTTGATAATACAAGTTAGCTATTACTACTGCCACCATATACCGCTACGTACCATTACTATTCTTTTAACTGTACCTGTGAGAATATGCAGTTCTTGCCAAGGGCTGAAGGCTGATTCAGCCTTGAATGTTCAGCTTGTTCATACTTGGTGTAATCAACAGTAAAACTTCCAAAATTTCAACAGAAGTACTAAAAAAAAAAAAATCCTTCTTAAGCAAGTACAGTGTTGTGGCTTTATCTTGGCATTAACCTTGAAACACATTCATGGGATGTGTATAATATAATTGCCTCTCTTTGCCAGTTATTGGTTATGAATTGGATTTCCTGCCCCTAGGGATGATCCTGATGGGGAAAATAAAATGATTATGAGACAGGCCTCTGACAACGGATACTCTGTTTAAACCTGAAAAATATAATGAATGCTTTTTATATTGGTTGTTATTTTTTGATGACCCACTGAAACTGTTGACTCAGTATTTCCTTATCTGAAGATGTGGGGCTCAACTGGCTCCAGCTCTCATATTTTGAGCATTTATCACATGCCAGGTCCTGTGGTAAATGGATTACATACGCATCCTCAGGCACCTGGCAGCAGCCGTGTGGAGCAGGCGTTGCTTCTGTTTTATGAAGGCGGGAGAGGATGTTCAGCATCTCGGCAAGCAGTGGAAGGCCCTGTGGCCAGCACGCAGCACAGCCAGGATGTGCACCCTGGTCTGTCCGATGCTGAAGCTCGTGTTTATAACAACTGCATAAGTCTAACATTACTACGAAGATCTCTTCCATATCTAACATCCTGAGATTGCACTTAAAGTACTCTTTCCTATAGTCGGTAAAAGCGTTTTGACATATTGCCTTCAGCTCGAGGGGGAACAAGAGTTTAATGAAAATAAACATAGTAGATCAGGTATAAATTTACACATTACCACTCAGGGGTGCAGAACTGTAACTTTGTAGTTTTCTACAGCTCAGCTCCACTTTGTTCTCAAGTTCTGTCAAGCTGCCTAGAGCAGACAACTTATTTTATGGCATTCTGGTATATTCAGTCCAATCTAATTGAATTTGCAGTCCAGTGTCAGCATTATTATTTCAGCCACTGCCCGATTTGAAGCTTCTTCACTCCTAAGGGGTAACTCAGAATTTCAGGCTTCTGCTACCTCACTTTTATTCTTCTCTCTCTCTTTTTTTTTTTCTCTTTGTGCCATTGGGTGCTGGGAAAAGCTATAGCCCGTCATCCTGGTGGGGAGAGGCATCTCCAGTTAGTGCAGTGGCTTCTGGATCCTTGCTGACCACTGCTGGTAATGAATCTGCTCCTTCTTGGCTTCTGTTGTGTTCTGATAGCTGCTACAGATGATCAGATTTCATGAACTCAGCATCTTCTTTGTTCTGACATCCAGTAGATTTTTAGTCCTTATTTACCCCTCATTGGGGCATGTGGGAGCTATGAATCTGCTGCAGGTCACACACAGTTGGCTGACAGAGAAATAGGGAGAAACTTTTCAGTCCCTCTGTCTTGTCATTCCATACTTTTTAAATTATTTCCTCTATGAGTATCTCAGGTTGGCATACCTCCCCACTCTAGGCCAAAAACAAGGGGGTTCAGAGTCCACTTGAATAGAGAAGTAGCATTTAACTGTCTTGTTCCTTCTGAAGCTCTCTTGGTTCCTCCAGCCCATATCCACCCCCATCACCCAAGCTGGGAAGGGCTTTCACTTTACTTATGGGGAAAAAGCGTTCTTTATGTCTAAGCCTCTGTCCTTCCTGCTGTTCATCTGTTCTGCAGTTACATCTTCATGCTTTGCATTGTATGATGTGAAAATCCAGCTTTCAGAATTTTTAGGAAATTATTTTCTCTTATTTGAAGGCTTGCTTTCAGGAATGTTGTTTAATTATAGATCCATGGAAGTCTACTTGGATTAGACAAAAATTAAGCAATGGCTTTCTTATTCTTGGCCTGTCTGTGTACCCTTGGAAGCACTTGCAAATGCTTTGGCTATAATTTGTTGAAGGGCAGAGATCCTTGGGGAAGTTGGAAACAACTAGGAGTCCCAGTTGGGGCAGAGAACTCTGTCTCCACCAAGGTTTGCAACTACCTGAGTTTTTGCTGGAAAGCGGATGCCGGATCCACATCCGTATTTCTTGCTTATCCTTGTATCTGTGTGTGGCCATGTGACTGGTTCTAACCAACGAAATGTGAAAGGAATTTTGTATGTCAATTCTAGATTGCCGTTGTTTATTATGGATGATCTTTCTCTGTGCTCTCTCCCTTGTCTCCTGCCCACCAGCTGGAATTCAGTATCAGTGGTGACCTTGAGAGTCTCGTGTTAATACTGGCTGATCCTCTGTCAGCTTGGATTCCTGCATGACTCTGTGGAGTAGATGATCCCTGCCCATTCTCTTGCTGGTTTAAAAATAAACTTGTCTTGTGAGTAGCTACATGAATTTTTTTGGTTTACTTCTTTTATCAGCTAGTGCTACTTCAACCAATAAAGCAGGAGTGAAAAGACATAATATATTTCTAAAAATTATCCTTGCTACAATAGCAAGTAAAGTTTCCTTAAAGGGAACAAGACATCTTCAAAGTGAAAGACAAGTCATTCCTTTCATGCTTTGTTTAGACTATACATACATGTTATACTTTGATGTTAGGTGTAAGTCAGGGATTGGCAAACTCTGGCCCATGGCGTTTTTATATGGCTGATGGACTGATAACTTGCAAATTTTTAGACAGTTGTAAAAACCAAACCAAAGAAACAAAAAAGAAGAGTATGTGGCAGACATCATATGTGACCCTCAAGTCTAAAATATTTACTCTCTGGTCCTTTACAGAAAATTTGCCATCTCCTGGCACAAATAGTGGGGAAACCAATGAGCTTAAACTACATTGTGTAGAGAAGACTGCTTTGAACATAAAGAATTGAATAGTCTATCTTGGGCTGACCTGTGGCGTTATGATTTAGGCCTTTGAAATTGATAGGAACTCTATGGAAAGTGTATACTTGACCCAACCCTGATGGAAAAGTACAAAGGTTTGCTCAGTCTTCATTTCTTGTTTCGGTAGGACTAGAAGCAGCTTGACTTGTTCATATAATTGGCTGATTAGTTTTGAAGCTGATAGTTTGTTATTAGACAGACACAGTCAGAGAGGAGAAACTATTCTTTTTCGTTTATTTTGGATTGGTAACTCCCTAAAACAAGGCCAATGCCCCTTGGATTTATAGGGTGGATGAAACATTTTCAATACTTCAATAAGGAAAAGAAATTCCCTTGAGACTTGAGTAACTGAAACACAGTAATGTTTTTCTCCTTCTCCATTTATAGCCTCAGAAAAGTCAAGCACATTTGTCCAGAATAACCTAGATTAACCATCAGTTTCTAAATTTATTATAAATATATAATATTCAGTAGGTTTGCAGCCAAACCTACCCATTTGATCCCCTGGGTCACTGATAATAATTAAGAAGGCTGTGCTTGTGGTTTCCAAGGGGGAGCAAAATCAAGACTATATTATGATTAAGCCTCTGCTTATGATATGTGCCAATGAGCAGGATTTGTTTAAATTGGCAGATTTTAATGCTTGTGTGAAATATTTTTTATTTTCCTGCCACTAATTATGTTATGATTAAGTTACATCCACTGGAGTGTAATTATCTGTTGCATAATACTTTTTATACACGGGTCCCTAGAAATTTGCTACTTCAATAGCGCTGACTGAGGGTTTGCTGCACCTTCTTGGTGATAAAACTTTCACACAGTTTGGTTTATCTTCTCCCTAGGAACTCCTTAGTAATCATTTTCAGAAGAATAAAATCCTAGTCTAGGTTGTTTATCTTGCAGATAGGTTTTCTCATCTGGCCCTTGTGAATTCTGGGGCAATCATGATGGCAGTGAGTCCATAAGTAGAAAGGGTCCTGCTCAACCATGGTAGTAGGAAGCTTCTCCAAGAGATGGCACTGAGGGTTCATTTTTATTTTAGTATCCATTTCGATAGCTTTGTGTTTTTCCGAGTCACAGAACAATGGAACTCTGATAGATGTTTTATAATTGACACTGCCTATTTCCTTCATTTTTATATTCTTCTATGTTTCAGATAGCTATATCATGTTCTTTACCTCTGAGACTCTGAAGCTTTATATTCATTCACTGTGTGGGTGCGGAGAATAAAGTTCCTCCTAGCTACTCCAGTCTTGGTTCCTACTCTCCCTTTTCCCTGCATTCTAGCCTGAGTGCCATCATGGCAAACACCTCATCTGTCTTTCCCACCATTCGATTCCTAAGAATCTTGGATGGTGCCTGGCACCTGACAGAAGTTTGCTGAAAGACTTAGTGAATGACATCTCTGCCCTACAGTGGCTTCTGAGAGCCTTCTCAACAATGCTTTTTGCTTTCTGAAGTTCATTTTATTCTTCTGGAGATTAGATGGTTAGATTCTATTGACTTTTAATTCTTTCCTTACGATTCTATGATTTCAGATATGTACCTTATGATTGATTTATTTTATTTGTTCATTCAGTCATTCAGCAAGCATTTATTTTGCACCTTCTATGTGCCAAGTAATGTTCAGAGTGCAGTGATGATCACAGTTGAAAAGGTCCCTGATCTCATAGAGCTTATATTTTTATTCTGACAGACAGAAAACTAAATGAATCACAGAAGTGTTAGATAGTGATGCATGCTCTGTAGAGATGAAAGCAGAGCACTGTGAATGAGAGTGGCTGGGGGTGACTTTAGATTAGTTTAAAGAAGCTTCTCTAAGGAGGTAGTATCAGCCAGTGATGCAGGGGGAGTGTGGAAGGGAAGAGCATCACAGGCAGAAGGAGCAATGAAGGAAACTCCTCCTGCCAGGAACATGACTGACACATTCAAAGAAGGCCAATAGGGCTGGAGCACATGGAACAAATGAGAAGCTGAAGCTTTGATTAGGCATTGGAGGTGGCTTGGTTGTGTGTCAGAATGGGGTGGGGACAGCCTAAAGATAACACTAATGATTCAACATCAAAACATTAGCAAAAGTAGTATTTGAAAAGCATTCTTGGGATGGAGGGCAAAAGGCTGAAAATTAATCTTTGATTTTAGTCCATCTTCTGCATTAACACACCTGAAACCTGGACAAACCTTATACGTAAGTGTAGGCTGTTGCACCAAATATCCTTAAAGAAGGGTTAGAAAATAAAAAGAGAAAGAAAAAAAAATTCTACGCAGTTTAATCCAAAATGGATTCGCAGGGGAAGGTCTTTCTTCTCGAAAGCAATTATATTTTACAGCGTATTCTTTTCCCTGTTGTCTCAGCTTCCCATGATGCCTGACTTCATTAAAGCCTGCAGGAAACAGTATTTTCTGTGATGTGCTAGTAGAATTATATCTTCTGAGCTGCGACTAATTGTTTTGATGAAAACAAGAAAACTGCAGTATCACACTATATGAGAAGAAGAAGATCAATGCTTGCACACTGGGCAAACTCGGAAAGAAAGGAAACAAAGAGAAAAATAACAAAACCACAGCACATTATTTTATCTGTCACATTTTGTTTATATAAAATATAAAACTAGGAGAGAGCTTGGCTTAATGACAGATCAGAGTGCTGTTTGAGAAAAACTCGGAGCTTTGTACAGGCATTTCTATGTGTGTCTGTGTGATGTGTGTGTCTTCTCAAACATATTTTTTTGCTTATTTTGTTACAGTCTTGATTCCTCAGATTTTAAAATGGGGATAAGTGTGTTTATTGTAGCCCTATCTCAAGAAATGCTGACAAGATATAGTTGTAGTGAAAAGAGATACGATAGCTGAAATACCTGAATTGTTATTGTGCCCTGTCTACTTTAATAATATGATAATAATAATACTATGAACTCAAAGTAAACCAACCGCTTCTTTGTAGCTGTGAGGATAATTGGGCTCTATTTTTACCTTTGCCTCCAGAAGAGTGAGGCCCTGAGTCACTCTCCTCTACTCTGGGAACCCCACCTGGGTTACTTGGATTTGATCAGATCAACGGTGAAGTCCTTCCCTGTTCTGAGGTCTGTGATCCTAAATATATATCAACCCTTAATATTTCCTCCATGTATTTTGACTGTATAGCCACAGGGACTCATGGTTTATCTCCCAGTAATGTTCTGGTAATTGTAACAAATGAGAATAGAAAAGAGATAGAAGAAATACTTTATTTGAAGTCTATTTTCAGAAAGCAAAAAGCCTTTATATATCTACCAAATCCTTCCTACTTCTTATCACTATAAAAAGGAAACAAAATCATTGCTGGAACCAGAGGGATGATTGATCTGTTTGAGATCTGTGCTACTCACGTGTGGTCTGAGAAGCAGCAGCAACGTCACTTGGGAGCTTGTTGGCAGTACAGAATCTCAGGCCCTACCCCAGACCTAGAGTCAGAATCTTCATTAGAACCAGCGTTCTAGGTGAATCATTTGCCTGTTAAAATTTAAGACGCTCTATTTCAGATGAGGTATCCATTCTAACCTGAAACAGAGTAAACACACTGTTACTGCAAGGGACCCACCTGCAGCACACTGGTTGCTCTTGCCCTATACCTTGAAGTTTGTCTGCAGAATCACTTACAAAGTAGTATACAATGTAAGAAGTGGTATTCCTCGTTCAACTTCAGAGCTGAATCAGTGACCCGTTTCACTGTTGGTGGTTACTGTTCAATATTTAAAAGTGTAATTCACATTTCTGCTTGCTGAGATGAGCATATTTTGAAGAAATGCCCATGCTGGAAAAAAAATACTCACCTCAGTTTCTCATCTGAAGGCTATAGAATTGATAAGCAACCTCTCTATCTACTTGTTTTTAAAGTAATATTCAAAATAATGTTCTTCCTTTTGTGTGTGCATTGAATACAAAATTGTGTGTGTGTGTGTGTGTGTGTGTGTGTGTGTGTGTGCAGGAAAGGTGGCAGATGGATATTGGCCTCTGTTAAAATATACTTACTCTTGGTGTATGCATAGGGTCATAGTACAGTGGGCTCAAAGATGATTGTCTTGGATGGATATTTCTTTTCCTACTATTAGGGCCTGAAATTGAACAGGTGAGTTTTGTACCACAGAGATGGTGATTTCACCAGAGAAGGTAAAAATGAGCTTCCTTGAACGCTGTTGAGTTGCTCATTTCACCTGAGGTCTGTTATGTGGCTCTGGGAGATTAGTTGTACTTTCGGTGTATCACTTGGATCCTTTACTTAGAGAAAAATGATTAGAGAATCTCAAAAGAACGCACACAGGCCATACCTTTGACTTAAACAGGAGCAGACCAGAAACCACACAGTGCAAAAGGGAATCTTATTGGCAAGAAGTGGGAAATCTTCTGGAGTCATCAGGGCAATATTTGAATTGGACGACAGCAGAAGTCAACAGACGTCAGGTTTCAGCTTTAAGAGCTGAGTGTGTCTTAGCTGACACTGTATACACTATGAGTTTGGAGACCTCGTTTATAATACAGTAAGCTGCTTTGGTCAGTCTGTATGGGAAGAGGGTTCTTGGGAAAGCACATCAAAAAATCTTTTGAGTTCAGGTCTCCAATAATAACTCCAGACATACAGTTCTTTGCCTCTGAATAGCTGATCCTGTGGAGAAGCAGTAAGAAGCGGGGAGTGATCCAAAAGAGTTGTTTAATTTTATTCATATGGTTGTGGGCTTGACCTATGTCACAGCTTCATAACATGTTAGGTTTCCTGGAAGAAGCATTGGAGTTATGCTAGTTAATCCTTTTATTCTATAGATTGGTGAACTAAGTCCCAGTGAGCCTGAACGACATGCCAAGCTCACAGAGTTCGGTAGCAGAATTAGGACTGGAACTCAGTATTCTTGAATTCTAGGACAGTGTACCTCCTGCACCATGAGAAGATAGAATGTTATAGGAGCATAGTGAATACAGGAGAAAGTTAACCCATGAAAGTTTAAAGCAGACCCCCAGATTACAAGAACTTGTATCCAGTTGTCCCAGACTGCAAATGCCCCTTTGCCTAGCCATCAGTGCCGTGACACACAGGTCCTGAACTTTTCCAACCTGGTATATGTGTGTGTAAAAGGCTTCCATACAAAGGAAGCTCAATGGACACCTTCATAACAAACTGGCAGGAGGGAAATCTGCTCAACCAGAAGATGGGAGGTGGAGTGTGGGTAGGGTGCTGCCAGCCCTTTACTGTGCATTCATTTGTTCAACAAGGGTATCTTGGCTATAAGCCAGCATCTGAGTTAAGCAGCAGTAATGTAAAAATGAGCAAAGTACATACTCTGTCTTCAAAAAGTTTATAATCCAGTGGAGGAGACAGGTGGGTAAATAGGCAATTTCTTTATTCACTGCATTTTTTGAATTCTGTGTCAGACACTGTGTTTGTCATGGGGAACACTATAAAAACAATCCAGACACAGTCCCTGCACTCAAGGAGCTCACTCTACAGCCAGGGTAACAACATTAAAGAAATTTGTGAAGAATTAGTTTGGTGATAAAGGTTTATATCTGGATTTTGGAAGCATAAATTAAGGTCCTTTGATACAAATGAGGATGGGGGGTGGGGTTAGGGGAATAATTGACTTGAATTCAATCATGAAGAGCAGTGATGAATTAAGCAAGAGATACCCCTCAGAGCTCATGGTGTCCCTAGATTTTTCTGGCCCTTTTTCGTAAGTCATGGAATGTCCTTGAGAACATGCAAAGATGAAGATAGACTTACTTCCCTAGCTTGAGACAACGCCTTCTCACTAGGGCCCTGAGAGTTGAATGAGGCAATCACTTCCTTTGATTTCTTTGTCTAAGAAGAGAGTTTTGGCCCTTTCCCCAGCAGGCCGTTTTCCGCATGCATCACTTTGTGTGACAGCTCAGCTATATGATTAGTAGGTACTGACTTAAGCAAGAAACATCCTGCTGGATGTAACTGGACTATGGGGGCTTATTGTTTGGGGCTATTTCCATTGGGATACTGGAGACCTCAGATGGTTTGTTTTTGTTCCCTTTCCCAAAATGTTCCTCTCTGAGGCTTTGAGAATCCATGTCAGGCTCTCAAGGACTGTTAAGCTTTCTAGAGAGTCTGTAGATGCGAAATAGAGAAATTTAACTCAGAAGATTGTTTACAGGTGCCGAATTGAAGTGCACCCTAGACCCACGATTATTGCTTCTTGTACCCGTGTTAGACTGTTCGCTTTGCAGAGACTGTATGTTTAAGTTTACAGTCATTTCCCAAGCAACCTACCTGCCAGCCTTGCCCCTGGAGGTTTAGATGAGACAATTCTGGGTGTGGGAGTTTAAAGCTCTTGTCTTAAAGTACAATATCATGTTGATAGCAGGAATTGGATATTTTTCATCTTTGTATTGTCAACTCCTAACACAGTCTTGGAATGTAACAGAGTTTTAATACATATTAACTTATTTTTTTAATTGAAAAAATTGGATATAATTTTGGTTAATTGGAAATCTTGTCCCATCAATGCCACTATCTAGCTGTATGATATTAGCTTTTCTGAACTTCTGCTTCCTTAGCAGTAAAATGGCAGCATTCATTCATTCAACATGTTTATTGATCACTTGCTGTATTCCAGGAAATGTAATATGTTCTAGAGAGTCTATGAAAGGTAATAGAAGAAATAGTCCCCACCCATTGTGGCTGCTTGTCTGCTGGAGATGAAAGACAGTTAAAAAGCTGATGTCATAGAAGTCTATTCATCAATAATGATGGAAACCAATAGTTACTTGATTAATTTTTAGGTTAGTTAAAGTGAGGAGTTATAAAACTACCCACATGCATTAAACATTATTTTTTAATTGTAGAATATACATAAAACTTACCATTTTGACCATTTTAAACTATATAGTTCAGTAGCATTAAGTATGTTCACATTGTTGTGTATCACCACCATCCTTCTGCAGAATTTTTTCATCTTCTCAAACTGAAGCTCTGTATCTATTAAGCTGTAACTCCCCATTTTCCTCTCTTCTCGGCCCCTTGCAATCATCATTCCATTTTCTGTCTCTGTGTGGTTAACTTCTTCAGGTACCTAATATAAGTAGAATCATATAGTATTTGTTCTTTTGTGACTGGCTTATTTCATTTAGAGTGTCTTCAGGCGTTCATCCATGTTGTAGCCTCTGTCGGAATCTCCTTTTTTAAGGCTCATAGTCCATTGTGTGTATATACCGCATGTTTCTCCATTCATCCACTGGTGGACATTTGGATTGCTTCCAGTGTATTATTTTAGTTTAGACATTTTTATGTGGACTGCTGATTGGAGTTTTCTCTCATTGTTCTCACATAAACCATACCCATAATACGTCATCTAGCATTTCCAGTTTTGGTTTCTTTAATGTGGAGAGAGAACCTAGATACTTGTGAAGTAATGTGAGTACAGAATTCCAGATTTTTGTGATTTTTTTCCACAGTCTTTTAAATTAGTGTTGACTATACTAAATTTGATTGACTCATTTTTAGCAACTTATCTGTTCTTTTCAAAATATTTAACTTCTAGAAAAAATGCTCTTGCATACCCACATTTTATCAGTTACATACAGTTTAATTAAATCGTACAATTAGAATAAGAAGTGCAGCTGACATAAAATGGTGTGGAAACAGACAATTAGCTCTTGGTGAACATTTTTTTTAGAGCTCTATTTTATTTTATTTTATTTATTTATTTTTGGCCATGCCATGTGGCTTGTGGGATCTTAGCTCCCTGCCCAGGGATTGAACCCATGCCCCCTGCAGTGGAAGTGTGGAGTCCTAACCACTGGACTGCTAGGGAATTCCTGGCTCTTGGTGAACATTGATGATGATGGCTGAAAGCCTGCAGGACTGTTAGAGAGCAGGCAACTAGTCAAGAGTGTGTTTTCAGAAGAGTTGAAAGGGTTAGTTAATCCAGTTGATTGCTTCATTGGATGTTATTTTAAAGGACTTATACTGTTAAAAAAAAAAATATCTGTGCTATTAGATGGGAATGCACAGAGGATTTGGGAACACAGGACTTCTAGTTACTAATCCCTATTAGTCTAGGGATAAGAAAGTACCTCCGAAGAAGGCATTCAAATTCATCTTGAGGGAGACTTCCCTGGTGGTCCAGTTGGTAAGACTCTGAGCTCCCAATGCAGGGGGCCCAGGTTTGACCCCTGGTCAGGGAACTAGATCCTGCATGCTGCAACTAAAAAAGATCCAGCATACTGCATCAAATACCTGGCACAGCCAAAATAAATAAATCTTTTTTAAAAAAAAATCATCTTGAGGGATGGGGAGAAATTATCCAGAGAAATCTAGGGAAGATGTTTCAGGTAGAAGGAATAATATGTACAGTTGTATAAAACAGCAAAAGCATCTGGGACATTTAAATATTTTGTTATGTTGGGTGTAAAGGTTGCATCCCTTATTTTTTAATTTTTCCGGTACGCGGGCCTCTTGCTGCGGTGGCCTCTCCCATTGCGGAGCACAGGCTCTGGACGTGCCGGCTCAGCGGCCATGGCTCACGGGCCCAGCCGCTCCGTGGCATGTGGGATCCTCCCGGACTGGGGCATGAACCCGCATCCCCTGCATCGGCAGGCGGACTCTCAACCACTGCGCCACCAGGGAAGCCCGCATCCCTTAATTTTAAAAGGCTTACTGTGTGCCAGGCACTGGGAGATACAATCTAAACAAAATAGACACGACTGCTATCCACATGAAGATTACCATCTAGAGGTGAAGACAGGTACTTCAAACACAAATAAATATGACACTATGACATGTGTTAGAAAGGAGAAATAGGTACAAACAAGATCCTGTAATAGGGCAGGCAGTGTGGCACAGATATTGGGGGAAGTGTTAAGAGAAAGGCTTTGGCAAAAAATGTAAAAGTTTGGGGCTTCCCTGGTGGCGCAGTGGTTGAGAGTCCGCCTGCCGATGCAGGGGACGCGGGTTCGTGCCCCGTCCGGGAGGATCCCACATGCCGCGGAGCGGCTGGGCCCGTGAGCCATGGCCGCTGGGCCTGCGCGTCCGGAGCCTGTGCTCCGCAACGGGAGAGGCCACAGCAGTGAGAGGCCCGCATACTGGAAAAAAAAAAAAAAAATGTAAAAGTTTGGAGGTGAATATTGAAATAAAGAATATTCCAGAAAGAAGAAACACATGTGCAAATGCCAAGGTGGCAGGAGACATTAGAACAAGTAAGAGAGTTAAGAGTGGGGAGTTGGACTAGTACAGACAAGGTTCTGGTGTCATTGAAAGACTGTAAGATTTGGGCTAGATGATTTCTAAGCCTCCTAGTTATCTCCATGTGTCATTCTCTAAATGTCATGTATGTCAGTTATACACCTTGCTGCCTTCCTCCATTCTGCAATTATATTTGTTTCAAGCTTTTAGGGAGTTGATGAATGCATCTGGATTGCATGGTAAATCTTATCTTCTGTGAAATTCCAATGGCTTGTCAAAAAATTGTATCTCTGGTGACTTAAAAGAGAAATGAGCTATTTGTTGTTGTTAAGGCTTTTCTCTTGTTTTGCATCAAGTACGAGGAGATACTGAATACAGTTTCCAGAGTCCAGATTAGATAATTTCTACTGTCTGCTAAGCACTGATGAATCCTAATTGGGTGGATTACTTCAAATGCAGGATATTCGTTATCCAAAGCAAATGAAGTCCACTTTTCCCCTTATTCCCTTTGTGGGTAGCTTGTATATCATACTTGATTAAGTGATGGCAGCTGAGATGGTGATCTACCTTTAGTCTACTGGTTTAGTTTCTCTGGTAGAATAGTTATGCTTTGCTTATAAAAGTTCTTTCACTTAATGTATTCTTTGTGTCCAAAACTTCCCCTTTGTTATATAGACAAAGAGCTAGTAGAAGTATTCCAATGCCCACCCAAGGTGGTCAAACCTTATGTTGGATTTTGTTTCTTTTTAAAGGCAAAGTAAATACTGATTCTAAACATTTTCATGTCTACTTTGTGTATTCTTCTAGGGGCCAAAAGGGTGGGCATGAGTGGTTTCATAAATCATTAATATTAATATTGTTTGACAGTGTAATTATAAAAATATATAATGATAATGAAAGCAGAGGAAATAACATTTGGTTTGATCCCAAGGTCAAATTATTTTCCTTAATTTTATATGTGAAATGTATTTTAAAACCTCTGATCCTTCCTAAGATTTTGCTGCTTAATTTATGGATTTAATTGTGAAATGACACTTCCTTGGATACCACTGTGCACTAATTCAACTGGGTCTCATTTGAACCTTCCAGTTGCATTTCAGAATTTCACATGTTTGATGTAAAGCAAGGGGATGCTAATGTTTGAATAATGACGTATTCTTTTGCATCCTCTAGCCCTATGAAACCACTTCCAGTTCCCCCAACATGACCCAAGACTTTTTATGGCTCTGGCTTTGAGTCTGCTGTTTCCTCTCCCTATAATGCTCCTTCCCTTGCCTGTTAAGCAGCCACACATCCTTTAAGCCTGAGCTCAGGTGTCATCTGCACTGTGAAACCTCTCTACACTCCCCTGGTCATAGGTACGTGTCCCTCTTTCCTGTTCTCATAGGATTACACATACACTTTATCATCACACTTATCAAAACTACTCATTCATTAGTTATTGTGCTAAATTTACTGTATTCGGCATAGGGATACTACAGAATTGCCTCAATAATTTTCTCCCCAGGTCTCTGAAGTCCTCAAGGGCAAGGAGTTCTTCCCCGGCACTGAGTAGGAACTCAGCAAATGTTCGTTGAATGCATAGAGTGGTGATAATGTGTGGCTAACCTGTATCGAATTGTTATTTTCACTGAGAGTAAACTCCTTACTTTGATCAGTTTATTTAACGCTCACAGCAATCCTTTGATGTAGTTATCATCATACCCATTTTACCTTTAAAGATATACCAAGGTTAATTAGTTTGCCCAAGGTCATCCAGCTACCAAGAGAGGAAGCTAAGATTTAACCCCCAGTTCTGTGTTATTCCCAAGGCCATATAATCTGCCTCCCACTGGTGTGATTTATGTTGAAATCACGGAAGCAGTTGTGTAGAAAAAATTAGAATGGTGATGAATAATAACTCACATCTGAGTGGTACTTTACCATTTCCACAGGATCTTACTGTGCATTATATCATCCAATTAAAAATTACAAGTTTTTACACACAATACTTTTCCGATTTGAAGGAATTACGAGTAAATTATGTATAAACTAAAGGAAACGACCTCCAAATTTCACCACCCAGAGATAACTTTCATCAGTGTTTTCCATCAATATTTTGTTGTATATTTTCTCTCCCCCCCATATGTGTGTATTTATGTGATGATGTTGTTTACAATGTCCCTTTAATAAGTTATCAATAAATATCACTAACTTTTCTTCATGTCTAACATGATATTTTATGTTATTCCATTTTGGGGTTGTTCCATAAATTATTTTGTTGGTATTTATGTTGACTCATCCACTCTGATCCCTGGGATTTTTGCTTCCTTGCAGCACTGACGTGTTTTATCTCCAGAGGGCAGAAACTGGACCACTTGTCCCACGTCTAATTACTCTTTGGCTCATTTGCATGTTCCTTTTCTCACTCTAATATTATTAATATAGTGGTCTGTGCTCACTCAGACCACAGTTTAGTCTTTGTCAGACTCTCTGCTCAATTAGGTCAAACTGCAACTGGCTTCCTGACTCTCTTTTTGTGGGAGCCACGAGTGTGAACATTCCATGATTTTCTTTCTTTGCTTCTGCATAAGGTACTTGCTGATGTGCACATATTTCTTTGACTTCAAAGACTTAACCCATTTTATTTTTTTTTAAATTAGACTCAACTAATTCTTTAATCCATCAAAGAAATTCTCCTTTTGATGAACTGAGTCCCTTAAAATTTAGGCAGTTTGCAAATTATCGTTATTAACAACACTATGAAGTCTGTAGGCAGATACTGCTATCATCACTCACTGACAGATAAGATTATGCAGTCTCAAGAAGATTAAGGGATTTAATCAGTGACACTAGGTAGCAAATGGTAGTTTCAGAACTTGGGTCTCCTAACTCTGAATGTGAATGTCTTAGCTTTAGCCATACTAGCTCTAATGGTGAACAATGTTATGACAGATTTATGGACTGTAAGAAGTAAGCATGGCTGTCATTTTTGCCTACTGAGCATCATGTTCCCAGTTTCAAATTTTAACTGACTTGAGAAGTAGTTAACTGGTTGTGACTAAGTACAAAAACTGATATGGGATTTTTTCTCTAACTCTTCTGTTAATCAGGTTTTAATTACATTTCATTGCCTGTCTTCAGGATAAAGTTCAAGGTTGTTAACTTGGCATTTAAGATATTCCACTATCTGAGCCCAATCTACCCTTTCCCACTCTATCCTTTATTACTTCTTTACAGAAATGCTTTGTCTCATTTAAACTTTCTCTGCACTGTCGTCCAAATGTTTCATGTGTTCCACATTGATCTTTAATCTACTTTCCTCCATTTACCTGCAGATAAATACATAAAATGACTCACCTCCTCCGTGAAGCCTTCCTTTACCAGGCAGGTAAAAGAGATCACTTATTTCCCTAGAGTCAGAGAGGATTTGGCATCTCTTGAATTATATCTTTATGCCATATGCCTTTAAATAGGTTATATAAATGTTTGCTATCTCATGATTTCTATAGGTTGGAATTATAAACCTGGCGTAGCTGAGTTTCCTACAAGGCTGCAAGCAGTTGTCAGCCAGGGCTGGGTTCTTACCCGGATATAGAGATCATGGGGCCATCTTAAAGTTTATCTGTCATGGATGTTTAAAGAACTATATGTGAAATGAATAAACAAATAAATAAATAATTAGACCATTAAGAAAAACTAGGCAAAATATAGGTGCATATTTTTCTGACCTTGCATAGCGAATGACATTTTAAATATAAGGCAATAAAAAAAGTTAAAAGAAAACAGAATAGATTTAAAAAAATTTCTGATTGTAAAAATTATGAAAAATTAGGTAGAAATTTTGAGACGTGATTTCAACAACCATGATTAACAAAATGTTAATGTCATGAACATATATAAAGCTTACACAGATTGATAAGGAAAACAGTAGATATTCAATAAACAAATGGGAGGGAACATGTAGGAAATCACAAAAAAGAAAATACAAGTGACTAGTAAATGTGTATAAATGTTTATCTTCATTTGTAATTTAAAAATAAAGCAATAGTAATACTTTCAAGTATCAAATTAATAAAATAAGATATAAAATGCTCAATACTGATAAAGATATGGCAAGTGAGCTCTCTCTTATCACTGCTAAGAGTGGAAAATTAGTATAACCATTGCAAATGCAAGCTATTACTCTGTTTCAAAAGCCTCAAAGTTGTACATATTATTTTACCTAGTAATTCCTCTTCTAGAAATTTAGCACAATGAAATAATCAGCAATGCAGACAAAGCTTTATGCACAATGATTTTCTTTGAAACACTTCGTAATGAGGCATTGAAAATAAACTAAACATCCATCAAGAGGGGAAATGTTGAGTAAATTCTGGTGTATCTATAGTATGGAATATTGTGGAGCCATTAAAGTCATATTTAAGATGAATATTTAATGATTTGGAGAAATGCTTAGATGGGTAAGAAAAAGCAGGATACAAAATTGCTTATAACATGGAACTAAAGTGTAAAATAATTTATTACTAGGAGGAAATACGTAAGATATTAACAGTGGTTTTCTTGGGATTCGGAATTGTCCCTGTCAGAAAATTGTCCTCAATACAGAGTTAATTGCCTTATTTTGGAGTCTTTGTAAAGTTTATCATATTACACATGTTCTTTCACTTTCCTTTTTTTTTTTTTAATAAAGAATTAATGTTGGGGAAGCACATTACCCTGAAATGACCTCAATCAAAGTTAGTTTTGGACACTTGTAGAAGTCACTTGACAAAATTGGTAGAAATGGAGGCAAAGAAATTGACTTCAGATTTAGAAATTATTCTTGGTCAACATGACAATGGCCAGGGTAGAATGACATTGTATACAGTACACAGTTAAAGAACACTTTAAAAAATAGTAGAGTAATTAAGGTTTGGTATTTTGTTTATTGACATTGTGAATATATTACCTATGGGAGGAATAAGAAAATAAAATATCCTGATTTATGTGAATGGATAGCTTTAGCTTAGGATAAAATATCTAGTGAGCATCACAAACATTTCAAAATATTTTACCTGAAGCTACTTAGCGGAAGTGAAAATGGCATGTACCAGGACATTGAGTTAGATGATTATGTGAAGGGTGTAGTTAATATTACTTCAAAGAATGTGAGATAGAAAAAAATAGATTTTTCTGTGTTCTATGTGCAACTTAAGTATGCATTCATAATTAAATTAAGATATTAAATATTATAGGTATACATTTGACCATTTGATTTATATTACTAGTAAGTAAATATCTAGCTTAGCTAAAAATAATAACAGCATCAAAAGTTTGATCTTCTAATTGTGAAAATGGAGAATTGCCTAATATTCATGCTCACTTTATATCTGACACATACTGTTTTATATTTTGTATTTTTCTGCAGTAAAAAATGTATCTTTTCGGACAAAAAAGTCAACACAAGTTTTTAGTTTACAATTTGAAAGGGAACTTAAAATTACAAATACCCTTAGGGGAGGGAAAATATCCTTCATTCCTTTTAAGATAAACAGATCTCAAATCCTTCTTACATTGGTAGTTTGGAAGTGTGTGTAAGAGGCATAGAAATTCCAGGAAACCTAAAGTGCTGGAGGAAAGGATCTTCTATGAATGCTGGAGATAAACTTCCCATTTTTCATGGTTCTTTTTATGCCTTGTTGTCTCACTGAACACAGATGTAACTTTTTTTTTGGTCTTCAACTACAACCTATCACTCAGAACATTTTTTGTTCCTTATGCTAAGCTTCACAAAGAAATGGAAAGAACTCCTTTCTCCAGAGGGGTGACAGAAACTTACTGGGCACGTCCAGTCCTTGATCTTGAGGTGAAAGTCAGCCTGTGGATGAACAGAGATGGTGTTAGTAGCCTCTGTGTTGTGACCTGCTGCTTTCTCGGTAAATGAAGATGACGAAACAGAGGATTCTATGCATCTAGCCCCAGTTTAGCCCCAGGCCTGGCCTTATTTAAAATAAAATAGCTGCAGTTGGAAGCAGAAAGGATGTTTTTAAATCTTTGAGCCCCAAATCCATATGATAAAGAACAACACATAGTTGGAGAAACAGAAAGTTATATAATATATTGTTTGGTCCACTTCTTATTTTTATTTTCTCCGGGTATTTCTCTCTGCTTTAAAATAAATGAAGAATGAGAAATTCTTACCTTCAGAAACTGTCCTAAAATTGAGTATTTCAGAAAAACATTGTCAGCCTAAATGATTAAAACTTCTACTACTCTCCGCAGCCTTTTTCCTCCCTTCCTCCCTGCAGAGAGAGGGGCACAGCACGCTGTGATTCTCATTTGCTGTCAACTTTTGGTTAAAAAACAGATGAAGACTTATATTAGACTGATAATTTCTTATCCTTGAGTTATTCGTATCTTGAGCAAACTCCACGTTAATGTATTATCCACCATTCGTTCACTGGGGGCTTGAACTTGAGTATTCTTATTAAGATGTCATTTCCAGAACCTCTGTATTCATTTATATTTTTCAAAAGATTGCATAAGAAAGCCTAGGTCTTGCTAACCAATTATAGAAATTTTTTTCGGAATTATTTTGAAAATAATGGCATTAATAGCTACTATTTACCAAATATTACTTATGTGAAAGCAGGTGTAGTTAAGAGCAGATACTTTCAAAGTCTGGGGTGTCTCTTCGAAGTGAGTCAGTTTGTCTGTTAACCTTTTGATGATCATTCCATACTGTCTATTAAATATTATACTGTAACATATTAATTTAATTGTTAAGAAAGATCTAGCAGCAGGTCTGTTTTTCCCCTTTACGGAGTGATGCCTCCAGGAAGAAAGAATGATTATTTGGTCAAATGATTGTTTGGTTTGTAAACAGGCAAACATAATTGGTATTCACGAGCAGGAGGTTCCTCATCTATAGAGTCCTTTTAGAATGATGTACCCAACCCAACTATGATAAACAAACCTAGAATCTGTTGATTCATGGAGGATGGCTTGCTGGAAAATGTCTAATTAGAATATAGAATGGGAATGCATTATGATCAAACAAGCTCCTTTTTTTGTATGTTATGCTCTTGCAAGCATCACTTGGAGACCACATGTTACATATAAGCTACAGAGTGTCTTTATGTGCTTACGGTCTTAGATTGTTCCCTTCTTGCCTGTGCCTTCTGATTACTCGAATTATCAGTACAGCTCGATATTGGGGAATACCTTTGATTCTTGTGAGCCTGATTTGACAGACATTTCAATCCTTTGTGCTATCTCAAATGCAGACCTTATTCAATACAGGGTTAGGGAGAACCCAGCTTGATTAAATAAGTGGCACGGTGTAATCAGGACCAGGGTCACCTTTAATAGTTATACAGATTATTCATTTCACTTAAGAGTCTTTAATGGTGGGAAAGTATACTCCATTGCTAAAAATTCTTACTATTAAATGATCAGGCACTGACTAGGAGTTTCAGGGTTGGTACAAAACAATCCCTTATGTTTCGCTTGTTTAAGTTTGGGTTCACCCAGAAGCAGGCCCTGAGACACAGAGTAGAGTGTCAGTAGCTTATTTGTGGGGTGGAAGGAACACCTGTAGAAATTGTGGAAGCCATACAGTAAAGGGAAGCAGCCAATCAGTGATGTGCTACTAAGCCAACTATGATGGCGGGTACGTTTTCATCCTAACATAGACTCTACCCCTTTGTCCGGCTTTTCCTTAGCCTACTTTCTATTGTCCCTGTCAGAGCCCCAGAAGGGACATGAGTATGAGTCCTGTCCCCAGATATGTGGGGGAGTGAGGCCATGGATGAAAGCGTGGGGATTAAACAAAGAAAGAAAATAAATATCCACAGCTGCATCCCTTATTTAACCCTTGGCACAAGCTGTGTCTGTGACTATATGTCTTTTCTTAAGGATGTGTGATGTCTTAACTTCAAAAATGGCCAAGAACCATATCTCTGAGCATGATGTATTCCTCACAGGACATATTGTATTGCCTTATATAGATTAAATGTTAAATACAGATTTCTTAAATAATTTTTTGTTGGTCAGAGTGTGGTGATTAGAGAGAGAAAAAGAATTGAGCTATGGGGTGAAATGAATAAACCTATGCTTCCTGCTTTCTCTTATCTGATCCTTGTCACAAACTCAAATTGTAAGAGTTGACTACCTACTGGACCTCAGAGTTGTTGAAACTGAACACCCACCTTCCTCTTTTGCACATATATTCTCAGGAGAGAGTTCTGTGGGTGCATTTCAGAGGCAGCTGCAGGGGTGGCCTTTTTAGTTTGAGTACCAGAGCTGAGTCATTAACACTGGAGAAGCTTAGTATTAGTCCACCTCCTCCCCTCTACCCACTGCTTCCCACCCAACATCTTTAAAGAGAAGAACATTTAAATCTAGATTATTTGGGGGTATATACTTTATGTTATAAACACTAAAGTCATTATCCCATTGGCTGGTTGATTTTAATTTGCTTGTCTGGTATCTGCTCAATTCCACAAAGGTTTGGAAGCAGTTATATATGCGTCTGTATAAAGTATAGAAAAAGCTAGAGGAAAAATACAATTGCTAGATTGTTTGATACAGATTAGAATGTAATAAGTGGACAAAGAATTGAAGGATCATAGTGGGAAGTACTAATCAGGAGAACCTTCTCGGAGTCAATTAATATATTATGACACACTTCTATTCAATCAGGTCCCTGGAGTGACTTTTTCTTTGGTTTTCTGCTGAGTTGCTCTTAGACTGTTGGTGTAATATGAAGGCTTACCCTTAACTAATATTCAAATTTTTCATCATGTTTATTTCAAAAGAAAAAAAAATGAGAACATCCTCTAAAGAATGGGACTGTTATAGCTTATATTGATAAGAAGCCTAGATATTTCATAAAGCACAACATTGTAGGACATTATCATAGAAACAGAGAATAACCTTTAGGAGGAGAATCAGAGTTATCCAGAAGGAAAAGAAAATCAGAAAAATGAAAGAAACTTCAAGCAAAAGGCAAACTTTTTAAAGGTTCCCACTGTGAAAATAAGTGACTGTGGTCAAACCCGCTTAAAGCTTTGCTTTTCATTTTGAAGTCTTGGAGCAGGGAGAGATCTTAGAGTTCATTTAGTTCAATCCCTTCATTTTACAGATGACAAAGCGGGAACCCAGAGAGGTTAAGTGATTTGCCCATGGTCACACAGACAGTGTGGGGCAGAACAATAACTGTATTTCAGATTGTCTGACTCCTGGTCCTGGGCAATTTGTACTACTTTTTATTGCTGCTTCCAGCTGATGTCATTTTGGGGAGGAGGCATCCGGGGGCCTGAGCAACGTGGGCCAGCAGGGAAAAGGAGAGATGCAAGATGCACAGGAGAGCTGGACACAGTAATCTAGTGGGTAGGCTGGAACAAGCAAGGGCCAATGAGCCAAACTCTACAAAGGGTATGGCAACCAATATGACTTTTTCCTTGCAGAACTGAATCTTTTTATAGGATTGCCTAACTCTTCCAGAATTAAACATAGAGATAATTCTACCAAATCAAGCAAACTCTTAATTCTCATCAGCCCTGAATCTCAGAAGCAAGCTATGTAATGATGACAATTTGTGGCAAACAGTGGTTCCATGGGAAGCGCTAGCAACATGTCCAGAGTAAGTAACTTCATTCCTCAGATCAGTGACAGTTCTGAGAGCACACATGTCTCTAGGTTCAGGAAGTTAGGGTGTTGTTGTGATGTTCCTGAATACTGGAAGGTCAGTGCAGGAAATGGTGGTGGGGTGGGATGGGGCCAGGAGACACTTCAGGGCTTGCTTTCTTCCCCTTTATGTCAGTAAAGGCATTTTTCCTGAAGGTTGTGAAGAGGGGGGAAAGTTTTTGAATGTTTTTTATTATGATTGATGCTGATAAATATTTTCCTAAAAAAATTTTTCTTACCTTTGATTGTGTACAACAGTAGTGATTATGATTTACAATCTTCAAAGTAATACGTGTTCTTTTATCTTTTTCTTAGTGTATGAGCAGCATGTGTGATGGTTGCTTGAGGCTCTAAGTGGGCAATCTGGAAAACGTTTTCCCCTCCACACCCCTTCTCTATGCCTTATGTTCAGAATCTGTCCAGTCGACAGGCTGACGAGGAATGTTTCTCCTTTGAGACTGATTGGAAGAGTGAACAGTCAGAAAAACCTTCTATTGTTCTTTGAGCTTTCCCATATGATAGGGCCCAACCATTAACCAAGTCTCTCTTCATTGTTTTGTCTCTTAGAGGAGAGAAACGTTTAGAGGCACATTTGAAGATGTGCCAAATGGATTTCCTTAACATCCCATTAATTGGGAACAACAGTTGCATATTCACGTTTTACCATTTGCCAGATACAAAACTGCACATAGCAAAATGGAATGACTCTTCTTCTTTATTCCTTATTGTCTTGTGAAATAATAGGATACCATTCTATTAGAATGTGTTTTATTTATGTTAAATAATTGGCGATGGAAAAAATAATTGGCAGTGGGATTCTCTCTTTAAGGCAGTGTTAACATAAATATTTTGGGAAAGAATTTACTAAATCTGAAAGTTTATTGTTAGCATTCCACTCTTGTGAAGCAATGCCCCTGTCAGTGTGAATGTACCCTTTTCTTCTCACTTCGCTAAATTTAGCATAGATCATTAAAGATTAGACACTTCTAAATTCCCAAGAACTGCTGGGCCCCATTTCTAAAAGACAGGTCTTATGTTTCCAAATTTCCATTATCAAAGAATTTTGTAGGAACACCCTGGTTAGACTGATCAATCTTGGCTACGTTTGATTCTTTGTCTGAAATAAAACAGTCTTTCAATGCCCAAATCCTTTCAACACTGCATCTCTCTCATCCCAGTTGTTGACCCTCAAAACTTGCTAGAGGTAGAACAGTTTGGGGATATAAGGAGGTGGCATTTTGAGTTACATCTGCATGCCATCTGGAGTGTTTCTCCTTAGGAGGGTTGAAACCAACAGCAAAAAGTGAGATCAGTTTTGGTTATGATGATGTTAATAATAACAGTTACAAAACTATTGAGGGCCTGTTGTGTAGTAGAAACCTTCTAGAGCTGTCTCCTTTAAACCTCAAAAATGACCCTACAAGGTAAATACTATGAAGGAAAATGTACGTTGTTCTTCATGAGTATAATGGGGGGAAACTATTCTAAAAGTTTTATTGAGGAATAAACATATAAAGCAAAAATCTGATGAGTATCCACTAGAAGAATAGAGAAAAGGATGCTCCTGGTAGATGGTGAGGTTATGCAAAAGCCCAGAGGTAGCAAATGGTTCAAGCTATTCAAAAAGGAGAGAGTGGGCTAGTGTAACTGAAAGCTTGTGAGGGACAGGAGCATGAAGACAGATAAATAGGCAGGGATCAAAACACGAAAGGGTCTTTTTCTCCGACCTGGTTCTAAGAGTTGGTTATTTATATTGATGCTATCTATGTGATGCTATCTCTACCGTATCAAGTCAGATAGGGCATTCAGCTACTTCTCTGAAAGCAAAACTGACCCAAGGCTTTGTGTCTGCTGTAGACTTTGTTAGAATTGAAGATACTGACAAAGTTATACGGTAGCCATGTAAACAAATTCAAATTTAAATATTAAGAGTCAATCTTTTAAAAACATCTTACAGCCATATCTACCATTGTGGACTCCAGCCTCCCAGAAGTTTGCTTCTCTCTCTTTTTTCTCTCCTCCCTTAGTCTTCTTCTCCCTTCTCTTAATATTTGTTCTCTCTTATGCTTTCTAATTAGCGCACACCTAGTTCCTGCTCATTTTGAGTGCAGATCAGTTTCATAATCTTTTCTTTCTGTTAACTAACATTCTCAGGGTCTCATCTTCCACCTCAAATGACTTGACTAGAAAAATAACTTTATAAAACAATGATAGGTCCTTTTCCATGAGGAATTCTGCTGACATATGTTAAGGTAATGTTTTTTTAATCCCTGTACCTGTGAATTGCAAACTCTCACTCTTACTAGTTCATCCACACAAAGAAGCACACAAAATAGTACACATTTCATTCATTTTTTGGTGACAGACTTACCACCAAGGGCTGATTTGGATAAGAAAATGAGCTAGATAGTATTTTAGTTGTGGTTGCATTAAAATGCTATCAGAATATTCCACTTTCCTGGGTCCATTACGTATAAGGAAATATGAGTTCTCTTTGTCTATGGACATGAGTTATTGTGACAACTTATTATCTAACCATCCCTTTATACGAAACCTGGCCTTCTTCCTTTTTTTATCTTGGTATGGAATTCAGGATTCTTTTTTTTTTTTTTTTTTTTTTTGCAGTACGTGGGCCTCTCACCACTGTGGCCTCTCCCGCTGCGGAGCACAGGCTCCGGATGCGCAGGCCCAGCGGCCATGGCCCACGGGCCCAGCTGCTCCGCGGCATGTGGGATCTTCCCGGACCAGGGCACGAACCCGCGCCCCCTACATCTGCAGGCGGACTCCCAACCACTGCGCCACCAGGGAAGCCCTGGAATTCAGGATTCTTGGTTGTAAACAATAGAATCTTCTCAGACTGGTTTAAGAAGAGCATATTAGTTAATTGAGTTTAGTTAGCGCACAGACTGTCAGAATTTCAAGAGATCCAGTCTCATAAGTTATGCAGCAAAGAATAATATCCAGATATATTGGAAAAGGGGGATGGAGGAGACAAAAAATCTTCTTAGATACTTTGTTTGTAAAGTCAACATAATTTGAAGATTAATTGGATATGGGGATAAGAGAAGGAAGAAATTAAATATGAATCTCAGATTTGTGGTTTAAGAGCTGGTGGTTTGATGATTCCATTTGCCAGACGTTGTAGACATTTGCCATGTGTGGCTATTCAACATCTTTTGAATTCCCTTATTGGGCCTGAACAATTTTTGCATTACAATACTGTCACACCAAAGTGGAAGCTAGAATTTATTTTTACAACTCTCTTTATTGCTAAGTTGCATCATAGGAGATACTTATTTTTCCCCAAAAGGAGCAGCGTGAAGAAATAGCATGTACAGACTCAATCTTTGAGATAGCATGGTGGCAAGTCCCAGAGCTTTTGCCTTCCAGTTTGGAGCATCTTCATCTGAGCCTCAGTATTGCTGCCAAGCAGTGGAAGCCGTAGTGTTTTTTGTTAGAACAGCTCTAATGGGATATAATTGGGTCTGAATCCTGGCTGCGTAACTTCCAGTTTTACTGGTATACCCTCCAGCTTCTTTTCAACTAGTCTTCCTCTCTTGCCAGTCTGTATTTTCCAGTGTAGTCAGAGTCATCCTTTTAAACTGAAAATCTGATAATATTGCTCCCCTAATCAAATCTCACCAGTGGCATTTTCTTGGCCTGAAGAATAGTGTCAAAACTCCTAAGATATTTCCTAGGGATGCCATAACAAATTATCACAAACTCGGGTGGCTTAAAACAAAATAGAAGTATTCTCTTACAGTTCTGGAGGCTAGAAGTCTGAAGTCATGGTGTCAAGGAAGCTAGGCCATGCGTCCTCCAAAGCCTCTAGGAGAGGATCCCTCCTTCCTTCTTCCAGCTTCTGAGAGCCCCAGGCTTTCCTTGGCTTATGGCAGCATAACTGCTGTCTCTATACCTCTGTCTTTGCATGACTTTCTCCTCTTCTTATAAGGAAACCAATCACATTAGATTAGGACCTACCCCAATTCAGTATGACTTTGTCTTAAATGGATCACAACTGCAAGATCCTATTTCCAAATAAGGTCACATTCACAGGTATTGGTGGTTAGGACTTCAACATGCCTTTTGGGGTGGGGGACACAATCCAACACATAACAGTGGCCTGTGAGGTAAGCTACAGTGTGACCCGTGACCCCTGTGTACTTTTCCAACCTTACCTTGTTCATTCTACTCTCCAGCCACTCCTGAGTTCTTTCACGTTTTTGAAATCATCGTGCCCTCTCTAATCCCACACATGCTTACAAGTAGATCCCCTCTCCCTGGAATACTGTCTCTGCTTCATCACTCTCTCTGCTTCCACCGTCTTCCCTCCAATTCTCACATGTCCTTTATATCTCCTGGACACCCTATACTAGGTTAAGTATCTCTTCATTGTGCTCCCACAACTAATTGGACTTTCTCCATCATAATTAACACATCACAATTTACAGTGATTCTCACCCAATACCTTAGCTCCAAGAAGTCTGGGATGGTGTCCAATTGCTCAACAGTCAAACCCCAGAATTAGCACAGTGCTTGTCACATAGCAGACTTTCAATAAGAAAAATAAATTTGGCAGCTCTTTGGTGGTTTTGAATACCTGTGAACCACTTAGTTATGTAGCTTTGGATCTTGTTGGAAGGGCCTAGTATTTTGTCAGTCAATACTCTTTTTTTTTTTTTTTTTTTCGGTATGCGGGCCTCTCACTGCTGTGGCCTCTCCCGTTGCAGAGCACAGGCTCTGGATGCGCAGACTCAGCGGCCATGGCTCATGGGCCCAGCCGCTCTGCAGCATGTGGGATCCTCCCGGACCAGGGCACGAACCTGTGTCCCCTGCATCGGCAGGCAGACTCTCAACCACTGCGCCACCAGGGAAGCCCCAGTCAATACTCTTTAATACAGGGTCCTGTTAGTGGAAATAAATTGCAGTTTATTGGAAGGTTGTATGTCACAGAAACTTTCTACAACTTCCTCTGCATAGGAATGACCTTGGATAATAGTCCTGTGATAATCTCTTACTGGCAGGCTGGGTCCTCAGGTAACTTAATGAAAACACAATTTCACAATACTTTTTAGACTTTGCCCATTTCTATTGATTTATTAAAGTCTTTTATAACAATTTTATGCTAGTCATTACAATGATAATTAGTCTATTACTTTCTAATTATTATAATCATTATCAATTTCTAGCAATGTCAAGGCTTCAAACACCAAATATAAAATCAGTGTTTTGTGCAACCACCATAGATTACTGGTTGTTTAGATGAACTGCTTAGCATTCAGGACTGAGATTTCTGATTCCCACTCTATATTCTGTGTCAGCTCCTCTCTCAGTTACTCATACCTCAAGAGGAAGGCTTGGTATTCCTCAAGTGGCAGCTAATACAAACGTATTTCAGTTTCATCCTTGGATCCTGTTTCTGTATTTATGAGGGATTAGGAGTATGTCTGTTTTAACTGTTCAAAATTACTTTTGAAATGCACTAATTTAACATTAGTATCTTATTCTCTGAACACGCATGCCCTTTCTGCCATCTTTTTGGTTCTTGGAAGAAGAGCATCTTAATGTTTTTATTTTTTAAACTTCTCTTATTTTACTATAAGTTGCATGAAGGATTAAAAGGAAAGAAGAAATAAAATTTCATTTGAGGGCTTCCCTGGTGGCGCAGTGGTTGAGAGTCCGCCTGCCGATTCAGGGGACACGGGTTCATGCCCCGGTCCGGGAAGATCCCACATGACGCGGAGCGGCTGGGCCCGTGAGCCATGGCCGCTGAGCCTGCGCGTCCGGAGCCTGTGCTCTGCAACGGGAGAGGCCACAGCAGTGAGAGGCCCGCGTACTGCAAACAAAACAAAACATTCATTTGAGGAAACCCTTTATCAAATTTTCTGCTAAGTTAATTTAGGGAGTTCTTAACTACCAGCATTATTTATATAATAGTATATATAGTAACAAACAGATGCTCGTCAGTGGCATATATTGTCATAAGAAATTGCTGAATTTCAAAGTCCAACATAACACTTAAGTAATCTGTTTTTAACCTCCATCTATTGTCTACCTAATGCACACAAACACACAGACACACACCGATATACACAGACATTTAACTGGAATTACATGAGTGCAGGAACCACTGTCTGTTCATCACTGTTTACCCAGCAGGGTATCCAACAGGCTAATGAAGAATCATAGGGCCGTGGGGTGTGTTTTAAGAAGTGAAACCCCTCTCCCTTTGTTCCTCCACTGGATGTTTCCATCTTTCTGCTCCTCTCCAGGGATTCCATGATTCTGCGAAGTGTATATCAAAGGATTCAGGGGTTGATTAATTTGAATTGGAAAATTACATCTCTGTTTTCACTAACTTCCCGGTGACACTTAGCATTTTCTTCAGCTGAGTGTAAGCCACAGACCTTAGTAATTTTAGCAGTCTTTGTGACTTTTTCACCAAGAGAAACCATAAATATTTCTTATAATGATTGTTGCATATATCACAAAGATATTTTTGAAATTGTGGTAGTATTCCAGCAAGATCTTAATACTGAATGCATAATATAGGAGACACATGTATTATACCACAAATTTGTTTCTTTTTAAAAATTTTGTTAACTTGTCTACTTTTCTTTGTAATCAGTTGAATTTTATGTATTTAAAAATATTCTGTCACCAGAATGACAAGGGATCCATGGCACAAAATGGTTAAGAACTCTTTGCTCTTGGCATTGTGAGCTGTAGTTTTTGATTCTTTCATTTTATTTGGGAGGCATTTACCTGGTGATTTAACAGGTCCCAACACATCAAGGGCGATAGTAACATGGGCCAATCACTTCCAGGTGATTGGCCCCGTGAGTCCTGGGATAACATCTCCCATGTCCCTCCTCACCTCCAGGGCTCTCCTCTGCCCACAGACAAGTTCAGGCTTCTAGTTGCCTGCATATATATCCTTTCTCTGACTTTAAGGTTATTGCAGAACCATTTACCTTTTAGGCAACGTGAAAATTTGGGTCCAAGTCCTGGCTCTTTCACTCACTAGTATTGTGTCCTTAGATACTTTACACAACTACTCTGTGCCTTAGTTTCCTTATATACCTGATTATCTTCACTTATAGGTTGGTGGTGAAGATAAATGACTTACTATATATAAGGCCCTTAGATGGATATGTGACAAACAGAAAGCGCTATGTAAATATTTGCTATTTTTCTTAATGACTATCTTCATGAGTCCAATAACTGTGTAATAGGTAACTGTAATTTTAAAACTTAAAGCACTGGACCTTATATTATGTGAGATCGTCTTGACCTCACCCTTGTCTTATTCCAGCTGCTGCTGAGGCAACCAGCAATTTATGGGCTCTCACCAACACATGCAGATCCAACATGGCAGTGCTTCATGTAGATCATGCTGCAAACCTCTCTTCTCCTGCTCTGGGGTTTCCTGCTGAGGTAGAGGTTTGGTAACCCTGTACATGTACGTGTACAGCTCAGTGCCCAATCCAGAAGCACAGAGGAGTTAATGTCCCTGGAGAGAGAGGTCAGTGGATATATTTGCCATGTTTCGATGTTTTTATGTTTCTTGGAGATGGCAGAAATCCTTCCTCTACAAAGGTGTATTCTTCTAGATTTGTGTTTGCCTTCATTACCCTTATTCCATCTTGTTCCATTCCAGAAGGAACACAGAATGCCTGATCTAATGACAACATTGCCTCAGATCAAAGAATCCAAAGAGGAGGAGACTAGACAGTCATCCCTTGGTGTCTGCAAGGGGCTGGTTTCAGGACCCTCACAGATACCAAAATTCACAGATGCTCATGTCCTTACGTAAAATGGCATAGTATTTGCACATAACCTTTGCACATCCTCCTGCGTACTTTATAAATCAACTCTAGGTTACTTAAAATACTTAACACAATGTAAATGCTATGTAAATAATTATAAATACAATGTAAATGCTATGTAAATAGTTGCCTGTGCACAGCAAATTCAAGTTTTGCTTTTGGGAAATTTCTGGAATTTTTTTTTTTTTTTAATATTTTGGATCTGTGGTTGGTTGAATCTGTGGGTTCAGAGGGCTGACTGTATTAGGTATCGTGTATTCCATCACCCAGAATTGGCTTAATAGAATAACGATGGATTGCCTGTTAAAATCTTGGCTACAGTACCAGGTCAAGAAAAGCACTCCGTGGTTTTGATGCTGACCTCCAAAATGCCGTACATGAGCCAAATCAATGAGCAGTGTATAGAACTGTGTCTCCAGTAGCTAGAATATATGGATCCAGGAACCAAGGGATGGAAGTAGAATTGGTCCATTTCACCATAACTCCCAGGGACCTATTTGGTATGTGAAATATGTGCTTACTATCCCACAACTCTGTTCCAGTAGAGTTTCCAGGTCACAGGAAGGAACACTTCAATCAGGATACAGTAAAGAATTTATCGACTGATCTTGAAGCTGTGATTAAGACATAATTTCTTCAGGTTCATCATGCTAATTACCAGTAGCAAAGAAAGAAGCTACTGAACTAATGGGGGTAATCACCTTTATTACTAATGAGGAGTTAGAATTGCTGCTACACAGCAGGAGGGTGGAACAGTTATGTCTAGAACTTGGGGACTAACTTGGGCATCCCTTGATTCTTCCATGCCCAGTGGTAATGGCAACAAGGGCAAGGCAACTAAAGCCTCAACTCTCCATGCAAACCCTTATTTTAACAAAATGTAGTTCATAAAGAATTTACAACAGTGAACAAAGGGTAGCTGTTGAGTAAAGGCAAAAATAAAACAGATAAATAAACACTAGGGATGTAATGTACAACATGATAAATATAACTAACACTGCTATATGTTACATATGAAAGTTAAGAGAGAAACTCCAAAGAGTTCTCATCACAAGGAAAAAGTATATTTTTTTTCTATCTCTTTAATTTCTGTCTACATGAGATTATGGATGTTCACTAACCTTATTGTTGTAGTCATTTCACGATGTATGTAAGTCAAATCATTGCTCTGTATGACTTAAACGTATACAGTGGTGTATGTCGGTTATATCTCAATAAAACTAGAAGGAAGAAAACCAAATCGGAAAGGGTTAGAGCCTCTCTGAGGTTGCTGTGAGAAGCTTTACCAGTTGATTTTGAGGATTGGCTTAGTGGCACACTCTATTTAGTAACTATATATTCTCACTATATTTGCAGAATGAATATGGATTTCATGTTAGAAGTAGGTTGATACTAGATCAATATTGGTGTTTTTGTAACATTTGCATTTCTGTGCTGGTATCCTGTAGTGATTTGTGTGGGAGCGGGCCCAGAACAATTGTTTCATTGATGCCTGTTCGTTCTTTCTTGACTGTTTTATTTTCATCTATCCCAAGTGGGTTGGTAGCATGAGAGGAAAAAAAAAAAAAAAGTTGGGCAATTGCCCATAACATAAATTCATGTTAAGAAACACCAATAAACAACTGAATTATTTAGTTACTCCACAGACTCTGATGTTTAATAGCTTCTTTAGGGGTATATTTGAGGGTTCCATATTAGCTAGACTATTTTCTCAAAGTCATTCTGTGAAAGGCTTCTATTTTATTTTTAAAAATCTATTTCATGAAAGCCCTATTATATTAACATTTCAATAAATGCTAGTGCAAAAGTGCAGAGTTCTTGTATACCCTGTAACATCTTCACATAGTTCACATTATTCTATGATTTCTTTTGTTCTTCACATGAATAGGGTAAAGAAGATGAATATAGCTTCCTACGTCACCGTTTTCTAATGGAATAATGTGGGCACATTATTTTTACAAGCTTTGTTTCTTTATCTGTAAACAAGGGAATAGTTTTAATAAGAAGAAAAAAGAACAAAGATCTAACACTCTGAGAGAATACATGCCCTTGGGCAAGTTATGAACCTCGCTGTGCCATGGTTTTCTGATATATAAAACATAGATGGTTATATCTACTCCATTGTGAGGACTAAATTAATTGGTATACATAGAACACTTAGAATTATGCCTGGCATGGAATAAGGTGTTTATTATGTGCCAGGTGTTTCATTTATATTATCTCATCTGTTTATCCCCAAAACACTAAAGGTAGGTACTATTTTTGACATCCCATTTTATAGCTGAAGAAACTAAGTCCCATGGAGATTGTTACTTGGCCGAGGTTGTACAGACAATAAGTGGTAAAATCATGTTTTCAACCCAGACATTCTGGCTCCATTCCATTATATTGCCTCTCTAACAAGCACCTGCCTAACCTCCTGCAAATATTCTAGGAATCATATGAGACAATTGAGGCAAAACCACACGATATACTGTAAACAGATACCTAAATGTTAAGATATTAAAAATCATATATAAAGCTGAAAATAGGTGTAGTCATGTTATACTTACTACTTAAAATTCCCCAATTCACCTCTTTTAGTGTCCATCCAATGTTTCAAAAAATTGACTTAGCATAAGCTTTTTCCTTACTTTGAGTATTTGGCTTCTTTTTATTCTTTATATAATTTTATTCTTCATATAATTCTAGGAGAGGGTTCAGACCTCAGACAAACAATGCTGAATCAGGTGGAATTTTAGCATCAGTAGGGAAGTAGTGTGATGGACAGGGAAATTGAGGCAGCTCAGTACTAGGCCAGGAAGTAGGCAGGTACATGGAGGACAGTTGTGAAGGTGTTCAGGGCTCTTCCCAGACAAAAGGGATGCCACAGAAACAAGAACCCATTCTAGTGCTGGACAGTTGAGTTTATTCACCTGTCTTGCACATGAATTTGTACTAGGAAAATGCCAAGTTAATACACTCATAAATATTCCAGTGTGTTGAAGGCACCAGTTTTGGAATCCTTGCTTGTTAAAAGTTTATCACATTTTTGTCTCCTTAGGCCATAAAAGCCTGAAGGTAGAAGTGGGGTTATAGTTGCTGAGTCTAAGTGTATTCCCACGTGGAATGCTGGTGCTCATAGGACCTACCTTATGGAGGTATTGTGGGGATTGAGTGAATGCAAGGAAAGCAACTCGCACAGTGTCTGATACATAGTCATTGCTCAAAAATGATTAATTATCATCAAAATCTATTCCAGTGAGGCTTCAGTTCCCTGAGAAATCACCCCATTATTTCTGGAAGTCACTAGGGCACATCACTTGTGGGATCATAAAGAAGTCTTCTCAGGGATGATGTGATGGTCTTCAGCTTCCTCCGTTTCTGGCTGAGCTTTTAATCCCTGCTGGGTTGTGGGAGACCCCTCTTCGTCTCAGCTGGTGGTGGCCAGTGCTGGTTCTGAAGCATGCCATGATTCCACGGTGGCTTTGGGAGTCGTCTGCTGTTTTGATGTGACAGCACGTCTCTCCTGCAAGGCTGCACCCCATTCTGGAGTCTCAGTGTGCTGGCAGCATGTTGGCTGCCTCATCTTACAGCGTTTTGCAAGTAGATACAGAGCTTTCAGATTATAGCGCTCACAACTTTCTCTCTTTAGGTTTGGAAGGATCAGTACATGGGGACTGCTCTATAAGACAAATTCGGGTGAAGGATAACATTCTGTCCTCGATTTTGCTTCTCAGCTTACCTGCCAGTTTTGTCTTTTCTTAAAATGATGTTTTCCTGGACAGCCTGTCCATTTCTCCTACAAAAATAAGGACAAAGTTTGTGCTCCTCCCACACAGCCTCCAGATGTTTCTTAATGTCATCAATAAACAATGTTTAGTATTGGACTGAACCATACCTCAGACATACACATGGTCTATTTATACTAGCAAATAGGAAAAGAGTACTAAGTTTGCCAGGAGGCATTGTTATTTTGTTCCATTTGAGTGAGTATGCATAATCACTTGACTCTTTTTCAGTTCTGCTGGATGTTAGCTGCTATGATTTAGGATGACATTGTTCAGCATATTTTTTTTTCAGTAATAATGTTTTGTTGAAGGTCGTTCTTTCTTTAAGTTTACTACTAAGCAACACAATAGTACATTATGCTACTTACTCTCCTCTGAGTCATAGTCGAGCTTCCTATCCTCTTTTCAGGGTTCAAATAATTGATGGCTGTTAGTGTTTGTATAGAAAAATTTTAGTAAATTCTTTAGCATCTATTGTAAAAACAGTTTCAACTGATGAGTTTGGAGGCTCAGCATTTGAAGGAGAAAGAGAAGAGACCATTGATGTATCTCATACTTTGCCAAACCTGCTGCAGCAAGAATTAGGTTCAATCTGTAAAGAATTTTGTTATTTATAAGCCACGCAGAGCAAAGAAAACCTGAAAGCACTAAGCCAAAAATAAATCAGCAGGTAATAAGTATTCACTTGTGGCTGACTTTGTACCATTGTTGTTGATAGCACAACAGCGCTGAGACACTTTCATTCTTGACTGTCTAGTCAGAAAATGACAGCTCTGTTTTCCTGTCCTAACCCTGAGTAACTTCTATCATATCAACAGCTTTTGTAATACTACCTTTGATGTCTATGTTTACCTTACATGAAGTATAAAAATATAAATAAGTAATGGTATGACCTTGAATTTTTATAACTTTTTGTTCTTTAAAGTGTTTATGCAGCAAGTGATAAAAAATTGAGTCTATTTTTAATAATACACAAAAAAGCCAGCCTAATTTGCTTATCAGACTGTCTTTTAATTAGCATTTCTCTGAGAATAAGCTATATATAAAGCTACCGTTGTTTTTAATTTTTTCTAGATGAGGTGTGGTTGGAAAACTTTATATATATAAGTCTCTTAAACCCAAGATAGTTGAATTTATACTCCAAACCTCAAACTTTATATTTCAATAAGCTATGAATCTTCTGTTACAAAGATTTAGTACTATCTCCCACACCAGTAAGACCTGCACAGAGGCATTTTATTATTATTTTTAAAATCTGAAATATTCTTTCTAACTCCAGGCCTGTGTTGGCTTAGCTAATTTCTACATACCTTTCCAGTTCTTGCTTAGCTAATGCTCCTCACAGGAGGCCCTTTTGTACCTTCTAATATATATAATGTATGTTAACCTCCTATGTATTCCTCTTACTTCTTACACTTTCCCTTTCCACAACAAAACATATATCAATTGTATATGCAAATTTCAGGTTTACATTTTGTCTCTAGGATTTCTTCTCATTCCAACTCTCCTGTAGGTAAAAACTTAAACTTCAGACAAGATATAAGAGAACAATGACCTGAAGGCACTGGAGAATGAAAAACGCAGGCATATTCTGGTGGGAGAGTTGAAACTTGTAAGAATGGACCAGAGCCAGTTAAGTTTCTTGTCTTTAAAATGGCTTTTATCCTGTGGATCGATCAATGTTACTACAGTACAGGGTGGTCAAAACTCAAATAGAAATCTAAAGCCTTTATGGTCTGTAGAATATAGATTTGGAGGACACGAACCGTGAAAAAGAGAGGGGCAACTCCTGGGATGGAGAGAACCAGAGAGAGGGAGCCCCAAATTCTATTGAGTTGGCCAAAAAGTTTGTTCAGGTTGTTCTGTAAGATGTTTTGGAAAACTTTTCAGCCAACTCAATATTTAAAAATAATGAAATACTGTTTGCATCTCTGGCTGGCCTCCTGATCCAGGCAAGGGCAAAGAATTCTCAAATCTTCACAGCTAATCATAAAGACTGAACTGAAATTGAGCTGCTACTCAAAAGAGAGTTTGCCTGCTAGATGCAACCAAGTTAACTGCATATAAAAACAAAAACATTAATACTCTTTTGAGGAGTATGACAGGATCCAGAGTCTCTATGACACTGTATTTACAATGTTTGGGATACAGTATTACTTGGTATATGGAGACCCAGTCTCAAAAGTAAAGGAATTCAACTGAGATGAACCATGAGATGATTCAGATGTTGGAATGAGCTAAGGTTTTAAAAAAGCTATTATGATACTCAGTGAAGTAAAAAAAAAAAAAAAAAAAAAAAAGCTGATAATAACATGGAAACATAGGAAATCTCAGTAGAGAAATAGAAATAAATGGAAATTCTAGAGCTGAAAAAATAACCAAAATTAAAATTCCCCAGATAGACTTATCAGCAAAATAGAAATGAGAGGGAATGTCATCTGTGAATTTAAGGATAACTCAATAGAAGGCTAATCTGAAGACAGAGAAAATAAGATTGTGGAAAAAAATGAGCAGAGCCTTGGGGACCTGTGGGCAATAACAAAATAGCAAAAGCAAAAACATAGCATAATCAAACTGCTGAAAGCCAAGGATAAAGAGGAAATTTTGAAGCATCTAGAGAATAATGACATTTTACATGAGGGGTATAAGGAAAATGAATCTATGATGAAAAATATCAGAACACTGGGGAGAAAGGGACAGGAACTGCCTGGGAATTGACATGAGAAAACTTTTTGGATTGATATTGTGATAGAGATTTGGGTTACATAGGTGTGTGCTTTTATTTTTTATTTTTTTATTTTTTTTGTGTGTGCTTTTATTTTAACAGCAAATATACACTTCAGCTTAGTGTATCTCATCTCATTATGTGTATATTTAAATTTTACATTAAAAGAAAAAAAAACTAAACCAAAAATTACAGTTTATCCCCACTAGCTTTAAATACTCTGAGGAAAGAGACTCACTTTATTCCCATCACTGTGTCCCTTGTGCTGAATACAATGCATGACACAGGATACATGCTCAGTAAATTTTTGTTGAATTAAATTTAATTCCATGTATTCCCTTTTCATTTCTGCTGATCTAATGCAGATGAGTAGATCATGATCAAAGTTTCAGGAGATAAATAGACAAAGTAAAGAATCTATAATCATGAGCATGATAGGCTAATGAGAATTTAAATATAACATACAGGGGAGGTCATGTAATAACATGTTAGGGTTTACATTTTTAGATCTTCCATTGCCCTATATCACTTGCCTAATGTAAGCCAAGAACTCAACATACATGACCTCAAAGAACATATAGCATATATTATCCACAAGAACACTGCAAAGTAAATATCGTTATCTCCTTTTTTTCAGTTGATCAAATAGAGACTAAAGAAACATAAAGGACTGGGATTATGTGGCTGACAAGTGAGTAGCTGTGTCAGTTAGAATACTAGCAGGAAACAGTTATTTCCTGCTGGTTAAATAAAGAGAATTTAATGACAACCTACGTATAGAGGTATGGGTAAAGTGAATAAAAAGGGGATGATGAGGTACTCAGAGACAAGCAACTTAAGGAAGCCATTACAATCCCTTAGGTCAGGAGGGACCAAGGGAGGAAATTATATTTTTAGAGCCCAGTGAGAACTGGAAATATAGAGGAGGGAAAACCTGGTGGGAACTGTGGTAGTGGAGTCTTGCAGCTACTGCCAGAGCTGTGGGGTGAAAGAAGGAAAAGATACTCAACTCCTATCACTTCCTGCCATCATATCTCCTGCAGGGACCTTCCATTGGTTGAACCCAACTGGATGCTAACAGTCAAGGTAGCTGCCAGAGCCAGACTCTCAGGGCACAGAGTAGGTCAGAGAAGAATGGAGAATAGAATGGGTTAGGGGTAATTGGAAATTAACTAGTACTTGTAGCCACATCCAGATTTGATCCCATGTTTTTGTGTCTTCCGGGCCTATGTTCTTTCTTATACATCATATTGACTGTCATTTTAGACACAGGAATTTTAGTAGCAACCATGAATTTTCTTATGGCTAGATACCTGTTGAACTAGGCCCTCTCAGTTTTTCTTCCAGCCGTCAGAAGGTCATCACATAGTTCCTGAGTTTAGACGTGAATCGGAGAATGGGAACGAACTGCGATTTAGTTCTTGGATTATTAGCTCAGACAGCCCACCATCTTTCAAGTTCAACATACAGTTGTCCCCAGGTTAGTAGACTCTTTCAGGACTTTCACATGAATGAAACTCAGTTACTAATTAAATGCCATAAGGCTGAAGGCTAACTGATGGATGGTTACTCTTTAATGTGACATTTTAGAGCACAGAAAAGACAGGGATTAAGATAATTGTTCTCCAGCTAGCTAAGTGAAATGCAGCTAAGAAAAAGGACTAGGGTGCAGGGTCTGGCTTCAATTATTTCCAGCCCAGCAGGTCTTTTAGAAATGTCTTTTAGAACTGCCAGCCCTATCCAGTTGTCTTGGCAGCATGAAACACAGACTCCTTCTCATGAAATGTGGCTGAAAATACAGATCAAATGAAATATTCTTTTCTAAGTGTTAATTAAACTAGTTAATTAATGTCACTGAGCCTCAGCTTCTTGTATGCAAAAAGGGGATAATAATAGTGTGTACCACATATGATGGTTGTGAAATTTAATGAGGTAACAAACACAAAGCACTTATAACAATGCTTGGTAAATAATAAGCATTCAATAAATGTTAGCTATCATCATCATTGTTATTATTTTACTTTGCGCTGAGCGATGACCTTTGCTCTCTTTTGGTTCCAATTCCCTTTTTAGGTTGTTTCAAAAGCCCTCTGAGATTTCTCTTCCTATTTTTCTTTCCCATTTTCTTTAAAATTTCAAGTTTGTGGTCTTGGTAGGGACATTTGCACACTGGTATTTCTAATTTTGGTAACTATAACGTGTGCTGAATATGAGTCCCTACATGGCACTGCCATGGGAAATAAACCATATATTCACGGGTTCATTCTGGAATGAAACCCTGCAGATAGTAGACTGTGACCCATATTTCACTTACATGTGCTTAGTAGAAGCAGGATCAGGGGTTTATATCAAAAGAGAATTATTGATCAAAATCTTTAAATTTCTACATTCTCCTGTTCAAGTTGACCCCTAACCTTTAATTTAAGCTTCTTCTCTGTTCTTTTTAATAAGAGATTTTGGGTTCAAATTCTGATAATGCCATTTATCAATAAATGACCTTAAGGAAATCACATGCCTTTTCCATGTCTCAGTTTCCACGTCTGTAAAATAAAGATGACTCGGTGCCTTCTCCGTGTGTGTATTTGCTGGCAGAGTGGAGTGTCTAGCGCATATAACGGGGTCAAGGTAAATCTTGAAACTCTATCTTCTTTGGTTTGGGATGGAATTCGAAAGAGTAATTCCTATACAGCTTTTCAAATACTTTTTCCCAGGTGCTTAGATGAAGAGAGTTTAATGACAACCCACATATAGGAGTGTGGGTAGGGTAAAGGGCATAAAAAAGGGATGATGAGTTATTTAAAGTCAGCAGCTCAAGGAAGCCATTATAATCCCTTAGGTCTGGAGGGACCGAGGGAGGAAATGGCATTTCGAGAGCCCATGAGAACTGGAAATATAGAGGAGGGGTAGCTTCGTGCGAACTCTGCTAAATCTAATGCTTCTCTGACTTATTTGACTGCAAATCTTTTCTGAAAATAATGAATTAAAATATTGCCAAATGCTGATGTTCTGCGCATAAAGGAGGGGATTGGATTCTGGAGTAGAAGATATCAAATCCCCTCTTCACACTAGAGTTCAATGAGTTAATAATTATTTCATGGTATGATATATTGGTGTCCCTATTATGCTTTCCTTCTGTACACTTAGGATATGAGTGTTTTAAGCTCTCTTCTCTTTTTTTCAAGGGAAAGGGTGTTAATATGTTTGATTATATAATTTGTATGGGTCTACAATTTACTAAGGGGAAGTGTTACATATTATAAAGGCATAAACCCAGGCTTTCTTTGTCCTTGGAATTATTTTTTTTCTTTAACTGGTTCCAAAATTTATATTTAGAAGTATAGAACTTCAGTATAGCCTTTTACCAATAAGCCTTACATTTGGCGTACGTGCTGGGTTGATAGCTATAAATAATGTAGCACTTGAATTTTGATTCTGTTATTGTTTTTGTGTGTTAGTTGCCCTTCAGAATTGAGCGGGACCAAGGGGAGCATGGTTGGCAAACAGAGCTTCAAAAATTCTGGGTTTCTGGCCATATTATAAAAACCATGGACACCCCACCTTCCAAAGGAGAATAGCCATTCCATTGGCTGTTTTCTAATTGATGAAGCTAAGAAAATCCATTTTGACTTTATAGTTGCTTCATTTGAGCTGGTAGACCCGGAATTTAAATAACTGTACTATAAGAGTAATCTTTTCACTGTAGAATTTAATTGTGAAGAGTGAATAATGAGAGGACATTTCCCGTGGAGTGCTGTCTTAAGGTCCTGGAAGAAATAGATGGCACACTCGAACTGGATAAATGAAGAGGGATTTATAAATAGACTGTTTACAAGGTGTGGGCAGGGAAACCAATAAAAGATGGTAAAGTATCCTAGGACTAGGGTTCATGATGAGCCATTATTAGCTTTAGGCCTGAAAAAAAAAAAGTGTATTTATCACATTTGAAAAGAGGAGCTGTGGTCAGGGCATCTCAGATCTATGTCCTTTGGGATTCAGTCAACCCAAGGGAAAATGGAAGCCAGGAGACAAAAACCTGATCATACTCTCCTCCTGCTTTATAATCCCCTTAAGATGGTTCAACCAAACCAGAAGCCAGAGGTCAAGGGAGCCTGTCAACTCAATCCAGATCCCTTTTAGGGTAGAGAGTACATCTGATGGCGGAATGGAAAATATCTTGCACAGGTGCCAGGAGATAAAGTCACATTCTTTGATAACTTTCACAAGAAAGGAAAGGTCATAACTGAATCTGTTCAACCCAATTCATCCTAAGCGTTGAAACTTTACCTTGGCTTAATTCTCTTTAGTCATTTTTAAGCTATCATTACTGTTTTCCATTGTGATAGGAAGAACCATCCCTATTTTGAAATGAATATGCGTTTATTTAATTTTATTTTACAAGCATGTATAGCAACTACCATGTGTCAGGCACAGTTCTAAATACTTTAAACACACTAATCCTTTAATTCTCGTGACAGTTTTCCAATTGTTACTATTATTCTCCTGATTTTGCAAATGAGAAACTGAACATAGGAGGCTAAATAACTTGCCTAGCATCATAAACCTAAGAAGTGGTCAGCATCTGCATTTAGACAGTCTGATTCCATGGCCTTACTTACATTTTTTTTCATCTTGCTTTTTTATTTTTAAAATTTTACAGTATTCTGTGGACATACTTCCATATCAGTTCATATAATGTCATCTCATCCTCTGAGGGAAGCATAGTATTCCACTGTGTGAGGGTTCACTAATTTATTAACTTATCCACTGTGGAAGGATATTTAGGATTTTTTTCCCTTCCAAATTTTTGTTATTACAGACAATGCTACTATTAAATACTTTTATTATGTTTTGTTGATTCTCAGAGGCACATTTTTTCACATTTTAGCATCTATGAATTTTTGCAGTTGTTACACATTCAGCTGGCTGCCATGAACATAATCATCATTACCCATGTATGCGTCAAATTGGTCATAGCTACTTATAGTGTTGATATTTTTATTTAGTTATGGACATTAGTGGTATATTAACATTTTGGTTACTAAAATTTCTTCAAAACTTTTCCAATGATTTGACATTGAAAACAGAAAGTTGTTTATGTAGAAAACCATGGGAATAGATCAGCAATGTATAAAAGCAAGTGTCAGCATCAGAATGGCTTGCAGGAAAGAGAAAATAGGACATTTAAAAGAGACACTGAAATTCTGAAATCTTTTTTTTTTTATTTTTTAAATTTTTTTATTTATTTATTTTTTTTTGTGGTACGCGGGCCTCTCACTGTTGTGGCCTCTACCGTTGTGAGCACAGGCTCCAGACGCGTAGGCTCAGCGGCCATGGCTCATGGGCCCAGCTACTCCGTGGCATGTGGGATCCTCCCAGACTGGGGCACGAACCTGTGTCCCCTGCAACGGCAGGCGGACTCTCAACTACTGCACCACCAGGGAGGCCCGAAATCTTTTATTTTTAAAAAATTTCATTTATTTATTTTTGGCCATGCCACATGGCTTGCAGGATCTTAGTTCCCCAATCAGGGATTGAACTCACTCCCTCAGCAGTGAAAGTTCAGAGTCTTAACCACTGGACCACTAGGGAATTCCCTCCATGGCCTTCTTTTAAGTCATAGACTATGCTGCTTGCCTATATGGTATGCTGTCTTGCTAAGTAATTAGCCTGTACATTCTCAACTGCCTCTATTAAACAGTTAAAGTAGTGTCCTTTCTTTCACATGTGGTGGTAGGATGTTGTAAAAAGAGCATGCACTTTGGAATCCAAGGCTGCTCCTGGTAGCGTGCTGGGCCCCAGGCAACTTACCCAGAACCTGATCAAAATAAAAGTCCTTGAGAAATGACTGTGATCTTAATTTAACATCCTTCCTGGGCACCTTGGGATATCACTAAGGGAGATATTGCTGAATTGAATTCAAGTAATTGTATTAAAAGCAGGTTGTTTATCCTGAACATTGCTCCCTGCCAAGAGCATGGAAGCTCACAGGAGCTGACTGTTGTCCTACCAAAGAGTCAAGACAGTCAGATACACCTAGGTTCAAATCCTAGAAATGCTTATTTGTTGTATGACTAACTTGAGGGGTGAGAATGGCAGAGAACATTTAATATAGTTGTCAAAACATGTGTTTCAAAAGAAAAGACAGAGTCCAGGTTTTAGTTCCATTGTTAATTCAGTATTTGTCTAGTTATTTAACCTCTGATTTGTAGCTTACTCATCTATAAAATAGGGCTGAAAATAGCTACTTCCCAAGTTGTTCTGTAAATCAAGTGCAGTAATGCATATATATATAGCAGTGTCTGAAATACAGTAAGCATTCACTAAGTGAGAGTTAGCTTTATTTTATCACTCTCCTCTTCCTCATCATCAGCAGTGTCTTTGGGAAATGCCCCAAACCATTGTGGTTCTGCTGAGGCTGTCAATAATAGTTTCTTCTATGCCCTCTGCTTGAAGGGTTGGGCAAGAGACCGAGACCTGGTTGACCAGAAGTCCTCAGGAATTGGTCCAAAGGATGCTGTATTAGTTTCCTCAGGCTGCCATAAAAATATCAACAGAAAGAGAAATTAATTCTTAAACAACAGAACTTTATTCTGTCATATTGTTGAAGGCCAGAAATCTAAAATCAAGGTGTTAGCAAGGTTAGTTCCTTCTGGAGACTCTGAAGGAGAATCTGTTTTATGCCTTTCTCCTAGCTTCTGGTGGTTGCTGGCAATCCTTGGTGTTCCTTGGCTTATGGACACATCACTCTAATTTCTGCCTCCATCTTCACATCAACTTCTCCTCTGTGTCTTCTTCCTTTTTGTGTCTCACAAGGATACATGTCATTGGAATTAAAACCCACCCAGTTAATCCAAGATGATCTCAGGTAGAGGTCATTAACTTAATTACATCTGCAAAGATTCTTTTCCAAATAAAGTCACACTCACAGGTTCTGGGTAGCCATATTGTCTGGGGGCCACCTTTCTGTCCATTCCAGATGGGCACCTGATTCAATCAGGGTTCTTCCATGACTATCAAACTCATCTCGTAGAGAGAGCCTCTATAAAAATCAAGACATTCATGATGTAGCAATGGGGAAGGAATGGGAAAAGGAGAAAGAGAGGGAAGAGAGAGTAAAGAGGGGGGCAGGGGGAGAGAGAGAGAGAGAGCTCAGTATCTCAAGGGAACACCTGGATCCCATAGAGCCCTAAATAATTTCCACCTCTGGACTTCTCAGTTCCATAAGCTGATGTTTTTTATTCTTTATATAAGCTTGTGTAAGTCGAGTTTTATCACACGTATCTAAAAGAATCCTAAATAATTCAACTACTAATACTAACAGATGCTAATTCCTTTTATCTGCCCTTGGTAGGAAGGGGCAAAGGGATTGTTGGAAAGAGCTTCCTGATGGGTGGTTACTTCAGCTGGACATGGAGTAGACACTAGCCCTTCTCACACTGGATTATAGCTGCTTGCTTCCTTCTAAGGACGCTTAGCTCTTAAGAGCTCTTAACCATATACTGAAAGCTTTCTACTCAGTATACCATATACTAAGAGCTTCCTACTTTGTAAGTACTGAGAAAAAATCTTTGCATATATTATATTTTATCTAATCCTGTAGAAAATCTATGAGATAAATGATATTATCCTCATTTATAGATAAGAAAAGTGAAGCTCAAAAAGTTGAAGTATTGTCACATTTCTTACAATTAACAAGGAGTTCTGTCAAGCAGCAACTATGTTGTCTTCACTGTGGTATCTCCAGGATTTATCCCAGGGCCTGGCACATAGTAGAGCAATGGTTCTGAAAGTGTGTTTCCTGAATAAGCATTACCTGCTTTACCTGGGGTCAAATGTAAATTATCAGGCTCCACTCCATACATACTGCATCAGAAACTCTGGGGCGGGATCCAGCTCCCAGGTGATTCTGGTGCACTAAAACTTGAGAGCCACTAAGCGGGTATTCATTAAGTGTAGAAAAACAGTGAAATACTGAACCTAAAACTGGAAGTCTTAGTTAAGGGAAAAGGTTTAGTCTAGGGTCTATGGTTTCCCACAAAATAATCTGACTTCTACTATTAGAGTGGCAAGTGCCTGTAGGTACCCTAAATTTACCCTTATCCTTATGTGATCTCAGCTGACTGCTAAGTTATTCCTTTGGCATATAGAGTTTGGAACCCATTGCAGTACACTTGACATAATCATAAACACATTGAAAGCAAGTACTTCTCGCCTTCCAGACAATGGAGGGCTTCAGTCTCTCTTCACCTACAGTCCTGAGCTCTGTTTCTGGTGTCTTTCAGCCTTTCCTTACAGCACAAAATTGCAGAGGAAAAAAATCATCTGTTCACACCGTTTAGGCCATTGCTTACCTAATGGGACATATAATGTGATGAAATTGCCACCTGGTGGTTGAGATATGGGACAGTTCCCAAGGGGATAATTAGGCAGGCTATTATTTACTATTTTAACTGTACCTACTTCAAAGGCGTGCCTGTGGAGTTAGTTCATGTTATGACAAGCTTTAGATTGAAACTGAGATTTTCAACACTTTTAAAGTGGCAGAACAACAGTGTCTAGATTTAGGGGTAAAAAAATCCCAGCCACTTGATTTTAAAGAAAAAATTATCATAGATGCAGGCATTTAACACATAGAATGAAACATGACTGAAGGACAAAAATGAAGAGTAGTACATAAAAGCCCAGAGTTTAAAAATTGGTACATTCCTTCATTTTGAAAACAATGTTCCATGTTATGAATGTAATATCATATGTAGAAATAATATTGATAGAAAGTTAAATATCTCTTAAAAATGTAACTTTATAGTATATATTTCTGGGAAATTCCAGGACAATTTGAGTCTTTTAGATGCAGTCTCTCTCTGGGGAGTATTGAAGTACTGTATTAGTTGGGATGGAATAGGTTTTGCTGCAAAAACAAATTAATCTTGAAATACCAATGACCTAGCAACACCACCAAAGGTTAATTTCTCACTCATTCTCCACGTCCAACACAGTTTGATAGGGAACAGTTTTCTACATAGCTGCTCAAAGACTCAGGCTAATGAGAAGCTCTGACAATTGGTAGTTTTATCATCTGGACATGAGAACGCAGCATTACCAGAGCTTAGGAAGAAAACGTAGTGGCTTCTCTATGTTCTGGCCTAGAAGTGATATACATCACTTCCCCTCATGGCCCATAGGCCAGAACTTATCACCTGACTTCACTCAACTGTGAGAAACTTGGAAATATGGGGGTAGTACACATATTTTTGGAGAGTAGTGAATATCTGTGTCCAAAGCACCTATTTGTTGTAACTAATTTGATTTCCTTCTAGGTCACCCTGAGGCTCAAATCTGGATTCTGATAGCCTATTGGGACATCACATCAAAGTCCTCAACTCTTATAGTAGACTCTGAATATTGTCTCTGTCTCCTTGGATAGCCATAGCATGAGAATCTTCTTTCTACAGCTGATATCCAGCTTTTATCAAAACATTAAGAGAAAAAATATTGCCTCAAGGGCTTATAAGAGATTTTCTTTTCAACTATTTCTTCAGGACTAAGTAAATTTTTAGAATTGAACTAGATCACCAGAAAGTACCATTCCTGGGCCTCCTTAATTTAACCTTGTATAGAAATACCTTCAGTGAGTTAAATTTTAATATAATATAGAAGCAGCAAAAAGTTAGTCATTTGTGAAGATATTGGCTCTTTTATCATTAAATAATGACTGGGTAAACCTCTGTGTTCTTTTCCCCATTGCTTTGGCTACTAGGAAGCTCAGACCTAGATTTAATGTTTATCAAGAGTCAACACAAGAATACTGCATTGCGCAGCTCTAAATTCTTGAATACCCTTTGTATAAAGACCCATGGGATACCATCTTTTTATGGATCAGAGTGGAATAGATGTAGACTTTGGAACTGTAGGCTTTAGTATTAGATTTGAACCCCGAGTCTAGCAATTCTTGTCTTTAGTGACCGTGGTTCAATAACTTCATCTTCTTCCTTCTTAGTATGCTACTATAGAGGATTAACTGAGGTCCCGCATAGTCTTGTGGTTAAGAGTTTGAATCCTGGAACCAGGCTTAGGTTTGAGTCCCATTACTAATACTTACTAGTTATGTGGCCTTGGGCAAATCACTTAACCCTCTGTACTTTGATTTACTCATCTGTATAATAGGGATAATAATAGTATCTATATCCAAAGTTATTGTGAAAATTAAATTGGTTAATATATGTAAAGCCCTTAAAATAGTGCCTGGCACAGAAGAAATAGTATATTAGTTAGTGCCAGCTATTATTACGATGAAGACATAGACATTGTAGACAGTGTTTACAGAGAATCTTTCACCTAGTAAGTGCCTTATTATATAGAAGCAGCAAAAAGTTAGCCATTCATGAAGATATTGACTCTTATTATTAAATAATGGCAGTGTAAAACTTGTACTCTTTTTTTCCCCTTTCCTTTGGCTACTAGGAAACTCAGAGTTAGGTTTCATGCATAGTCATTATATCTACACATCTTTACACTGTTGGATTTACATGTATGTAATATAAAATGCTGAAATCCTCTTTTGAAAGAAGGCAGGGTAAAAACAGGTTTTTAATAGTAGAAACGTACTAAGATCAATTTTTGTTATTATAACATTTTTTTCTTCCTTTCTTCCTTCCCTTTTTCCTTCCTTCCTTCATTTCTTCATTCATTCCTTTCTTTTTTCCTTTCTTCCTTTCTTTCTAAGGCAGGTAGGACTGGAGAGATTTCCATCCTACTCTGTAACTCCTGTGTTACAGGGCTAACCTGTGTAGGAGCTAGATATTCTTCTAGGAGGAAGCAAGCAGCTAAGTGAAGTAATACTTTTTTTTTTTTTTTTTTTACGGTACGCGGGCCTCTCACTGTTGTGGCCTCTCCCGTTGCGGAGCACAGGCTCCGGACGTGCAGGCTCAGCGGCCATGGCTCATGGGCCCAGCCGCTCCACAGCATGTGGGATCCTCCCGGACCGGGGCACGAACCCGCGTCCCCTGCATCGGCAGGTGGACTCTCAACCACTGCGCCACCAGGAAAGCCCTGAAATAATACTTTTGAAAATACCCATGATTTAAATAATGGAAGGGTTTCCTAAATTCTCTACAGTTTATTTTCAAGTTTCAGTGACTCCTTCTCTTACTAAAGCTATTTCCCTCCTACCATGCCTTGTATCTCTGTCACTGACTGGCAAGTAGCTTGTACCCTCTGAGCTCTGCTCTCCCTGAAAAATATCTATGATTAAATACCCCACTCATTATGGACAGAAGGAAGGAGTAGAACTCGGGGGATTTGTTTCAGACGACTCCTGGTTTCATTTGAACTGGTGTGTTTCTTTTGCTTGGTAAAGAGGCACAGTTCCAGAAAGATATGACTGTTGGAAAGAGTTCAGTGAAATGAATGAAAATATGGTCTGTGGCAGGTTGGAAGTATTGAGTTCTTAGGAACTGTCAGAGGCCAAGTACATAATAAACTTCAATAAATGACAAGATGATGTGGGAAAATAATTGCCCAGAGGTTTATGGTGGATATGAACACCTAGGAAGAAGAGGAAATGCGGAAGAGGATTTCAGACAGCATGGCTGTGAGCAATAGAAAGAAAGAAAGGTATCTCTCTGCTGAATTCCAAGTACCTATTGTTTATGCAATTCTTTTTGGAATTAGTCATTTTTATCACCCAGAACATTTCGTATGTGGTTTTGTATTGTCACCTGACCTCTTACCTGTGGATGTCTTATTTCCACAATATAATTATAAATTACTGGATGGCAGGGACCACAGCTATCCTTCTTTGTGTCCCTGTCAATGAACAAATCAAATGGTTCTAATCCTAGCTCTGCTATTCACTAATGGTGCAAAGTAGGACAAGTTCCTTGACTAAGTTTTAATTTCTTCTGCAGATTGGGGCAAAATTCACACTGTAGAATTTTAGGGAAGTTTAATGGTATATAAAATTCTTGGATATATTATGTAAGATGCAAATGCCAGCTATTAGCTTTCCCTCTCACAGTGGCTGATCACGGTGCCTGACATAATATGTATAATATTGCACTGTTATAGTATAGATTGGTACAATATATAGTATAGTATAGTACATAAATGTACAATATGTAGTGTATAAATTATAGTATAATTACCCTACATATATGGATTTATAATATATAAATAAAGTAAAAATATGTAGCCCATTCACATAAGCTTTTACAACTTTGTGAACCTTGTTCTGCTACTTATTTATGTACCCATTATGTATGTATTAGGTATTCTATATCTATGTATGTATTTAGTATACACCTGGAGTCTCAGATAATGGAATTAGCCTGAAAGTTTCCCATGTTAGGGAGATCTTGAGTAAATTAAGCAGACCTACAATCCAGCCTCATGTTCCAGTGTTTGGCTGTATGTAAAGTGCTGTGAGGCTCATTTGACTGTGACCTACAGGTCCGAGGTGTCAGGAAAGCACCAGGGTGGTCTGAAGCTGAACTGAGTCAAGTTGCACAGACCATTGGGAGCTAGCTCTCTTTAATGGGGAAAGTCACGTGGAGCTTGGTTGATGTGACCTAACCATGAAGTTTCATTTTCAATCGCCATTTCTATGAAATCTCTCCTAATTGATTACAGAATCCAAATTCAAGGAGAACAAGCAGCTGTCTCTAATTCCTTTTAAGCTCTCTGCAGACCCCAGCACCACTTTTCTCTTCAAGTGCTCTCCATTCCATAAGGGGAATGAAGCAGCAAAGAGAGGGGGAGTAGGTAGCTGGTTTGCATGCAGCACAGACAGGAAGATCAATCAGTCTCGCGCAGGTGTCTTAATCAGAGGCCTGCCGTTCGCTGCAGCGGTCGAGTGCTACCTCCTTGCCAAAGGCATCTTCTGTTCAGAGATGCTATTGATTGCTCCTCTCCCCTTCTCTTCTGGGAGAGTTTCCGGCTGCAAGGTGGTGTCAGGAGAAGGGCAAGGGGAAAGGTGTTTTGTTAACAGTGCATGGGATTTGGAGCCAGGCTCTAATTTTCAAAGCAGCAGATACAGTGCCACTCAGTGCAGACTTTTTAGAATGGTGATGAGTGGGGCTATATGGGAGAGGAGTGAAGAGCCAAGGATACCCGTAGAAGGATAGGGGAGAGTGATTCAGGGAGTGTATAAGCAGTGGATTCAGTTTAGACATGAAGATGGTAGGACCGTAAAAGAGGTTATGCTGAGTGTATTCTCTCTGCCTGGAAGAAACAGGAGAGAGTTGCTGGTTAAAATCATTTCTCTGGAGAAATGTAAAGTCTGGAAATCAGGCCAGGGACTGAGGGTATAATGGATCTATTAGTAGACTCTGCTTAATACATTAATTATTTCTTTGTGGACATTGGTGAGCAGGCAAGAATATCCTTAGAAACTGAGATCATAGAAGAAACTTAAATTATTTTGCACATAGAATTGGGAGTAGGAAATATAGAATTTAATAATTCTTGATTCAGAGTTTGCTATGAGGATGAATAATTGAACACAATCAAAGACATTTTTTTTCCTTCAAGCTAGAGAAGTAATGCTGGGGCCGAGACACAGTGGGAAGGAGACTCAAACCAATATAAGGTTATAAATGAGAAGATGATATAATTTTGTATATTGAGTGGTTATGAAAATCAGAAATATTCTTTACTGCTTGACTGTTGTTAAGCAATTCAGAGGCAGATATATAAAATGAGGCAAACTGAAACTTCCCAAGCGATAAAGCAGTAAACTGAGAGAAACGGAAAAAAAGATTTTCAAGTCTCAGGCAGACATAGATTCAAATTTTAGGTCAACCACTTGTCCTTGTACTTTGGTTGAATTCCCTGTTTTTCTGAAACTCATTTTTTTATAGGTCATATGGGGATAACGTGTGCTAGTGTGCTCCCTCCCCACCTTCCAGGTCTATATTCATTTTCTACCTTTTTCTGACATATTCTGTGCTGGAGACACTTACCTCTGTGTGTGCTTCCCCTGGGCTCCCCTGCCAGGTGACTTCAGGTTGGGTTTGGCCAATGGGAGATACCAGCAGGTCGAGAGCTATGTCTAGGTATTTCTTCCTCATTCTCTCCCTACTTTTGCACCAGGTCTCTGGCAGCGGCTTTGTCCTGTCATGACCAGAGCTCTTACCAGGTGGACCCTCCTCATGGTTCCTATTCTCCCTGGGCTCCAATAATGTTCTCTCTTTGTGCCTGTCAACCTGGGGAAGGAAGTCAGGTAAAAGTCTCCCATTGTTGCTAATGGCTGAGTGCCTCACATGCATTGTTTGTTCTCTTAATCCTGTCCACCCCCATTGACATGAACCATCTGGGGTGAATCCTGTTTTCTGATGGAACCCTGATTGATACATAACCGTTGTTGAATTTCAAAGAAACTGTTAAAGTATCCTCCCATCAAATACAGAAAGGAGTATGTACTCATTTCTAGAATAGTCCTCAAAAGATGGTGTGTGGTCGGCTGAATAATGGCCCCAAAGATGTCCAGGTTCTAATACCTGGAACCTGTGAATCTTGCCCTATATGACAAAAGAGGTTGCCAGATATTATTGAATTAAAGATCTTGAGATGAGGAGATTATCTTGGATTATCTGGTTGGGATCTAAATGCCATCACAAGTGTCCTTATAAGAAGGAGGCAGAGGGAAATTTGACCCAAAAGAATAGGGCAATGTGACCACTGAATCAGGATGCTCACTGCTGGCTTTAAGATGGAGGAAGGGACCAAGAATCAACACATGCCTAGAATGTAGCTCTAGAAGCTGGAAAGGGTGAGGAAAAGAGTTTTCCTAGAGCCTCTGGAGGGAGCATGACTCTGACAACACCTTGAATTTGGCCCAGTGAAACTGATTTTGGACTTCTGACCTCCAGAACTGTAAGAGACTAAATTGTGTTGTTTTAAGCCACCGAGTTTGTGGTAATTTGTTACAGCAATCATAGGAAACTCTCAGTGAACATACCAAGGTACAGGACTTAGCTTGTAGGTTGCAGTCACAGAATGCAATCCTCAGCTACCATATCCTTTTTCGGGATGCACTCATGTGAGCCAAGATATGAGACTGATGCATAAACTCACAATGACAACTCATCAATTTTCCATGAGAGATCTAACTCTCCTGTTGACTGGAAGACATGTCAAACTGACCAGTCTATTTTCTCCCTATAAAAAGACAGGCTTGGGAAATTGGTCCACAGTCAGGATGCCAGTGTAGTGATTTATAATTAAAAAAATAAAATTCTGCCACACAGATGGGAATCTTCAACATTTTCACAAGCAGCCCATTTTCCACCCTCCAGCAGACAAATCTAGAAAGACAAATCATAGCTGAAGGTTGTGCAACACTGACTCTGAACAAGGGCAGTTAGATTAATTACTTGCTGAATGGTGACAGACTTTGAGAATGAAGGACTTGAATTCCTTTGGCTAGAAGCTTATTATCCATCTTCCTTGTAGGGAAGACCTTGCCACAGAGCCAGGATAGGTGTGCTTGTTTTGTAAGATCCCCTTTCTCCTGGTCCATATCTGGATGGTCGATAACTAATTAACCCCCATGTTTTTTTTCTTATGTGAGTATCCATCCTTCCACCTATTTTGGGGGCTATGTGGAGCTTTAATTCTATCCAGAGTTGAGTCTTTCTGGCATAGAACCCATATAGTTTCTTTAAAGTAGCCTTACATATCTCATTATGTGTTGACATAATAATAAAATGGACAATCGTATTTTCCTTCAAGTTGTGGTAGAGAGATATGCTTCAATGTTTTTCCATAAACTAATAACAAATCTTGTGAGGATCATACAAGGTAATGTATAAAAGGGGCTCAGCTCTGTTCTATAGAGAGGGCAATCAATAAATGTCATTTCTCGTCATACTCCCTGAGTGCCTGGAGTGTAGTATGGTGTAAGGATACGTTGGAAGGTTAAAATTCAGAATGAGAACATCAGAACCTGTCATTCTCTGACAGTCTTAAACATCTCAGGGAAGCAGAAAACCCAGCATTTAGAGCTCTGTTTCTTTGTTCTTTTGATGGAACATATATTGTTCATGAAAGAAATCTATTTTTTTCTATTTCACTCTAATCTAACTATAGAGATACTTTCAGGCAGGGACAAGATTTTATTATTACAGAGACTTATGAAATCCTCAGTAGGCAAACACATCTTTAAAAGACGGTGTCTTCATTTTACATGTTGATATATTGTAGAAAAATAAACTTAAATGATAAGTGTATTTCATTTAAAGTTTGTAAATCATATTTTTATATAATAGCCATCTTTCCCCACATATATTACAACTCCTGAAGCATATTCCTATCAATAAATTGAATGCTGGAGAATAAAAATATTCATCCTCAAGGATGTAGCAAACTTAAAATTATATAATTAACCAGATACTAATAATTTCATAATAAAACATTCTTGCAAATTGTCCTATACAGTACTATACTTAGGGCACAATGTAGCAGAAAGAAATGATCTCAGATTTCAAAGCCAGACAGATATGGTTTTAAATGCTGGTTTGGCATAAAATGTTCATCTCTAAAATGATGCTGATAAATAAAATCATGTAGGTAGATAACCTGGTTTATAATTATTTGTTAATAATGATGAGAATAACAGCTGCATTTTCTTGATGATGATACAGATAAATTCAATAATGTATGGAACTAGAAAGTTGACAATGATTTATGGGAAGAGAAAAAACCCTTTTATAGAAAAATACTTAACTGTTTTTTTTCCATTTTTAAGTTTATCAACTTTAAATATTTTCCCCTATACCTATCTTATTCTCTTACCTATTCTCTCTAGACATGTTTATTAGAGGTAGTGATTTCAACTGTAGTAGAGATAATGTGTTGTACCTGATACTTAAAATAAAGAAGCACTTTTTTAAAAAATTTAAGAATTAGGGAAGAAAATGCATTTTAGTATCATGGAAAACTGCAGGCATTATTCCAAGGACTTATATCAAATCACCTGGTAGTGCTAAGCTAAGTCACTGTTTGGTGTCGCTTGGTTACAGGAAATGAGGGACAAGGATTCTGGGAGAAAACAGGAGTGTTTTGTTACCGAATCTAGAATTTCTGGAAAAGAGTTAGTTAATGGAAGTCTTCCTTCACCTGAGTATCTGCCTCCTAAACACAACAGCTCATAGTTTCATATTGTCTTCCTATAGTATATGATGCAGTCGCCTCAAACACAGAATAAAGACAGTGGTACAGATAGTATTATTATACCCCCTTCCCTTTCTAATTTGTTATATCTTATTTTGTTTTACAACTGAGGCAGTAGACACACTTTTTTGGCATAGAGTAGGAATCATTCTGTTATGGCTCTTTAGACCCATGTACTCTGGAACTATAATTCTTTTTAATAAGTAGAGAACAGAATTTAGAAAAGGTGATTCTATTTTGACCTCAAGTCAGATACTTGAGATGCTCAAATATTACAAATCTTTCAGTATATGAGTTATTTTCATCATGTGTCTGTCCCATTCTTAAAAAATGCATTTGAAAATTTAAAAAGGAAAAACCATCCTCTTTGCAGAAAAAAAGACACTAACACACGTACATAAGTATTTCACAGTTAATTTCAGTGTTGGATTCATTCTTGAGTTTGGTGGAGTGTTCCCAAACCTAGCTAATCATCACAGTTATTGGAGGTCCTTTAAAACTTGCAGATTACCTGCCTCTGCTCTAGCAGATTCTGATTGATAAGTTTGGGAAAAAGCCTTATATACTTGAATCATTTCCTTAAATATGAGATCAAAGGAAGACAAAAGTCAACAGATATGACAAGCAAAGTAGTTAAAGGCTGTTTTTACACTGTCGAACATAGATCAGTGGAGAACTTGTGCAAATAAGTCAGGTGGCTGTTTGAAAAATACATTTCTGGAGTGACTTTATCATAAAAACTTTACTTTCATTTTGTCCATAATGGTCATGAAAATACATAATGGAAAGCTATGGGCATAGAAAGGATTTGCAGAATATGGTATGGGGAGGAAAGGTTTGCAGGATATAGAACAGAGGGGAAGTTTTTCTTTCCACTGTTGGTAGCGTCTAGGAGGTACCTGGGAAACTGATCAACCTGGAGGCACAGAGACTTCTGGAAGATGATACTGTGTTTTCACTTTGTCATGTTTTAGACCTGTGAATAGTTGAGTAAAAATATTCAGTTCATTTTGGATATAAAGCTAATTATTGAGTCATGAAAGGATGATAAGCAATAATGAAATTATAAGCAACATTCTCTGATGAAACAACAAAAATCTCTTAAAATAAAGTTAACAGATTTGCAATGAGATGTTTTGAAATATTTTAAAAATTTCCCTCATGGATTTTCATTAGGAAAACAAAATACACCATTTGCAAGAACTGTTTCTTTGCTGTCTTAACCAGAGAAAATCTTTGGGTACAAAGTATTAGGCAGAATGTTAGAAATAAAAGGGTCCAAATCTCCATCACCTAGTGTTAATTCCTTTCCTCTTTTTTTTCAGTTTAATAACGATTTCAAAGATTGATTCTACTTGCAGTTTTCAATATTAATTAATATTGTAAACACAACAAATTTATACACGTTGATGAAAATGCTAGGATATTGATGCAGGGAATTTTTCCATAAGGAGAAAATTTCTTTCTATAACTTGTCCCTCTTAAATATAACTTGTTGAGAAAAAGTTGTAAAGATGTTTTATAGCAGAACTAGGATAAGAAAATTCATTGAGCACACTTATATGTAAACAACTGAAGTAGCAGAGTATTATGGAGAATATCAGTTTGAAGAGGTAGGATACCTGGATTCTGAGGTGTGTTATTTCTCTTCTGAGAGCCTCAGTTTTTATAAACCTGTACGTGGTGAAAAGTGTGTGTGCATGCACAGCGGGGATGTCATATCCTGGAAGATCACACATTTATTCAAGAAGCATTAATTGAGTGCCTACTTCATTAAAGTATGATGGTAGACCCTGGAGATCCAGATGTGATAATGACTTAGCCCTCAAAAAGCATCTGAAGTCTAGTGGGGCAGCAAGATGGTAACTAAAGAAATTACAGGACAGCATGATAGGGGGAGGATACAGAAGCAAGTGAAATGTATAGGGTTCTGTGAGAAGGAGAGCTTGAGGACTGCATGATTTCTAAGTTTCCTCCAACTACTTTTTAAGATGGATCCTTATTTAGGATTTGATGGTGGGTAGGCAAAGGGCCCAAAACATGGCAAGAAATGGGAGCCCAAACTGGTGGGGGTGACTGAGTCTTTGGAGACTATGAACATCCAACTTTTATTCATTGTTGTGTCTAAATCTCCCTACTTCTCTAACGATTTAGTAAAGTCTGCTCTGTGTACACCAGCCTCATGCAAATGGTTGCTTTATAGGAATCAAGGGAAAGCAGCCAAGTTCCAAGTCTGATAGTAAACAGAGATAAAGTAACATTCATAAGGCAACATGAACCTTAGATTTAAACTTAAACAGGATACTGAATCCAGAGGCGACTCTGAGAATTGTTAAGCAGGTGGGAATTTGCAGTAACCTCATGTTGGACTGCCATTGGTTTCTACAGAAGAAATAAGAATAATTGCGCTGGAAAATTTTCCATTTTTTTTTTTTTTCTCTCTAGAATCACACTCTTCATGCATTTTCACCATGCTCTGTGCTCCAAGAAGCTAATAATCCTTATGGATTTTATCCAAGGGCTCTCTTGCCCTCTGAACTCTGATTTGGTTTGAACAATGGGAAGCACTAGCAGGTGGGTGGGAGGAGGGAGAAAAATGAGATGGGGAATTTAGTTCCCTGATTTCCTTTCTGCGGAGTTCCATGGGTTGTTTGCCTCTGTCTCCAATGAGCGCAGGTCTTGGCAGAAGGTCTTGTTTGACCGTCCCATGGTCCCTTCATTCTGAATGATGACAAAAGCTCCCCTGCAGTTACTAGCTCCAGGGTACTGCACTGCTCCTTGTGATTTCCTAACAAATGCCCGTACTTATAAAATAGTTTATTAAACTCTCCTCAAGATGCCTACTTTAAATGTGCCAATTGTTTACTTTTGGAAGCCTGACTAGTATAGGTGTAACAGATGTATACTTACATATACTTTAAGTGAGTCCTATCTAAATACTGATAAGCAGTATGGAAACACAAAAATAAAAGAAAGATACGAAGGATAAATAACTCAGAAATAAAAAATAGTTGGTACTCAGTATGAAGATAAAGTGAATAACACTATAACAGGCACTACAATTGAGTTCAGCAAAGTTTTTGGCAAATAAAATCATAGATATTTGTGTCACAGGGAATTAGTTCTATAACCTTATTTTGTAGATGAGAAACATAGACCTTCCAGGAAGAAACTGATTTGCTCAGTTACCCTGTTTTTTAGTGGTGGAATATGAGTATGTCTAAATGTGTATGAGTGTGTATATGTGTATGTGTGTGTGTGTGTATGCACTTTCTCATATTCTCTTATTTATTTATTTATTTATTTTTACCTATTATTTTGTCTGAAATATTTGAGAGCAAGCCGCAGATGTCATAACCTTTTATATGCAAATTACTATGCATTCATCTTCTAAGAACTAGGACATTCTGGGAAATAACCACAATAAAACTACTAAAGTCAGGATATTTAATTTTTATATAATACCCTTATCTAAATACAGGCCATTTTGCCAATTTTTAAATAGTGTCCTTTATAGATTTTTGTTTGTTTTTCTTTAAGGAGCAAATCCAATAACAAGTATTTTATTTAGTCATTATGCCTCTTTAGTCTTCTTTCCTCTGAACTACTTTCTCAGCTTTTCATTATCTTTTATGACATTGATATTTTAGAAGAGTACTAGCTAGTTATTTCTGCAGAAATTCAATTTATATTTGTTTGGCTATTTATTTATTTAGAATTTTAGAATTTTATTTTATTTATTTTTTTATACAGCAGGTTCTTATTAGTCATCTCAATAAATGCCTGTCTGTCGATGGGCATTTAGGTTGCTTCCATGACCTGGCTATTGTAAATAGTGCTGCAATGAACATTGGGGTGCATGTGTCTTTTTTAAATATTTTCTTTCTTTGTTTATTTAATTTTTGATTTTTATTTTATTTATTTTTTTATATAGCAGGTTCTTATTAGTCATCAATTTTATATACATCAGTGTATACATGTCAATCCCAATCGCCCAATTCATCACACCACCACCCCCAGCCCCCACCGCTTTCCCCCCTTGGTGTCCATACGTTTGTTCTCTACATCTGTGTCTCAATTTCTGCCCTGCAAACCAGTTCATCTGTATCATTTTTCTAGGTTCCACATATATGCATTAATATGCGATATTTGTTTTTCTCTTTCTGACTTACTTCACTCTGTATGACAAGTCTCTAGATCCATCCACGTCTCAACAAATGACCCACTTTCATTCCTTTTTATGGCTGAGTAATATTCCATTGTATATATGTACCATATCTTCTTTTGAATTATGGTTTTCTCTGGGTATATGCCCAGTAGTGGGATTGCTGGGTCATATGGTAATTTTATTTTTGTTTTTTTAAGGAACCTCCATACTGTTCTCCATAGTGGCTGTATCAATTTACATTCCCATCAACAGTGCAAGAGGGTTCCCTTTTCTCCACACCCTCTCCAGCATTTGTTGTTTCTAGATTTTCTGATGACGCCCATTCTAAGTGGTGTGAGGTGATACCTCATTGTAGTTTTTTTTTTTTTAACATCTTTATTGGAGTATAATTGCTTTACAATGGTGTGTTAGTTTCTGCTTTATAACAAAGTGAATCAGTTATACATATACATATGTTCCCATATCTCTTCCCTCTTGCATCTCCCTCCCTCCCACCCTCCCTATCCCACCCCTCTAGGTAGTCACAAACCACCTAGCTGATCTCCCTGTGCTATACGGCTACTTCCCACTAGCTATCTGTTTTACGTTTGGTAGTGTATATATGTCCATGCCGCTCTCTCACTTTGTCACAGCTTACCCTTCCCCCTCCCCATATCCTCAAGTCCACGCTCTAGTAGGTCTGTGTCTTTAGTCTCATCTCACCCCTAGGTTCTTCATGACCTTTTTTTTTTTTCTTAGATTCCATATATATGTGTTAGCATACAGTATTTGTTTTTCTCTTTCTGACTTACTTCACTCTGTATGACAGTCTTTAGGTCCATCCACCTCACTACAAATGACTCAATTTCATTTCTTTTTATGGTTAATATTCCATTGTATATATGTGCCACATCTTTTTTATCCATTCATCTGTTCATGGACACTTAGGTTGCTTCCATGTCCTGTCTATTGTAAATAGAGCTGCAATGAACATTGTGGTACATGACTCCTTTTGAATTATGGTTTTCTCAGGGTATATGCCCAGTAGTGGGATTGCTGGGTCGTATGGTAGTTCTATTTGTAGTTTTTTAAGGAACCTCCACACTGTTCTCCATAGTGGCTGTATCAATTTACATTCCGACCAACAGTGCAAGAGGGTTTCCTTTTCTCCACACCCTCTCCTGCATTTGTTGTTTCTAGATTTTCTGATAACACCCATTCTAAGTGGTGTAAGGTGGTACCTTATTGTAGTTTTGATTTGCATTTCTCTAATAATTAGTGATGTTGAGCAGCTTTTCATGTGCCTCTTGGCCATCTGTATGTCTTCTTTGGAGAAATGTCTATTTAGGTCTTCTGCCCATTTTTTGATTGGGTTGTTTGTTTTTTTAATATTGAGCTGCAAGAGCTGTTTATATATTTTGGAGATTAATCCTTTCTCCGTTGATTCATTTGCAAATATTTTCTCCCATTCTGAGGGATGTTTTTTCGTCCTGTTTATGGTTTTCTTTGCTGTGCAAAAGCTTTTAAGTTTGATTAGGTCCCATTTGTTTATTTTTGTTTTTATTTCCATTACTGTAGGAGGTGGACCAAAAAAGATCTTGCTGTGATTTAGGTCACGAGTGTTCTTCCTATGTTTTCCTCTAAGAGTTTTATAGTGTCCAGTCTTACATTTAGGTCTCTAATCCATTTTGAGTTTACTTTTGTGTATGGTGTTAGGGAGAGTTCTACTTTCATTCTTTTGCATGTAGCTGTCTAGTTTTCCCAACATCACTTATTGAAGAGACTGCCTCTTTTCCATTGTATATCCTTGCCTCCTTTGTCATAGATCAGTTGACCATAGGTGTGTGGGTTTACCTCTGGGCTCTCTATCTTGTTCCATTGTTCTATGTTTCTAGTTTTGCACCAGTATCATATTGTCTTGATTACTATAGCTTTGCAGTATAGTCTGAAGTCAGGGAGTCTGATTCCTCCAGCTTCATTTTTTTCCATGAAAACTGCTTTGGCTATTCGGGGCCTTTTGTGTCTCCATACAAATCTTAAGATTTTTTGTTCTGGTTCTGTAAAAAAAGCCATTGGTAATTTGATAGGGATTGCATTGAATCTGTAGATTGCTTTGAGTATTATAGTCATTTTCACAGTATTGATTCTTCTAATCCAAGAACATGGTATATCTCTCCATCTGTTGGTATCATCTTTAATTTCTTTCATCAATGTCTTATTGTTTTCTGCATACAGGTCTTTTGTCTCCCTAGGTAAGTTTATTCCTAGGTATTTTATTCTTTTGTTGCAGTGGTAAATGGGAGTGTTTCCTTAATTTCTCTTTCAGATTTTTCATCATTAGTGTATAGGAATGCAAGAGATTTCTGTGCATTAATTTTGTATCCTGCAACTTTACCAAATTCATTGATTAGCTCTAGTAGTCTTCTGGTGGCATCTTTAGGATTCTCTATGTATAGTATCATGTCATCTGTAGGCAGTGACAGTTTTACTTCTTCTTTTCCAATTTGTATTATTTTTATTTCTTTTTCTTCTCTGATTGCTATGGCTAGGACTTCCAAAACTATGTTGAATAATAGTGGTGAGAGTGGAAATCCTTTTCTTGTTCCTGATCTTAGAGGAAATGCTTTCAGTTTTTCACCATTGAGAATGATGTTTGCTGTGGGTTTGTCGTATATGGCCTTTATTATGTTGAGGTAGGTTCCCTCTGTGCCCACTTTCTGGAGAGTTTTTATCCTAAATGGGTGTTGAATTTTGTCAAAAGCTTGTTCTGCATCTATTGAGATGATCATATGGTTTTTCTCCTTCAATTTGTTAATATGGTGTATCACATTGATTGTTTTGCGTATATTGAAGAATCCTTGCATCCCTGGGATAAGTCCATCTTGATCATGGTGTGTGATCCTTTTAATGTGTTGTAGGATTCTGTTTGCTAGTACTTTATTGAGGATCTTTGCTTCTATATTCATCAGTGATATTGGTCTGTAATTTTCTTTTTTTGTAGTATCTTTGTCTGGTTTGGGTATCTGGGTGATTTTGGCCTCGTAGAATGAGTTTGGGAGTGTTCCTTCCTCTGCAATTTTTTGGAAGAGTTTGAGAAGGATAGGTGTTAGCTCTTCTCTAAATGTTTGACAGAATTCACCTGTGAAGCCATCTGGTCCTGGACTTTTGTTTGTTGGAAGATATTTAATCAGTTTCAATTTCATTACTTGTGATTGGTCTGTTCATATTTTGTATTTCTTCCCGGTTCAGTCTTGGAAGTTTATACCTTTCTAAGAATTTGTCCATTTCTTCCAGGTTGTCCATTTTATTGGCATAGAGTTGCTTGTAGTAGTGTCTTAGGATGCTTTGTATTTCTGCGGTGTCTCTTGTAACTTCTCCTGTTTCATTTTTATTTTTATGGATTTGAGTCCTCTCCCTCTTTTTCTTGATGAGTCTGGCTAATGTTTGATGAATTTTGTTTATCTTCTCAAAGAACCAGCTTTTAGTTTTATTGATCTTTACTATTGTTTTCTTTGTTTGTAGGTCATTTTTTTCTGCTCTGATCTTTATTATATCTTTCCTTCTGCTAACTTTGGGTTTTGTTTGTTCTTCTTTCTCTAGTTCCTTTAGGTGTAAGGTTAGATTGTTTATTTGAGATTTTTCTTGTTTTTTGAGGTAGACTTGTATAGCTATAAACTTCCTTCTTTGAACTGCTTTTGCTGCATCCGGTAGTTTTTGGATCATCGTGTTTTCATTGTCATTTGTCTCTAGTTATTTTTTGATATCCTCTTTGATTTCTTCAGTGACCTCTTGGTTATTTATATTGTTTAAACATATTGTTTAGCCTCCATGTGTATGTGTTTTTTACATTTTTTTCCTTATAATTCAGTTCTAATCTCATAGCTTTGTGGTCAGAAAAGATGCTTGAAATGATTTCAGTTTTTTTAAATTTACTGAGGCTTGATTTGTGACCCAAGATGTGCTCTATCCTGGAGAATGTTCCATGCACACTTGAGAGGAAAGTGTAATCTGCTGTTTTGGGATTGAATGTCATAAATATCAATTAAATTTATCTGGTCTGTTGTGTCATTTAAAGCTTCTGTTTCCTTATTTATTTTCTGTTTGGATGATCTCTACATTGGTGTAAGTGAGGTGTTAAAGTCCCCCACTATTATTGTGTTACTTTCGATTTCCTCCTTTATAGCTGTTGGCAGTGCCTTATGTATTGAAGTGCTCCTATGTTGAGTTCATATATATTTTTAATTGTTATATATTCTTCTTGGATTGATCTCTTCATCATTATGTAGTGTCCTTCCTTGTCTCTTGTAACATAGTCTATTTTATCTGATATGAGTATTGCTACTCCAGCTTTCTGTTGATTTCCATTTGCATGGAATATTTTTTTCCATCCCCTCACTTTCAGCCTGAGTGTGTCCCTAGGCCTGAAGTGGATCTCTTGTAGACAGCATATATATGGGTCTTGTTTTTGTATCCACTCAGCAAGCCTGTGTCTTTTGGTTGGAACATTTACTGCATTCACATTTAAGGTAGTTATCGATACATATGCTCCTATGACCATTTTCTTACTTGTTTTGGGTTTGTTTTTGTAGGTCCTTTTCTTCTCTTGTGTTTCTCACTTAGAGAAGTTCCTTTAGCATTTGTTTTAGAGCTGGTTTGATGGTGCTGAATTCTCTTAGCTTTTGCTTGTCTGTAAAGCTTTTGATTTCTCCATCGAATCTGAATGAGATCCTTGCTGGGTAGAGTAATCTGGGTTGTAGGTTCTTACCTTTCATCACTTTAAGTATATCACTCCCTTCTGGCTTGTAGAGTTTCTGCTGAGAAATCAGCTGTTAACCTTATGGGAGTTCCCTTGTATGTTATTTGTCGTTTTTCCCTTGCTGCTTTCAATAATTTTTCTTTGTCTTTAATTTTTGCCAATTTGATTACTATGTGTCTCAGCATGTTTCTCCTTGGCTTTATCCTGTATGGGGCTCTCTGTGCTTCCTGGAGTTGGGTGGCTATTTCCTTTCCCATGTTAGGGAGTTTCCGACTATAATCTCTTCAAATATTTACTCTGGACCTTCCTCTCTCTTTTCTCCTTCTGGGACCCCTAGAATGCGAATGTTGTTGCTTTTAATGTTGTCCTAGAAGTCTCTTAGGCTGTCTTCATTTCTTTTCATTCTTTTTTCTTTATTCCGTTCCGCAGAGTGAATTCCACCATTCTGTCTTCCAGGTCACTTATCCGTTCTTCTGCCTCAGTTATTCTGTTATTCATTCCTTCTAGTGTAGTTTTCATGTCAGTTATTGTATTGTTTATCTCTGTTTGTTCTTTAATTCTTCTAGATTTTGTTAAACATTTCTTGCATCTTCCTGATCTTTGCCTCCATTCTTTTTCAGAGGTCTTGGATCATCTTCACTATCATTATTCTGAATTCTTTTTCTGGAAGGTTGCCTATCTCCACCTCATTTAGTTGTTTTTCTGAGGTTTTATCTTGTTCCTTCATCTGGTACATAGCCCTCTGCCTTTTCATTTTGTCTGTCTTTCTGTGAATGTCTTCTCTTATTTGTCTCTGATCAGTAGCTGAGAATCTTATAGAAGTGGCTCCATGAGTTCATCTCAATTGCTCTGGATTGTTTTTCTATCAAGCTGTTATATATCACTACCTTTTCAACATCTCATAAACTTTCTCATTTTTTGATGACTGTTTTCCAGGGAAGATTTTTTTTTTCCCTTCTTGGGGGGAAGGAAGGGGAAGCCATCTTGTGAGGATCCTTGCAAAAAGAATGAGCTGACAAAAATAAAGCTATCTTGAGATGTGCAACATAGCTTATTGGCTTACTCCTGCAAATCAACTGTTTATAGTGTGCATAAATTTCAATTCGTGCATCAGATATGTTCCATATGACATTCACAATTGAGATTTGATAAAAAGAATCAAAATGGAGACTGTTTAGTCCATGGATGTTAAATGTGTAAGTCCAGTTGTTTGTTCCTGAAAATCTAGTTCAAGTAATTTCTGTATCACAAATCCCTTGAGTTCTTTTTAGTTATCACACAGATTCTTCAGTCTCACCTAAGACTTACTTAATCAGAACTTCTAGGAGTGGGGTCCAGGATCCTTCATTTTTAAAAAATTTTCTGAAACAACTTTTATGTACACCCAAGTCTGAAACTGTTATACTGGGAAGAAGAACTTTGAAAATACATCAAAATTAACCAGTGCATTCAGCCTGATATTTGTTTGGTCAGTATTGATGAAAGCTAGCTTTTTTTTTTTTTTTTTTTTGCAGTATGCGGGCCTCTCACTGTTGTGGCCTCTCCCATTGCGGAGCACAGGCTCCGGACACGCAGGCTCAGCGGCCATGGCTCACGGGCCCAGCCGCTCCGTGGCATGTGGGATCTTCCCAGACTGGGGCACGAACCTGCGTCCCCTGCATCGGCAGGCGGACTTTTAACCACTGCTCCACCAGGGAAGCCCAAAGCTAGCTTTTTAAATGTTTTCCCCAAAGGCAATGACTGTCTTTCTTGGATTTAGATGAACAGGTGAGTTAGGTCATTGTGTATATTGTGCACTGAATTTTTGGAAACAGACCCGGTTCTCTAGCAAAAATAACTTCCCAGCTACTGTGGGGTTGAGTGAAAAATACAATCACTGATTGATGGCCAGACCCCTATGTTGTTTTTAACTTTTAAAGAAGCTAATACTGGGTGGCTCATTTGTGGTTGAGAGGGACTTAATGTTCCCTCCAGGAGTTCAGGGAACCAGCTGCTTCCTGAGTTGGCAAAGAAGAGAAAACCTTGAGGCAGAGGTGCTTCAGTCTGCATGAGATGTACTAAGCAATCCTCCCATTAGCTGGCTGTTGCCTCTCTTGATGACTACTTTGGGGAGGAGATCGGGGTTATGAACTTTGAAGGGATTATTAATTACTCATGCCTCCTTTGCCTGGATGGAGGTAACCTGCATCTCAGGAGCCAGGCCCAGAATTCATTTTCTTCCTGTAGATGTTTGCAGTGACTGAATATTAATCCTTTCACCTTTATTCTTAACTCCCTCTTCCCCCTCCTCCATTCTGTAGATCGGTTATCCAAAATCATGGCTCTCCCTTAGTTCTTCCATCCCTGATACTCCTGAGCCATTTATTGTTTATTCAATTATTTGGAGGTCCATTAAACTGAGAATTAAGTTCATGGGCTAGTTGTTTACTTGAAAACTCCACAGAATGCTGTATTTCCCTACTCAGATTTTCAATTTATTTTTCAGCATGATTGTGATAATCATGTCATGATGAGTGACTTGTCATCTGTCCCTTTTTTATTTCTGTATTTTGAAACTTTTGGATTTTCATTCTTTTCCTGTTCCTTAGGTAGAGTTCTCTAGGGATGTTGCTGTCAGGTTTAGTCAGGGTTTTATACTAAAAAGTGGAAGACTTGTTCTTGTCGAGTGTATGTGTTCATGTGTTTGAGTTTATGTGTGTATATGTGTATGTGCCTCTTAAGGCTGTCTGTGTATTTTTCTTGTTAAGAGAGCCAATAGATAAATCATTACTTATGAAAAATATAAGTTAATTAAGTGGGAGGTCATTAAGTCCTTGTAACAAAGAATAATCTGCCTCATTAGCTGATATATTGAGACAAGGATTGATTCAGAGGTGGATTAAGATTAGTTTGCAGAAGACTTGGTACGAAGATTCATAAACAGGAAGGGGAAAATATAAAGAAAAGTATGACATGGCAATAATTAATTGAACAAGTGTAATGACAGTCACTGTGTTAATGCCAAGAAATTTATGTGGTCAGTGTTGATGCTTCTAGCCCTTGCTATCTTGGCTTTGTTCCAACTTGTCTTTTGTTCTACTTATTCCCTCTGTATTCTATTTCTTTTTTTTCTTTCCTTTTTCTTTCTGTTAACTAAAGTATAATACATGGTTTACGCTAGTGTTCACCCTTGATGTTGTACATTTTGTAGGTTATGACAAATGTATAGTGTATAATATAAAAGTATAATATATCATATGTTCATCATTACAGTATCATACAGAATAATTTCACTGCCCTAAAAATCCCCTGTGCTCTGCCTATTTATTCTTCTCAGACTCCTGCCCTCAGAACTTCTGGCAACCACTGATCTTTTTACTCTCTCTATAGTTGTGCCTTTTCCAAAATGTCATGTAGTCGGAAGGGTACAATGTAAAGCATGTTCAGTCTGGCTTCTTTCACTTCCTAATGTGCATTTGTTGTTCCCTTATATCTTTTCGTGGTTTGATAGCTCATTTCTTTTTATCGCTGAATACTATCCCCTTCTATGGATGTACACAATTTGTTTATCCATTTACCTACTGAAGAACATCTTGGTTGATCTGGAAAATTTGAATAAACCTTCTATAAACATCCAAGTGCAGAATTTTATGTGGACATAAGTTTTTAACGTAATTTGGGTAAATACCAAGGAGTGTGATTGCTGGATTTTATGGTAAGACTATGCTTAACTTTGCAAGAAACTGTCAAACTGTCTTCCAAAGTGAATGCACCATGTTGCATTCCCACCAGCAATGAGTCAGAGTTCCTGTTGCTTCACATCCTCACCAGCATTTGGTGGTGTCAGTGTTTTGGTTAACCTATCTAATAGGTATGTAGTGGTATTTCATTGTTTTAACTTGCAATTCTCTAACAACATAAAATGTTGAGGATCTTGTCATATGCTTATCTGCCATCATATATCTTTAAAAGATAAAAGATATCTTTATCTTTTTCTGAACAGAGGTATCTGTTCAGATATTTTGCCCATTTTTAAATTGGGTTGTTTGCTTTCCTATTGTTGACTTTTAAAAGTTCTTTAAATATTTTGAGTACAAGTTCTTTTGTGTTTAGCAAATGTTTTCTCCCAGTCACTGACTTTTCTTTATATTCTCTTAATAGTCTTCTACATAACAGAATAGTTTAATTTTAATGAAGTCCCATTTATGATTTTTTTCTTTCATGAATCATGCTTTAGGTGTCTTTCTTTTTTTGCATCTTCCTTTCTATTTTTCTTTCTGCTTCAGAACTCATAGTGCAGTTCTGAGTGAGTTGTGACCTTGCCGCTTTCTAGTCATGTGATCTTGGACAAATTTCATTGCCTCTCTAAATTTTAGTTTCCAGGTTCTTTGTGTATAAAATGGAAATAATAATGTTGCTTTGTTTTTGAGTGTGTTGGAAAAGTTATATAAGATTCTACAGTGAAAATTACCATTTAGGGCTTCCTTGGTGGCACAGTGGTTAAGAATCGGCCTGCCAATGCAGGGGACACGGGTTCGAGCCCTGGTCCAGGAAGATCCCACATGCTGCGAAGCAACTAAGCCCCTGTGGCACAACTATTGAGCCTGTGCTCTAGAGCCCGCGATCCACAACTGCTGAGCCTGCATGCCACAACTACTGAAGCCCACATGCCTAGAGCCATGCTCTTTAGCAAGAGAAGCCAACACAATGAGAAGCCCTTGTACTGCAACAAATAGTAGTCCCTGCTTGCCGCAACTAGAGAAAACCCACATGCAGCAACAAAGACCCAACACAGCCAAAAATAAATTAATTAATTAATTAAATTAAAAAAGAAAAAGAATTTACCATTTAAACTGTAAATTTCTATGTTACTTTCTTTTATTTTTCCTTATCTTCCTCATTTGTCTTTCTTATCATTTTCTGTTACCTAGTCTTGAATATGAGACATATTTGCCAGTCATCATGTACATGAATAAATAATTCTTTTGCAGAACTGTAGGTAGTTAATAGCAGGCTGCGTGTACATGAACTCAATCAAAAGCAGGTTTAGGGCTTCCCTGGTGGCGCAGTGGTTGAGAGTCCGCCTGCTGATGCAGGGGATACGGGTTCGTGCCCCAGTCCGGGAGGATCCCGCGTGCCGCGGAGTGGCTGGGCCCGTGAGCCATGGCCGCTGAGCCTGCGCATCTGGAGCCTGTGCTCTGCAGCGAGAGAGGCCACAACAGTGAGAGGCCCGCGTACCACAAAAAAAAAAAAAAAAAAAAAAAAAAAGCAGGTTTAAAAATGATTTAAATTGATTGTTTGCACCTAAGTCAAGTAAAGTGAGAAGGTGAGTGATTTTTTTGTGCATTTTCATTTTGCACCTGGTCTTTTGGTGCACTAGCCTAGTGAGCTCCGAGTACTCATAAAATGAGTCCAAGATCATATTTTAACCCTAAAATTAGTTTGGCAGACAGAACAATTCCATTTTAGAACCTCATCCCCAACCTTGTCATAAATATTTGTTCAACAACAATACCTCAAATCCAGTGAGACAGTGGTTTTCAAACTGTGTTCTGTGGAGATGTTGGGGTTGATGATATGTCTATCTTGCAGTTGTAAGGCGGGGGGGAACCATACTTTTAGGACTCTGAGATCACGCCCTTGATTTCATCAGAACAGTTTTGCTTGTTTTAATTAAGTTTTCCTTGAAACTGTGCTTGAAGAAATATTTTTCCTGCTAACAAAATATTCTTTTTTTATCAAAATTATAAACTGAAGTTCAAGATTTTAATGAGTTCACTGGTACTCTGTCTTAGAAACTAGATAATATATTTCAAGTCTGTTTATGGGAGGAATTATATTAAATGCATTAGTTTTATATGACTAGAAGGCCACCATTGGGCCTGTTGTCCTAGGTATGGTGTTTGAACAGTGAACTCTTCATACTTTAAAGCTTTCTGTTTTTATAACTGCCTATGATAGAGCCACTCTATCTTGTCACTAGTGCAACTCAAGTTGAAAAGCACTTATGCCCACTCTCTAATTTTTCTCTCTCACTTGATTTATAAACCTGGCCTTTATATTTTGAGAGCCAAGGATGTGGCTGTGAGACTTGAGACATAAATGATGAAGTTCTTTATTATTCTCTTCCTTCTCCAAAGAGACAGATCAAGCAAGAGTTAGAAGCAAGAGTTGTATGAATGGAAATAAAAAAGAAGAAGCCTCAATGGAAATATTCAGCCCATTAATTTTAGATGCTCAGTCCATTAATTTTTTTTTTAAATCCAACCAATGATCAGAAATGCATCATTTCTAAGCAAAGGTGAGTTTTGTTTTTTGTTGTTTTTTAATTAATTAATTTATTTATTTATGGCTGTGTTGGGTCTTCGTTTCTGTGCGAGGACTTTCTCTAGTTGTGGCAAGCGGGGGCCACTCTTCATTGTGGTGCGTGGGCCTCTCACTATCACGGCCTCTCTTGTTGTGGAGCACAGGCTCCAGACGCGCAGGCTGAGTAGTTGTGGCTCATGGGCCCAGTTGCTCCGCGGCATATGGGATCCTCCCAGACCAGGGCTCGAACCCATGTCCCCTGCATTGGCAGGCAGATTCTCAACCACTGTGCCACCAGGGAAGCCCCATTAATTGCTATTGATTGATCCCCTGAAATGTCTTCTGTATCTGGTCCTCGCTTTCTATTCCCACAACTTCCATCCTCTCCAAATATTCCTCAATTTGTGTAATTCTCCCAAAGTTCATTCCCTCTCACCTTGAATTCATTCTACACATGGCCTTTATTTTTTTGTTTGTTTGGGTTTTTTTTGTTTTTGTTCTTGTTTTTGTTTTGCAGTACGCGGGCATCTCACTGTTGTGGCCTCTCCCATTGTGGAGCACAGGCTCTGGACGTGCGGGCTCAGCGGCCATGGCTCACGGGCCCAGCCGCTTCGCGGCGCATGGGATCTTCCCGGACTGGGTCACGAACCCGTGTCCCCTGCATCAGCAGGCGGACTCTCAACCACTGCGCCACCAGGGAAGTCCTATACATGGCCTTTAGAATTAACTTTCTAAAATGCCAATTCTATACTATCTCTTCCATGGTAAAACAAACAAACAAAAATTCTCATATGAATACTCATTGTGTCAGGATCAAGTCCTTACTAAACAGCATGGCATTCGAGTTATCCATAAATTTCATTTATCTTTAAAAAGATTCAAATTCTATCTTTTAGTATTTCTCAGTCTTATTTTTCAAGCCTTTGCTCATGCTTTGTTTTCTACACTCTCATCTGGTTGTCAAAATAACTGGACTGTTCTCCCTTCAAAGTTCAGTCTGATCCTATGACCATCTTTGGATCAGTGTATTATGCTTCTGTTGGAATTTCTCTAAATATATATTCTGAGAAATTTATTTTGATTAAATTAATATTACCTTTTTACTGTTTCTGTTATATTGATATTTATAAGTAGATTGTCATCTATTGAAAAACAAGAATCAGGTCTTACCACAGAACCACAACCACTGACAACAATAAAAACAACTACACTTTTTTATGAGTATTTATTATGATCAGGAAATGCGATAAGCACTATATCTTATCGCTTTTAATCCTCAAAGTCACTGAAAGCTAGTCTTTATTATTCCATTTGACACATGAGAAAATGAAGGCTCATAGATAGATGTTAAATAGCTTTTCTAAGAAACCACGGATAATGTTTGGTAGAGCCAGGATCAAAACCTAATTCTGTCTGAAAACAAACAAACAAACAAACAAAAAACCCTTTTAAATTTATATATTGTACAATATTTGCTTTGGTATCAATTTCAGCAGACAGGACAGCTCTACCAAAGAAGAAAATTTGAAATGAGTTTTTGAAATCCAGCCTTAGAGAAGGAAACACTAGTCTCAATAAGGAAACAGCTTAACATATCTCCAGAGCTTCCTTAAAAAAACTAAATTCCTATCTCAAAAAAAAAAAAAAAAGAAAGAAAAGAAAGAAAACAAAATAAATCCACAAAAATCAAGTAAATTCGTGTCAGCCAAGGAACTGATATTGGAATCAAGTTAGAGATCCTTGCTAGTTGTTCTCTGACATGGACTTTTACTGGATTAAGCAAATATTATAAAGCCCTGTGAGCAAGGATAGAAGAGAGTAGGGTGGTCCTTATGATGCCAAAACCTCAGCCTCTGTGCACCAGTGCCGACTTGAATCTCAGAGACAGAGTTTTGGGTGAAGTAGAAAAGAATAGTTTTATTGCTTTGCCAGGCAAAGGGGGACACGGTGGGCTCTTGCGCCTCAAAACTGTGTGTCCCAACTGTTTGGTGAGGAGTTTTATAGCAATAGTTCAAGGGTGGGTTGCTGATAAGATTAGGGTGTGTGCAGAGCCTGCACTCGTTTAATCTGGTCTCAGGTGGTCTCCTGATGAGCTTCTCTAGTTCTTGAGATTATCAAACTGTGACCTTCTCTGGAATTAAAAATGCTTCATCAAGTAGTTAACATCTTCCATTTGTTGGGGGTTTTAGTTCTGCAGAAGAGCTCAAAGATATTGCTATGTATATCCCTTGAGGCAGAACGAGGACCCTGCCCCAAGTCTGCACTATTGTTTCTTGACTGCTCCTCCCTTGTCTCTGCATTCCCTCCCTTCCCTGATTAGCAACTGTTTGAACCTGCCCTTTGGAACTCAGGGAAGGTCATAGAGGCTGTAGTCTATTCCCTACAAACAAGAAATGGGGGACACAGAAAAACTTCTGTGCCAAGGATCCCCACAGGGTCCTGCTCCGTTTCACTTGGAAAAACCTCTGTAAAGTATGGGCTTTAGATTTTTCTTTACTGAAGCCAGAATATGTATGCCAAATACCCTCTACTGCTTCTCTTTGCTGAAAATACTAGTGAAACCAGAAGTAACACTATTTTGGTGGAATAAATAGCAGAATTGTCCTGAAATCCCTTCCTAATATCTTTGGGAATCAAGACGTATGGAGGTAACAGAGCACCCACTACGTCTTCGGAGGAAAGAGTAAGCCTTTTGTAAGCTCCTTGGTCTGCAAAATGTTTTTCCTCTTTGTTTAGAACATTGAAGAAAGACACCTTTGAATTATTTCTTTGTTGGTTTATATTATCTCCTCTGATTATTATAAGCTATTTTTCTACCTCTATGATGCCTTTGGCCATTATGAATATATATCACACCACAAATATTATCCAGTAATTTAGGCGAAAAGGTAAGGGTTCCTTTAGTAATAATAGAGATGGGAAAAGACACCTGGAAATCTCGATTTGTCCTAGCACTTACAATTTCTTTCCTCTAAGTCATTAGTTTAGATCAATGAGTAAGACAGCTACACCTGGAACTCTAGGAGTCCTTAATTTTCTCCTAGGCAGATTTCTTATCTTTCTGGGACAGACATGGTCTGGCTCTAATCAGATTGTTGACTGAGAAAACAAGAGCTTAGAGAGACATTGAATAACATTCAAAACAAACAAACAGGGAAGCCTAGGAAATCATGAGTACTCTCCCAAAAGAAAAAAAAGAAAAGAATACACGTAAACTATTTTTTCCCTCAAGTATGTCATTTCTTAACCATTTGAGTTAGATCATTATTTGGGAGGTGTAATATCCATTGAGTATTTTAGCACTAAAATTTTTAAAAATCTGGCTACATTTTTAATTTATTATAGATTAAAATCTGTGTGTGAGCTATAGCTATAACTTCTATATCCTTCCTTTTACATAGGTCAAATAAGTTTAGACTATTAACTATCAATGTAAAATAAGTTAGGAAAACTTATGAAGAGGAACAAAGTGTTTGGGTAGTATTGGGAAGCAAATCTTAAACACAGAGAATTTCATGGGAACTAAAGTTGTTCAGATGATATGCCCCTAAAATTTTATATGGTTTAAAAATTGTTGCTAAATTCTTGTAGAGAAGAAGCAAGTGCATTTTGGATTTTAGTGAGGCTCCAAACGATAGAAATGCCACTTGAAAGCCTTGAAGGACACAGCAGGATTTGTCCATCCTTATTAATTAGAGAAGGTTGGTAAAGCACTCTAAAGATGAACAGTGTTATATAAAGACTAGTCTTGTTATTGGGGTCATTAAGCATGAGTTCATGTATACTTACAGAACCGATCAATCTTCCTTAATCCTAACGGGCTGAATTTTCCCACTGTATATTTTCCTTGTGGTGTTAAAACTCCTATTGACTTCTGAGTTGTGTTTTTTTAAAGAATGACATAAATATGAGTACATCGTAATTCTTTTGTTGGATCATTATTTTACTCTAATCTAGAAGGATGTAAATAATTTTTTGAAATAAAATTTAATGTACCATTTTGGTAACTTTTATTTGAAGTTTAAAAATTATCTTTACTGTTATCTTGTTATAAAGTTTAATTATCCTTCCTCTCCTTGGTCTATACATTCTCTTATTTTGAAAGCTAAAGTAGCTGCAAGGAGATTATTAAATATTAGGAATGTGAAATTCCTCATTTCCTTCATTCTAAAAAATTTTCATTGAACATGTTCATTTCAGTTGTTGGAAAAATTTTTTGTTCATATGAAACAAACCTTCAGTTTGATAATGAGCTCTGTCTCTAATAAGACTGCTTCCATTATTCATTTTATTTGTTTTATGATGCTTTTACTTGGCTACTGAAGAATACCAATATTAATTACGTTTAACTGTAATAATACATTTCTCTCTAATTAACAAAATGACTTCCTTCATTGAAAACAAAATCTATAAACCTTGAGGGTTGAAAAAAGAGAAACATCTATCAAATATTATATAGTCCATTCATAATTGTTATTTAGTCATTCAGTATTTATTGATTACTTGCTTATTATTAATTTGTATAAAAGTAGCATATTATAAAAGTTTATTTCTTAACCTGAGACCTTTTCTTTTGTTGAGAAAATTTACATTCTCTAAATTCAGCTCAGTATTTGGGTTGAGTAAATTCAGGAAAATAATTCTGATTTCCCTATGTGTGAGCATTTCTGTATAGTTTAAACTGAAAAGAAAAGGGCATTTTCTATATACTACAAACCCAAAATTCAGAAAATTGATATCATTAATAACTCTTTATTTTTAATGTTAATTGATTGATTATTTATTTGTTTTTATGTTAGTGCTAGCTTGACTAACTTCTTTCACTTACCTGCTTGGTAATTTAGCCACAGGCAGACATAGTAATGGAAAAGCTTATAAAATGAGAGACATAGAGTCATAGCTGTAAGATAAGTAAATAGATGTATGAAATTTTAAGTTTTTAAATTTATGTCATGTCCACAGGTGGTACTTAAGGCCACAGCCTTAAAATAATTAATCCCACCCCTCAACTTTCCTCCTTATAATGAATCTGCTTTCATACATCAGTTGGCAAATATTTGCCACTATCTCAGGCTTGGAATGTCTACCAGCTGTTTGATTTTGGAAGTATTAACATCTTTGTATAACAGTGTTTGTGCAATTATTTGACTATTTTATGTCATAATGTCTTTTGAAATGAGTAGAAAATTGAAAGTGCTAAAATGATGGAATTATTAAGCATATTACAAGTGAAACTTTTAATCCATTTGAATGTTCATTAAATTTAATTCAATTATGAAAGAAAATAAAAAATGAAATGATATAAAACCCTAGAAATCTATAATTAAATCAACTTTTGAAAGGTGAGGCTTAAAGAAAAATTTATATTAAACTTTGGTTTGAGTGATAATAATGTTATAGCTAAAAATTTTGAATGCTTCTTTGCCCAAGCACAGAGCTAAGGTTTATAAGCGCGTTGTGTAATTTTATTTCCACAACAACCATATGAAATATATGTCAGGAACTGTGAAGGGGCTGAGATTTTTATTCTACATGCCTACAAGTTAACATGACATAGACACATGGATGCAGGTAGAGGATACAGACTCTTGGAACAGAGATGAAGAACCGTTTACTACAGAAACGGCAGAAACCAGAATGTCAGCATTTGTCCCAGTTCCCTAAATCCAAATTCCTACAGGGCAATGCAGTGAAAGCCAGGTGACTGCTGGCTTGCTATTTATAGGAGAGGAATCCCAAGTTTAGGAAACCTCATTTATTTATTTATTTATTTATTGATTGATTGATTGATTGATTGATTGATTGCAGTATGCAGGCCTCTCACAGTTGTGTCCTCTCCCGTTGCGGAGCACAGGCTCCAGACGCGCAGGCTCAGCGGCCATGGCTCACAGGTCCAGCCGCTCCCCGGCATGTGGGATCTTCCCGGACCGGGGCATGAACCCGTGTCCCCTGCATCGGCAGGCGGACTCTCAATGGCTGTGCCACCAGGGAAGCCCGTGGAAACCTCATATTTTTAAAGGGGCTATAAGCAAACTGGCCAAATTTTTGCCCAGGATGGAGACATTATGATTATTATTCTGGAAAGCAAAAGGTAGTGCTTCTACCGTGGCACTGTCTCTATCTTCCAAGGTTGTTTGCCATGCAAATATTTAAAAAAGATAGCTGGGAACAAAGTGTTGTCAGGATCTTGATTCACAAGGTATGCAGAAATGCAGAAGACCCATGGGAAATTGTCTCCCAACATTATGTGTTTTGTTATTCCCAGTTTAAAGAAACTGAGGTTTTGACACCTCAGGTGACTTGATTGAAGTCACACAAATTTATATCAAAACATCATTTTAGTGATCTAAATGCAAAGGGAAGCTCATAATTCTATCTAGCTATTGATAGGATGAGAATTCACCAGAGAATCCTTTGTTTAGAGAAGTTTACCATTCACATTTCTCTGGTTACATTTTGTTATCCGTGGACTATGCAGAAACAAGAACAACAACAAAAAAACCCTGGTTTTACAACTGCAGACTTAATCCATGCTCAGTCTCTTGCAATTTTTTCAATTATAATCTTTTTCCCAATATTAGAATGAGTTCCATCTTTGTACTCAATGTCACCTCAGTTTAGCTTTAAAAACTAACTTTCTAGAACATGTAAAATTAATTTGTATGGTCTATAACAAATGGAAATCCATTGTGTTAACATTTGAAATAATTCTAGATATTGGATAACCTAAAGAAAAACAATAGCAACAACATTGGTAAGCCAATGTTATCATTGGTAACATTGATTTTCTTTTTTTAATATCCCAAAATAATATTTATTTATTTAATTTATTTTATTGAAGTGTAGTTGATTTACAATGTAGTGTTAATTTCTGCTGTACAGCAGTGATTTAGTTATTTATATATATATTCATATATATATATTCCTTTTCATATTCTTTTTCAAAACAGTTTATTACAGAATATTGTAATAAACACAAGTCTGTTCTCTATATTTGTGAGTCTGTTTTGTCAAATTCATTTGTGTCATATTTTAGATTCCACATATAAGAGATATCATATGGTATTTGTCTTTCTCTTTCTGACTTATTTACTTCACTTAGTATGATAATCTCTAGGTCCATGGCATAATTTCATTCTTTTTTATGGCTGAGTAGTATTCCATTATATATATATAATGGAATATATATATGTATATATATGCACCTGTATATTTTTAATAAGGAATTTATTAAAAGTTTTAGTTTTCTGAAAATGGAACCTTAATTTAAAATCTGCAAGCTTATTGATTGTAGACATTCAAGTACCACCGCAAGAATGCACTGTCTGTTAAAATATAGGATTTTGTGTACACATCAATGTTGGGGATATTCAGGAAGACAATCAATTAATGCCTCACTTCATATTATTTGGGAAATGCACAGTAGAAGTGCAATCTTGTGCTTAACTTATGGTAAAAAAAAGAGCAGGGATAACCCTTAGGACTGGAATGATAGAGTCCACATTGGACTTCTCAAGTGAATTGAAGTGAGTGGATTTTTAAATAGAGGAAAAGAAGGAAGTTTCCTACCTACTCTTGTTTGTCTATTTTGTTTACATAAACTGTGGTTGAGATTTAATATTTGCTCAGAATTACATGTTAACCATACTTACTGTGATGTGTAAATAATACTGGGTAAACCTCCCCATTCAGGGGAAGAAGAAGAGTTGATTCTATTTACATGTTATTCTGAATAATCCAAAATTGAGTTTATGAGATTATATACTGTGTTTGTAGAACTGGCTTCTGGATTTAATTTCTATTAAATGAGATATTTCCTTCTCTTCAAGATACTACTCTCATTTTATGGTAAGACAGTAAGTTATGTAACATAATCTTGTTAAACGTATTAGGCTGCAGAGTAAACTCCAGGGTGACCTTGGGGGAGTTTTGCACCTGTGTTAATCAACAAATATATGCATATATGAAGAAAAAGTGCTTTATTATTTTCTCTCAAACACAAACGGAACCATCAACCAATCAGAATTCTCTGTCAATTTCCCTGAACTTAAATACCACATGCTCCATCCTGTACAGCATATATGAAAATTTGGTTGAATTCTGCACTGAGTTCTATGCTGTTCTGGGGATTTATTGAGCAAAATTAGCCAGTTGTGTCCTTTTAGTTATAAATGGTGCTTTTAAGGTACAGATTAAAATATCAACAAAAAATTCCATCATCTGATTAGCTTCCCATAAATTGTGAAGACTCTGTACCAGGTCAGACTTACTGTATAAATCCTATTTATTTCTGACCTGTATGAAGAGCCTGAATGAAATTTTCTCTGATCTTTATATTGTAGTTCAGATCAGGGTTTCCCATTTGCAGGCAGTGTGTAACACGGCAGCTGGGTTATAGTGTACTGTACCAATTGTAAATTCTTTATAGTAATAAAAGAGATGGGGATACAGTAGACACAATCCCAAGCCACAAGTCTTTAACTACATAAGTCACTTACAGTCTGATTATTTCATGCATGTATGAGAGAGCTAATACTATGAGACCCAGGTTCTTTTTACTTCATTAAAAAAAAAGATGTAAGACATTTAAAAGAAGGAAGGCATACAATGTTTAGAGGTTTCATACTGAGAATCAGTGATTATTGCTATTCTTTTTCTGTTTCCAAGGGTGAAGGACATTATCTTAAAAGCATTAGCAGATTTCAGCTGTGCAGAAATAGCCACCTGGGGCCTGAAAAGAGTGTTGAGGAAGCTGTAGAACCAAATCACGTTGGAGACACTGAGGTAAAGAATCAGGAGGAAGGAAGTCATGGAATTAGAGCTGGTGAATGAAGCTGAGTTGGAGCCCGACATGGGTAGGTAAAAGGTGATGAGAAAATGGTAGTCTTTAAAATCATTAAAATAGATGGGAATGCTTACTCCAGCGCATGGCAGAACAAGGCTGAGAAAACCCTGACACTCGCTCTGAAAATCGTGTGTGCATACGCTAAATGGTAATGGAAGGAGCCCCCTCTGTGGTTCACCCCAGCTGCAGTGTTTCTCATTTTCAATAAAAACTTAATGCCTCTCCCAGAGAATGAATGTGTGCCCTGAATTATAAAGGGATAATACACTGGCCTTATTTCCAATGTCTGACAGATCAGCAAATACACATAGGCACAATTGCCTATTTGCAATTTACTGCTACAGTAAATGGCAAGCCATAAAGTGCCATCTGTTTAAATTGCATTTTGCAGATAGTCCTTACTTTGTACCATACACTGTGTGAAACATTATTATTGTTATTTATGAGGCACAGTTAAGGGTGCCTGGTGCTGGGAGAATTGTGGATTTCTTTTACGTTAAATTTTGCGAATGGAAGCGACCCAGAGATGATCTTGTTGGGGACTTTCATTTTATGGTAGAGGAGACTGGAATGTTATAACTTGACTATGATCATGCATATGACTACAGATGGAGGCCAACAATGAATACAAGTTCCTAGCATCTTTTTATTTTAAGTTGGACTAAAATAGCCATGTTCCTATATTTAAAGCAGTTTTTTGTAAGAGAAAATAAGATTCCCAGTGAGTAAGAGTCATTGTCACCGTGAATGAGCCCTTTAAATATGCCATTCAGAAAAGGAAGTGTGTATATCTATCAGCTTTCTCACTTGTCGTCACTGTTTAGGTATTTCGCCTTTGAGAAACTTATCAGTCAAGACCAGGATTTTTTTTTAACATCTTTATTGGAGTATAATTGCTTTACAATGGTGTGTTAGTTTCTGCTTTATAACAAAGTGAATCAGTTATACATATACATATGTTCCCATATCTCTTCTCTCTTGCATCTCCCTCCCTCCCACCCTCCCTATCCCACCCCTCTAGGTGGTCACAAACCACCCAGCTGATCTTCCTGTGCTATGTGGCTATCTATTCCCACTAGCTATCTATTTTACGTTTGGTAGAGTATATATGTCCATGCCACTCTCTCACTTTGTCACAGCTTACCCTTCCCCCTCCCCATATCCTCAAGTCCATTCTCTAGTAGGTCTGTGTCTTTATTCCTGTCTTACCCCTAGGTTCTTCATGACATTTTTTTTTCTTAAATTCCATATATATGTGATAGCATACAGTATTTGTTTTTCTCTTTCTGACTTACTTCACTCTGTATGACAGACTCTAGGTCCATCCACCTCAGTACAAATAGCTCAATTTTGTTTCTTTTTATGGCTGAGTAATATTCCATTGTATATATGTGCCACATCTTCTTTATCGATGCATCCGATGATGGACACTTGGGTTGTTTCCATCTCCTGGCTATTGTAAATAGAGCTGCAATGAACATTTTGGTACATGACTCTTTTTGAATTATGGTTTTCTCAGGATATATGCCCAGTAGTGGGATTGCTGGGTCATATGGTAGTTCTATTTATAGTTTTTTAAGGAACCTCCATACTGTTCTCCATAGTGGCTGTACCAATCCACTTTCCCACCAGCAGTGCAAGAGTGTTCCTTTTTCTCCACACCTTCTCCAGCATTTATTGTTTCTAGATTTTTTGATGATGACCATTCTGACTGGTGTGAGATGATATCTCATTGTAGTTTTGATTTACATTTCTCTAATGATTAATGATGTTGAGCATTCTTTCATCTGTTTGTTGGCAGTCTATATATCTTCTTTGGAGAAATGTCTATTTAGGTATTCTGCCCATTTTTGGATTGGGTTGTTTGTTTTTTTGTTATTGAGCTGCATGAGCTGCTTGTAAATTTTGGAAATTAATCCTTTGTCAGTTGCTTCATTTGCAAATATTTTCTCCCATTCTGAGGGTTGTCTCTTGGTCTTCTGTATGGTTTCCTTTGCTGTGCAAAAGCTTTGAAGTTTCATTAGGTCCCATTTGTTTATTTTCGGTTTTTTTTATTTCCATTTCTCTAGGAGATGGGTCAAAAAGAATCTTCCTGTGATTTATGTCATAGAGTGTTCTGCCTATGTTTTCCTCTAAGAGTTTGATAGTTTCTGGCCTTCCATTTAGGTCTCTAATCCATTTTGAGCTTATTTTTGTGTATGGTGTTAGGGAGTGTTCTAATTTCATTCTTTTACATGTACCTGTCCAGTTTTCCCAGAACCACTTATTGAAGAGGCTGTCTTTTCTCCACTGTACATTCCTGCCTCCTTTATCAAAGATAAGGTGCCCATATGTGCGTGGGTTTATCTCTGGGCTTTCTATCCACTTCCATTGATCTATCTTTCTGTTTTTGTGCCAGTACCATACTGTCTTGATTACTGTAGCTTTGTAGTATCGTCTGAAGTCAGGGAACCAGATTCCTCCAGCTCCGTTTATCGTTCTGAAGATTGCTTTGGCTATTCGGGGTCTTTTGTGTTTCCATACAAATTGTGAAATTTTTTGTTCTAGTTCTGTGAAAAATGCCAGTGGTAGTTTGATAGGGATTGCATTGAATCTGTAGATTGCTTTGGGTAGTAGAGTCATTTCCACAATGTTGATTCTTCCAATCCAAGAACATGGTATATCTCTCCATCTATTTGTATCATCTTTAATTTCTTTCATCAGTGTCTTATAATTTTCTGCATACAGGTCTTTTGTCTCCTTAGGTAGGTTTATTCCTAGATATTTTATTCTTTTTGTTGCAATGGTAAATTGGAGTGTTTTCTTGATTTCACTTTCAGATTTTTCATCATTACTGTATAGGAATGCCAGAGATTTCTGTGCATTAATTTTGTATCCTGCTACTTTACCAAATTCATTGATTAGCGCTAATAGTTTTCGGGTAGCATCTTTAGGATTCTCTATGTATAGTATCATGTCATCTGCAAACAGTGACAGCTTTACTTCTTTTCCAATTTGGATTCCTTTTATTTCCTTTTCTTCTCTGATTGCTGTAGCTAAAACTTCCAAAACTATGTTGAATAAGAGTGGTGAGAGTGGGCAACCTTGTCTTGTTCCTGATCTTAGTGGAAATGCTTTCAGTATTTCACCATTGAGGATGATGTTGGCTGTGGGTTTGTCATATATGGCCTTTATTATGTTGAGCAAAGTTCCCTCTATGCCTACTTTCTGGAGGGTTTTTATCATAAATGGGTGTGGAATTTTGTTGAAAGCTTTCTCTGCCTCTATTGAGATGACCATATGATTTTTCTCCTTCAGTTTGTTAATGTGGTGTATCACATTGATTTTTGCATATATTGAAGAATCCTTGCATTCCTGGAATAAACCCCACTTGATCATGGTGTATGATCCTTTTAATGTGCTGTTGGATTCTGTTTGCTAGTATTTTCTTGAGGATTTTTGCATGTATGTTCATCAGTGATATTGGCCTGTAGTTTTCTTTCTTTGTGACATCCTTGTCTGGTTTTGGTATCAGGGTGATGGTGGCCTCGTAGAATGAGTTTGGGAGTGTTCCTCCCTCTGCTATATTTTGGAAGAGTTTGAGAAGGATAGGTGTTAGCTCTTCTCTAAATGTTTGATAGAATTCGCCTGTGAAACCATCTGGTCCTGGGCTTTTGTTTGTTGGGAGATTTTTAATCACAGTTTCAATTTCAGTGCTTGTGCCAGTACTATACTGTCTTGATTACTGTAGCTTTGTAGTATAGTCTGAAGTTAGGGAGCCTGATTCCTCCAGCTCCGTTTATCGTCTGTTCATATTTTCTATTTCTTCCTGATTCAGTCTTGGCAGGTTGTGCATTTCTAAGAATTCGTCCATTTCTTCCAGGTTGTCCATTTTATTGGCATAGAGTTGTATTTTGTATTTCTGCAGTGTCAGTTGTTACTTCTCCTTTTTCATTTCTAATTCTGTTGATTTGAGTCTTCTCCCTTTTTTTCTTGATGAGTCTGGCTAATGGTTTATCAATTTTGTTTATGTTCTCAAAGAACCAGCTTTTAGTTTTATTGATCTTTGCTATCATTTCCTTCATTTCTTTTTCATTTATTTCTGATCTGATCTTTATGTTTTCTTTCCTTCTGCTAACTTTGGGGATTTTTTGTTCTTCTTTCTCTAACTGTTTAGGTGCAAGGTTAGGTTGTTTATTCGAGATGTTTCCTGTTTCTTAAGGTAGGATTGTATTGCTATAGTTGTAGCAATACAATACAATTGATTGTATTGCTATAATACAATCCAGTTATTCCCTCTTAGAACTGCTTTTGCTGCATCCCATAGGTTTTGGGTTGTCGTGTCTCCATTGTCATTTGTTTCTAGGCATTTTTTTATTTCCTCTTTGATTTCTTCAGTGATTACACCGTTATTAAGTAGTGAATTGTTTAGCCTCCATGTGTTTGTATTTTTTACGGATCTTTTCCTGTAATTGATATCTAGTCTCATAGTGTTGTGGTCAGAAAAGATACTTGATACAATTTCAAATTTCTTAAATTTACCAAGGCTTGATTTGTGACCCAAGATATGATCTATCCTGGAGAATGTTCCATGAGCACTTGAGAACAATGTGTATTCTGTTGTTTTTGGATGGAATGTCCTATAAATATCAATTAAGTCCATCTTGTTTAATGTATCATTTAAAGCTTGTGTTTCCTTATTTATTTTCATTTTGGATGATCTGTCCATTGGTGAAAGTGGGGTGTTAAAGTCCCCTATTATGAATGTGTTATTGTCGATTTCCCCTATATGGCTGTTAGTATTTGCCTGATGTATTGAGGTGCTCCTATGTTGGATGCATAAATATTTACAATTGCTATATCTTCTTCTTGGATCAGTCCCTTGATCATTATGTAGTGTCCTTCTTTGTCTCTTCTAGTAGTCTTTATTTTAAAGTCTATTTTGTCTGATACGAGAATTGCTACTCCTGCTTTCTTTTGGTTTCCATTTGCATGGAATATCTTTTTCCATCCCCTCACTTTCAGTCTGTATGTGTCTCTAGTTCTGAAGTGGGTCCCTTGTAGACAGCATATATATTGGTCTTCTTTTTGTATCCATTCAGCCAGTCTGTGTCTTTTGGTTGGAGCATTTAATCCATTTACATTTAAGGTAATTATCGATATGTATGTTCCTATTCCCATTTTCTTAATTGTTTTGGGTTTGTTATTATAAGTCTTTTCCTTCACTTGTGTTTCTTGCCTAGAGAAGTTCCTTTAGCATTTGTTGTAAAGCTGGTTTGGTGGTGCTGAACTCTCTCAGCTTTTGCTTGTCTGTAAAGGTTTTAATTTCTCCATCAAATCTGAATGAGATCCTTGCTGGTTAGAGTAATCTTGGTTGTAGCTTTTTCTCCTTCATCACTTTAAATATGTCCTGCCAGTCCCTTCTGGCTTGCAGATTTTCTGCTGAAAGATCAGCTGTTAACCTTATGGGGATTCCCTTGTGTGTTATTTGTTGTTTTTCCCTTGCTGCTTTTAATATGTTTTCTTTGTGTTTAATTTTTGACAGTTTGATTATTATGTGTCTTGGCATGTTTCTCCTTGGATTTATCCTGTATGGGACTCCCTGTGCTTCCTGGACTTGATTAACTATTTCCTTTCCCATATTAGGGATGTTTTCAACTATAATCACTTCAAATATTTTCTCAGTCCCTTTCTTTTTCTCTTCTTCTTCTGGAACCCCTATAATTCAAATGTTGGTGCGTTTAATGTTGTCCCAGAGGTCTCTGAGACTGTCCTCAGTTCTTCTCATTCTGTTTTCTTTATTTTGCTCTGCAGTAGTTATTTCCACTACTTTATCTTCCAGGTCACTTATCCGTTCTTCTGCCTCAGTTATTCTGCTACTGATCCCTTCTATAGTATTTTTAATTTCATTTATTGTCTTGTTCATCGTTTCTTGTTTTGTCTGTAGTTCTTCTAGGTCCTTGTTAAATGTTTCTTGCATTTTGTCTATTCTGTTTCCAAGATTTTGGATCATCTTTACTATCATTATTCTGAATTCTTTTTCAGGTAGACTGCCTATTTCCTCTTCATTTGTTAGGTCTGGTGGGTTTTTACCTTGCTCCTTCAACTGCTGTGTGTTTTTCTGTCTTCTCATTTTGCTTATCTTACTGTGTTTGGGGTCTCCTTTTTTCAGGCTGCAGGTTCGTAGTTCCCGTTGTTTTTGGTGTCTGTCCCCAGTGGCTAAAGTTGGTTCAGTGAGTTGTGTAGGCTTCCTGGTGGAGGGGACTAGTGCCTGTGTTCTTGTGGATGAGTCTGGATCTTGCGTTTCTGGTGGGCAGGTCCCCGTCTGTTGGTGTGTTTTGGGGTGTCTGTGGCCTTATTATGATTTTAGGTAGCCTCTCTGCTAATAGGTGGGATTGTGTTCCTGTCTTGCTAGTTGTTTGGCATAGGGTGTCCAGCACTGTAGCTTGCTGGTCATTGAGTGAAGCTGGGTGTTGGTGTTGAGATGGAGATCTCTGGGAGATTTTCGTTGTTTGATATTAAGTGGAGCTGGGAGATCCCTTATGGACCTCCTGAAGTTGGCTCTCCCACCTCAGAGGCACAGCACTGACTCCTGGCTGCAGCACCAAGAGCCTTTCATCCACACGGCTTAGAATAAAAGGGAGAAAAAGTAGGAGGAAAGAAAGAAAGAGGATAAAAGGAAAGAAAATAAAGTAAGGTAAAATAAAATAAAGTTATTAAAATAAAAAAGTAATTATTAAAAAAAAATTTTAAGTAAAAAAAAGCAAAAAAATGGATGGATAGAACCCTAGGACAAATGGTGGAAGCAAAGCTATACAGACAAAATCTCACACAGAAGCATACACATACACACTCACAAAAAGAGGAAAAGGGGAAAAATAATATATCTTGTTCCCAAAGTCCACCTCCTTAATTTGGGATGATTCGTTGTCTATTCAGGTATTCCACAGATGCAGGTACATCAAGTTGATTGTGGAGATTTAATCCACTGTTCCTGAGGCTGCTGGGAGAGATTTCCCTCTCTCTTCTTTGTTCTCACAGCTCCCGGGGTTCAGCTTTGGATTTGGTCCCGCCTCTGCGTGTTGGTCGCCGGAGGGCGTCTGTTCTTTGCTCAGACAGGACGGGGTTAAAGGAGCCGCTGATTTGGGGCCTCTGGCTCACTCAGGCCGTGGCGGGGGAGGGGCACGGAGTGCGGGGCGGGTCTGCGGCGGCAGAGGCCTGCGTGACGTTGCACCAGCCTGAGGCGTGCCGTGCATTCTCCCGGGGTAGTTGTCCCTGGATCCCGGGACCCTGGCAGTGGCGGGCTGCACAGGCTCCCCGGAAGGGGGGTGTGGATAGTGACCTGTGGTCGCACACAGGCTTCTTGGTGGCGGCAGCAGCAGCCTTAGCGTCTCATGCCTGTCTCTGGGATCCGCGCTTTTAGCCGCGGCTCGTGCCCGTCTCTGGAGGTCCTTTAAGCAGCACTCTTAATCCTCTCTCCTCGCGCATCAGGAAACAAAGAGGGAATAAAAAGTCTCTTGCCTCTTCGGCAGGTCCAGAGTTTTTCCCGGACTCCTTCCCGGCTAGCTGTGGTGCACTAGCTCCTTCAGGCTGTGTTCACGCCACCAACCCCAGTCCTCTCCCTGCGCTCCGACCGAAGCCCGAGCCTCAGCTCCCAGCCCCGCCCGCCCCGGCGGGTGAGCAGACAAGCCTCTCAGGCTGGTGAGTGCCGGTCAGCCCTGATCCTCTCTTTGGGAATCTCTCCGCTTTGCCCTCTGCACCCCTGTGCCTGTGCTCTCCTCCGCGGCTCCGAAGCTTTCCCATTCCGCCACCCACAGTCTCCGCCTGCGAAGGGGCTTCCTAGTGTGTGGAAACCTTTCCTCCTTCACAGCTCCCTCCCACTGGTGCAGGTCCCGTCCCTATTCTTTTGTCTCTGTTTATTCTTTTTTCTTTTGTCCTACCCAGGTATGTGGGGAGTTTCTTGCCTTTTGGGAGGTCTGAGGTCTTCTGCCAGCGTTCAGTAGGTGCTCTGTAGGAGTTGTTCCACGTGTAGATGTATTTCTGATGTATCTGTGGGGAGGAAGATGATCTCCGCATCTTACTCTTCTGCCATCTTCCCGCTTTCCCCAAGACTAGGTTTTTAAGGTTCATCATATGCAATGATTGTGGAGATTATGGTCCAGTGTTTCTATTAGGAGGCTTAAAATGACAGATCTCCCAAGACCATGAAATGAGATATGTCTGTTTTCTGATATTAAGCATTAAAACATAAATATAATAATCAGGGCAAAGATAGGTGAAATTTTTCAAAGAGGCAAAATATTTCCTAGGGTTTTAAGCGCAGACTATCTTCTTATTTCCATATATTTCAACTCAACTGGTGTCTTGATGTCTTCACTTGGATGTCTGCCAGGCATTTCAAAGTGAAAGTGAACTCATGGTTTGTCCATCCAGATAAGCTCCTCCTTCCCTTGTTTTTCTTCCTTTCTGTAAAAAGTTCCAGTGACATCCAGGTTCAGAGACCAAAATCTAGGTGTGATTTTTTAAAAAAATTATTTCTAGTCACATCTTTCATCTCAAAGGCATCAGTACATACTGCTCACTCTTCCATCAAAACATATTCCAAATCATCTGCTTTTGTCCAAATCCCATTTCATCTGGCTTTGACAAATGTAAGAATCTTCTGATCGGTGACCCCTACTTCTGCTTGAACACTTCTATAAATTGTTTGCTTCACAGCAGCAAAAGTGATTTTTACAAAATATAAATAAGACTCCTTTGATGAGAAATAGTGCAGGGCTTCTCATTGCACTTAGTACAAAGCAAGAAAATGAATTTCTTTTATATAACCTTATATAACCCTATAAGAGCCATTTCTTTGAACTCACTTAACACCAATTTTCCCTTTTCCCTCTAGGCTCTCATTTAATGATGCTTCTTAAATTCCTAAAACAAGTTAAGCCCATTCATCACCATGGGGTCTTTCTACGATCTAGTTCCACTGCCAGGAATTGGCTTTCTCAGTCTTTGTATGGATGTCTTCTAAAGATTATTTAGCTTAAATGTCACCCGTTAATTAGGTCTTCCTGACCACACAGTCTAAAGTAGCCTGGCAGCCCTCTCTTTTCCTTTTTCAGGGACTTCATGGGAGAGGAACAAATTTCCTTGCGAGAACCCACCCATTTCTTGTCTCACCTCTTCTTCCTTCCCTTCAGCGGTGAAGAAAAAAAACATCAACTAGTGAAAAGTGCTATGCAGAAAATTAAAACAAGGTGAATAGGCATAGTCAAATAATCATAGGAGCAAACCCGAGGCATATGTAATTACAAATGATGGCAAGTATTACAGGGAATTATGGAGTGTTATGAAGAGTGCTATGGTGTACATACACACTCCTCAGTTCCTCAGTGGTCCTACCCGTGAGCTATGGGGCTACCCACATCTTTGCGTTGATATTGACTCAAGTGGGTTAGTGGCCTGTGAGTGGTCAGGAACAGTCTAAAACCAGGCTTTCAAACAGATTTGTAAGCCATATTTGCATATTCTTTAGTTTGGCGCTTTGACCTATTCTTTATAGATAATAAGGTACCAGGAGCAGGTACTTTATTACTTATTCACCTGAGCTGTGCACTAATTACAAGACTAAACTGTTGAGATTTAGAAACTGGATATCATTAGCACACAATAGACAAGATTGTTCCAATGTCTTGACTTGAAACTCATTTTATTATTCCCCTATTTTATTTTATTTTATTGTAATTACTTTAGGAACCTTTAACTAATCTATTCTGGATTCCTTTGAGGAGTAATACAGTTCCTAGAAAGAGAAGTAGATTGTGTGTCAGAAAGAGGGAAAGAAACGCCAACACAAACATGGATTGTGCATCTTCTGTGTGCTAGATTTTTAGGCACTCGTTATATGCTCCCATACTACACTGTGGATATCTCTTATACTTATTGCAGTTAATTTATATGATAATTTGATTAATGTCTAATTCTACAAGTAGATAATCAGTAAAATGAAAGCAGGGATTTTTATTTTTTTCTTTAACTTACTACCTGGCACTGTGTCTAATATGTAGAAAGTGTTGAAATAAAATTTTTGAATGTAAAAGATGAACATATGTTACTTCATTTGATAATTTTAATAATCCCATCATGAGTAGTATTTCACAGATAATACCACCACCCAGAGATAAAGCTAACATTTTGTTTCATGACCCATATAAAAGTCTTGTGGACAAATAAAACTATGTCTACATAAAACTGTTCAGTAGGGCTTCCCTGGTGGCACAATGGTTAAGAATCTGCCTGCCAATGCAGGGGACATGGGCTCGAGCCCTGGTCCAGGAAGATCCCACATGCTGCGGAGCAACTAAGCCTGTGCACCACAAGTACTGAGCCTGCGCTCTAGAGCCTGCGAGCCACAACTACTGAGCCCATGTGCCACAAATACTGAAGCCCGCATGCCTAGAGCCCATGCTCTGCAACAAGAGAAGCCACCGCAATGAGAAGCCTGTGCATCGCAATGAAGAGTAAACCCCGCTCGCCGCAAGGAGTTATAGCCTGCACACAGCAACAGTGACCCAGCACAGCCAAAAATAAATAAAAATAAAATAAATTAATTTAAAAAACCTGTTCAATAGTTGTATCCTATTGTAGAAAAATACCAACATTATGTGGTCAGTTCCCTCCTACTGGAAATTTAGATTGTTTCCATATTTCTACCATTGTAAATAATTCTCTAATAAATACACATATATAATATTTTGTGTGATTTAAAACAATATCTTTGTCTTTTAAAATGCTTCCTGATACCTAATTTTTTGTTGTTATTGTTTCTGTATTTCCCCCTTTATCTTGATTAGGCCAGATTGTGGTTTATCTGATTTTTTATTTTTTTTAAGGAAATAACTTTGAGATAAATGTTTTGGCTATTCTGTTTGTAATTTTCTAATTCATTTATTTATATGCCAATATTTTATTAATTCCTACGCTTTTTTTTTTTTGAGCTGTGTTGGGTCTTTGTTGCTGTGCACAGGCTTTCTCTAGTTGCAGTGAGTGGGGGCTACTCTTCGTTGTGGTGCGTGGGCTCTAGGGTGCAGGCTCAGTAGTTGTGGCTCGCGGGCTCTAGAGCGCAGGCTCAGTAGTTGTGGCACATGGGTTTAGTTGCTCCACGGCATGTGGGATCTTCCGGGCCTAGGGATCAAACCCTTGTCCCCTGTGTTGGCAGGTGTATTCTTAACCACTACACCACCAGGGAAGTCCCTACCTTCTATTTCTGCTAGATTTTTTGTTTGGCGTTCTTTTTATAACTTCTTACATTAAATGCTTATTCTTTCTTCCTTAAAGTAAAAGCATCTACAGCTGTACATTTGCCTCTAAATATAGCCACGTTCATGTTTTAAATTTTGATAATTCATGTTCTAAATCTTGGATTTTGATTTATATTTTGATACTTTGGTACTTGAGTATGTTGATGAAATTTTACTTGAAATAAAACACACACATAAAAGTGAATAAATCATGACTGCATGGCTAGATGAATTTTCCCAAAATGAACATACCCCGTGTACACCCCCTCCCATTTTCTCCCTCTAAATGTTATTTTCTAGGTTTATTGCTTTGTAGTGAGAGAAAACAGTTTGCACATTTCTATTTGGCAGAGAAGAAGGAAACATATGCCATTTTCATCAGTCTTTTTTACACTCTTGTAGATCCTCCAAACTCTTCAAGTCTCAATCCACATGCCTGCTTGTCCACCCATTGGTGAAAATCACATAGATTTTCTGAGTGTTTCAATGGTATTTGGTGAGTCAAAAGCCAGTTTATCAGGAGCATCTACCAGGAGGCCGAAGTTTTAGATTTGTCTGGGGTTCATTCTTACGGCAGAAGACAGGAACTAATATTTATTAATATCCTAACACTCAAACAGGTATAAAACATTGGCTGAGTTAATTTATATGATTTGACTATGTATTTCATGTATACATATTATTATCCCCATTTTATGATTGAGGAAATAGAGATACAAATTTTAAATATGTCCTCTTGGTAAAATATAGTGAATGATGTTTTGCTGAGCAGCAGAACCAAAGGCCTCATTGATAATGGATGGAAGTAAAATTAAATAAGACTGACTGTGAAATTCTTCCCACTAATACTTGGCTGCCTGTGAGCATGAGTGAAGAATGTGAGTAGTGCAGTCTATTCAGGGTTTGGATTTAATGAATAAATACGAGTAAGTGATATGACTGTTCAAGTGAGTATTGTGACAATGAGTAGAGTAACTGACCAAGACCAGGTAGAGAGGCAAGTGACTCTGGAAAAGAGCCACATGCATTGTAGGAACAGATAGAGACTGAGGGGCTAGAGGTAATAAAAGGGAAGAAAAATATGTACAACACAGAGAATGAGTAGGAGAAGTGGAAAGATAAGAGGTATGGTAAAGGTTGGGAAATTCAGAATTTTAGATCTTCGAAGTGGAGAAATTCAAATAGTGAAAACCTCAAGGTATGGCAGACCAAAAGAAATGGACTTGAGGGTTGCTGGAGTTCAGGAAGTCAAGGATCTGTGAGGTTGGCATTTTAAGGATCATTGACACGGTGGTGAAGTTACCACCAGTGGTCACAGAGGAAGTGGTAGACTGGAAGCTTATGCGTTGGTGGGTAAGTTACAGTAGCTCGGAAGATTGTAATAAGATTGAGAACAGGGTGATTTAAAAACAGGATGACAACTACCCTATGTTACCTTTGTGTGATTAGAAAATCTTGATGCTGCCCTGGGCTAGGTCTCAGATTTTAGGTAGTGGTGCTTTAATTGGATTTCAGCTCCTACCTATGGGCATCTTTTGAACATGGCACAACCTGCAGAATCAACCTGCAGCCATATTTAGAGATGGTATGAACTTTAAATGAGAAAAGGCATTGAAAGATGGTAGAAAATCAGTGGTCAGCCAAGTCTTTGCAGATGCCCAACCACATCCCACAAATTCTTACAATAATGATATCAGATCATATGTATACATTCTCCCATGATTAGAGACGATGTAATCATCCTAGAGCCATGACTGCCCGCAAAAACAGTGATGAGAATTAAACAGAGCGATCAATTCTGCTTACCCTGAGTGCCACGTGGGAGAAACGGCTTTTATTGCAGTGGATTGCAAGAAAGGGTCCATCCCCTCCCCAAACGTGAAAGCCAGGTATCACTTAGGAGGGAAGTTGGAGTAGTGTTTATAGGAGAGGCTAAAGTATAGGTCTGAAAGTCCTAAAGTCAGGGCCAGCTGAAGGAAAGACCTGGGTAGGGTAAGGGGGAATGGGCTGGAGTTTCTAGGACTGAGATTCCAGTGAGAAATAGCAGTGGAATAGGAGTGTGAGCTCAGAAAATATGACACAAATGAACTTATCTATGAAACAGAAACAGACTTGCAGACATTGAAAACAGACTGTGGTTGCCAAGGGGTAGAGGGAGTTGGGGAGGGATGGATTGGGAGTTTGGGATTAGCAGATGCAAATAATTATATATCTGGTTTTAATATATATACAGCTTCGTTTTCTTTTACAGCTTTGAGAAGTTAATAATTCATACTTATTTTCTTGTTTATACTAGTAGGGTCATGTATGCAAAAGAAGTACCCGCAACTTTGTTACTCCAGTTCTATAGACCTCACAGAAACTCCTACTACTAGACCATGAATTTCCTGGTGGGGGTCTAAGTGTTATGAATCTCTGCATTCCTGGTGTGTAGCAGAGCCTGACACGTAGTAGATCTGTAATACTTTTTGGTTGAAAAAATAAATAAATTGAGTCAGAATGCAGTCTTACAGAATTGGAGGCTATTGTTTACCTCTAAATCCTTTTATGTCAGAAGTTATCATTGAATTTTGGGGGTGGAACATAAATGTCACCATGTGCATGTTTCAACCACATCAACACTAACACCGTCTTACTCTGTTATTTTAACTGAACCTGAAGTAATTGGGACCTGGTCTTCTTGTCTGACTGATGAGTAATCTGCAAACAGCTGAATGGATTGGTATGACCACACGGATCTGGTCAGAGTCATTCTATCTATCTCATTCCCTCTGCAGACTGTCAAGAAAATGAGCCTCTCAGAGTTGTATTTATTCTAGAATAGAATGCTGTAAAAGGGAAATTAAAGTTATTTATAAGAAGGCCTGGGAGAAAAGTACACACACAATTCTTGATGGCAATGATAGGGAATTCATTTAAAAAAATCAAGTGCCCTAATCAATTTATAGCTTCCCTGATATAAAAGAACCAAACTCTCTTATTCATGGGTTAAGAATTTTTCTCTAATTTTTAAAAATTGTGAGCAGATGACAAATTAATGCATGAGAAACACATTATGAGGACTGAGCATGCATGTTTATATTTCATTGTTTTAATCTAATCTAATACAGCACACACCAAAGTCCCTCATACACACATTTAATGGCATGCATAATCATGATTGTGCTGCATAATAATTAGGCATTAGTGATAAGCAGTTCCCATAAATTACTGTAATTAGTATTACTTTTACGCCACCACAGCCATTTGTTTTTTTAGGTTTTCCCTTCTAATTTTGTTAATTCTTTAGTATCTATCATCAACACAAATGTCAGCCGTTTCCCTAATGTCATGTGTGACTTAATTATCATTATTCTTTGCCCAGAATGAGATCTCAATCAATCTTTGTTGGATTGAATTGAATAAACTCATCACACAGCAGCTAACATTTGCTATGTTATAAGGCAGAAAACTTGGATTTGCTCTTCAGAGGTGAGGGCCTCTGTGCATTTCTCAGGGTCGAATGCTCTCTCCTCCACTCCATACGCTTAGTCTCCTTACTCTCCTCTTGAAAGAACCTTGAGCTTCAGGACTTAATGAAATGCGGGTCAGGAAATGCTGGCTGGAGCAGAAGGTGGTGGCCATTAATTTCTTACCTGCTGTATAGCTCAGAGATCAGGAAATTGGGTCAAAGATAGAGCTGAACATGAAAGGGAGGGGAACAATGACAATGTATTCTCAGTAGTAAGCATCTTGCTATGTTGGGATGAGAAATGAGCTAAGAGATTAATTTAGTTCACCAAACTATTGAGTCAAGATCAAAAGAGGCCTGGGAAGAAATCTGATGATTTAAAAACCTGCAGTACCATTTGAACCAATCATCATTGGCACCTAATGTAGGATAAAGGCAATTTATCTGTAGGGTAATCTTGCCCTTGAATGACACTAGAGTTAAGAGAAGAATTCCCTTGATTTCAAATATTTCCTCTTCTTCTATTGGCAGGAGGGCAGATCTTTCTTTCTACAATCTGAGAAAAATAAGAATTCAAATACCTCACAGAAAACATTTGTATAAGTAAGTTTCAAGCAAATCTTGAAAATGGGACCAAATCTTTTCTTGGATTGTTTAAGGGGAGGGGACTAAAATTAGATGTATAATGTTGGCGGAAGTTCTGGCTGGGCAAATACTGAGAGCTCTCACATGGCTGGATATCTTGGTTTCTTAGCATATACAGTCATAGTAGTCACATACAGTAACGGTACTTAATTGTGTTTCTTGGTGGAACAACGACAAAATAAAATCACAGGACGTAGAAGCACTGGGTGACTGTATTAATTTCCTAGTGATGCTATAAAATATTACTGACTTAAAAAACAAAATTTATTATTTTACAGTTCAGTAGGTCAAAAGTCCAACACATGCCTCGTGGGATAAAAATCAAGGCATTGAAAGGACTGCATTCTTTCTATGCAGGCTCTAGGGGTGAATGGTTTTCTTGCCTTTTCCAGTTTCTAGAGGTCACCCACATTCCTCCATCTTCAAAGCCAGAATCTTTAAATCAATCTTCAATGTCCCTTTTGCCATGTAGGGTAACACATTTACAGGTATGGAAGTAGGATGTGGACATTTGAGAGGGACATTATTCTGCTGACCACAGCAACTGATTGTCCATCTGACTCTGGAGTACTAAACTTGTTACTGAACTGAACTTGGGTCCGCTTGCCTGTTGTGCAGCAGAGTTAATCTACTGACACCAATCAATTTCTTAACTAAAAGATGTTCCATGGAAATCACATTAATCATTGATTTATAATGACTAGGAAGGAAAGTACAGCATTTATTGCAGGGTGCCAAGAAAGGAGAATGGACAGCTCATGCTCAAAAGACCTGAACTCCCTGATGGCTTTTGGGGACAGGTTTTAAAAGGCAACATTAGGGTGAGGGTTACAGGATGCCTCAGCTCATGGACATTTTTCTGGTTGGTTGGTGGTGACGTTTTGGGACTCTCAATCATCAACCCTCTGGTTCCACCCAATCTGGGGTCTGCCTGCTGGTGGTCAGCATGCAGCTAACTTCTTCCATCTGGTGGGAGTTGTAGTATCTGCAAAACAACTCAAGAATATGTCTGAGAATATTATCTATAGCCCTTGAGGAGAAACTAAGGGTTCTTGACTTTGGTTTACGGCTAAACTATTGTTATTTTGTCTTGCTTGACTGTTTTCCTTTGTTTCTTCATTTTCTCACTTCTCTGGTTAAATTTGATCTTTGGAACTCAGGAAAGGCCTAGGAGGCTGCAAGGGGCTGGTCCTTCTCTGGAAAGACCCTGCAGGTCCTTAACAAGGTACCATAACTTTAAAACCTGTGACAGGACATTCACCCCCCTCTCTGGAGTAGTCTCCTGCCTCTAGCCTCCTTAGGTCCCTTTTCACATTAGGGTTCATGTTCTAATGGAGGTCGTTTCCCTGCATTCTGTCCAATGCAGGAACAGGTTCTTGGTCATTGAGTTCCTGGGAGCCACTGTGTTTGCCACGTTCACAACTTACAGATTAGACATCCTGCTTGATTTTTACGGTGACTTTCAGGTTTAGAAAGCATGAGAATAATTGTGGGTAAACATTTGCATAAAGATTACTGTATAATAGGGACTGTTTAAAATGCTTTACATATATTAACTCATTTAATCTTCACAACACTCTTATGAGCAGAGTTCTATTATTTATATTTTTAAAAATTTTTTTGGGGGTATAGTTGATTTACAATGTTGTGTTAGTTTCAGGTATACAGCAAAGTGAATCTATTATACATATATCCACTCTTTTTTAGATTCTTTTCCCATACAGGCCATTACAGAATATTGAGTAGAGTTCCCTGTGCTATACAGTAGGTCCTTATTAGTTATCTGTTTTATATATAGTAGTGTGTATGTGTCAATCCCAATCTTCAGTTTATCTCTCCCCTCCCTTTACCCACCAATAACCATAAGTTTATTTTCTACATCTGTAACTCTACTTCTGTTTTGTAGGTAAGTTCATTTGTAGCCTTTTTTTAGATTCCACATATAAGTGATATCATATGATATTTGTCTTCCTCTGTCTGACTTCACTCAGAGAGTGCTATTATTATTGACATTTCGCAGATAAGAAAACTGAGGACCATAGAGGTTAAGAAAAATTGACAAAGTCTACCTAGTAAACAACAGAGATGGGATTTAAAACTCATTCTGTCTGGCTTTGGAGTGCATGCTTTAAATCACTACACTGCACATTGCCTCTCACAGTGCATGTAACAAAAGTTTAAATTAAAAACACAAACACTAGTATACTAAACTGAAAATGATACTGAAGAGATAGAGAGTGGGAGGGGGAGTTAGGGGAAGATTTGAAGAAAGAGTGAGCATGCATACACACATAGGGGGGAGAGAGAGAGAGAGTGGCCCCCAGAGAGGGCCACTGGGTATGAGAGGCACTTTGCATATCTCACAAAGGCACCCATTGAGGGGTTCCTGGGGGCTGGCAGTGTGACTAATTTGCATCCTGCTGAATAAACCCAGAGGGGATATCTTTTCCCTCTTGCACAAAGGTGCCATATAGGCCAGCAGCAGCCATGTTTACAAGCTGGTGAGTGTATATGAGCAAATTTTGTTTTTTGACTAGAGAAGTGGATTTATCCAATAGATAGTATATTAAAAGATTCCAGAAATATGTTTTCTAGCATCGGGACTGCTTGCTTCCCATCAGAATTCCAAGGGAAGTATTTAAGGGATACTAGCATTGGCTAATTTTTATATGGTACCCATATAGCACTAGCCCATTCACCCTTAGACTGCTCAACTCCTAACTTGTATGAATCATTTCTCTTTTATTGTCAAGAGCTTAAAGATTAAGGTTTCAAATGGTCTACCTAGGTCTGAAATTTTGTGATTTGGTTCATTTTGTTGAAACACGAATAGTCCTCCAATGAAGAGATGCTGTCTTCTTTCAAAGCCACGTTGAAATGCCCTTATATCTCTCTAAGTGGTATTTGTGCCCCTGCTTAGACTGTTAGATTTATCAATTTCTTAACTAAAAGATGTTCCATGGAAATCACATTAATCATTGATTTATAATGACTAGATAGCAGGAATCCAATAATCAATGAATTTTAATCCTGAAATATTAATTCTTAGTCACTCAGTAGTTAAAATATTTAACAACCTCATATTGGTTGTGCATTAAAACTGCTCTTTAACACATGGCTGTTTCTGAAAATGCTTGGATGTGGGAAATAATTGTATTTCTATTGAAGCTATTAGAATGAATCACAATTGGATTTCACATAAAAAGTTCTTAATGCATAGATATTTCACATAAAATGTTCCTAGGCAAGGATTCTTCAAATAAAGCTCTTTTGTCCTCAAGAAATTTTATCTGTGAGTCAGCTTTACCTCCAATTAGATCAGATAGTCTTGCTTTTTCTTTCCTTTTTTTTTTTTCATTTGCTACTTAAATTATTTCTAGAAATGCTATAACACTGCGGTGGACTGAATGTTTGTGTCCCCCTGCCCCCTTCAAATTCATATGGTGGAGTCTTTATCCCCAATGTGATGGTATTTGGAGGTAGGGACTTTGGTGAGTAGGTCATGAGGGTAGAGCCCTCATGAATAGAAATAGTGCATTTAAAAGAAGAGGCACAAGAGAGATGAGGTCTCTCTGTCCATCACGTGAAGACGAAGCAAGTAGGTGTCCATCTGAAAACCAGGAAGAGAGCCTTCACCAGACACAAGATCTACCAGCACCATGGTCTTGGACTTAGCCTCCAGAACTGTGAGAAATACACTTCTGTTGTTTAAGCTACTCAGTCTATGGTATTTTGTTATAGCAGTCTGAACTAAGATAAGCACCTATAGTCATTGCTGTGATCACTCTGTAAAGCAAGCTGAACCCCTATCCAAAATTTGGTTTGAATATCAAGATGATGATGCCACATGTATACCAGGGTATGAAAAGGTCACATAATGGGAATTTCTGGGGATTTCAGGGCAGGACCCCAAGCTGGTCCAAAAATGGCTTAGGAGAACCAGGAAAGGAGACTGGCTTGGGTTTCTATAGTAATTAGAGGTGTAGGGCCAGAGTGAGGGCTCCTGCCAGTGGTTTGAACTTCCTACCAGAATCAAAGGAAGGAGCACTTGGGGCTTTAGTGTCAACTTCGCCAGCTGGGGGAAGAATAAGAAGTATGGGGGGGGGTGCTTAAAAGCTAACAGCAGTCAAACATCAAAAAATGAAGTCAGACTCTTTCTTACAATCCTTGTGGAATCTAGCTATAACAGCAAATTTTAACTTCTTTTAAACATAAAAGTTATGTACAGCATGGTCTGGTGGAAAAAGCAAGACTGAGAGCTAAATAGACCTAGACTCAAATTTGAGGTCTGCTGATTGCTTGCTGCGTGCATCAGGACTCTGTACAGTAAATAAAATCCACTGTAGGTACTTAAAGCATTTGGGAATTTAATATAGGGGGTTCGCTACATACAAAATTGTTAAAGAGGCTGGAGAAACAGGTTCTGGGCTGTACCCCGGAGTAACTCTTAAGAGTTAACGCGGAACAGCTTCCCTAGGAAAGTACTACTTTTGATGCTGCTCTGGTGCCATGCTGGAAGCAACAGCCTCTTTGAGCACTGCCAGTGCAACTGCTTCCATCATCCAACAGATTGGGCAATGACACTGGACTGCTGCTATAGTGAAACCTCACATTTTCATGGTCTTGCTTGCCAGAAACAAAAGCCAAGAGCCACAGGAAGTTAGCTTCTGCCTCACATCCATTTCTCCAAATCTTGCCTTAATGTCTGTAAGTGATAGAAGCCAATTCACATCTCAGATCCTAGCTTGAAGGGTCTGAGAAATGTTCATTTGAGTTTGACATGGTCCAGTGGGGGTTGACTGAAACAATCTAGCCATTTCCCCCTCGCTGGGTGATCTGGGAGAAGAAGTATTTGAATTTTACTTTTCTCTTCTACAAAATGGATCTCATACTTAGATTGAAGGGTATCTAAGGACTAGAGGTCACGTAATTAAAATATCTAGTGTATGGTAGTTGGCCAGATAACCATATTTATTGTTATGGCTGTGTCTATTTCAGAACTTTAGGAATCATTACACTGAAAGTCTTAGTAAGTTGCTTTATTGTAAAACATGTAATCAAAGAATTTTCACTTCAGGATAATCTGTAGCGATTGTAAAGCCCCAGCACTAATTTTAGAGATAAATTATAGTAAGTAACATTGCAATTTATAAATATTGGGACTCAAACTCATGCCTCCCTCCACTTAGTATTTACACATTTATGTCTGTACATTTATGTATTTACACATTCATTAATTCCTCAGCTCCAGATTGTTTTTACCACCTATTGTGCCAGACATTGTGTTACTGACCCTGTCCAGTTGGGTGGACTCCAACCTTGCCCAGTTCCATGGTGCCAATTGAATGAGACCAAGTTGGGCAAAGAGGAGCAGAAACTGTATTTGTTGATCAAAGAATGGAGAAGGGAGAGCTTGTGCTCTAAAGACACCTTCTCCCCAAAGGGAGGAAAGTGGGGGACTTCTAAGGGGTAAGAGGAAGGTATCATCAGAAACTGGGGAAAAGGGTAGACATATCTAGGAATAGCTAGCACATGTGCAGCCCCTTAGGCTCCCTTGGACACAACACTGATTGGGCATAGCAAGGTATACGTCTCCATTTTGGGGCCGAGATCTTAGCATGATAATATGAAGCTAAGGCAACTTTCGGACACTTCTAGGTTTCCTCTGCACAGGCGCTGTTCTTGCAGTTAGACTGGAACTGGTTCAGGGTGGTTGACTGTCACGTTTCCTTTGAGGAAACTAAAAACATCTTTGACAAACATCAGGTGTTTTGGAACAAGAATAGAAATAGGTTAAATCAGAGATCTTTCAGCTCCCTGGGGTATGTATGGCTGACAATTGTACTTATTGGTAAGTATGGAGCAGAGAATAAACAGGCTAGATCCTGCCCACTGGAGCTTTATGGTCCGGTGGAACAGAGATATATTAAATAAATAATCAATGCAATGTAATTGTCATGAAGGAAAAGAATGTTAGTGTGGCTAAAGTGAATATGGAAGAGAATGGCCTGGAATGGGATCCCAGGGACAGGCAGGGCAGAAAGTATGCTCACGCAAAGCAGCGATTTAAAATTTTCATTTATAAAATCATTTTCAAATCATCTTACACAGAAACTTGTAGCATATAACATGTAAGATTGAAGCTACTCTGCTTGAAGGGTGGGGATATGGGGGATTTGGAAGGTCTAGATCCCTCAGTTTGCTCAGTAGTTTTCACCCCCTTCAGTAGCATCCCTCAATGGGACTAAATGGTGTGAGGTATTAGACCAGAGTGCTCCCTGAAATTGATACCCAGAGAGGGGAAACAACTTATACAAAGTTTAATGTTCATTTTAAAAGCATCAGTCCTAAAAATTCACTGGCTAGAAATGGGAAGTTTCTAAATTTACCTCTACAATTAAGATAGTTTGAATTACAGAAAATCAACCCAGCACTTTGTGTTTGCACTGATCAGAGTACGTTCAAATCAATTTAACATTTTTAAAATTAGCACCTCCAAGTCATCTCTGATAGGAAATCAGTCGTTGGCCACTACAAGCATTAGAGTATTTGAAATCCAAAGAGAGTCTCCTTGACCTTCCCCAGCTCAAGGCAAGTCATCCCTAAGGAGGAAGGAAGCTAACATTTCATGAGCTTGTCCTATGGCACCGGGTACACACTGGGTGCTTTACATAATGTCACAGTCTCCCTCTTACAGATGAAAACAGGAAGCTCAGAGAGACAAAGTGACTTGTCTAAGGTTACCATTTAATTGGGCATGGGGACAGATTTGAGTTCAGACTTGCTTGACTGCAAAGCTATTGGTTCAGAAACTGGCCCCCGTACCTGGAGGTTAAGGAGAGACAGGAGAGAGAGGCAGCCACTCCAGACTGGTAGGTGGAAGGTTTAACATACAAGGAGTCTTGCCTTGGTCAGCTATAAGACAAATAGGTCTCTACACCCACCTGCCAGAATCTTAAAAAATGTTTATACAGAGGCCTTAATGGGGCTCAGTCATGTATTCCATCCACATGATCTCAATAACACATTGCTCCCTCAGGGCTGAATCCTTGAAATCAGCTCCCACTGTGGGGACAGTGGGCAGAATGTACATTCCAAAGACAAGGGAGGGGGCTAGGAACCTCCGATCCCCTGGGTCTCGCATGAGATCAACTGTCAGTCACATGCTTCCATGACCTCCTCCAACCAAAGCGTATGTCACCGTTTGAAGGAGAACTGGTCTGAAGTGTATTGCTACTGTTAAGGAGGATGAGTAACCAAAAGTGATTTTGGTTTGTGTTTCATAGATAATATTTCAGTCTTTTTCACTTTCAGTCTTCAGTCACTTTCTTGTGACTCACTTGTAAGGGAATTAACATTTAAGTTTTAAAACAAGTTGTCAATTTCACCTGTGAAGGTTTTAATTTCCTGTACTCCTCTGAGGTGTCAGTCATCTGCTATCCAGTAGGAGAGTTTTGTCTTTGACCGCAAGATCTATTGGATTTCTTGTAGTGATGGGATAAACAATATCATTAATTTATGACTGACTATAAAGTGCTTCAAAACACATTTGCACCTTTTGTTAGAACATTTCAAAGTGTTGAGCAAAGAATTTTAAATGCTACATATTATTTCAAAACAATGGCTATCTATTGCTATTATGTTCAGGAAGAAAGAGAAAAATAGAAAATGCCAGACAGTAGAAGAGAAAAGAACGTGTGTATGAAAATGAAAATAGAAAGGGATTTTTTCCTTCTAATGATTTCTGGGTATTATTATCCTTAAAAGTTAATCAAGAAAAGTAACTTGTTGAATGAAGTAGCACATAGGATTATATTTCCAATAAAGAGCTGCTTGAAATTGTGAGTTCCCAAAATTACCATGAGATGTGGATATACTGCCCGCAGAGTTTACTGGAGTAAATTTATGACCACATTTTAAATTCAGAGTAAAATCTGGAAAAGTGAGTCTATCCAGGGACAGTAAAGAGGTGTCCTCTCAGGTGCCAGCTCTGACACCTGATTGGCAGAGTGTCTCATTCAGAAGAATTCTGAAGCCAAATCTCAGCTAAAAAGAATGCATCAGGATTGGCCAGCAATGTCTGTCATGGCTAAATGATGGATTGTTTCTTGTCGAATGTGAATGTCAGCTATAAACTGGGTATTATAAGAGATTGGATAAGTCTCTGCCAATGTAAAGGCATACACACATGGGATGTTTAATAAATTATTTCAAACTTTTTTTTTTTATCATGTACTTTTAAAGAATAAGTTTGCGAAGAACTTATCTTTCTCCTTAGTATAAAAGGTAGAAAAATAAATTCTGGTCGTTCTTGGGCTCTAACTAATTGATATACTTTATAAAAATTTTATAGTAGTTGATAAATAAACAAATATAGAAACAAATTAAGAAACCGACAGCAACCTCATTCAACTGTGCTTGAGTGCAAAGCAAACTGGAAGGAAACTTGTTTATGTAGTTCTTGGGGCAAAGCTGGGAACATAATGGATAAACTGGAGAAAATAAAAGACTGAAAAGGTTGGAACCAAAAAAGGGGTACAGACAATGGAAAATCATTTCTTAAACTGTGAGGAGGAAAGTAGTACATGCTAATACTTAGAACTCAAACTATTGCAAGAAAAAGTGATTTAACTAGGAGCACCTAGTGATTTAGTGCTCAGAATAGACCAGAGATATAGAACTGCTTCTTTCCTTTTTATTTATTTATTTTTTATTAAAGTATAGTTGATTTACAATATGGTGATAGTTTCCAAAGGGGAGAAAGTGGAAGGGGAGGGACAATTAGGAGTATGGGATTAACAGATAGAACTGCTTCTTAATCTGTTACGTTTTGTGGGAAAATTTAATGATGGTAGATAACTTTCTTTGCATGAATTTGTGTTATATATTTATATATATTATAATAATATAAATGTATTATATATAAATATATATTAGTCACTATTTATATTATTTTTCCAAAATCAAGGGTAAGGAAGGTATATGCTGAATTTTTCACATCCAAAATAAAAATTTCTGAATGTGAATTCCGTGCAAGAATAAAATAAATAAATGAGTGTAGTAGGCTGAATAATGCCCCTCTACCTCCCCCTAGAGATATTTATGTCCTATTACCTGGAACTTGTGAATGTTATTTTATATGGCAAATAATGCCTTTGCAGATTTAAGTTAAGGATTATGAGGTGAGGAAACCATCCTGGTTTATCCATGTGGCCCCTACATGTAATCACATGTATTCTTATGAGAAAGAGGCAGAGGGAGATTTGACACAGACAGACGTGGAGAAGGCAATGTGAACAGAGAGGCAGAAGGTGGAGTGATGCAGCTACAAGCCAAGGAATGCCAGCATCCACCAGAAGTTGGAAGAGAGAAGGATCAGCTTCTCCCCTAGAGTATTCGAAGGGAGCACAGCTCTGCTGACACCCTGATATCAGCCCAGTGAAAATGATTTCAGATTTCTGGCCTCCAGAACTGTGAGATAGTGAATGTCAACTCTTTTACATTTTTTTTGACATTCCTTTATTTTGTATTATTTTCCATTATGGTTTATCACAGGATATTGAATATAGTTCCCCATGCTATACAGTACCACCTTATTTTTTTATCCATCCTCTCTATACTGGTTTGCATCTGCTAATCCCAAACTCCTAGTCCTTCCCTCCCCCACTCCCCACCCCCTTGACAACCACAAGTCTGTTCTCTATATCTGTGAGTCTGTTTCTGTTTTGTAGATAGGTTCATTTGTGCCATATTTTAGATGCTACATATAAGTGATAGCATATGATATTTGTCTCTTTCTGACTTACTTAGTATGATAATCCCTGGTTGCATTCATGTTGCTACAAATGGCATTATTTCATTCCTTTTTATGGCTGAGTAGTATTCCATTGTATATATGTACCACATCTTCTTTATCCATTCACCTGTTGATGGACATTTAGGTTGTTTCTATGTTTCAGCTATTGCAAATAGTGCTACTATGAACATAGGGGTACATGTATCTTTTTGAATTATAGTTTTATCTGGGTATATGCCCAGGAGTGGGATTGCTGTATCACAGTAACTCTATCTTCAGTTTTCTGAGGAACCTCCACACTGTTTTCCACAGGGGCTGCACCAGCTTATATTACCACCAACAGTGTAGGAGGGTTCCCTTTTCTCTACACCCTCTCCAGCATTTGTTGTTTGTAGACTTTTTGATGATGCCCATTCTGATGGGTGTGAGATGGTACCTCATTGTAGTTTTGATTGAATGTCAGTTGTTTTAAAGCACCAAGTTTGTGGTAATTTATCAGCACCACATCAGGAAACTAATACACACAGTTAAAAGGGGAGCAAAGTGTTTTAAGGCACTACATTTGTGGTAACATGTTATAGCAGCCATAAGAAACTAATGCAATGGGTTTAAAAGCGGAAAAAAAGTTGAATATTTCTTCCTTCAGTAAAGTCTCCCCAGACTATGTGACCTTTCCCTGACACATACTTCCCAGCACCTCAAATTTACTTTTGGTAACATTTGTTCATTGTTTCTTTCAGCTGTCTTGTTTACCTGTATATCTCAAGGTGCCCAGAAAAGTAACTGGCACACAGTAGGCATTCAATAAATATTTGTTAAATGATCAAATGGAATTCAAAGCATAGAATCATTAGGGTGGTGAAAGTTGGGTTGTGACTTTTGAAACTGGTAGGATAAAGTTCTTTTGGGCAGGATACAGATTGGGAATAGGGTACAGCAGTTAACTCTGTGTATCCTACATGTACCTGTGAAGATAGGTGGTAACAAAATGTGAATTGCTTAGTCATTTTGGAAAACCAACTGCCCGTCGCTATTAAAATTACAAACATATATAACTTTTGATTGAGGAGATCCCTTCTTGGGAATTACCAGTATGTAAGAATGTATGAACAGGGATAACTGTTGCAAGTTCGTTCATGGTATAAAATCCTGGAAAAAGTAAATGCCTAACTTTAGAAAAATGACAGAAACAATCATGGCATATCCATACTATGGAATATTATGCAGCCATTAAAAATTTAAATACAGCTATAATAATTGACTTCGAAGAATAGCCAAGAGATACTGCTAACTCAGGTGAGCAAGATGAGGAAGGGTGTTTGTTATATGATTCTTTTTCTATATATACATAAATATAAACACAAATGACTCTATAAGTATGGATAATAACAGTTTCATATAGATATATATTTAATACTAGCTGAATTTATTAATAAGGGCAGTGTTATAGGGGCACTGATATAGTTGGGACGGAGAGGTGGAAGTGAAACAGAGCAAAAGAAAATAAAAGACCACAAAGGCTGGGGCTTCCCTGGTGGCGCAGCGGTTGAGAGTCTGCCTGCCGATGCAGGGGACACGGGTTCATGCCCCGGTCCGGGAGGATCCCACATGCTGCGGCTCGGCCACAACAATGAGAGGCCCGTGTACCGCAAAAAAAAAAAAAGACCACAAAGGCAAATGTTATAATTGATTAATGCACTTATATAAATTTATATTTGCATATAGGTATATTTATAGACATTTAAAAAGAATAAATACAAAAATGCTTTTATCTTTTTTTATCAAGGTAAAATTGACATATAACCTTATATTAGTTTCAGGAGTACAGCATGATGATTTGATATTTATACATATTGTGCAGTGATTACTGCAATAATTCTAGCTAACATCTGTTACCATATACAATTACAAATTTGTTGATGTTGTTGTTTAGGAAATGGCTTTCAAGCAGGAAAGGGGGCTTCAAATAATATTGTAGGAGGCTGTTGTCCTGAAAAAATAAATGTATGTTATGGTCCCAGTATGCTAAGGTTTTGCAGTAAATCAGTTCTAAGAGGAAGAAAGGGCCAGCTGTGTGGTACATCTAGACTTCAGCCACACCAGTAGGAGCGCTGGATTACTTTGGGAGGAGGTGGGCACGGAGTAGGACCCCTGAAGAGACACAGTAGGTACACACACAGCCCCACGCACATGGCCTAGGGCAGTAGCCATCAGCCCTAATGCATCCCAGCCAAGTGCGAGGAGACTGAGCCCCCTGCCACCCCAACCCAGGAAGCCAGATCTACTCAAACGTAAGGCTTGGGTGCAACAGTCTAAATAGTTACCTAGATTGTTTTCTCCTGCCATGTGTACCCTGCTCTTCATTTTCATAATATGTATCACATTTCACATTTATTTATGGATTAGTCACTGATGTTCATTCTCCCTTCCTCCACACACACCTCTCTATGGGAAGGTACTTAGACTCATCGTGACATCCTCAGAACTTAGCATGGTGCCTGTACTTAGTAAAACTTGAAGAATGTTTGTTGAAGTTTCATAAACATGCATTTTCTATACTGTCAAATACATAAGGTAGTGATAGTTACTATTTTGTTGTTATTATGAGCCCACTTGGGACTTTAATGAAAGCTATGAAACTTCTTCCCAGAAAAATTCAGAATTTTGTCACATTTTCTGTGGATTCATTGACCCCCCTAAAGCCCATTCATGTAGGGTTCGTCATTTCCAAATTATGTTAATTTCCCATTTTAAACAGCAGATGTGAACTTTTACAGAGTACTTACTTGTCAGACTTTGAGCTGTTGAGCATATAATATTTCAGTTAATCCTTATAGCTCTAGGAGGTAAGTCCTGTTTTTACTTTTTAAACAGATGAAGAGTCAATTTGAGAGAGACTGACTGACTTACCCAAACTCACAGAGCTAATTAGTAGCAGAGCCAGGGCTCAAACCGAGACTTTTTTTTTTATTCTAGCCTGAGTCTGCACTCCTAACCACTGAAAACCATCTGCCTGTTCTCTGTTTCCACCCATGGTAAGCGATGGAGTTATCCAGTGAAGACATTTAATCTCCCCTAGTAAGAGTCTGAAATGATGATATTAGCTGGCTTGAGCTCCTGACTTGATGTGAGCAAAGTCTCCTTGATCAAACAGGACAGGCTGTTCCCCCAACAGCACTCTTCATGCTCAGAGAGTCTGCATTCCTGCTGCACTTGTTTAGCAGTTGGCAGAGCTGTGACTCCGAATTATCTCATGCATGTTTCAAACCATTTAAATTGTCATTGTAGGATTTTGCCTATTAGCAAAATACCATCCCCTGAATACTGATTATGTAAAGTAATACAATTGCCTGGTGATAGGAAAGCAATGACTTCTTGAATGTAGTCCAGCAGTATGACTGCTCTTTTTCAATGAAATGTAAGGAAGTTGCTTCTGCAGTATTCTTTATGTGATTAGATAGATTCAGGGTGTATTCATATTTTACCCCATGTTGATAGAAAAATAAACAGGCACAGTATTTTAAAAAATGCTTAATTGCACATCTAAACGTCCTTTGTCATTGAGGCTAAAGAAGAGTAAAACACGCCTTTTGCATTTTTCAGCCCTCTTCTTTGGTGGTGACAACATTTTCATCAGAGATTGAGTGAACCCAAGAATACTAAATACACTCTTGGCATAGGATTTAGCTCTTAGCTAGCCAGTCCTAGGTTGGGGGATGGGGGAAAGCGCTCTTGGTTAAATCTGGAGCTTTTAGCATGCTGGTGATTGGTCAGCTGAGTTATTCACTTTTAAGCTTCATCATTTTCACATTTAAAGCGATTTCAGTCAGTAAGAGAAAATTGCACTCATTATATCCAAATGCAAATATATGTTTAGAAAGCATGTGGTTTAGAAAACAAATGGGATACAATCCCAACAGTAATGCCTCGTAGGGGCATCTGCACACCTCTGTCTCCTAGCTCTTTATAATCATCATATTGTCATGCCTCCCTCCATGAAATAAGGAGATACATTTATTTGTGTCACTCTTCCCATGGGCATGAAGTGGAGCTCTCCCACCGCTATTATTTTTATTTCTTGCTTTCTGCACCAGTGACTATACTAATCAGATAAAACTGGGCCCGAAATCATGCACAAATCCTAGGTAATGCTCTTAGAGAGGACTGTCTTATCCCCAGGAGATCTCAAAATTAGGAAACAACTTCCCTTAGAATTCCTTTAGAATTACCACCAGCACCGATCTTCAATTAGGGATCCTTAAGGGCTTGCCTGAAGTTAGCTTGTTTGCAGTAGATTAAAGATGGTTGCAAATTTTCTATTACTCTGCCCATTGGGAGATGGAGGCCAATTCATCTCCATGGAATCTGGGCTCACCTAGTGACTTCCTTGACCAATTCAGAGAAAAAGACATTCTGAGACTTCAAGGCCATGTCATAAGAAGCCTTGCAGCTTCTGCCCACGTCTCTTGGAACACTCTTTCTAGGTGCCTCGAGCTGTGATATAAGAAGTCTGCCGACTCTGAGATCATGTGCTGGTACTCCCCATGATAGTTCCAGCAGACCCCAGCCTTCCAGCTATCTCTGCCACTGCACCAGTTTTTTTGTTTTTTGTTCTTTTTAAATATGTCAGTGTAGGTTTTATTGTTATGCAGGTGTAGTGAAGCCAGTAAATCAGGAGATGACTGCCATTGAAAAGATAGTTTGATACTCATAGTTTCTGAGAAGAAAGGGCATGCCTGGCCATACAGGGCCACATGAGGACGCACTGGAGTTGATACGATGGCAGAGGAGTAAGGCGAAAGCATGGACAAGGGCCTGTATTTTGGTTCTTGTGGGAAGGAATGGAAGAGGCAGGGAAATTGGCTAATTTGAATAATTTCAGTGGCCTTCCAGGTATAGGGGCTGACCCTAGTTGTCTGGTACCTGGCTGTGGGGTGATTAAAACAGAGGAGTATTTCCTCCGAGTGTAAATGCTCTATGAGAGCCCAATAAGGAGAAGAGGGATAAAGATTTTGGAGTGGGTTGGTTTGTGTATGAAAGGTACTCTTGCTATCTCTAGGAATTGGCTAGCCCTGTGAGAGGCAGTCTCTCCCACGTCAGCAAGAGCCCAGATGCCAGAGCATCAAGAGTACAGAAAATAAGGAAATGTAGTTAATACAACCAGAAATGTGAGTGAAGCCGTCTTAGACCCTCCAGACCTGCCTATCGGCCAGCTGAGTACTGAGAGAATTCCATCAGTGCCATGTGTACCTGAAGAATCACCCAGTTGACCCCTGCCCCAATTCCTGCCCCACAGATTTACGGGATATAATAAAGAAATATTGTTTTCTTCTGCCGAGTTTGTTATGTTAGTTAACTGGGGTATTGCACCACAAGTTTAGAGCCCTTTCACTTTCTGCCCATTCACCAGAAATCCATTAGAATGAGTATTCATTCTTGATCAATGACAAAACTCAGCAAAATTTTGAGTAACGTTGATTTCTTTGTATCTTTTGGCAGAATTCTACTTAGATAATATAATTAATCAGATTTCTTTTAGCTATTCTGATAAACAAGAAAACCACATACAAAATATAAAATCACACAGATGAATACTAGAAATGACTTCTGGGTTTTTATATTATAAAATTACAACATTTTCAAACTTAAGTAGTTCAACTAATGTTTTTCAGACTGACTCTGCCAAAGGCTAGTGGGTGGGGCTTCCAGCTGATATTGACATAAATGGACTGTGAGGATAAATGGTCATGTTGAAAATGATGCGGCTACTCAGGGAAAAATGAAGAAAACCAATGCCATCTCTATTTCCATACAAATTAACTTCAGAGGATCTTATAGTTCTCCCAAACAGTTCTTGCACGGCTGGCTTGAGTAGTGTCTGCATTTCCCTGTCCTACAGCTGCCTCCATCTGGAATTTAATATGCACTCATCTCTTTTCCATTCCAGGAGGGATATGTAATGAAAATCTCCATATTAGTCATCAGCTGTCAACACTGACAAATTTCAATTACCATCCTCTGGTAGCAGTTCACACTAGAGAAGGAAATCAGGATGGCACACTGGGATAGAATACTTGTGACAGATCTATTTTAATTGCCTTTCTTATCCACATTTAGCCTCTATCATTTTGACAGGAGAAAGAAACAGAGGAGGTAACTTTTTCTGCCAGTGATAAAGCAGGGTGGGATGGGGAAATAAGCTTCTAGGAAGAGACTGGGTAACACGTACCAACATATAGACTGGCGTTGATTGCTGGGGGTGCTTTCCTTTCACTGTGAGGCCTGTGGTGGTAACTTTCTGCTTATCAAAATACTTTGCATTTAATCAGCTGCCTGGTTGGATGCTCCTGCTGGTCGTCCATAAATTATTCATCAATTAAAAAGACTTGGCATGATCTTTTTTTTTTTGCCTCATTTTCTGAGAGATGAATTTTCAAGAGCCCATAGCGGTAGTTTCCCTTAGTGAGTTCTCACTTCTTCTCATTCCTTGCAACAGTACTGTTCATTTAGCCTTTTGGTTGCAGCTTGATGGTTGCATCAGAGGCTACCTCTGCAGTGATGGATCATGTTGAGTTGTGCTATTTTGCTCTTGCTTCGTTCTTTTTCTTTAATCCGGATGGATCTAAGTGCTTTTCTCAAAATAAGGAGAAAATGTTTTTCTCTAATAAAACATGTCAAAAAATCATTTAAGGCCTCTGGGTTTTCACAGACCCATTTCTCATGGGATTTTTCACTGTGGGTTCTATTCCCTCGGTGACCTGGTTTCTGTTATGATCCAGTCAAAATGAAATTAAGGTATCTTTCTGTAATAACAATTTGCTAATATTTATTGGCCCTAGCTATACTTCATGTTTGGATTACAATAGGTAACTTATGTTAATCATCAGAAACCCCTATGAAGTAGATACTGTTATTATCCATTTGTTGCAGATGAGAAATAAGCTCAGAGGTTTTTAAGTAGCTCTCTCATGGTTACACAGCTAGAAAATAGTGAACCTGGGATTCATTCTCAGGGAGTCAGACTCCAGAATCTGATTCCCAGTTTCTGTGCTGCACTACGCGTTGGGAGCTCATGTCTGCAATGTTTTATTAACCGTTTTAGTCATTATTACTGCCCTGCAGAAGAATAGCATCCTCCTGGGGACTTACAAATTCATTATTGTTTTGAAAACTAGAAAGAAAGGATAATGTGGTTTCACCTATCTCAGGAAAAGACCAAAACAGCTAAGCTAGAGAATTAACGGCCAGAGACAAGGACAATAGTTAGATTTGAAAAAATTAGTAAAGGAGTTGACTAAGGCATTTCTGAGTTTAGGAAAGAGTAACACCGGGAGTGAAAATGGAGCCAGATGGACCCAAACGGGTCTATCCATGACTTCTCTGTAGTCTTTTCTAGATATGGAACCACAGCGTTAGCCTGGATTCTTTCTCTCTTCTATCCCCTCTTTTCTCCATTAAGTTTTTGTTCAGGCTGGATCCAGAGTATTCTAAGAGTTGTATTCACACAGTTATATGATAAGGGAAGACATGTCACTTCTTAATTCTAATCCTTAAACTAATGCAACAAAAACTGTGCAAACTGCTATGCAAATTAGCATAGTCCTCCTGAATCTTCAGGGTGTCAAATGGATGTTCCTTTCACCAGGACTCTGAGAAACAAGTTATGAGTAAGGTGTTAATGAAGTTTCAATTTTGAGAAGGCAGTTAAGACAGGAGAGAGAGCATGCGGAGCTGTGGATGCCTGGCCCAGAAGGAGGCAAATGACAATCATTATAAATCATAGTGGAATTGAGAGGGGTTAAAGAGGTAATTAAAATCTTTCTTCTGAATAGAGATTGCAACCTTAAAGTTGAAAGAATGGCCTTGGTGGAATTTAATAGAACTCTTCCTAATTATTAAAAGGATAAACCCCATCATTTGATAGTGTTCCTTTTTAAATGCAAGCAAATCAAAACCACCCCGGGGCATGTGAATTACTGTGCTCATTTATAAACTATAAAGTGCCTTATATTTAAGAGAATGCATATGACAAGCTGAAGACAAATCTATGAATATATTTAGATTTGCTAGTGCCAAAATTTCTTACACTTTTTTAGGAAGTATCTCAAATGAGATATAATGCAGCTCTGGAAATATCAGGACTCATTTAATGCTTGCTGCTTGGTATAATCAAGGAGTCTGTGTAAAGTAGGATTGTCTTTAGAAAGATTAGTATGTTAGCACAGATTTGAGTTATAAATGTCATAGTTATCCCTGCCCCCGTGTGTATGACACATATATCGTGTAGCTTTCCAGCACCTGACATATAAGTCTTGGGGAGGGGCTTACATTTATTGCATATGTATTATATATTAGGAAATGTTTGGTCTCTGAAAATTATTTTATTGAACTCTCCAAGCAGTTTTGTCCATAAGGCTTCATTAGTACTGTTATACATATGAGGAAACTGAGACTCGGAGAACTGAAGTCAGATAGCCACAGGTCATAAGACTGTAACTGTAAAAGCTGAGTTTGAATTCAAGGTCACTGGCCTTTAAAGTAAATACTTTCTATTATTATATCCTGCTGTCTTCTAGAATAATATAGGTACTTCCTGTATATAGTAGGTGCTTAATAAATCTTTGTCATATGAATTCTAAGAATCAATCCATATGCACTCAATGGATTTGAAATTTTATTAAGAGAAAAAGCGGAATAAAGTACAATTAAAAGCAACATGTAAATATTATTAAAATGATAGATGTAAACATATAGATATGATAACGTTTATAGAAACTCAGAAATTGCTACTCTTGAAGTATAGTATTTATCAAGGGACTCTTCTCTGAGAAGAAAACTTTGCTTTTTTAAAATGTGCAATTCCTGAATAAAACTTCCTCTCCACATGTTCTTACCAGTCCTTTCAGAAAAACATATTATTTTTCAATATTACCTACTAGAAGGTGCCTAAAAGCCTACTTATCCTGCAGTAGTTTTATCTCAGCACATTTTCCTTTCAGTAATAAGGTAAATTAAGACCACCTTCAGGTGATTTTTTTTTTTTTTTTGACAGAGTACACAGGCAACCATAAAGTTCCCCCAGTGAAAATGTCCTCAAGTGAAATGCTCTCCTTAGGTCCTCAAGAAAATTTTAGGACTGGCAGCGTGTCCTCAAGAATAAATATCATTTAAGTAAGGCATGCTTGACCTTGAGAAGCAGCTGGGGATTCTGAAGATCAAGCCGTGTGACTTCGCAAAGGCCACAATCAATTAATTGCTGACTGTGTGTTGACTGTATCTTTGTGAGTCCTGAAAAAAAAAAAAAAGACAGAAGTAGATTTTGGCTTAGTTTATTTGGTTAGAAGGGCCCCTGAAGACCAGTTTGGATGACACAAAAGTCAAGCCACTTTGGGATGATTTGATTAAGGTGCTTCAGTTGGCATCTACATAATGTAAAGTGAATTCCATCAAATTGCGGGGAAGCAGGGCTTCCCTGGTGGCACAGTGGTTGAGAATCTGCCTGCGAGCGGGCCTTTAGGCCCCAAAGCGGGACTCCACGGCCTCTCTGCTCACTCTTCTGTCTTCTGCTTCTTCCTCCGCCGCCACAGGCCAGCCCAGGGCGTAGCCGCGGCTGGGCCTCCCTTTGGACCCGCCTCCGAGAGACATCACTTCCTGGTTGAGTGTTTCCGGGTCGCCGCGGCCCCGGGCTACTGGTCTCTGTTCTCTGCAGCCGGCCAGAGCTGCGAGAGCCCAGCCGGGCCTGGTTTCGGTGGCGGCCGTGGCTCCTTCTTGCTCCCCTCGGCCGGGGCGTCCTCGGCGGCAGTGCCGGGAGCACTCTGCTGGTCCAGGCAGGCGACATATCAATGCTTTTAGCAATGTCCCTGCCTCTATCTCAGAAGCCATGGAGGAAATAAGGTAGCCCCGTCCTTGGATCGGATCGGATGGGGAAGCCCAGTTCAATGGATGCAAAATATAAGGATGACTTATTTTGGAAGTACATGCAGTTTCATGAAGGCAAAGTGGACACCACCCCCAGCAAGCAGCAGCCTGGCAGTGATGAGTCCCTGCGGGTGGCAGCCTCGACCCTGCTCAGCCTGCACAAGGTGGATCCCTTCTATCGATTCCGGCTGATCCAGTTCTATAAGGTGGTGGAGAGCTCTCTGCGCTCACTGAGCTCCTCCAGTCTGCGGGCTCTGCACTGTGCCTTCAGTGTGCTCGAAACAGTGGGTGTCAACCTTTTCCTCTACCCGTGGAAGAAGGAATTCAGAAGCATCAAGACCTACACGGGCCCCTTTGTTTATTACGTCAAGTCCACATTACTGGAAGAGGACATCCGAGCCATCCTGAATTACATGGGCTACGTGCTCAAGTTGGGGACTGCGCACAAGCTCAAAGAGCTGGTAGAGACCCTCCAAGTGAAGATGGTCTCCTTTGAACTCTTTCTGGCCAAGGTGGAGTGTGAACAGATGCTGGAAATCCACTCCCAAGTGAAGGACAAAGGCTACTCTGAGCTGGACGTGGTGAGCGAGCGTAAGAGCAGCGCGGAGGACGTGCGAGGCTGCTCAGATGCCCTGCGGCGGCGGGCCGAGGGCCGGGAGCACCTGACAACCTCCATGGCCCGCTTAGTGCTCCAGAAGTTGGCCAGCGAGCGGGCAGCCAAGGACTACTACAAACCCCATGTGACCAAGCCCTCAAGGTCGGTGGACACCTATGACAATTACTGGGAGAGCCGGAAGCCGCCCCTGAAGACCTCGTTGAGGTTGCGGAAGGAGCCTGTGGCAGCAGACTTGGGGGACGACCTCAAGGACAAGATCATCCGCCCGTTCCTCTCGCTCCTGACCATGTCCAGCTCCCCCCACGGCAGCCCGGATGACCTGCCATCCCCCTCCCCCAACAATGGCCTTGGCTTGCTGCGTGGCACGTACTTCTCCGCTCAGGAGAATGTGGATCTGTACACAGACTCGGAGCCCAGGGCCACGTACCGGAGGCAGGATGCCCTGCGGCCAGATGTCTGGCTGGTCAGAAATGACGCCCACCCCATCTACCACAAGCGCTCGCCCCCCGCCAAAGAGTCCGCCCTCTCCAAGTGCCAAAACTGCGGTCTGTCCTGCAGCTCCTCCCTCTGCCAGCGCTGCGACAGCCTGCTCACCTGCTCCCCGCCCTCCAAGCCCGGCGGCTTCCCCAGCAAGGCCTCCGTCCACGACAGCCTGGCCTATGGGTCATCTCTGCGGGAGAAGTATGCAGGCCAGACGCAGAGCCTCGACCAGCCGCAGGGCCTCGACCAGCCGCTGCACCTCCACTTGAAATCCAAGCCCTCCCCTGCAGCCGCCTCCCTCTGTGGCTTCTGTGACCTCCCGGGGGCCGCCAACACCTGCACGCAGTGTTCGAAAGCCTCCTGCGACGCCTGCCTCAGCACCTACCATTACGACCCCTGCTGCAAAAAGAGCGAGCTGCACAAGTTCATGCCCAACAACCAGCTGAACTACAAGTCCGCCCAGTTCTCCCATCTCGTGTACAGATAGACTCGACCTTGCACCTCCCTGCTACAAGGGCTACACCACTGACCTTTCTGGTTTCATGGGGAAGAAATGTTAAGGCGTTGATCCCAGAAGCACAGGCCTGCACTTGACCATTTGGTTGTGGGGGGGGGGGGATCCTGTGGCCTGCTGTCCCACGTGGGAGTTCCCGTATCGACTCAGATATGTCAGCTGATGGCTGCTTTGCCGCCTGGCAAGAGAGACGGGTGGCACTTGCATTCAGATTCATTTTTGCTAATCACTCCCTGTTCCGTTCTTTTGTTTTTGTCTCTCAAAGAGGATCTCTATCTCTGGGACTCTTGCCATGCCGACTGCTCCCTCGGCAAAGCCAACTTGGACTGGGAAGGGCCCTCCAGGTCCCCTCCAAACGCCCACCTGATGTGGTGAGCTAGAGACCTGTTGGCTTGTGAAATGAGCCCTCCTGCCACACTGGGCCTCATCCACTGGCTCAACCCTCCACCACAATTTCCCAAACACGAGGATCCCCGGCGGCAGCCCCCCCACCCAACTTCACTGCCTCTCCACGAATCGAAGGTGACCCGAGTCCAGGATTCGCTTAATGTCATCCTGTTGCCTCCACAGCTCAGTTCAGCCTTGGGGTTTGTGAAGTTGGCTCTAGCGCTCTGAAGAGTGGACCTTCCACACTGGGACTGACTTTTCCCCCCTTTCTGTTGTTTTCACATGCCTCTCTTACTTTACTGTAAATAGATATTTTTGAGATTTATTTTTAAATAAATATTCAACTTGCTGTATGTTTCAAAGTGGTTTAAACATTAACGATGTAGCTATTTATAAAAATGCCCCGGGTTCTTTAGTCTTCCAGGGGAGGGGCTCATGCCCTTCCACCTTGTATCCTCCACTCGCCACAGCCCGAGGGTAGAGTGGAGATTGCAGGGGCAGAGGAGGAACAGAGACTATGTCCCCTGAGTTGGTGGAGGGCCAATGTCTTCCCTACAATACATTTCTAACACCTACCTCCAGTGTGCACTTAGGGGGTTAGTCCGGGCCGAGAGGTCTGTGCGCCTGCAGACTGTGACAACCTAGTGACAATTCAGGAACCTCACCCTGTGGATCTCTGGCCTGGTCTTTGCCGCTTGCTGAGTGTGAACCTTGCACTCCAAACTTCTTGAGTCTCAATTCAGAAGGAAAATCGTTTGGGATTCCCACCACTCCTCTATCTCAGTCCTCTTCTCTTCCTTCACCTGTTTCCCAGGATTCCTCTACAACATTTGTGACCTTTTTGCGCTAAAAGTGGGCAGGAGCCGGCATGCGCCCATCAGACAGATGTGTCCTGAGATTCTTAGCCGAGCCTCAGTGCTTCTAAACCCAAAGGCCTCTTAAACTCCTCATGTGAATTGCTGACCCCGGATTTCCTTTTGGGGTGCAGAGCAGGAGTGGGGCAAGAATTTGAAAATAAATCTGCTTCCGTGTGAACTAACGGTATATTTTAGCCATAGTGTTTGTGATGTACAGAACGTTGTAGGAATTTACATGCAGTGGGTTTTCTGATAGAAGGAGGTATTCAGCTCTTGAGCAGATTTAAATCTGGCGGAATCCTGAGGCCACTGTGAATTTGCTGATGTTCTTCCAACTCAGTTGCGTGATTTTAAGGTTTTCAAAATCTTCTATGGCTCTTTTTCTATATATCTAGTAGATCACGTGTAGATATTCAATGTGTATATAAAGCTGAATTTCAACCAACTTTATTACTAAGACCCACCCATTCTGGGGCATTCATCTCTGATGTTCTTCCTTTTCACGTTTCAGAAGTGGCCGTGCCTGTCCCAGTCCTGAGTTTTCTAGTTTTCCATTTCCAGACTGCTCTAGCACTACACTAACTCTTTTAACCAACCGTGATGCCACGTAACTTACACAGCAGACAAAAGTAGGAATAACTAACTTGTCCTGGAAGAGAAAGGCCAGTGTGTGTTATCATCACAGAAATACTGTGTTCGTGGACTGGAATAGGAGATGCTGTGAGCATGCTCCTCCTTGTTGTGTATCTTATTGTATGAGGTTGCTGTGACTGAGATAAATACACGCTAATTTTAAAAAGCAGATGTTTTGCATTTGATTTCTACCAAGAGTTGAAATGTTGAGAGATGATTTAAAAAGAATAAATTAAATAAAGTGTCTTCCATTGTTAAAAAAAAATAAAGAAAAAAAAAGAATCTGCCTGCCAGTGCAGGGGACAGAGGTTCAAGCCCTGGTCCAGAAAGATGCCACATGCTGTGGAGCAACTAAGGCCGTGCACCACAACTACTGAGCCTGCACTCTAGAGTCCGTGAGCCACAACTACTGGAGCTCGCATGCCTAGAGCCTGTGCTCTGCAACAAGAGAAACCACCGCAATGAGAAGCCCATGCACTGCAACGAAGAGTAACCCCCGCTTGCCGCAACTAGAGAAAGGCCGCGCGGAGCAACAAAGACCCAACACAGCCAAAAATAAATAAATAAAAATAAATAAATCTATGAAAAAAAATATTGCAGGGGAGCATGTTACCTTTAATTCCTGCCCCGTACTCTTCATTACTATATGAAAAAGTCTTTTCATCTCATTTTAGATTATTTCCAAATCATATTCCAGGTGCTCTCACTTTCTTACTTGTTCCTTCAAACTTTTATTTCCTAATTGGAGGTTTTGAGGCAGCTAAAATAAATTGAAAAATTATAGCATGAAAAAATATTCAATATTTAGTTAATGAATATGTGTAAAACACTTACAAAGGCTTTATATATTATTTCACTTAATCCGATGAGTTAGTTACTCTACCATCCATATTTTGCAGATAAGAAAACTGAGTCGGGGCTTCCCTGGTGGCGCAGTGGTTGAGAGTCCACCTGCCGATGCAGGGGACACGGGTTCGTGCCCCAGTCAGGGAAGATCCCACATGCCGCGGAGCGGCTGGGCCTGTGAGCCATGGCCACTGAGCCTGCGCGTCCGGAGCCTGTGCTCCGCAATGGGAGAGGCCACAACAGTGAGAGGCCCGTGTACCGCAAAAAAAAAAAAAAAAAAAAAAGAAAGAAAACAGTCTCAAAAGCTTGAAAGAAATTTTCCACGGTTACACTTGTAATAAAAGGTGAATTCAAGTTTCAAACTAAGACCTGTAGTTTTTCAACATCCATGCTTATCCTATGACTCTGTGTTATCATCCTTCAGTTTAGGTAGGAAAGCTGTAACCTCACATTAATTGTCTCTTTTATCATGTTTCATCTACTTGTATTCATTCACGTAACAACCATTTATTGAGAGACTAATATATGCAGGTTATTGAAGACTGATACAAGGCACAATGTCCTCTCTTCAATTTTTTTCTTTTTTTGCAAAAGCTGAAATTTGGTGTGAAATATCATTATGATCCTTTTTAACATCACTTATTCAATGATATTTTATTTCATTTATTGATCCAAGACAAGCCAATATCCCTTGTCATCTGGTAATGAGCACTTAAAGCATGAAGATCCCTGCTCTTGTCCACTTAAGCCAGCATTTCACACTGAGCTACTCAGTTTCTCTGCATCTCTTTTTGTCCCTGTCTTGCTCTTTTCTGTGACTCTTCTCATTTTAGTTTTTTGGCCTTGATATTCTTTGGACTGATGTTCAAAAAATACTTCTACTCTCAGATAAGCAAACACGATAATCAGAATGATTTTACCTCTCTTTTTGTCCCTCACACACAGATGTTCAACAAGAATAACAAAGCAGTTAATGTTTTATACTGGTCTTTAAGTTCAAGTGAAATTTTTTCGTATTTCATAGGGATTTCTGGATTCAATATCTTCTTATGTCAACAGCAAAATCTCAGTTTTTTTGGGTACTATACGTTCCCTCTATTACGATAGTTAGATTGCCTTGCTACACTTGTATATCTCTATTTCTACCACTATGTTGTATACTCTTTATAATCAAGAATTCGTTATGGTTGTCACCACATCCAGGCTTAGCACAAGGCCAAAGAGCAGACACTCAATAAAGATGACTGGTCCAATTTCCTTAACTAATAAATGTATGAACCTTTGCATTGGAGACACATCGATGAACTAAGTCAGACAAGGTCCCTACCCTTATGGGGTTTATGACCTTGAATTTATTTCAGAAAGAGTAGACAGAAGAGAGGGAAAAAATGAGGAAAGATAATCTAATACTATATGAGTAACTGCAGTGTGTGAAGTAATGTTAGCTATCTTATGTTTGCTGCCCCACTTAATGTTTTAGTGGGGCAGGAAATAAATCAATCTTTCATCACAAAGGCAGTAAATCAGTCTTTCCTAAACGTTTGTGTTACATCCTAATAGGAAAATAAACCTAAGTCATCAACCTTTCTGGAGCATGATCATTTGGTAGTTGTTACTTCTGGGAGTCCTTTTCCTTCAGCAAAGGTAGAAACTGGATTTACTGTTGTTGTCACATTTGGGTTCATCATTGTGAATAATAAGCGTGTCACTTTTTTTCTCTACTGATCTTCTCATCCTTCGGGCATTTGTTGGTAATAACTCACTACTCTGTTGTATTTATTTTAAGAAAATAAACTTATAACCATGGATCTATAAAACTGCTTTTCCCCTGTCATATCACAGTGTGGGGGCCAGGTGGGAGAAGTAAGTGGGCTTAACATAGCTATCAAAATGAGAGTTTTGTACTTGTTGTTGAGGCTACTTTCTTGAACTGAAAGATGATTTCTATTTGTTTTCTCTACACACTGTATATTTTAGAGCTAGGGGTTGGTGGAGACTAACTTGCAGGAAGAACACCTCCAGAAACTATATGCGTATATTCATTTGACCTAAGGGGTTGAAATAGCTTTTTAACCATTTACCGGGAGTCAAGGCCTTACATCAAGGTTAGAAGCATAGTTGGAAACTAAAAGGCACTTTCCCTAGGAAATGAGACAGAACGCATTTTAAAGAAAGAAACAATTGTGTCAGGTTAACCCAACTGTAGTAGTGTGATTAAATCTGGGAGATGGGAGCCCCAAACCAGGCCTGATGGAAAGTGTAATACCAGCTATCGTAAAGTTCTCACAGCAATTGGAGACAAAATGACAAGCGTCTGTTTGTAGATAAAAGAGATTAACATGGAATCTCAGGACTTTGATCACAGAATCTAAAGGAGCTAGATATTGGTTGGGTTTACAAACAATCACAAGAGCCCAAACTCTGCTTAAGTAGAGTGGATGGGAAGAGAGGAAAAATTACCTGTTTTATTCAAAAGGGAAGATCAAAGACTCTAAGAAGATGATTTAAAATCATCAATATTGGTCAAAGGGTACAAACTTCCAGATAAACAAGTTCTGGGGACCTAATGTACAGTGTGGTGGTTATAGCTAATGATACTGTTACAGGGGCTACACCAAACTAAAAATCTTCTGTACAGCAAAGTAAAGTATCAACAAAATGAAAAGGCAACCTAACACGTTTTGCAATTCTAAAATTGTATTGGGTAGAGTATCCTAGTTTGCATATTTTCTCCTTTCAGCTCTTTGAATATATTATGCCACTCCCTTCTGTGCTTCCTGTACTTAGGTATTTCTTTCTTTCTTTAGGTTTGGGACATTTTCAGCTATTATTTCATCAAATACATTTTTGACCATTTTCTCTTTCTGTTCTTCTGGGACACCTATCATGCAAATGTTGGTATGCTTAATGTTACCTGAGAGGTCTCTTAAACTGTTCTCATATTTTTATATTTGTTTTCCTTTTTGCTGTTCTCTTTGGGTGATTTCCATTATTCTGTCTTCCAGATCATTTATGTGTTCTTCTGTATCACTTATTCTGCTATTCATTCTTTTTAGTGTGTCTTTCATTTCAATTATTGTGTTCTTCAGTTCTGACTTATAAAAAAATGTTTACTAGTTTCTTATTAAAATTCTCACTTTGTTCATCTTTTCCTTTTCCTAATTCATTTAGAGTTGTTATTACTTTTGCTTCAAATTATTTATCTGGTAAATTGTCTATTTCTGTTACATTTTATTTTTTTTCCAGTGGTTTTCTCTTGCTCTTTCAGTTGAGTCCAGTTCCTCTGTCTTCTCATTTTACTTAATTTCTCTGTCTCTTTAAATTTAGGTGAAACAGTTACCTATTGTCATCCTGAAGGTTTCTCCTTATGTGGGAGCATCCCTATACAGTCTTTGTGTACTCAGTCACTTTGGCAGGAGAGCTGGATTTGATGTGAACACAAGTCCCTTCTTTCCCCAGGGTGTGCTGTCCGCTACCACCTTGGTAGAAGGTGGGGCTGGAGATGGAGGGGCTAGGGCTGGAGCCAAGTGTAAGGCAGGGTTTCCCCTCTGCTCAGTGGCTCTTGCCACCCTATCGGAGATGGTGTAGTATCTCCAGTTCCTGGAGCATAAGCCCAGAGGATTGGGTCTGAGCTGGCTCTGTTCCTTTTAAGTGTGTGTTCTCCCCTCTCTCTGCATCAACACCCTTGCGCCAGAGGGGAATAGTGCTGGAACAAGAGGGGTCTGTGCAGGTTGTCTGCTTGTGATGGGGCATGGGCTGTGGCAGGCCAGCCCCAGACAGAGGTCTGGGCTGCTTCTGATGAGCTGTCTGTGTCAGCACCAGTAATGGCTGCCCCTGTCCCACTTAAACTCAGCTTTGGGCCAGAGTATCCTTTGTCCCTCACAGCTATCACTCCCCTCCGTTTCTGCCACCCCCACCCTGATGTTGAGTCAAGCTGCTGGGCAGACAGGGCCTGTGCAGGCTCTCAGTGTGTATTGGGGTATGGGCTGTGGTGGTCCGGTTGCTGACAGAGATCGGGACCATTTCCAATGTGCTACCTGTGTAAGTGCCAGAAGTGGCTGTCCCCATCCCACTCAGACACCACTTTGGGTCTTGGCTGCCTGTTTATTTCACAGCCAAGCATTTTGCTTGCTTGTGGCAGCCCTAGCTCCAATGTGGAGCTGCAGTGTGATGTAAGCAGGGCTGGAATGTTCACCCGGCTCAGGCTGGGGCATGCACTGAGACAGTAGTGGGAAACCAGGCAGCCTCTCAAGCTGCTTTCAATCTGCCCTCTCTGCCCTGCTTTGGGAGCAAGTCGGTGCATGTGTGCTCCTCACACGTGAAGTCAAGGCTTTTCAGTTTTCCTCTTGGTCCCACTGGCCCTCCAACCAGCCAAGGGGGCTCCTCTTCCCTTTGTCAGAACCCAGAACTAGGGCACCCAATATGTGGCCTGAACCGTTCACTCCCCAGGGCAGATCTCCACCTGTGTTATCTCCTCTTTCCTCTGAGTCCCCTCCTAGGGGCACAGGTTCTGACCTGATTGCTTCTCTTCCCTCCCTACCTGATTCTGTGTGGATATTTCTTACAGTCTTGGTTGTACAGGAGTCCTTCTGCCAGTTGCCAATTAGTTTTCAGTGAAAAATGTCCACATGCAGATGTATTTTTCGTGTGTTTGTGCGGGGAGGTGAGGTCCAAGTCTTCCTATTTTGCCATCTTGATCGATCACTCTAATTTATCTTCAGTGAGAAAATAATGGATGTTACAGGGTAGCAGCTGGGGCTATAAGTCCATTATACTCCCTGTGGCTGCAGATCAGAGAGGTACATGCCCATAGCCCCCATACTCATGGACCCCAGGGTGAATCCTTGGCTTAAGGAAAAGTAGAAGTTATGATCAGAGAGATAATTTTTACAAGATGATTATCAAACCTACGCCTCTGATTTAATATGAAGATAATGACTTAAAATGAGTTAGACCCCAGCTATTAGTACAGAAGCTATTTCAAATCTAAATGTACCAAGGATTCTGTCAATGGTTGATACCATTCATTTGTTAGTACCTATTCTGAGCTAGATATGATACTAAGCAATTCATATTAATTAATTAACTGTGAGGTATTATGATATTCAACTTCATAGTTCAGAAAACTGAGTAAATTGCCCATTTATCTAGAAACACAAATATAAATTTTAATGCTTTTATTTTTTTTTAGCATATAAATTTCTACATATAAATCTCTACATTACCAGTGGTTGCAACCAGTGATCTTGAGATCACAATCTTCTAGAGAAGGAAAGATGGACTTTGGGCAGGAAGGTTAGCCTCCTCTTTGTGACAAAGTCCTCTTCCCTAGTCTATGAGAAATTATTTCTATTTCTTTCTATCTTGCTTAGCAGGAATGTAGTTGAGGGAGAAGAAAGCAGAACACAAAACTGAGGTAGGAAACAAAACTTATCCTAACGTTGAAAGAGAATAAGGCCACAAAACTGAAGACTTAAAAACTGTCTTTGACATAAAAGGGAATTATATGGAAAATCCTTATACACTGATGGTGGTACCATAAGAACAGTGTTCATCTGCAGCAGGAAGGTTTAGGTTAATTATAAGGAAGAGCTCCTTTTCATTCTTATTAATCAAAGAATTGTGTATATACTGAATGTGAATATCTAAAAAGAGGATACAAACAAGATATGTTATTGAGCCTTCCATTTTAGAAGGATGGGTCAGAAATGACCCTTTTGTGTTATTGATACTTTGAAAAAGAACATCCATGTAGTACACTGGCTTTCGAACATCTTTTTATCATACAAAATACATGTATACACACAAACACATAGTTCATAATGACCACGGCTACCTTATTATCTGCAGTACATTCTGTTTTGTCTCTTTTGTTCTATTCATTTTTGTCCTATCCTACTTTCTCGTTAAAGAATGCTAGTCATGGTCAACCCAATTGATTTCACTATCTGCTAATGGCTCACAATTTGAAAAATTGAACCAGTATGTGGTTCAGCCTCCAAAAGACAATTGATTCAATTACAAGAATCATGACACCATTGAAGAAAGAGGGAAGAGATGAAAGAGAGTTTTGTGTCACCTTACCTATCACATAGTTATGGAGTAACTGTACAGTAAGGATTCCTTTTTTAGGGTGAGAGAAGTGATGATTGATTCTATATTGTGTGAGCAATACCAGTTGTTGTTTAGAGAATAGTTTTCAGTGAATGATGATGAATCACAGATATTCTATTCTCTCTATCGCAGGCATCATAGAGAATGCTGAGAATTATATGAAGGTAGCCTGGCCTTGTTTGTAAGAGCTGTTGGATACTTTAACATTAAAAATCAGGGAGCTGCCTTGAAGAGAATGTAGATCAGCTCAGGGCTAGGCTGTAAGATGGCATGAGCCTAAGGCTCAAGGTCTCATGAGTGGTCCATCTTTTCTGACAGATGGACCTAGAAGTTGAACAAGTTAGCCTGGGTCACAGTGATATAGTGGAGTAACATAATTGGCATTGACATAAAAACCTTTATCATGTCAAGCTCAGCTGGTTATTTGTCCAGTGGTTGTTGAGCAAATACTGTGCACTAGATGCTGTTAAATACTGAGCATCCAATGAAAAGAAAACACAGTTTGATCTCAGGGAATCCCACAAAGAAGATCTGCCATGTGGTTATTCCGTTTGCTACTCTCCTCCCTAAATTCACCCACTCCCTTCCCTGTCTGCCCTACTTCCTCACTCAGAGGTTCTCCCTGGGCTCTGAGTCATCTTGCCTTCTGCCTCATAGTTGGGCTTGGCCAAAGTGAGTCACCAGTAGAAGATTGGAAAGTGGGAAGAGAGAAGTCAGGGCTTTTCTTTTCTACTCCCTCCATATCTGGACTGTGCTTTCTGGTGATGCGTGTTTCCTCCATAACTACAGTTCTTGTAGGACGACCCCTTTCCATCGCAAGCTCTCAATGTTACAGTAAAGTTCTCTGCCCTCCTTGCTATTCTGTGCCTTTGGGTGCTAGTGATGCCTCACTGTGACTAATCTTTGCATCCTCATCATCTATTTCTGGTTTCATTAACCTTTCGCACATCTTTGCAAATGTATTGTTAGGTCTCTTGTGTCATTTGAGTACTAGTCTGTGTCTGCTGAGACTCTGACTGTTATAGGAGAAGCCATATATAATATAGGAGCAAAATGGAGGAATATCAGGAGAGGGGAACTCTGCAGTGACATTTTTAGAAATTTTTTTTTTTTTTTTTTGGTACATGCAGTGATGGGGGCAGGGCTGCTGAGAAAGGTTATTTGAGGTAGGTCATTAATAATTGGAATAAGAATGTGTTAGATGAAGTCTTAACAGAACTGAGCCTGACATGATATATTCATTCAGATTTTTACTATTGCGTCTTTTCATTTTTGAATCTTGGCTGAGCTATCTTTCAGTTCAACAAAAATGTTGCCACTTTGGACGTGTTCGTGAGCTCACCTCACATTTATTTACTGGTGAAAAATAATGATGCACTTAAGGGCATGATGTGCTTTTAGGCTGGACACTAGAGTTATGCCTTTGGGGAATATTTTATTTTTAATATAATGTTCACTTTCTCAGAGTACTATATCTTTAAGGCTCATCCTAACTTCATTAAAGACTGAAAAATGAGGACTTGTGCTAATGTATGTAGATGATACAGTTTTCTGTATATTGTTCTATCTACTTTTTGTAATTTTTTAGCTGCTGCAACCTTTTTACCTTGATCCCATTTGACAGGTTGGCTAATTTAGCATGAAGCAGTAGCAAGCAAGATAAAGCTAACTTCTGCACATCCGAGGAAGACAGGGACATGCTGGATGAAACTAAACAAACATGAATCTTTGACCTTCTCCTTTAACTAGCACTCCCGTCCGCTGAGCTCATTATAGGGAAATCTGTTAGCATCCTTCACATGTTGGCAGATGACTGGTACCGAGCACATGCTGCTAGCCCATCAGGGGATCAGGAGAAGCCCAGTTTGTGCATGACCCATCACTGCTAAATAGCAGATTCCTGCAGTTACTTGCATTACACAAAACTGCTTGATGCACATTAAAGAGAAACTTTTTTTGAACCCCATACTCATTAGTTTTTTTCTCCTTAATTCCGTTTTCTGACTTCTGTGGTGAGATTGCCTTCAAGTCTTATCATATGTGCTCACACTCTGAGCAGCTAATGAATATGGATGTTGTTTGGGTGAAAGGGTTGTTGCGTACTTTCTTGAGTAGGGTAAGAAGGGTGAGAATGCATTATTGTTCTCTATATGAAATACCAGTGAGTCATGTGTGAAGATGAGGCATGTCTTGTCTTCATAATTACCCAATCATTAATACCTTATTTAGGAATATCTACAATTCAAATTTACTAAGGCTGTAAATATTGTTTTACAGGCCTAAAATGAATATTAACCAGAGTTTGAGTTAAGTAGAACTAGTTACCCCAAATGAGGTGCTAATACGTCTTTTACAGGAGTCTCATGTGACTGTGAGGGGAGATTGAGGAGTGACTAGATTCGGAATTGAAGCATGTCAACATAATTTGACAGTCTGAACAAGGAAACATTATCCAAGGTCAAGAGATCTTTTATTGTAGAGGATACAGTGAATTGATTCCATTTAGAAGATATTAAACTAGGTAAATCATCAAAATGTAAAAGTTAAGGGAGGGCTTCCATGGTGGCGCAGTAGTTAAGAATCCACCTGCCAGTGCAGGGGACACGGGTTCAAGCCCTGGTCCAGGAAGATCCCGCGTGCCATGGAGCAACTAAGCCCATGCGCCACAACTACTGAGCCTGTGTTCTAGAGCCCGCGAGCCATAACTACTGAGCCTGTGTGCCACAACTACTGAAGCCTGCGTACCTAGAGCCTGTGCTCCACAACAAGAGAAGACACTACAATGAGAAGCCTGCGCACACCAACGAAGAGTAGCCACCACATGCCGCAACTGGAGAAAGCCCGTGCACAGCAGCAAAGGCCCATAGCAGACAAAAATAAATAAATAAATAAAATATTTTTTTAAAAAAAGTTTAAAAGTTAAGGGAAAGCACAAATAGACTTACTTAAGCTAGGTTAGGAATTAGGTGTCCCTCAAAACCCACATGGCATATGACTGCGTTCTAGACTGTGGTATGGAAATAATATGCACCACTAACAGTCTTGGTTTATAATCTTTCATATGAACTCCTCCTTATTCTCATTATGACTGATTGGAATAGAGATAACTTACGGGAAAACTTTGGAAGACATATCCTGAAGATGGCAAAGCTTCCATCCGTTTGTATCTTTGGATGATGTCATTAAAAAAGACTTTTCTGGCCACCTATTTACTTGCCCCATATTTTTACATGAACAATAAATAATCTCCTATTGGCTGACAATATTTGTTAAAGGTGTTAGCTTTACCCTAATGAAAACAAAGTCTGAAAACAATATAGAATATATGGCAGTCACTCATAAACTTTTTACAGGGTCATGAATCCTTCTGAGAACCTTTTGAAAGTTATGGAAAATTTTTCCTTAAAATGTTTGCATTCAGCATTTATGTAACATTTTGCAAATAATTTCCTGAACCTTATGAAGTACATGCCTGGATGTTAAAGATGTTTTAGGATTTCTAAACAATCTTAAAATTCAGGCATGGAGCAGATGATCAGTGGGGGTCATGGGGAAAAGCCAATTGGCATAGGATATTTCAGACTGCATGTTAGAGATTTATATCATTGAAAGATGTAGTTCTGGGTTACCCAAGGAATTGGATTAACAGGCAGGATACCCAACCACTGGTGGTAGAGTTGGGAAGGCTACAGAATCAGTGCCCAGCTTCTGGAATTTTAGAAGAAAAGGTCTGTAATCTATTACCCTTATTGGGTAATTTGTAATGTACACCCAGTATAGTTTATAGATTATGAATAGTCTGGTTTTTTTGTTAATTAGGCCTTTCAGTTGCAAGGAAGAAATACTCATGAAAGTGAACTAAAGTCCTGAGGGTTGATAGTAGGGATACAGATGGCATTAATGGAGAAGGGAGTCTCAGAGATGACAGCAGGTCTTGTGATATCATGTGTTAGAAATTGGTTCTGAATTCAAGGAAGCTGAGAAGCAGATTTTAGTGTCTCTTTATAGAAATAAAACTTTTTTCTTTTTTTGCTCTCTTAAGATGTGATCCATCATGATGTCACTTTGTTCTCCATTTGTCTGTTTGGCTCAGTTTCAGTCACATTCTTTTCCTCCTACTAATGCAATACTCTTCTTATGGTGTAGCAAAAGAGAATTCGGTTCATCTAGTTATTTACAGTCATACACTCCAGACATTTTTTCATACTAGACCATCACATAGGTTGTCGTGCTGTTTAAATATTGATTGTACTTGAGGTACTACTTTGGTGGTACAAGTATCTGAAACTTTGGAGAGGAGGAGATAACATCATATAAAACAGAATTTGTCATCCAGGTCTTAAAGAAGAGCCTACAGAAACTTCTGTCAGTAGAAACTGCCAATGGGAAGCTTCCTAAAGATTAGAAGATAACATGGGCTTCCCTGGTGGTGCAGTGGTTTGAGAGTCTGCCTGCCAATGCAGGGGACACAGGTTCGTGCCCCGGTCTGGGAGGATCCCACATGCTGCGGAGCAGCTAGGCCCGTGAGCCATGGCTGCTGAGCCTGCGCGTCTGGAGCCTGTGCTTCCGCAACGGAAGAGGCCACAACAGTGAGAGGCCCGTGTACTGAAAAAAAAAAAAAAAGAGAAGATAACATGATGTGGCTGGCATCACATTTCTCTCTATTACAGTTATGAATGTGCTTGTAAACCAGTTCTCTGGAAAAGAAGAGTTCTGATTTGCAGTGCTTGCCAGTTTCTGTGGTGTAAATACTCTCACCTTAGCCAATTTCAGCTACCTCTGGTTTTAAAACTGACTGAATAAATCCTAAATTTTAAACAATTGGCTTTTGTAAGCCAGAAGTTTCCAGCATCAACTCATCACCAATAAGAGAACCTGCGCTAAACCAGTAAATTGGTTAAAAAAAAAAAAAAAAAAGAATGAACGAGAGAAAATTAAACATCACTTGTGCCAAGATTGGAATTAGTCAAAATGACTAGAGGAAGTTTAAGACTCCCAGTGATGAAGGATGAGACTGTAGCACCAAGAAGTCTTTCAAAAGTAATTAAACTAAATTTTAGTCCTTGGCTTTGAAATATTTAAAGGGCAGACCAGTAGAACCAAAGTAGTAGTCACTTGGGTAGTCATTTCTATTATTCTGCTTAGCTCATATTAAAATGCATAGCTCTAATAGTTTTGAATGATTAAATGGGTCTAATTATTAAAGAAGGTCTTAAATAACCGAATGGATTTGCTTAAGAAGCAGATGCTACCATTACATACAACACTGACAAAAATATCAGCTCTTCATCCTTGGGAATTGCAATGTCTGCAGCAAGATCCCTGCTACCTTTCTAGCAACACCGAGGGTTCTCCAATGAAAGGATGTTTGAAGGAGCTGTAATTAGACTCGACAGAGGTTTAACGTATTGAAGACCTAACACTGATTTGATTTTATATTTGCATTGATGATATATGCTTATACTTGATTTCCGTAACTGAGTCTGACACCTTTATTGGAATATTTGCAAAATAGAAAGGAATGGCTTATATGAAATATGACAACATGGTTCAGACCAGATGGATGCTTTTTGCATTAATGTGATATGGCACCTGAGGATCTGGTAACTGCTAGACTCAATGTGACCACTAACTGAATGGGAAACCATTGCACTCTTGAGATGAGCCAATTTGACCCACACATTTGGCCCATGCACTTCCATCCTCTCTTTATTCACAACAGATTTGGAGCCATGCAGTATACAGAGAACCTGCTTAGTATCTCAAGCCACACATTAACATTAGCTAGCAAAAATGAATGGAGGGGGAATCATTGCTGTGAGATGAGAGTAATACCAGAGAGATGATGATGACTAAAGGAAGGAATGATAGAAGCTGGTGTAAATAAATGCAAATGTTCAATTCCACATTTCTGTGAATGTATTATAAATAAAAAGTATGGTCAATTTTCCTCATAAATTATCTTCCTTTTTCTGTTTGGCCATAGAAAATATAAAGTCAAGGAAGCCAGATAATACTTTTTCTTTTACTCTCTGCCTCTTATTTTGATTTGCTTGGCACCTTTCCTACTTTCATTGTCTGAACCATTTGAGTTTGGACTCCTATAATTTTCAATTTAAGACATCACAATACAGGAATTAACCACTCTACTATGTTTAAAGAAGACTTTAACAGGTAATTCTTGAGCTGGGCTTTAAAATAATTGTGTGAATGTATTGGGCTTTTGGAGACGTTTTCGGAGGGTGGATTGCCTGCAGAGTATCATTATTAGTTGAGGGGAATGTGTGTAAGCACGTGAGGGTAGTTTTTTTTCCCCAGGGAAGCCTTGCTTGGATATGAAAGCAGAATTCCAATAGTTGTACCTCCTTTGGTAATTTATAGACTAAATAATACTAAACTGTCCCTCTGAGATTTATTTCTAGAAGTTCGTATATCCTGACAGTTACCTTCCACAAGACCATATCTTTTGTTGAGTCACTGCCTCATGGCCAGCAATTATAGTCCCTCTAAAAACACCTAAGGAAAGTCTAATCTCTATAAAAATCTGAACCCTTCTCCAAATTATAGTTTGGTGCCAAAGAGTATCATGCTATATATATATCCAAATCATTAGGAATACTTGTTAAAAATGTAGGTTCCTCTTGGAATCCACTCATTGATGGAGGCAGATAACTCTTTTTTTTTTTTTTTTTTTTTTTTGCGGTACGCGGGCCTCTCACTGTTGTGGGCTCTCCCATTGCGGAGCACAGGCTCCGTACGCGCAGGCTCAGCGGCCATGGCTCACGGGCCCAGCCGCTCCGCGGCATGTGGGATCTTCCCGGACCGGGGCACGAACCCATGTCCCCTGCATCGGCCGGTGGACTCTCAACCACTGTGCCACCAGGGAAGCCCAGAGAACTCATATTTTTAACCAGCAATTCATGGTTCTTAAGAATCCAACTATATTTCCAGCCACAATTTAGACATTAATTCTCAGATTCGAGACATAATAACCTATAGAAAGTCTTCCTTTACATCTCATTCCAATATGCTCACCTTCATCACTCTTAGATCTCTATACGGGCATCTTTTCTAGGCATAACCATAAGCTATTCAATAAGGAGGAAGGAAAAAGTCCTAGAATGCCAGTATAGAAACCCAGGAACAGAAATATTGAACAACAGAAAATACCAATAAAGAAAATAATGAAATTGCCTGTATATATGTATGTGTGTGTATATATATATATATATATATATATGCACATATATGTGTGTGTTATGATATTATATAAATAGATGGGCCTGTTCTTATAAACAGACAGACATGATAGTTGTATTCTTCTATATTTCTAGATATTAACTACATAATGATATTTACAGAAGAGAGTTTGAAAGTCCATGTAGAATCTGGGAAAGTGAGAACAAAACTTGAAATGTGTTCTAGAGAAAGGAGTGATGTTGTTTAGAGTGTGGATGTCTAAATCTGAAGGCTTGGTGTTAATAGCTTTTTTAAATATTAAAGAATTTCATACATTTTGGTATTGGTATTTTTTTTAAAAAAGTGCTTTTGAAAGCATTTCTAAAGAATATCTTTAATCTGGATTTCCCACAAGGTTTACTCCCATGTCCCAAATGCTCTCATGTTGTGAATTTTTCTTGTTGTTGTTCATGATACTTCTATTTAATACTTCAAAAGATCTTATAGATTCAGTGCAAGAGTATTCACGGGTATTTATATATAAAAGGACATTTTATTTTCTCAAGTTATGGGTTTTAATTACATGTACAAGCTCACTGGAGCTGCCTTGATGATTTTATTTGTGGAAAAAAGAAAGCATCCTCTGAAGCAGGACTCAAGCCATTTGTATGTTCATTTTTCCTTGGACCACAGATAGGGTGACAGTCTTTTTTTAACCAAATGGAACAGGGGGAACTTTTATGTATCTAATGTTTCATATTCATAGGTTACAAAACTATTACTGAGACTGGAGTCTGGGCATCTGGTGCTATGCAAGGGAAGTAGAGCAGTTATTATGGGTCCAACAGCATGGAACATACTGCTTTGGATTAAGTGTTTATTACCCAGAATATAAAGAATGTTGGCAAAGGTACTACTGGAGGGAACACAAGCAATTTATTAAAAAAAAACTCTCAAGACCCTCTTATCTGTCCGTGTAGATTTTTCGTATTATTGCAGGTCATCAGTGGAAGATAGAGTCCACAGTAGAAAGAATAATTTAAGATAAGGCAGACCTGAGCTAAAATTCTTGTTTCCTTTATATGATATGTAAAGTTTGGCCAGTTATTGAACGCTTTTTGATCTCTGATTCCTCATATATAAAATAAGAATAAGCAGAATTACATAGAAGACTGAAAATGAAATGAAGTATGTGTCAGGGGAGAAAGTAATTCATAGAAAAGTATCTTTTGATGTGATAGATTACATTGATTGATTTTTAATTTGAAATGAACTTGCATTCCTGGGATCAACCTTTTAGATCATAATGCATTATCTTTTTCATATACTGATGGATTTTATTTGCTAATATTTTGTTAAGGATATTTACATCTATGTTTATGAAAGATATCAGTCTGTAGTTTTCATATGATGCTTTTGCCTGGCTTGGTTGTCAGTGTAATATTAGCCTCATAACACAAATTCACAAAGATTTCTTCCTTATTTTTGTAGAAATTTGGTCAGGATTGGCATAATTTCTCCCTTAAATAATAGAATTTACCAGTGAAACTATCTGGACCTTTATTTTCAGGGAGAAGGTTTTAAATAACCAATTTTATTTATTTAATTGATATAGTAGTCCTCATTTTTTCTATTTTTCTTGAGTTAATATTTGTAATTTTGTATTTAAAGGAACTTATTTCACATAAAGTGAAAGGATTTTTGGCATGGAGTGTTTATAATATTCCCTTATCTTTTTACTATCTGAAGTCTTTGTATTGATATCCTCTTTTTCATTCTTAATATTGGTAATGTGTAGTTCATTCATTTCTTCTTCTTCTAGCTAAAGATTTAGCTAGATAAATATTTATTCTAGCCAAAGATTTCTCAGTTTTAGTGATCTTCTGAAAGATTTAACTTCTATTTTAGATGACTTCTTTTTCCTTTAATCCTTTTCCACTCTTCAAATTGAATAATTTCTTCTGGTATATTTTCAAGTTCACAAATAATTTTTTTTCTATCATCTCAGTGCTGCTATTAAATTCATCTAGTGAACTTTTACTTTTAGTTATTGCATTTTTCAGCTTTAGAATTCCTACGTGGTTCTTTTATATTCTTTTAATTTCTCTTGAGATCCCTATTTACTGCTTATTATTAGCACATTTCCTTTAATTCCTTGGACATATGTTTTTTTTTAATTTTGGGGACATATTTATAGTGATTGCTTTGAAGTATTTGTCTATTTTATCCAACATATGTGGCTTTTTTTCCTGATTATGAGTTACAGTTATTAATTTATCTGCTTATCTAGTAATTTTTGGTTGAAAGCTAGACACCAGATAATACATTGTAGTGACTCAATTCTATTTTGTTCTTCTGACAGTTGCTGTTTTTATTTGTTTGTTTTACTAGTCAGTTAACTTTCCTGATCTCCAAATGTAAAATCCTTCACTTCTGTGGTGTGTATCCACTGCTGTCTCTGCTCACTTTTTTTTATCCTTTGTCCCTAGGGGTCTACTTTGTGCCTGTGTAGTTCAGCAGTCAGCCAATGATTTAGACAGAGGCTATTCTCAGACACCAAAAGCTTTTTTATCTTTTATCCTCTGCACTCCTGAGCTGTGGATTGAGGAATACATTTAAGATGCAACAAAGTTTCATGTTTCTCCAAGGCTTGCATGCATAGTTTAGAAGTCACCCAGGGATATGTGTAGAGCTTATCTCAGCTTTTCTATGATTATCTTGGTCCCAAACTCTTTTTTGGTTTCTAGTTGCTGTGCTTTGGCTTTGAACCAAATTTCTACCTCTGGCAAGTGAGGCTGTAGTTTTCATCCTCTGAGTTGGAGATGGGAACAATCTAGCGTGGAAAGACCACAAATTCACCCTTCTTAACCAATGAAACAGCCATTTTTCATGAATAAACACCTCTCAACTTGTTGCCTGCCTTTGGTCATTTTCAGTTCTTGAAGTGATTATTTTGAATAATTTCAATCCATTTTATACCTGTTTTCTGCTTAAGGGAGTGACCTAACTCCTTCATGATTTCAATGCTGAAAGTAGAGTTCTGATTTTTACTATTTAATTTTATACCATTTTAAAAGTAGTTAGTGCCAGGCATATAGCAGGGACTCAATTAATATTAACTCCTTTAATCTTAATATGAAGCACTGAATATGGCTATATGGTGAAAAAGACAACTTTCAGATAAGAAACAAAAGTATAACACTGCTAGTTTGGAGATAAGTAATGGCAAGCTAACATCAAAAAAACCTTGGATTTTTGAATAAGGAGACTGAAAGCAATTGATTAAATATCTTCAAAATGACTACCAAACTGGGTATTGACCAAAGTTATTTGATGAGACATCAGTGACAAAAATTCTAGTGAAATCTTCTATTATTTAATAGTCCTGTTCTTTGACCAACTCTCTATAATTTATGAAGTGGAGCTTAATCAACCTCTTTTGAATATTATGTCCTGTTCCTGAGAATGAAGTTGTGCTAAATTTTAAGGCATTGTCACTTGTCTAAGCAAGTTTTAAGAAGACTTTGTTTCTGAGGGTGCTGAGTCTCTGAAATATTTTCTATTCAGTACTACAAAACACTTATTATTTAATAAGACACCAAGCAAATTAAAATTGAGGGGTCCTTAGGAACAAATTATTTATACGAAGGACCTTAAGATACTTTAGACAGAAATTTCAGCCAAAGAAATATATGAAACAAAAGTCATTAAAGATTAAAAGGGAAGATGAAGAAGAGTAAGATGACAGAAGCGGCTCATATTATTGCCTCGAGTAGCCACTGAGAGAGACTCTACTTATAAATTTAAGGAACTTGCACAGTTTAAAAGCATCTTTCTTCAGAATCATCTGCTCTTAACGTCTTATTAGTAGTATAGAGCAAAATTAATATACAAGATGACCTATATAATGGCTAAATTTCAGAATAAAGCAAATAGTGGCTAAAAAGTCAAGTAGAGCGATCAAACCGTACAACTTTACCATTTATTTTCCAGTTGGACATTACTTACATTACTGTTGATAATAGGACTGTTAACCATTAAATTTTTATTTTTATATATTTGGTCATGTCAATGACTAATTCACTTTATTAAAAATATTTGCCTTAAATAGATTTTGAAATGAAGCAGAAAGTGGCTGGAGAGAGAAGAGAGAAACAGAGAATGACCAATAGGAGTAGAGAGAGACAAAGTGATGGGAATGTGAAAATAGTATTTAAAAAAATTTTTACCTGGCAAAAGTTGTAATGTAATTTAAAAATTCAATGTAAAGTAAGAAAAAAATCTACTTTTAAGAAAAATCTTTTAAAAAATTATACCTTCCGGGCTTCCCTGGTGGTGCAGTGGTTGAGAGTCCACCTGCCAATGCAGGGGACACGGGTTCGTGCCCCGGTCTGGGAAGATCCCACATGCCGCGGAGCAGCTGGGCCCATGAGCCATGGCCGCTGAGCCTGAGTGTCCGGAACCTGTGCTCGGCAATGGGAGAGGCCACAACAGTGAGAGGCCCCAGTACTGAAAAAAAAAAAAAAAAAAAAATTATACCTTCCAAATTGTATTATTTATTCTTCTGTCACATTTTATTGTTGTATTAGCTCAAACAGAAAAGGTAAGTTGAAGTTCAGAATGTATTTTAAAAAATGTAATGAATGACTCTTTGTCTCATTTATCTGACAATAATGTTATAATTTTTAAAATTCCTATCACTTTCCATAGTTCTAATTAGTTCATCTCTGAGGTTGCTTTCTCAGTGGTGTTCCTACCACATCTTTTTTTAGCATAATTTTGTCCATTTGCTGTCTGTCCTTATAATGATCTTTAATTAGTGCTTCCTGGGTGGCAAAATTCCTGATGAAAAGTTTTGTAATTCTGTGAAATTTGAGTCTTTAGTTTTAGATTTTCAACTTTACTTGTTTTGCCAAAGCCAAAGCCACTGGTTTCTTCTAACATTATGAATATGTTGATCCAACTGTCCCTAAGTCTGGAAATTTGAGAAAGGCAATTCATCTACAGGTATTAATTTATCAAAATAAAATCAATTTGGCTAAACTTTTTGTTTGCTCCATTCAAGAAACAAAAATTCTGATAACAAAATAAATGAATTTGCATTGTCATTTAGCATATTTGCTAAGAGCTTAATGTTTGAAAAAAATCATAAGTGTCTTAGGAAAACAGAATTCTCCATCACCATATTAAACACGAAGATCTATTTTGAATGTGGATGCACTTTTCTTACAAGTAGTGTATGATAGAGCCCAAGGAACAAAGATTTAAGAAAAAAAAGAAAATAAGGACATTTTCATTTCTACTTTTTTTATTTTCCTGGCATTTTCTCTAGTGAAACCAGGATATAGAAACGTGAAAATAAGACAGAACATTTCACTTCAAGGTTTCTTTAACATTGAATGATTCATTGTTCCTTTATTTTTTTATTATTATTTTTTTAACATCTCTATTGGAGTATAATTGCTTTACAATGGTGTGTTAGTTTCTGCTTTATAACAAAGTGAATCAGTTATACATATACATATGTTCCATATCTCTTCCCTCTTGCGTCTGCCTCCCTCCCACCCTCCCTATCCCACCCCTCCAGGCGGTCACAGAGCACCGAGCTGATCTCCCTGTGCTATGCGGCTGCTTCCCACTAGCTATCTACCTTACGTTTGGTAGTGTATATATGCCCATGCCACTTTCTCACTTTGTCACAGCTTACCCTTCCCCCTCCCTATATCCTCAAGTCCATTCTCTAGTAGGTCTGTGTCTTTATTCCTGTCTTACCCATAGGTTCTTCATGACATTTTTTTTTCTTAAATTCCATATATATGTGTTAGCATACGGTATTTGTCTTTCTCTTTCTGACTTACTTCACTCTGTATGACAGACTCTAGGTCTATCCACCTCATTACAAATAGATCAATTTTGTTTCTTTTTATGGCTGAGTAATATTCCATTGTATCTATGTGCTACATCTTCTTTATCCATTCATCCGATGATGGACACTTAGGTTGTTTCCATCTCCGGGCTATTGTAAATAGAGCTGCAATGAACATTTTGGTACATGACTCTTTTTGAATTATGGTTTTCTCAGGGTATGTGCCCAGTAGTGGGATTGCTGGGTCATACGGTATTTCTATTTGTAGTTTTTTAAGGAACCTCCATACTGTTCTCCATAGTGGATGTATTAATTTACATTCCCACCAGCAGTGCAAGAGTGTTCCCTTTTCTCCACACCCTCTCCAGCATTTATTGTTTGTAGATTTTTTGATGATGGCCATTCTGACCAGTGTGAGATGATACCTCATTGTAGTTTTGATTTGCATTTCTCTAATGATTAATGATGTTGAGCATTCTTTCATGTGTTCGTTGGCAATCGGTATATCTTCTTTGGAGAAATGTCTCTTTAGGTCTTCTGCCCATCTTTGGATTGGGTTGTTTGTTTTTTTGTTATTGAGCTGCATGAGCTGCTTGTTCCTTTTAGAATCTGGCACTTGAGTGACACAATTTGGAGTCAGAAGATGTGCATTTTGAAGCATTAGGGTATAGGAGAAAATAAGTAAATGAGATATAAATGTGCTTTAGAAACCGAATCACTCTAGGGATTCTATACAGATCTTTAATATGTATACTTTTCCTCCTATAGACACATTAAGGAACAATTTCAAATCTAGTATCATATCTATGTCAAAAATATGCCATTAGTAGAGAAAAGATATTTTAATTAGATGTGTTATTACTTATATATTTACTTTGTCTCTTCCCTCACCATATTCTAAGTGGAATTAAAATTATACCGACTAATATTGAGAATTTAAATATACATAGATTTAAACCATTTAAAATGTACCACAAGGGTTTTTAAATTTCTGGGTACCCACCTGGTCATCAACATGTAGATCACTGTATTAATTAGAATATAATATAATGAAACATTTTTTCAATACACTTTTAAAGTTTTTTGGGTTTTTATTTTTTGGTGGGGAGGATATTTAAAATTATCAACTAGATTTGTGTTTCAGTTTCTGTTTGCTTAAAAGCTGCCACACACCCCCACCCCAGCCTGTTTACACACACACACCCTTTCTCTCTTAATCCTCTAAAAGCTAAAAAAGAGAAAGAGAATTGAGAGATAATATCAAATGTTCTCAGTGCTTAACCTATAAAAACTAACAAGAACTATTGATGACTTTGTCTATGGTATCTAAAACTGGGTTGAGTAGAGCAGTTGTTTACTGCTTGACAGGTAGAATAATGACCAAACACAAAAGGGAGGTTTCTTTTTGCAAATTCCCCAGTTGAGAACCCAACTGTCAATTCTCTCTAGTTCTGAAACTGCTTTTAATTCCTAGCTTAAATGCAAATTCAGCCCAGGGAACTTCCTCTGCCATCTTGCTTCTTAGACCTACAACTTCATAGTTCTTTACCAGCAACATTGAGACTAGCTCTCCTGGGCTGATTTTGGTACATTTCTAACCAAATTCAGTCTAACTTGGCCATACTCACCCAGGAACAAAAAACCTTCAAACTATAGGAATAACTTAATTTCTTCCTCATGTCTAACAGTAGTTAATAATGACTGAGCACTTGTGCTGGACACTGAGCTAAGGACTATACTAGTTTCACTTCATTTAATTCTGGTCATAACCCCGTGAGGTAGCCATAGCTACTACTAATGAGGAAAATGATCCCTGGGATACTTGCTAGAAAGTCATCTAAGTGGTATGTGTCAGAGTCAAGATTCAAACTTAGATTAGTCTGAATCCCAAACCCATGCTGTTAACTACCACTCCCTACCATCTCCATCATGACCATAGTATCAGGAAATGAGTTCCTCCATTCTATAAAAATGAAAACAATTTAATGTGTTCTACTCATGGCTTTTCAGAATGCCTTATTCCAGTTATGGATTCTCCAGCATATAGACATATCTAATCCATTTGATCACCACATTTCTGTCTGTCATTTGGTGAATCATCTATTTCCTCTTCCATACAACTTCTTTCACTTCAAAGCTAAAACTTTTTGTTCAGAAATTCTCTGCAAAATAGTTAACTCCAGATTTTCCCCCCTGCGGATCATCCATTTTCTCAAGGTTGCCTAGTCTGATATTGCCTTTCTTTGCCTCTTATCCTTGGGCTGTTTTATACCTAGAGATTAAAGATCAAAGTTATGGACTGTTCCTTGATCTTCCTCTGTAGGGTTTCTGTTTCAGCCTGAGTAAGGTTATTGGTGAAAGAAAAATAGTTACTTAAAGATATTTAAGGCAACTGATGAAAAGAAAAGGAGAGAGATACTTGAAATATTATAGTATTAAACTTGATGGGTTATTATCCATCACAGATTTTAATACCAGTGGGGTTACAAAAGATCACGTAGTCTTAGCACCTTATTTTATAGATGATGAATCTGAAGTCCAGAGGAGGTAACTAACTTGTGTAAGATTTCTGGGCTAGTTAATGCTAGTTAGTGGCAAATCTGAGGTTAGCCTCCTAAATTCAAACATCTTTTCAATTATCACACACTGCTTTCTTATCTTATTTCCATGGATTTGGTAACATTTGTTTATTTATCCAACCACGCATCCAATCTGTAACTAAAATTCAGGACATGTTTATCAAAGACATGCTGTGTGCAAGGTAATGCACTATAGCTTGTGAGAGATATAAATATAACATTGTGTTTGTTCTTAATGACCTGACAACTATATATAATACAAAACACACACATATGGGTAACTATATTAAAAATCTTGATATATTCATTCACTGTGTGGGCCAATAAGTGAATTCATTGTTATGAGAAGAAAATAAAGCACTTATTTTTCATAGAACAATTTTGTGACTAAGTAGTTGTTCATCTAGTTTGTGAAGTCTAAAGAAAGGAAAAGCTAGATGAAAACGAACAGGTTCTGGGCAGGAGGCACACAGTAGAGGTCCTCAAAGATGTTGCTAGTCTAAGAGCTCATTTGGGAAAGAGTCTGGTTCTAGGCTGACTGTCATGGACTTGAGACAAGTTTGGATCCAGCAGAGTGTGGCAGAGATAGGCAGAGTTGAGGTCATAGCCACTATTATTCTAAAAATTCATTATGAAATCAGGCAAGGGTTTATATACTTGAACCTGATAACCAGGAGACAGAAGATTTTTGTTGTTGTTTCTGTTTATGAACATACCTTTGGTAGGGATTAAAAATAGGAAACAAAAAGAGAAAATGACTCAGAAAGCCTGATATATTTATTCCCTGAAATATTCAGTGAAAGAGAGTGGCTTCAACATCACGGCAATTCAAGAGTTCCTGGTACCACTGCCTTTGAGTGTTTTGTAGCAGAGTTATTATTTTCAAATCTTTTTGGAAGTTGTGATAGGGACTAAATTCATTGGGTGATGTGAATCAACAACCTATCAGTAACTGAATGCTTGTGATTATATAGAAAGAGTTGAAATGGATTACTAGGGGACTCATATTGGTGTAAAAACTTGCAAGGATGTGGGTGGGTATCAATCTCTTAATGGTTATGCATTAACATGATAATCTACTCCATCAAGATAGTGTGAACTATACAAATATTTGTCCAATGATACAACTATATGACAACGTAGCATGATTTGTTTGTTACAAAATGAGTGGTTTAAAGATTTTTCTTAGTGTCTGCATTTTTTCTTTCATCAATGTAAATGAGGTCAAAGAATGTTGAAAAGTTAGAGGCAGTCATTCATATATATATATTTAAAATTTTCTTGAGATGTGAGGAAATATCTGATTAGTTTAATTAACTATTTAATGTATTTATGATAGAGTATTAGACTAAAAACAGTCTCCTTTCAACTATTCAGTTGTCCTGCATGTGTTAATATTTTAAGGTCCTTCTCTATAGAAATTTTTGGTTTCATCTGACCTAGAAGTTCTTATTTATTCATGGTTCTGGACACTTCAAAACATGTTAAAGGGATAAGGATCTGCTACCCCATTAGAATAAATAGATGTAGAAGCCCATAGAAGACAACAGACTTAGGTCTCAAGGTTTCTGAGATCCCAGTTTAAGAACTTCGGATAGAGCTTTTCAAAGAATTCTTTCACCCAGGACAAATAGTTATACCTGTACTAAAGGAAAGGGAAGAATCAAATATGCTGGCCTGATTACTTTGCTCAAAATGATAGATAGTAATTAGGGCTGATTTAATTAAAATTCAATTAAACTATAAATTGGTAATTATTGGTAATTATTTCTCATATACATGATTGTATTAATAAGGATAATCTATTCTTATGCTGAGAAAATAAACTCCAAATATTAGTGGCTTGATGGGACAGAGATTTACACTCATGCTACTCAAGATAAGGAGGCTTCTTCAGAGATCCAGGGGGATGGCAACTCCACTGTCTTGTAGTTACAACATAACCTGGATACACAACTTCCTGGCTCAGGGCAGTGAGGAAAGAGAAACTGGAGAATTGCACATAGATTTTCTTCACTCTCTCAACCAAAAAGTGACAACACCAATTCCAGTTCCATTTTATTGACTATAAATATTCACATGAGTGAGGATTACACATAGTAATCCTCCAGTGTTCCCAGAAGGAGAAATTAACTGGGTACAATTCTACATTAGAAGTTCCTAGCAGTGTTGCAAAAAACAAAAAGGGGCATTGTTCCCACTCTCAAGGTATCTACCCAAGAGCATGAATACACCATAAAGGATACTACCAAGGTTATCAGTTTAGGATTACAAAAACAACAAGAATAGCAACAAAGTGTAGGGTGAATATATGTTATGGGAGAAGTCAAAAAACAAATCAAGTTGAATATTGTTTGGGAAAATTGAACGTTTCAGTGAAGTTGACACTTTTGGTTGATGAGCAAAGCTGATGCTGATGAACTCTGACATCTCAACTCATGAGAGAGAAATTCTTTTCTGGGGTCATCTTTGAATTGGTGACATTCAAATTCAAGCTTTTCCTATTGTTATGCTTAGGATGTCAGGCTTTGAAGGAATCAAGAATTACAGTGCCCAAGATGACAAGCTTTTTCCCTCATTTTTTTCTGGTGTTGTTAATTTATTAAAACAATGTTCTGACAAAATACGTGAAGTCTGAAAGAAGTATCACTGCCTCAAAATTCAGCAATATGCTTTGAATTTGAAATTTTTGCTATTACAAATGTTTTAGCATCAGACTTCTTAATGAGTCCAATGAATAACAAATAAATGCCAAGAAAGAAAAATGCCTACCATTTGAGGAATAATCCGCTATATTTATTCCAGTTTTCTGAATATGGCAGTAAGAAATCTCTCTATAGGCCACACACATACATGTACTCTTGCAGGGATCAATAAGTATACTCTCTTCCCATGTATCTAGGAATTAGATATCCAGTGGTTCAGCCTTCTTGAACATATAGTGAGGTGTGCAGAAATGACCTCCAAGTGGTGAGAAGATTAGTTATCACAGCCTCGCATACTATTCCATGGCATAAAGTAGAGTAAGTCTTGGACTTTCTCCTATAATCCTAGAAGTAACATATAAAATAAACCTTAATTTTCAAGTTTGGCTAGCCTTTTCTACAATTTACAGCAAAGAGAAGGCCAAGTGAGGAATGAAATGCAGTGAGAAAATGATGCTAGACTAACACAGTGACAAGCAGGACAGAGAAAGGACTTGCAGTTAATTGAGAGAAAGGTCTACCAATGATTTTGAAAGTAAACACCAAAAACCCAACTCAAACCAGGTAAAACAATTTACTGAATTGTGTAACTAGGAACCAGTAATAGGGTGGCTTTCAGTCATGGTTCAATCAGGTTGTCAATTCTGTAATCCTACGAGCGCCATGACACTGTGTTTGGTTTCACCCTCAGGCTGGTTTTTCAGAGTCCAGAAGTTTGGTGTCAGTTTGGTGTGCTTCCTTGCTCACATTCAGTGCACATAGGGAGCTTGTTTCTGATTTTGCCACATCTGAACCAATCAATGTTTTTGGTCAGGATACTGGCAAGCCCTAACAGTGTCATGCCTGAAACAATGACGGGGGCAAAAGAAATGGAGTTACCCTGATTGGACATCGCCCTGAAACTGAGAGAAAGGTCAAAGCCAGCCTTTTCCTCTAAACCACATGGCTGCTTTTCAAAAGAGATATTAGTACAGTGTTGGGGAGAAAACCATAGTATCAGCAATGAAAGGACAGTATGCAAGTATAAAAAAAAGATGCACGAAATGGTAGAACATGGTAATGTGGCCCTTTAGGGAGAAATCAGTTCATTGCAATAGCTTTTTGTTCAATACAACAGCATATAATAATTAGCAGTTATAATGATGGCATGAGACAGCAATGTAATGTGAAATTATATTCCGTATATTCTTTTTAGAGACTATGTTGTCTCATGTCCTGGTGTTAAGTGTAACTTTAACAAGATACAGGAATGATCAATTGATTTTTTTTTCACTTTCCAGCTATGTATTTGACTTTATTTATATTGAAGCAAAAACATAAACAGGCTTGTAAAAGAGTCCTTAAAAACCTATGGAGGGCTTCCCTGGTGGTGCAGTGGTTGAGAGTCCACCTGCTGATGCAGGGGACATGGGTTCGTGCCCCGGTCCAGGAAGATCCCACATGCCATGGAGCAGCTCGGCCCGGGAGCCATGGCCGCTGAGCCTGCACGTCCGGAGCCTGTGCTCTGCAACGGGAGAGCCCACAACAGTGAGGCCCGCGTACCACAAAACAAACAAACAAACAAACAAACAAACAAACAAAAAACCTATGGAGAGGGGAGACCTTCAAGACGGCAGAGGAGTAAGATGTGGAGATCACCTGCCTCCCCACAAATACATCAAAAACATATCTACATTTGGAACAACTCCTACAGAACACCTACTGAACGCTGGCAGAAGACCTCAGACCTCCCAAAAGGCAAGAAACTCCCCATGTACCTGGGCAGGGCAAAAGAAAAAAGTAAAAACAGATACAAAAGAATAGGGATGGGACCCACACCTCTGGGAGGGAGTTGTGAAGGAGGAAAGGTTTCCACACATTAGGAAGCCCCTTCGTGGGCGGAGATGGGGGTGGCGTGGGGGAACGCTTCAGAGCCATGGAGGAGAGCACAGCAACAGGGGTGCAGAGGGAAAACCAGAGAGATACCTGCATAGAGGATCGCTGCCGACCAGCCATCCCGAGAGGCTTGTCTGCTTACCCGCCGGGGCGGGCGGGGGCTGGAAGCTGAGGCTCAGGCTTCGGAGGTCGGATTCCAGGGAGAGAACTGGGGTTGGCAGCGTGAATACAGCCTGAAGGGGGCTAGTGCGCCACAGCTAGCCGGGAGGGAGTCTGGAAAAATGTCTGGAACTGCCAAAGAGGCAAGAGACCATTGATTCACGGTGTGCAGGAGAGGGGATTCAGAGCACCGCCTAAACAAGCTCCAGAGACAGGCGTGAGCTGCGGCTATCAGCCTGGATGACAGAGATGGGCATGAGATGCTAAGGCTGCTACTGCAGCCACCAAGAAGCCTGTGTGCAAGCACAGGTCACTCTCCACACCTCCCCTCCCAGGAGCCTGTGCAGCCCGCCACTGCCAGGGTCCAGTGATCCAGGGACAAATTCCCTGGGAGATCACATGGTGCACCTCAGGCTGTTGCAATGTCATGTTGGCCTCTGCCACCGCGGGCTCGCCCCACATTCTGCACCCCTTCCTCCCCCTAGCCTGATTGAGCCAGAGCCCCTTAATCAGCCGCTCCTTTAACCCCCTCCTTTCTGGGCAAAGAACACGTGCCAGAGGGTGACCTACGTGCAAAAGTGGGGCCAAATCCAAAGTTGAACCCCGGTAGCTGTGCGAGCAAAGAAGAGAAAGGGAAATTTCATTGGGCAGCCTCAGGAGCACCAGATTAAATCTCCACAGTGAACTTTTATCCTGCATCTGTGGAATACCTGAACAGACAACAAATCATCCCAAATTGAGGTGGTGGAATTTGGGAGCAGCTGTAGACTTGAGGTTTACTTTCTGCATCTAATTTGTTTCTGGTTTTATGTTTATCTTAATTTACTATTTAGAGCTTATTATCATTGGTAGATTTGATTATTGATTTGGTTGCTCTCTTCCTTTTTATATATATATATATTTTCTTTTTTCCTTTTTCTCTTTTTGTGAGTGTGTATGTGTATATTTCTTTCTGTGATTTTGTCTGTATACCTTTGGTTTTACCATTTGTCCTAAGGTTCTGTCTGTCCGGTTGTTGGGGGTATTTTTAGTAGAGATTTTAGCACTTTTTATAATTGGTGGATTTCTTTTCGGGTTTGGTTGTTCTCTTCTTTCTTTCTTTCTTATTTTAATTACATTTTTATTTTTAATAATATTTAACAATTGTTTAATAACTTTATTTTACTTTATTTTATTTTTATTTCTTTTTTTCCTCAATTTTCTTCTGAGCCACATGGCTGACAGGGTCTTGGTGCTCCAGCCATGTGTCAGGCCTGAGCCTCTGAGGTGGAAGAGCCAAGTTCAGGACATTGGTCCACCAGAGACCTCCCAGCCCCACATAATATCAAAGGCAAAATCTCTCCCAGAGATCTCCATCTCAATGCTAAGACCCAGCTCCACTCAATGACCAGCAAGCTACAGTGCTGGACATCCTATGCCAAACAACTAGCAAGACAGGAACACAACCCCACCCATTAGCAGAGAGGCTGCCTAAAATCATAATAAGGTCACAGATACCCCAAAACACACCACCAGACACAGTCCTGCCCACCAGAAAGACTAGATCCAGCCTCATCCACCAGAACACAGGCACCAGTCCCCTCCACCAGGAAGCCTACACAGGCCACTGAACCAATCTTACCCACTGGGGCAGACACCAAAAACAACAGGGGCTACGAACCTGCAGCCTGTGAAACAGAGACCCCAAACACAGTAAGTTAAGCAAAATGAGAAGACAGAGAAATACACAGCAGATGCAGGAGCAAGATAAAAACCCACCAGACCAAACAAATGAAGAGGAAATAGGCAGTCTACCTGAAAAAGAATTCAGAGTAATGATAGTAAAGATGATCCAAAATCTTGGAAGTAGAATGGAGAAAATACAATAAACGTTCAACAAGGACCTAGACAAACTAAAGAACAAACAAGCAATGATGAAAAAAAAAATGAAATTAAAAATTCTCTAGAAGGAATCAATAGCAGAATAAATGAGGCAGAAGAATGGATAAGCGACCTGGAAGATAAAATAGTGGAAATAACTATTGCAGAGAAGAATAAAGAAAAAAGAATGAAAAGAATTGAGGACTGTCTCAGAGACCTCTGGGACAACATTAAATGAAATACACCAACATTCAATTTATAGGGGTCCCAGAAGAAGATGAGAAAAAGAAAGGGTCTGAGAAAATATTTATAATTTCTTATAGTTGAAAACTTCCCTAACATGGAAAAGGAAAGAGCCAGTCAGGTTGAGGAACCACAGAGAGTCCCATACAGGGTAAATCCAAGGAGAAACACACGAACACATATTAATCAAACTATCAAAAATTAAATAAAAAGAAAAAATATTAAAAGCAGCAAGGGAAAAGCAAAAAATAACATACAAGGGGAGCCTCATAAGGCTAACAGCTGATCTTTCAGCAGAAACTGTGCAAGCCAGAAGGCTGTGGCAGGACATATTTAAAGTGATGAAAGGGAAAAACCTACAATCAAGATTACTCTATCCAGCAAGGATCACATTCAGAGTCAGTGGAGAATTTAAAACCTTCACAGACAAGCAAAAGCTAAGAGAAATCAGCACCACCGAACCAGCTTAACAACAAATGCTAAAGGAACTTCTCTAGGCAGGAAAAACAAGAGAAGGAAAAGACCTACAATAACAAACCCAAAACAATAAAGAAAACGGTAATAGGAACATACATATCCATGATTACCTTAAATGTAAATGGGTTAAGTGCTACAACCAAAAGACATAGACTGGCTGAATGGGTACAAAAACAAGACCCATATATATGCTGTCTACAAGAGACCCATTTCAGACCTAGGGACACATACAGACTGAAAGTGAGGGGATGGAAAAAGATATTCCATGCAAATGGAAATCAAAAAAAGCTGGAGTAGCAATTCTCATATCAGACAAAATAGACTTTAAAATAAAGGCTATTACAAGAGAAAAAGAAGGACACTACATTGATCAAGGGATCAGTCCAAGAAGAAGATATAACAATTGTAAATATTTATGCCTCCAAAATAGGAGCACCTCAATACATAAGGCAAATGCTAACAGCCATAAAAGGGAAAATTGACAGTAACACAATAATAATAGGGAGCTTAAACACTCCACTTTCACCAATGGACAGATCATCCAAAATGAATATAAATAAGGTAGCACAAGCTTTAAATGATACATTAAACAAGATGGACTTAATTGATATTTATAGGACATTCCATCCAAAAACAACAGAATACATTTTCTTCTCAAGTGCTCATGGAACATTCTCCAGGATAGATCATATCTTGGGTCACAAATCAAGCCATAGTAAATTTAAGAAAATTGAAATCATATCAAGTATCTTTTCCAACCACAGTGCTATGAGACTAGATATCAATTAAGTAGCATACCTGTAAAAATACAAACACATGGAGGCTAAACAGTGCACTACTAAATAACCAAGAGATCACTGAAGAAATCAAAGGGGAAATCAAGAATTACCTATAAACAAATGGCAATGAAAACACGACAACCCAAAACCTATGGGATGCAGCAAAAGCAGTTCTAAGAGAAGTTAATAGCAATACAATCCTACCTCAAGAAACAAGAAAAACCTCAATTAAACAGCCTAACCTTACACCTAAAGCAATTAGGGAAAGAACAAAAAAACCCAAAAGTTAGCTGAAGGAAATATATCATAAAGATCAGATCAGAAATAAATGAAAAAGTAATGAAGTAAACGATTACAAAGATCAATAAAACTAAAAGCTGGTTCTTTGAGAAGATAAACAAAATTGATTAACCATTAGCCAGACTCATTAAGAAAAAAAGAGAGAAGACTCAAATCAATAGAATTAGAAATGGAAAAGAAGTAACAACTGACACTGCAGAAATACAAAGGATCATGAGAGTTTACTACAGGCAACTCTATGCCAATAAAATGGACAACCTGGAAGAAATGGACAAATTCTTAGAAAAGCACAACCTTCCAAGACTGAACAAGGAAGAAATAGAAAGTATAAACAGATCAATCACAAGCACTGAAATTGAAACTGTGATTAAAAATCTTCCAATAAACAAAAGTTCACGACCAGATGGCTTCACAGGCGAATTCTATCAAACATTTAGAGAAGAGCTAACACCTATCCTTCTCAAACTCTTCCAAAATGTAGCAGAGGGAGGAACACTCCCAAACTCATTCTACAAAGCTACCATCACCCTGATAGCAACACCAGACAAAGATATCACAAAAAAGAAAACTACAGGCCAATATTACTGATGAACATAGATGCAAAAATCCTCAACAAAATACTAGCAGACAGAATCCAACAGCACATTGAAAGGATCATACACCATGATCAAGTGGGATTTATCCCAGGAATGCAAAGATTCTTCAATATATGCAAATCAATCAATGTGATAAACGATATTAACAAATTGAAGGAGAAAAACCTTTTGATTATCTCAATAAATGCAGAAAAACTTTCGACAAAATTCAACACCAATTTATGATAAAAACCCTCCAGAAAGTAGGCATAGAGGGAGCTTACCTGAATACAATAAAGTCCATATGAGAAACCCACAGCCAACATTGTTCTCAATGGTGAAAAACTGAAACCATTTCCACTAAGATTAGGAACAAGACAGGGTTGTCCACCCTCACCACTGTTATTCAACATAGTTTTGGGTTTTAGCCACAGCAATCAGAGAATTAAAAGGAATAAAAGGAACCCAAATTGGAAAAGAAGTAAAACTGTCATTGTTTGTAGATGACATGATACTATACATAGAGAATCCTCAAGATGCTACCAGAAAACTACTAGAGCTAATCAATGAATTTGGTAATGTAGCAGGATACAAAATTAATGCACAGAAATCTCTTGCATTCCTATATACTCACAATAAAAATCTGAAAGGGAAATTAAGGAAACACTCCCACTTACCATTGCAACATAAAGAATAAAATTCCTAGGAATAAACCTACCTAAGGAGACAAAAGACCTGTATGCAGAAAACTATAAGACACTGATGAAAGAAAGTAAAGATGATACAAACAGATGGAGAGATTTACCCTCTTCTTGGATTGGAAGAACTAACATTGTGAAAATGACTATATGCAAAGCAATCTACAGATTCAATGCAATCCCTATCAAACTACCAATGGCATTTTTCACAGAACTAGAACAAAAAATTTCACAATTTGTATGGAAACACAAAAGACTCTGAAAGCTCAAGCAATCTTGAGAAAGAAAAATGGTGCTGGAGGAATTGGGCTCCCTGACTTCAGACTATACTACAAAGCTACAGTAATCAAGACAGTATGGTACTGGCACAAAAACAGAAATATAGATCAATGGAACAGGATAGAAAGCCCAGTGATAAACCCATGCACATATGGTCACCTTATCTTTGATAAAGCAGGCAAGAATATATAATGGAGAGAAGACATCCTCTTCAATAATTGGTGCTGGGAAAACTGGAGAGCTACAAGTAAAAGAATGAAATTAGAACACTCTCTAACACCAGATACAAAAATAAACTCAAAATGGATTAAAGACCTAAATATAAGGCCAGACACTATAAAACTCTTAGAGGAAAACATAGGCAGAACACTGTATGACATAAATCACAGCAAGATCCTTTTTGACCCATCTCCTAGAGAAATGGAAATAAAAATAAACAAATGGGACCTAATGAAACTTGAAAGCTTTTGCACAGCAAAGGAAACCATAAACAAGATGAAAAGACAACCCTCAGAATGGGAGAAAAGGGCTTCCCTGGTGGCGCAGTGGTTAAGAATTTGCCTGCCAGTGCAGGGGACATGGGTTTGATCCCTGGTCCGGGAAGATCCCACATGCCATGGAGCAACTAAGCCCATGCAACACAACTACTGAGCCTGTGCTCTAGAGCCATGAGCCACAACTACTTAGCCTGCATGCTGCAACTTCTGAAGCCCGCACGCCTAGAGCTTGTGCTCTGCAACAAGAGAAGCCACCACAATGAGAAGCCCGTGCACCACGAGGAAAAGTAGCTCCTGCTCGCCACAACTAGAGAAAAGCCCACGCGCAGCAACAAAGACCCAACACAGCCAAAAATAAGGTAAATTAATTAAAAAAAAAACACTTTATAGCAGTACACCATGTATACTTAATAAATATTTGTTAATCAATAAATGTTATTTAAAGCTAAATGTAATTAAAAAAAAAAAGAATGGGAGAAAATATTTGTAAACGAAGCAACTGACAAAGGATTAACCTCCAAAATATACAAGCAGCTTAGGCAGCTTAATATCAAAAAAACGAACAACCCAATCCAAAACTGGGCAGAATACCTAAATTGACATTTCTCCAATGAAGATATACAGATTGCCAACAAACACATGAAAGGATGCTCAACATCACTCATCATTAGAGAAATGCAAATCAAAACTACAATGAGGTATCACCTCATACCAGTCAGAATGGCTATCATCAAAAAAATCTACAAACAATAAATGCTGGAGAGGGTGTGGAGAAAAGGGAACCTTCTTGCACTGTTGTGGGAATGTAAATTGATACAGCCACTATGGAGAACAGTATGGAGGTTCCTTAAAAATCTAAAAATAGAACTACCATACAACCAAACAATCCCACTACTGGGCATATATCATGAGAAAACCATAATTCAAAAGGAGTCATGTACCACAATGTTCATTGCAGCTCTATTTACAATAGGCAGGACATGGAAGCAACCTAAGTGTCCATGAACAGATGAATGGATAAAAAAGATGTGGCACATATATACAATGGAATATTAACCATAAAAAGAAATGAAATTGAGTCATTTGTAGTGAGGTGGATGGACCTAAAGACTGTCATACAGTGTGAAGTAAGTCAGAAAGAGAAAAACAAATACTGTATGCTAACACATATGTATGGAGTCTAAAAAAAAAAAAAGATGGTTATGAAGAACCTAGGGGCAGGACAGAAATAAAGACGCAGATGTAGAGAATGGACTTGAGGACACGGGGAGGGGGAAGGGTAAGCTGGGACAAAGTGAGAGAGTGACATGGACATATATACGCTACCAAATGTAAAATAGATAGCTAGTGGGAAGCAGCTGCATAGCACAGGGAGATCAGCTCAGTGCTTTGTGTCCACCTGGAGGAGTGGGATGGGGAGGGTGGGAGGGAGACACAAGAGGGAGGAGATATGGGGATATATGTATATGTATAACTGGTTCACTTTGTTATACAGCAGAAACTAACACACCATTGTAAAGCAATTATACTCCAATAAAGATGTTAAAACAACAACAACAACAAAAAAACCTATGGAGAGGGAATTCGCTGGTGGTCCAGTGGTTAGGACTCCGTGCTTTCACTGCCAAGGGCCCAGGATCAGTCCCCAGTTGGGGATCTAAGATCCTGCTTGCTGCTGTATGGAGAGAGATGCTGCATTTTCAGAAAGTCAGAGTGTTGGACTTACATTCAGAAAATTCTTATTGAGAAGGCAGACTGAGAAGCTGCAGTGATAATTCATCATGTTTCTGTATATCCATATGTCCCTCCTATCACTGAAAAAACAGCCATCTTAATAAGAAAAAAGCCGTGATATATTTTTTCCACTGGAAAACTTAACTCTTTTTATTTATTTATTTATTTATTTATTTGTGGTATAGTCATTTTACAATGTTGTATTAGTTTCTACTGTACAGCAAAGTGAAGTAGAGTTCCCTGTGCTATACAGCAGGTTCTCATTAGTTATCTATTTTGTACATATTAGTGTATATATGTCAATTCCAATCTCCCAATTCATCCCACCTCCCCTTCCCTTCCTTGGTGTCCATCCATTTGTTTTCTATGTCTGTGTCTCCATTTCTGCCTTGCAAACAGGTTTGTCTGTATCATTTTTCTAGATTCCACATATATGCATTAATATACGATATTTGTTTTTCTCTTTCTGACTTACTTCACTCTGTATGACAGTCTCTAGGTCCATCCACATCACTACAAATGACCCCATTTCATTCCTTTTTATGACCGAGTAATATTCCACTGTATATATGTACCACATCTTATTTGTCCTTTCGTCTGTTGATGGGCATTTAAGTTGCTTCCATGACCTGGCTACTGTAAATAGTGCCACAATGAACACTGTGTCTTTTTGAGTTATGGTTTTCTCTAGGTATATGCCCAGTAACAGGATTGCTGGGTCATATGGTAATTCTATTTTTAGTTTTTTAAGAAACTTCCATACTGTTCTCCATAGTGGCTGTCATGTTACATTCCCACCAACAGTGCAAGAGGGTTCCCTTTTCTCCACACCCTCTCCATTATTTATTGTTTGTAGATTTTTTGATGATGGCCATTACGACTGGTGTGAGGTGATACCTCATTGTAGTTTTGATTTGCATTTCTCTAATAATTGGTGATGTCGAGCATCTTTTCATGTGCCTCTTGGCCATCTACATTAATTACACATCTTTTTGCTTCAAGTAATACAAGGTCAGGTTAATGTGGCCTTTGGTTAACATTCCATTGGGAATGAAAAGAATAGCAGAATAGCAGTGTCAGTCAGGGTCTAGGAAACAGATGTTATCCTCTAGTTGATGAATTTGCAGGGTGTTTAATATAGGGAATATTCACAAAACTAGGGTCAGCATATAGGAAACCTACCCTGGAGCTGTTAACGGTAGGAATTATTAACACCTCTAGGTCTGAAAAGACAAGTGGAGGAAGCAGTTACTGGGCAGAGAGGACCACCTGACAGGGCTGTGACCTTGTTCCAGGGACCCATCAGGCCCATTGTGAGCCTCTAGGGAGGGTTCCAGGGGAATCAACATCGCTATCTCCTTCTCCTCCTTCTCACACAGGGCTCCTGCCAATAATCTGCTTTTGCTGATTCCAGTCAAAATCCTGAGGGGAAGAGGGCATGAACATGAGCATGCTCGACACAGAGCAGGTAGAAAAAAAGTGGAGAATGGAATTGACAGCCCAAACAATAGTTATCTAACATAGCAACATTTCTTGCTTTTTTACCTGAAAAAATGGCATTTCAGTAGTCAGAGCATTCGGTTTGATTGAGAAGATCCTTCCTCAGAATAATAAGATGCATATAACGTTTGCTTCAGTAAATAATGCAAATGTTATTTCTTAATATCATTACTTTTCACTTATCTGCAAGCCATTCGAAGTAACCTCATAAGTTTGTCTAGTTCTTATTGCCCAGCAGGATGATTTTCATAAAAATAAAATCTTCAGACTTCTAGTCCCTTGAAGGGTTGTGGTGAAAGCAGAAAAATTGTGCTAGAGTCTAGCTAATGGTGTACCCTTAAATGACCTTCAGTGACAAGCCAATGGCTTGTTAATAGATTCAAACTAATGACGTGGGGCAAGAACTGGAGGGGAAACTGACACACTGAGGGCATTTCATAATGCTGACTTCTGTGCTCACTCTTAGCAAAGACTGGAAAGTTTGAGAAGCAAATCTCAAATGTAGGCAATCACAATATGTAACGTATAACAATCATATTTTAAGAAAAAGTAGTGGCATGCACTCTATAAAGGTTTGATGCCTATTTGAATGAATAAGGAAATGGACTGAGATTAATGTATATGTGATTTTCCATCAGATCATATAAGCACAGAGAGAGCTCATTATTACTAAACTGGCAGTGGTAGTGTGAGGATAGCTTCAGAGACTCAGCTGATGAAGGGGGACACCAATATCCTGTCTGCATCTGTCCAGGTCTCCTAACACTTCCTGCAGTGACTTTATCAGTGTACTTAAAAGAATTCTTTCTATGCGGACGAAGGAATTGGACAACTAGTGGAACCTTCTCCAGATGGTTCCAGTGCTCATAATTGTTCTCTATATTCTCTGGGACATCATGAGAATCTCTGAAGCAATGCTTCAACACATACTGTATTACTGCTAGGAGAATTGGAACTTATCTGAAGCCATGTTAAGGAATCCAGAGCAGATATAGTGAAAAAGCATATTTTTGCCAATTTCAGGAATTATGGAAAAAATAGAACTATCTTAGGTCACACACAAAAATAAATAAAAATGGCCTCTGAAAAATTTGAGAAGATGCTCAACTTCACTCATAATAAGTGAAATACAAATTAAAACTATGCTGAAATAATTATTTCTCATGTAACTGGCAAAAATTCAAAAGTTCAATGACATATTCTACTGGTAAGCCTCTGGAGAAATGAAACTCATATATTGCTGATAAGAATGTAAAGTGGCACAGCATCTAAGGAAGAGAATTTGGATACATCTACCAAAATTATAAATGAATTTACCTTGTGACTCTCAATCCCAATCTAGGAATTTCACTTGAAGATGCTCTTCCACAAATATGCACAAGATTATTCATTGGGCATTATTTGTGATAGCAAAATACTGAAAACAGCTTAATGTTCCGCATTTAAGGAGAGGAGACTTAGATTATTTATTGAATAATAATCAAAGGTACAGCCATACAATGGAGAACTTCACTGCTGAAAAATATTAGAAAATCTGTATAAATATGGAGTGATTTTGATTTCTCAGACCCATTGTTAAGTTTAAAAAGTATGAGTTCAAGAGTCCATGCTACTATTTGCATGTGAAAGGTAAAACACTAATATTGCCTATTTAGAAAAGAAAAACTTAGGAAAGATAAAAGAGAAACTGTTGAAAATGGCATCTATGGGGAGTGAGTAGAACTAGGATGAAAGGGGTAGGGATGGTGGTGAGACATCCTTGATTATACTATTTTTAAATAATTTTGACCCTTGAACTATGTAAATATACCCTTAATAATTAAACTGAAAATGGAAAAAAAGCAGACCTGAAATTGAATATAAACAAAAGCAAATAAGTCTAACTGTATCAAATTGATATATAACCACTTAGCAAAAAATAATTAATTCAAGTAACTTTTGATCACAGTACTTTTACCCTTCATAATTAGTGTCTAAAGACATAAAGAATTACAAACAACTCTTGAAACCTCTATTAGGCTTGGTTTTGGTGATGAGATTGATGTTTAATTATGAAAACATTTTGTTTGTATTGGTTGGAACAAATAACGAAATATATTGATGTTCTTTGGAGTTAGGTTTCTCACTTGGTAAAGAAAGATACAAGTATGAAATTGGAGGAAGAGAGAAAGAACCCTGTGGTCTCGAATTTGAATTGGTAAAATTAGTATAAGCTCATTATATAATAAATATGGGAATCAAGGTAATGCTCAAGGACTAATGGAAAAAACTTAAAGACACAACATCCAACTTGAAGGGGAAATCACTGGTCAAATTTGGAATAATTTGAGCATCAAAAGGTATAATGATGGGGCTTCCCTGGTGGTGCAGTGGTTGAGAGTCCGCCTGCCGATGCAGGGGACACAGGTTCGTGCCCCAGTCCGGGAGGATCCCACATGCCGCGGAGCGCCTGGACCCGTGAGCCATGGCCGCTGAGCCTGCGCGTCTGGAGCCTGTGCTCCGCAACGGGAGAGGCCACAACAGTGAGAGGCCCACGTACCGCAAAAAAAAAAAAAAAAAAAAAAAAAAAAAATGATGGCAATGTATTATAAATAGATTGTAACTCATTAAATAAAAAAAGAATCCAGATGGATAAATAATAAGGTCCTACTCTATAGCACAGGGAATTATATTCAATGACAAACCATAATAGAAAAACATACGGAAAAGAATGTATATATATATGTATAACTGAATCACTTTGCTATACAGCAGAAATTAACACAACATTGTAAATCAACTATACTTCAGCAAAATAAACAACAACAACAATAAAAACAATTAGAGAAAAAAAAAGGAATCCAGGAGTCATAGTGATACTAAAAAAAGGGGGAGACTGTATCTCTTCTTCACAGAAGAATGATAGCTAATGAAGGTAGAAGAAATGATAGAATTAAAAAATCACCACTTTGAAAATAACACTCTAATGATTGTTTCAGGCAAGGATCGTAAACAGATATAAAACTATTGGGTAAAATGTAATTGTGGGACAGAATATTCACATAGTATCAATGTACCAAGCCATGGATTTGTAATTAATTCAAAATGGAAATAAGTAACTTTACAGTATAGAGTTCTAGTAAGTACCATCTTATTCAAGTGATCAAACTCAGGATAAATCAATGATTATCCAAACTAACATCAAATACCTCATGATAATGATGCAGATACTTTTGAACTGTTCTCACCCAAACTCTTTAACTTCAATTTCCTCATGTGGAAAAATTGGATAAGTCTAGATTGTAGAACATTCTGTAAGAAAATGGACCTGAGTTCTTCAAGAATATTAATGTTAAATTAAAGAAAGAGATTAGGGAGTGTCCTAGATTAAAGACGGCTAAAGAAACATGGCAGTTTAATGCTATGCACAGTTCATATTTGAATCCTGGATTAAGAAAAAAAGAAGGCTAGAAGCCATAAATGAGTTTTGGGGAAAATGTGCACATGGTCAGTACATTATATATTGTTGTATATCCACATTCTGTTCCTTGGATATGACAAATTATTGTGGTTATTGAGAGTAATGATCCTGTTTTTAGGAGATACTGAACCATTTAGGAGTGAAGTATGATATTTGCAACTTACTTTAAAGTGTTTTCACAAAAAAGGTAGTGAGATAAATTGAAATAAAGGAGAAAAGGGAGAAACCCGGAAGGGAAGGAAAGAAGGATAGAAGAAAGGAAAAATGTAGCAAAATGCTAATATTTGGTAAATCTGGGCTCTGGAAATATAGTGTTCATTGCAGGTTTCTTTTAACTTTTCTGTAGGTTGGAAATTTATCAAAACAAAAGAATGAAATGCTATTTGCAGCAACATGGATGGACTTGGAGATAGTCATACTAAGTGAAGTAAGTAAGGCAGAAGAAGACAAATATCATATGATACTGCTTATATGTGGGATCTAAAAAATTATGATACAAATGAGCTTATTTACAAAACAGAAACAGACTCACAGACATAGAAAACAAATTTATGGTTACCAAAGGGAAAGGGGGGAGGGATAAATTAGGAGTTTGGAATTAACATATACACCCTACTATATAAAAAATAGATAACCAACAAAGACCTACTGTATAGTACAGAGAACTATACACAATATCTTATAATAACATAATGGAAAAGAATGTAAAAAAAGAATATATATATATATATATATATATATAAAAAACTGAATCACTTTGCTGTACATCTGAAACTAACACAACATTGTAAATCAACTATATTTCAATAAAAATTAAAACACAAAAAAACGCCAAAATGGGGGAAAAGGAACACATACACATGAATTGGGGATCTTTATTTAGCATTACTATCCATTCTTATGGGTTTTTTACCTATGTGTAAAAGGTGTTTTCAATGTTTCATTGACAGAAATGTAGAGGGACACATGCTCAAAGAAGCATGAAGCTTTGTGTAATAGTGTCTGAGGCCTGATTTCCAGGACTGGAGCCTAGATTCAGCATGAAGAAAGGCTAAGATGCTATTAACTTTTCCCTTATTGCTCCTGCTGCTTCCATCATACCCTGTTCCAAACCTTTCTGATGGTATGGAGTGCAGGTACTCTTTCATTTTTCTACATTTAAGAACATCTCTTTTATGTAGGGACTGTTCTGTTTACAGAGGTTGGCGCTCTCAGGGATTGTCTTTTGTAGAAGGATGGATATAATCATACAAATAATTGTTTTATAAGGTGGATTAAATAGATACCTTTAAGGAGGTACAGGCTTCATTTGAAATTGTAAGAGTAAGGAAGGAACAATTGTTTTCAATTAGAAGTTGGGTTGAATGAACTGTGCCTTGAGTGGTGAGAAACATAAATTAAAATGAGCAAGAGATTTATACCAGCATTAGAGCACTGTGAAGGAAGGTGGAGACATAAAAATGCTGTGTCTTTTGAGACTGGCCAGTTATAAACTGAATTCAAAACACATATGAAAGGGCCGGTGTAGTGCAACATGGCGAGGGCCTGCTGCAGACTTAGGAGTATGTACTTATGTATGTGTATGTGTCATAGCAAGAATTTCCTACTGGAGGGAATATCGAATGAGAAGTTGGAGCTGCCCTTTGCTAATCTTCACCATATAAAAGGCAGAAAGCCCATGGCTTTGAACAGGGATTTGTTTTTTTTCCTCTGTCAGGGCTTCATTGGACACATCTTCCAAGACAACTGAGGATTTTGGGAGGCAGGGTGAGCTCTCTTTACTCATTTGTGTCTTTATCTAGTTACACTCCTCACACTGTTTACTTTCTGATTTATAGTAAACTAAAGTGAAAATAACCTCTCTGAAGCAAGGTCACCATTTTTGCCTACCTTTGTGGTCTGGCCTATTTCAATCATTGTGTCATTGCTGGAGATAAAAAGGTGCATATTAGACATGGTTATTGATCCTGCTGCATTTTCACTATTCATTGAAACCGCTGGCTTATCTATATACTCTTATTCCTATCTCCTACATTTTGGCCTCAATTCTTAAGATTCTCTTCTGGGTTTGTTCCCCTATGTGTAAAATATTGTCCTTTTACATTTTTCAGGTTAGAAGACAGGTCAATAAAACAGAGGCTTAATTTTTATATTAGTGAAAAACATATGTATCTATATTGCTCTTAAATAATAATTATATATTTGAAGAAAATTATTAAGAAATACCTATAAATAAAGCTTTCTGTTTTTACTTTAATGAGCATGATAAAATAAACAGCTGATTTTAATAATGGAAGGACAAATCTCAGAATCTTAGATATATTTTATTGAGTAATTTTGCCTAAGGTATGGTACTTCCTGAAAAGCCATATCATGAAAAGTTAAATTTCTTTTCTAAGAGTCAATAGTATGATTGAACATGCTTTTTGGAGTTCTAGTTTGAGTTTTTCAAAAGGCTTCAGTATTTCCAAGGATACAGTTTCCATAATGAATAGGAAGGATCCACATTTTTGGTAAAATTTCTGGGAAGTTAGTAAACATGTGCACATATTAATTAACCTTATGCTATTAATATGTTTGCTGTCACGAGTGCTTAATCATTATCCTAGGAAAATGAAGGTCAGACTTCAAGGAATTGGGGAACTGGACAACACATGTAACTTCTTCCAGACTGGCTGCTTATGCCTAACCTAGCTTAATCAGTCTGCATACTATGAAGACTGGAATTCAGGTATCTCAGTAATACCGCTGTTGCATTTGAAAAGCTTTAGAGCATACTACACATCAGTTACCAAAAACAACTTTTTGGAACTATAGTGGTAGAGTTGCAGCCACTATGGAAATGACAGATGATCACCTTGGAGGGATAGCAAAAAACTGGAGAAGCTGGAAAGGTCTAGATGGATTGTGCTGTTCTCTGGTGTCACCTCTATCACTTCCGTAGCCTTTTATTATATTTCAAATACTATATATATATATATATATATACACACACACACACACATATATATATCAAGTATTATCAATTTTGTCAATAGCTGTTTGTATTTCTCTGTCCTTAGAATGATGTACAGAAAAAAATTAGCTATGATTTTATAACAAATGCACCATTACTAATACATATTATTTTTAAAAAACATATTAAGCATTGTTCAAATTACTTGCAACTAGTAACATCTTAAGGCATAACTGGATCAAACTGTAAATTATGATGCTTATTTCTTACCTGTTCTTTATTAGAAGTCATCTGAGCACTTTGAATAATTTTTGGTACAGCAGAGATTAAATAAATATACCTTTGTGGTTATGGTTATTGTTTTTCCAACAGAAGTACATCTTGGAGCAGCCACCAGGAATTTCCATTTCTTTAACCAAACATTTTATACTTAAGGGTCTTGAAACTTATTAATCAATTTACTTATATATCAACGCAATATAATGCTCTTAATTGTTATGGCACACTATAAATAAAAAGAGAAATAATTCACTGAATGAGATTAGTCTTGAATTAAAATAAAGATAGCAAATACAGAGTCAGGAATAAGTTTCTGAAATGTTGTCAACTGTATATTTAGAACTTAAACCTCAGAAATGGACCTTGTTTTGAAGCTAGTTTTTTTTTTTTTAAAGACAAGGTAGACTGGAACAGACGCTCTCACCTGTTTTTCCGATGGGACACTGTTAACTGATTGGTTATGTCCACACCAATGTAGAGCTGGATTGAGTCATAAGGACCCCTCAGACAGACCAACAATTGGTGATGTTTCAAAAGAACATTCTTAAGTATGTGTTCAACATTGATTCAGAGGAAATACTGTAATCTGTGGGAAAACTATAGAGAAGGAAGACTTTTGGTGATGTAGTCTCAGCTTGCCCACCCATTTAACACCACAGGAGTCCTGCTGTGAACTAGGTCCTCTTTAGAAGAGAGTTAATAATCTCTCTTGCTATTTTACCATGTTGTCCAGTGGTCTCACCCTCCTCCCCTAGTGGCTTATCAAGGTGTTTCTTCTAATCACATAGGTTTCTTAAAATATATTCTGGCATATAAAATTTTCTCTGTCTCATTATATTCCCAGGTTTTGGAGGGAACTCTGTAATGTTTGTGGAATTCTAGTATTACTTCAACATCCCCTATAGATGCCAGGTTGACAAGGTATTTAACCAGGATTCATATCAAGGTCAGATTTCCATATGCCTAAGAACTTGACTGTCAACTCAGTATCCTCACCTCTCCCTAGTCTAAGGTCTCCTAAGGCAGAATTCCCCTCCCTGTGTAGTTCTGAATTAAATTCTGTTCATGAGAGTCTCTTGGAAGGAAAGCAAGAGGGAGAAACCATCATTCTTCAGGAGATGGGGTAGTTAGTGTTATAGAGGGCAGGAGGTATGAGGTATATTTCAGGCAAGTTGGTGAGAGACCCCACCACCCCTCGCTGTTGCATACTGAAAGTTGATAAGAGCTTACCAGAGCTTCTTAGATTTGTCGTGGTTTCTGGGAATGCTTTTGAGAACTACCTGCTTCTACCTGGTGCTGTGGGATGAGATCATTAGTGCCTGTTTTCTTACTTATAATTCTAGCTTTTCCAACAGCTATAGAGACCTCTCTTCCCTGTATTAAATCCCTTCATACGTGTTTCACTTCATACATTTCACTTAGGCAGTCTCTGGAAGGCTGGGCAATTGTTTCTAAAGGCAGTATTTTGGCAGGATAATGGATGAAGAATTTATACATAGCCTTCCATCTCCCTCTGGTCAAATGTTTTCCCACAGGGCATCAACTACGTCCACACTTCCAGGTAGCTCGCTGTGCCTCAATATCAACATTAAACCTCAGGGCCAGGAGGTGAGGGCTGTGCAGTGTGGGTATGAGATGCAGTCTTGTCGGGGTGTCCCATGTGAATTTTGTCAGTTTACACACACAGTTGGTTGCCCCCGTGCAGCTGAAGTAGTCTAAATGGCCAAAGACCCCAGAAGCAGGTGAGGCTGAGAGGATCTGAAGTGAAATATAAAAAGGTTTTGCTCTATGAGATTTGGGGCCAGTTGATTCTGGGTTTAAGTCTTGTTTTATATTAGCCATATAGCTAGCTGATTTTGCTTGTCCTCTCTGCATTTCCTGAATTTTTTCGATCATAAGTCAATAATGATACATTATTGTAACACTGTGGAATCTTTCTAAAGATTAAATGAGGTAAAGTATATAGTGTGTTTAATATGGTACCTGCCACATAATAACGCTGAATAGATGGCTCTTTCCATGATAATTATTATTTGTGGTTTTCCGGGGGATTGCTAGTTCAAGTAGGAGGAAATATGGATAACCCAGTGGAATCCACTACCCTTTCATTATGACTTACCATCATTAAGATGCTTCCCCTATCCCTGTTCAGAACCTTGGAAAGACACTGCAAATGATTTTTTTCTTCTCCCCTTTCTACCAAGGTTTCCTTTTTTAAAGGACCTGACTTCTGGAACAGTAGCCTTATACTTCTAAAGGGATGGTAGGAGGATGAAATCACAATTGTCTGAGCCTTAAAGAATCGTGGTTTTTCAGGACTAACTCCATCTTTACTGAAATGTAATTGAAAACAAGGACCAGAAGGCCAGATGCTATGAACAATGGCTCATGATGTTGGCTACACAGTTTTAATTCTAAAAGTCTATAAAATGAGTTAATCATGTTAGCGAAAACAGCAGCTAAGAAGAAAACAAAATGATAAAAGACTATAAACATCTACTAATAAGTTATTACAATTGAGAGAGACATACACTTTAATCATCTCTTGCTCATCTGTAAAACTAAATTTAGAAGTTGGTAATAGTTAAAATGACCTCAGTTTAGTCTATGCTGATCATTGACTGTGGATATTTCACACCAGAGGTTTGATATATTAAAGTAAAATGAAATTGTACTAATCAATTAACTCTGTTATACATTACCTTTACCTAGAGTGTTAAACTGCAGTGGGACTCCATAAATTTAAACAAAAGATATTTACTGAATAATAGTAGGTTAGAGTTAAAATAAACAAATATAAAGAGTCCTGATTTGTGATTTCTGGGATTTTTTTGATCCTAAAAGAAAAATCTAGTCCATTTCCTATTCTATATTCAGGTAAAAGCATAACTTCCCTCAATTTCTCTTTGCTAAACCCTTTCTAGAAAAAGGAAGACAAATCTCAAAGTTGGTTGGGCTCTGCTCACTTGAGGGGCTGGTAATCATCCATCACAGTCTGAACACCAGAACAAAGCCTTCTGAGAACAAATGGAAATTCTCTCCTTACTAAACGTTACTAACATTTTCTTTTCAGAGATGGTTAATTTTAGTGAAATCTCTTAGCATGACTAATCTGGCACTTTAGAGCATCTGCTATATCTGTGAAATCTGAGCGTATTTTTGAGGATAAGACAGGAGACAATTCTCTCTCCAAAGACAAATTATCTGGTCATTTGATTATCTTTGTGCAACAGATTGTGACTGACTCTTGTTGGCCTAGTGTGTACTCAATACCGCACTCTCGCTCACACAGTTCCTACCCATGACACCCTGTTATTTAAGAGAAAATCACTCAAATTAGTCAGTTGATGTCACAAAGAAAAAGCAAACTGTTGATTGCCTAAGTTCTCATTTTTCAGCTGGTTGCTTTGATTTCATTTATTGATAGTCATGGTGTATCATCCACTTAGGTCATCAGTTTTTCTTGATATTGAAAAGTTATGATCAGACAGCAAAATGCGAGAGGCGATATAAGCTCTTCATTTCAACCAGTTGAAATCAGTTGAAATTGCTGCTTCCACCCACAATTTCCATGTTTAGGAAGACAATTCAATCTCACTACATTTCATCCATTAAGAATTTAGAAACCCTGCAGAAATGTTGTTGTAAAATAAGAGTGTTTAAGGACTTACATTCGCTCACTTGGCTTATCCTTGAGTACAAAGGTGAGTTGACTGTTGGCTCCAGAACATGCACCTAAGTCTGAGAGTTCCCCTTTGGTGGCTGGTCTAGGGTGATAAAGTCAGCTAGCCTGTAAGCCTCCTCCAGGTTTATGTATCATTATACCTTTTTATTTTCATCTTTCCTTCTTTGCTTTTTGTGTGTGATCTTGATATCACGTCCCATGATATCTGGAAGATGTTCAGGTAGAATTCATGATGAGACATTTATTACCAAAAGTTCATACTACTAACATCATGAACACAAGAGAAAATTTCTGATTAGTACTTGCCTTCCATTCCAAGTACTGTCAATTCTTGACTATGCCTCCAGTTTAGTTTTTCTTTTACATCTTTCTTTCTTTCCTTCTCTTCTCCTCTACCTTATTGGTAGGGTCCATGTTTCATCCTGGTAGTACCACATGGTCCAAGTGTGGAAGATAATCCTTCTTGGTTCCATTTTAGAATGGTTATGGTGATCCCATACTGAATCCTCCTTAGACTTTAACTCTTTTAGATTCTTCAAAATGGAGCTACAAATTTGGTAGATATTTAAAATGCTCATTCTTCTGCAAAGTGATTTTGTGGAGTTTCTAGAGGTCCTTCTTCCTATTCCCATTGATGGGGATGTTTTAAATATACTTCCCTTGAGGTGGGTAAATGCTTCTCTTCTGGCTGATGATTTTTTACTTTTCCTCAGACTTAAGACATTCCTTTGGCTGAGGACACCTTCCCAATTCAGGCAACCCTCTTGGGCAGAATCAAAACAATCCTTTACCACTTCTCTGACTATACCCTGAAAATTCTGGAAATAGAGCCTGGTACCCAAATCCACTGTGTTTGTCTTCATAATCAGAAAAGCTAGGCAACCATGGTCTCTCTCCCTTTAGGTTTCTCAGGTATGTTTTAGTCTACTGTGACTCTAAGATCCATAGAAAACAGATAAAGTTCTCTAAGGCATACTAGTGAAGATTCTTTCCTTGGTTTTGAAAAATTAAAGTGCTTTCCAATTTCCCCCCCACGGCAGGGGTAGAGTCACAGTGCTATAACAGCTCTCTCCAAAAATACTTTAAGTTTATCTCTTGCTTTTTCAGACTCTAAAGGGTGGATATAAGTGTTCAGGTAAGGGTTAAAAGCTGGCTTTTTACTCTCTCTTTTACTTGAAGGTCTTGTGTTTTGGAATTTTGTAGTCATTAATACCTATGATCTATGATTTCAGTTGAAATTGTTTCTAAATAAGACCATCGTGTAGAACCTATAAAATAAAACAAGAGCTATTCAGATGAGCTGGTTCTCTTAGACATATCTATTCTAAAATCTTTAATCTTTCTCTATGATAAACCTTGGTAATAAATATAGTAGACCTTTTTATATTTGTATTTTTTTTCACATGGCAATTCTTAAATTAACAGAATTTAAGTTAACAGGTCTTAGCTATGTATTGGTCTAGATCTATTGTATGCGTGCAGCCATTTTCATTTACTCCTGTTGTTTGCTTTAGAAAGCCCCAAGTAAAGCATCTGGATTGGATAAAATGCAACTGACTTGGATACAAGCTCAAGGGCAGGGATTGTATCAGCCGTCTCTTGCATGCAACCTCATATCTTTCTGACGTATATTTTCACTCCAGCCACTGCCGTGGCACACAGACGCATGCAGGTATAATATGACAGCACCTTGCCTTACCAACACTCTAAATCTCTTGCTTTGGGCTCTGGATTTTCTCCACTACTTCCAAATGGGATGCCTGTGGGAATCAGCTCAGCCGTGTGACACTTGCAGAAGACAGTTAAGTTTCCGTGCACAACCCTCAGAAATTGGGGATGAGAACTGCTCTTCTCTGTCTCAGGTGAACAATTCTGAGGTGCCCATACATGGCTCCTCAGAAGATCCCAGGTGGAATTTTGTTCCAGTTCATTGAGGTAGTCAGTTCAATGATGCAATTTTAAATTAACTTTCCCTCCTGCCCTGTGTTGCTCTTCTAGTTCCCTACACCAGTTACTTGGGTTCATTTCCAGAATTAAACTTTATGCATTCAAGCCCTTCTCTCAGGACCTTTTGTGAAGGAACCTAGGCCAAGACCATACTTTTTGTTTCTCTGTTCACTGAAGAAATACAAACATTTAACAATGGTGCAGCCTGGAACATAGTAAGTATTCAGCAAAATGCTGTTGAGTGAATGACTGAATGGTGTCCAGAGGATGGACAAGATAAGTGCCAATCCTTGTAGAATGCAAGCATAAGAACATTTATTCCTTTGTGGGTTGTGCTGCTTCTTAAGATTGATGATTATTAATAGATATCATCAGTGTCTTTCTGATGTATTATCTGAAACATGCTGCAAGGCTCTTCTCAGAAAGAGGGAGTTGCCTCTTCACTCTAACGTCAGGATCTCCAGGAAAATGATGTTTCACAGGTGAATTATTGAGGCCTAACATGGAGTCCAGCATGATGCATTGTTCTTTGCTCATAAATAATGCAAAGAGGATACCAGGCAAAGATAAAGGCCAGTGATTTATTCCACATAACCTTTATGTAAACCTCATAAATTGTGTGCAGTGATGTCTGGGAATATGACAGAGGCTGTGGCACCGGGTCGTGTTGACAGTGGCAAGCATTTCATGCATTGAGAACAAGAGAACGAAGAGAACACTCCTCATACCTCTTGTACTGTCTCACTAGGGAAAAATGGAGGAAACAGCAAGATTTAAAACGGTAATAACATTCAGAATAGAGCAGAGATTGAAGAATTAACAGTAACATTGATATGGAGAAAAAAACAGTACTACAAAAAGCACATTATATAAGATATCATTATGAATAAATTCATTTGCACGAAGTTTTATTGTTTCTTACCTACCAGTTATAGAAATTACACACACACACACACACACACACACACACATATTTGCACAATATCTTGATGACATGGGAAATGCTTATCCATTTCCAGCAGAGTGACTTTCCAAGAGTGGGATTTTAAACTCTTTTAGGATTTATTTTCATTGTCTTTATTGGTAAAGAATGATACATTTGCAAGGAGTTGGGGTGTTAAATAAAGGTCTAAGTTGTAATAATTCAGTCTTCACTCTGCTGCATTTACCATGGAAAGTCACAGTGTGTAGTAAAAACTGGGCTTAGAGAAATCATAATGGCTTCTTATGTAAGGAGGGGGTGAAACCCTAAAAATAATGAAATGCTAAGTAATTTAATGAGATAAAGCTAAACGAGAACTAGAATATTAACAGCTAAATCCCAAAGGGGGGAAGGTCATAGAGAAAAACAAAAACAAAAGCAAACCCCACTTGCCGTAGCATCAGTTCGGTATTGTAGAGCTGACTGTATTCTTAAAGTACTGGGTATCATAACACTTCAAGTAATAAGTCACCATGAGATGCATAGGACTTATTCGACTGGAGTTATTCAGTCTTTCACTTTAACTCTGCTATGCAAATTTCTTCCAGGAAAATTCCTTTTTTCTTTTTTTCTGGAGTTCCAAAACCTTTGAAGGAATCAAAGGAGATCACAGAGAGGCAGAATTAGCTAAATTGACTAAGATAATATTGTTAATTATTTCTATCATCATTTGGCAAAGGCTAACTTTTACACTTAAATAAGAGATGCTATCATTTTCTTGTAAATAAAAATGCTGACTCTATTAAGCAAAGAAACAACAAAAACCACTGCGGTTTCATCTGCTACTTTGACCTTAAAAGAGAGATTTTTCACACAATGAGCATTGAATGCTTTGTTTCTCCATTTGATTGGTACCTGGAATCAGATTTTTTTTTTTTCTTTTGCGGTACGCGGGCCTCTCACTGCTGTGCCCTCTCCCGTTGAGGAGCACAGGCTCCGGACGCACAGGCTCAGCGGCCGTGGCTTACGGGCCCAGCCGCTCTGAGGCATGTGGGATCTTCCCGGACTGGGTCACGAACCCATATCCCCTGCATCGGCAGGCGGACTCTCAACCACTGCGCCACCAGGGAAGCCCTGGAATCAGATTTTGCTTTAGTCTTTTTCCTATTACAGACATTATTTTTCTAATTAGTTAAAAGAAAACATGACTGTAACATTAAGAATAGGAAGCATCCTATTAGAATTTCAATTTCTAGCAATGATCCTATGCAGTTATAAAGCAGCTACACAGTTTAGCTACCCTTGATATAAAAATACAAGTTATAGAAAGCACAGCTTCCAAGTCCCTAAAAAAAACAGCACTGCCACACACCTAAAGCTTAACCCTCTTACAGGCTGACTTTTAAGAGTCATGTGCCAAAACAGTGGAGCTATTGCTCTTTATAAATATAACGTAACCTGCATGTGGAGAAAATTCCCCAAAAGGACATAGCATTAAAGAGATGATTACTTTTCTTGGGGAATTAAATAAGTACAATGTAATGAAGGAGCGTGAACAAATTCACGTTCTCTGTGCTGTGTTTCTGCAGCCAGACATTAAAAGCACTATCCACTCTTCTTAGCAACCCCCCCAGATTCAAATTAATAAGTCATTGTACCAGCAGGGTATTTATTGAGTGCCTCCTGTATACTCAGCCCTGTGAGAGGGATGTGGGAAATAGCTAGTTTAATATGTAGTCTGGATTCTAAAGAGAAAAACAATCTAGTTAGGGAGTTAAGACAAACATAAGTCATGTAACAAATAATGTTTAAATATTACTTCTCATCTGGATGAAATGTCACTTTTTCTCTAGTCTCCAACCAGCTGTCAAACTTCAGTTGTATTATGGATTGTATATTTGTGTTCCTCTAAAATTCATTAGCTGAAACCCTAACATCCAATAGGATAGTATCAGCAGGTAAAGCCTTAGGGAAATAATTCACTCACGAGAGTGGAGCCCTCATCACGGGATTACTGCACCCACCACCCCCACCCCGAAAGAAGAAACTTGAGAGAAAGAGAGGGAGAGGGAGGAAGGAAGAGAGAGAGAGAAAAAGAGCTTGCTTCCTATCTCTCTGCTCTTTGCCATGTGATGATACATCAACCTTGTCTGAAAACCAGGAAAAGTGTCTTTTTCAGACACTGGATCTGCTGGTGCCTTGATTTTGGACTCCTCAGTGTCCAGAACTATGAGAAATAAATGTTTGTTGTTAAGTCACTCAGACTATGGTATCTTGATATAGCAGCCCAAACAGACTCCGACAAGCGATATTACTCTGTGTTTTTAAAAAATAACTTCTTCTCAAGTGTTTTTAATAACTCCCACTTCTGATAGGTAGAGAATAACCTTAATCATATGTGATAAGATAAATATTTAGTGGGGGAGAGGGTCACAGTCTTATCTTGGGAGACAATTCTTCATAGGTCTCTTATTTTTCAGCACATCTTTAAAGCAGACCATCTTTGTTTACTCTCTTTCCAAGAATGTTTGCGTAGTGAACAGCATTGGACAATAGAGATAGTGTCTCCCTTCAGAGCCACTGAAAGTTTGTTTCCTGTATAATATAATAAACATAATAGCTTCCTTTGGGGCAAAAGGCAGGCATGCTTACTGTCCATTTTAAAAGAGTTCAGTTCCATAAGCTTGGGGCTTCTCTCCTGTGATGTAACCCCTTATGGGAGTAGGTGTCAACCTGGCCCTCTGCGTTGCTCTGTTGGAATTTGGGTGAGGAGAAGCAGTAAAAATGCTAATCCTCTAGCTGCTGCTATTGCTGTGGGTAATGAAGTCCTTATTCTCCGGCCCAGAGGTCCCATGTCTTAACTGTGACAGATCACCTGTTCACTCAGCTCCTTCGCAGCTTTTTACATCTTGCCCCTCTCACTTGTCTTTTTTTTTTACACTTCGTTTGGCTGTTCATTTATCTGATGAGGGAAAGGACAAAAAATTACTTGGTGGATTCTTGGGAAAAAGATCATTGGAGTAGTAGAAAAATTACCCTTCCCAAGAGGGAGTTTGTGGCAGGAAGGAGAGAGAAGATTGAGAAAGCAGTGGGTTGCAGAAGAGGGACATCATTTTAAATGTATAACACTTAACATTTGGATTTTCCGTAACTTGGCCCATCTTTCCTGTCTTCATTGTCATTTTTTATATATATGAATTCTTGGTTATTTTCAAACTGATTTGTGTGGCATGGTCCATTTTACTCAGATTATTCCCAAATACAACTTCTTCATTATTTTATAATTCATCTTCCTTTCCTTGCCCCACCCCTGCCCCAGCCCCTATACCATCTCTGGGGTCACCTGGGCATGTGATCACATGCAGACCTTCTGCTAGTGAAGACGAAGTCCAATAATTCCAAGTACTTCTTTTGATGAATCAGAAGCTTCAGAAAAGTTCTTGTTTCTTTCTTTCCCCACCTTTTGGTGGCACCTGGGTTTAAAAAGTGTTTACAGCATTCTTGTTCTGGTGAGGGAGGTATGAATTCACAAATTATTGGTATCTGTACAATGTCTCCTGATCTTGCCGTTCTCTGCTATCCAGTGGCCAGTTAGATCTTCTCCCTAGACTGGTCCCTACTAAGATAAACTGGTCCTGTCTGGCTTTTTGTGTGTGTTATGCTGGCACACAGCTCTTAGGTGTGTGTCCTGGCCATTAGCTATCAGTCCTCAGGTCCCTGCACAGTGAATGATGTTTGTCCAACCCTCCATGTCCCATCCCAGTCTCCAGGATTCTCTGGGTTCTCTGAGCATCTATACACAGACCATGGGGTACAAGAAACTCACCTTCAGTCTCATCTACTTGGCTTCTTTTTTTTTTTATATTGAAGTGTAGCTGATTTACAATGTTGTGTTACTTTCTGCTGTATATTTGGCTTCTTTGGTCCATTTCTCTTATTCTGTTTTCTGTGCTGAAGTTAGGTGCTCAGCCTCTCCCATGTTATACCCAGGGAACAACCACTACCTCTGATCATTTTTGATCTACCAAAACTCATATGGGTATCTTGTTTACCTTTTCTACCCAACAGGCACCACCCCCACCCCCACCCCCAACGCCCCATGACGTAATCTAACATGCAGAAAAGGAATATCCTAAGATAACAGAAACATACACACACACACACACACACACACACAAGTCTATGATCTAAATGTGCCTTTTGTGTGTTAATGTTTGTTAAGGGAATGTAAATTTTTTTTTTCTTCTCCTCAAAGTTTAACTTTCAAGACTATTATCTTGATTCACAACTAACATTTTGGTATTAAAAACCTGAAAGACTCTCTCTGCATTTCTGTCCTAAAAGTTTTAATTCTCTACTTGCATGTTTCTCCATCATCACTCAACCCCTCAAGGTAGAGAAATAGACCTGAATGACTAAGACAAAGTTTTGTGCATTAAAATGCAGAGACAGATAATGTATTTTGCAAAGTATCATCTTATTATAATTGTTTATTTCCAAATCTCCTTGCAATTGCCTCCCTCAATGCTTTCCTCATGCTCTTTTCATTCGTCTGTAAAGCTTCCACACAGTTCTTTTAATCTACCCAACATCCATGCATGTTTTAAAAATCTGAATTCAGTCTCATCGCTTCTAAGAAGACTTCTCTTACCATCTAGGCTGTATTCCTTTTATTCATAAAATGCCAAACCCCTGTTGCCCTGTGGTTTTAAAATCATTTTCTTTAGGATGCTCAATTTATAAGGATGTGCTTTGCAAACCACCTAGAGAGAAGACCTAGGTTTTTTATTCTCCTTTGAACCATAGCATCTCTAACTTTATTTGATATATATTGGTAAGTTATTTTATTTGTGAAGATAAAATAGTTTAAGAGTAAAAAAAAATTTAAAAATTTGAAACCATTTATCATTAATTTTATAATTAACAATAGGTAACCTTAAAATGATTCAGTAATTTTCAGTTCTCACATACTCACTTAAGCCATATGTGCTTATGTCTTATGTTAATGGTATTATAGATTCTTTGAAAATAGTGAATATGTTTTACCTTTCTATGTTTCCTCTACACCTTCTAATTTGTACACAAACATACAAGTTGATAAATAGTTGTGGTTTTGATTGGCACTGCTATGATCAAATTCTATAGTGATGCAGGAAAGAAAAACTATGGGCTATTCATGCAGAGCTATATGGGTTAGATTGAACTCCATCTAGGCCTTCAAGGATGAATAAGGTTTGAAAAGATAACTAGGAAGAGGAGAGAAATTTATGAAGTGTGACAGCCTGAAAAAAGTTTTGGAGTTGGAAAAACAATCAATGGTCTCAGCTTGTGTATTTTATAACATGTGGCTGGTTAAGCTTCATCCCAGAGTCTTTAGCATAAGTGAATCTTCTCTTGAGAATAAAGGGCTATATAATTAGCAGGTTAAAAGACAAGCCATGTGTCATTATAAAACCCTCTTAGTATTTGCCGTTTAAGGACCAAACATGTTATTTTGTTCAAAATTGTCATGCATAGCTGAACTAGTATTCCTGTAATTAGCAAAGCCACCTTTCCATTGTATATAAAATGGTAATGCATATTTTTACTAGTGCTAAGCACCCGTAGTGATAACTTTAAAAGGTATAGAACTTTATAACAGAAAGGATCTTTGAAAATATAGTTCAATCCCTTATTTAAATAGATACTAGAAGGTGAGGCCCAGAGATGGGAATTGAAGTCTCCAAGGTCACATGACTGGTAAAGAACAGAGCAGGGACACAACTTGGGTCCTTTGGCCCTCCAAACCTACACTCATGCCCCTCGAAAGGAGATCTGCCTTTCCAATGGAGATGAATTATGGAATAAAATAAGAGGGTCTAGCATTTTGAAACACATGATGCTCTCAACACACTACAACAATGCTGCTGTTCTCAGGAAATTAAAAAGCAATTTTGAGAAATGAAATGGGTCAAATGAGCTGTCACTGAAACTAAAGGCTGTGGATCAACCAGTAAATCAGTAACTGCTTCCTGTGCCTGAGATTTTCAACCCCTCAGGGTGGGAAATAAACCACCAAATAAATTTAAAAGGATTTCCACTGAGTGTTTCTTGTGAAACTCTGAAGTCATTTATATGACATGCTCTACACCCTCAATTTCCGGTGCAAAAACAGAAAGGCATTCAGAAGTCTCATTTTTTAAGAGGATTATTTTCTACCATATTTTTTAAAATATCATAAAGAGTTTTATCAGGAGAAGTCTAATTCTCTTAGCTGAATTGAAAGGCTCAGATATTTTTATAACGAACGTTAAAATTTCCTTCTTCCTTCTCTTCTTATTGATGATCTACTGCCATTGCTTTCTTTCCTCTCAGGATTCCAGGGAAGAAAATCAGCCAAGATATAATAGCTTCATTTTAACTTGGCTTGATATGCAATTTTAATGACAATTTTACATGCATTAATCAACCAACCCCCAGAACACTCAGAGGTCAAATTAGTATTTAAATAGACATTCTAAATGGAAATGAGTGTCTAGTCGTTTATTTGTGAATGGTTTGATAGAACACCAACTCCCCAAATCATCCTAGAGTATTAGGAACTTGGAAAATCAACAGCAAACATTGATTTCTTCACCTACTTGATTTTAGCAATTGGACTTCAACTGCATGAAAACTCAAGAAAGAAAAGTGTTTTGTGCTGTTTTCAGTGTCATCTGCACAGGTCAGAGCAAATTGCTCACTTACAGATGTCATTTTGGCTTTGGCTGACCACATCTACAATTCAGTTGCAGGTCCCTGATAAGGTTATCTTGGGTCTTCACTGAGCCTAGTTAAGTTCTATGATCCTTAGATTCAAAAGTAGTAAACCTTGAATTTCAGGTAGGTAACAGATGGTGGTAATGAGATTGCTATACTGTGCTCTCTGATTTCCAGAGTTACTTTCTATAATATCTACATAAATGAGCATTTTACAATTACCTACTGCTATACTGAACAGATCTTATCTCATGATGGTGAATCATAGTACAGTAAAGTATCAGTGGTCAGAGGTATGTGGTAGGTGCAAATATGACCCCCCAAATATGTCTCCATCCTATTCCCCCAAACCTGTGAATATGTTGTGTTACATGGAAAGAGGAAATTAAGATTGAAGATGGAACTAAGGTTAGTGATCAGATAACCTTAAAATAGGGAGATTATCCTGGCTTATCTGTGTAATCACATGGATCTTTAAAAGACAAGAGGAGGAGGCAGAGGAATGTGTGTCAAAGAGATTGTGAGAAAGACTTGAGCAGCCAGTGTTGGCTTTGATAAGACAAGATGGGACCACAAGCCAAGGAATGTGGATAGCCTAGAAATGGAAAAGGCAAGAAAACAGATTCTACCCTAGAACCTCCAGAAGGCAGTCCTGCCAACACCATGATTTTAGACCGTTAAGAACATTTTTGGACTTCTGACTTCCACAACTATAAAACAATAAATTTTTGTTGTTTTGAGCCAATAAGTTTGTGATAATTTGTTACAGCAACAATAGGAATCAGGATATTTGGACTCCACTCATCTAGATTGACTTAAGTATTGTGTGTGTGTGTGCATGTGCAAGTTTAAGGTGACTTTTCATTTATTCATTTTAACTGTGAATAATATTTTATGAATATACCACAATATATTTTATTATAATGTATTTATCTATTCCTCTGTTTATGGAGACAGATGCTTTCCATAGCTTGCTATTACAAGCATCCTATAATAACCTCCTTTACTCACTTCCTTGTATTTTTACATGAATATTTTCCTTGGGCATAAACTTAGACATAGAATGGGATGTATGAAACACCCATTTTCAAATCAAATAGATATTGATAAATTGTTACTCAAAGTGGCCAGATCAATTTACACAGCCACCACAGTATTAAGGTTTGAATTTCTCCACATTCTGGCCACAACTAGTCACAGAGTTTTGTTTTGTTTTTTGTATTTAAACAAATATTTATTGGAGTGTTGTTGATTTACAATGTTGTGTTAGTTTCTACTGTACAGCAAAGTGAATCAGTTATACATGTACATATATCCATTACTTTTTAGATTCTTTTCCCATATAGGTCATTACAGAGTATTGAGTAGAGTTCCCTGTGCTCTATGGTAGGTTCTTATTAGTTGTCTATTTTATATATAGTAGTGTGTATAAGTCAATTCCAATTTCCCAGTTTATCCCTCCCTCCCCTTTTCCCCCAAACCATGTTTGTTTTTTACATCTGTGACTACTTCTGTTTTGTAAATAAGTTCATTTGTACCATTTTTTAAAATTCTACATATAAGCGATATCATGTGATATTTGTCTTTCTCTGACTTACTTCACTCAGTGTGACAATCTCTAGGTCTATCCATGTTGCTGCAGATGGCATTATTCCATTCTTTTCTATGGCTGAGTAATATTCCATTGTATATATGTACAACATCTTTATCCATTCATCTGTCAATGGGCATTTAGGTTGCTTCCATGACCTGGCTATTGTAAATAGTGCTGCAATGAACACTGGGGTGCATGTGTGTTTTTAATTATGGTTTTCGCTGGATATATGCCCAGTAGCGGGATTGCTGGGTCATATGGTAATTCTATTTTTAGTTTTTTAAGGAACCTCCATACTGGCCTCCATAGTGGCTGTATCAATTTACATTCCCACCAACAGTGCAAGAGGGTTCCCTTTTCTCCACACTCTCTCCAGCATTTGTTGTTTGTAGATTTTCTGATGATGCCCATTCTAACTGGTGTGAGGTGATACCTCATTGTAGTTTTGATTTGCATTTATCTAATAATTAGTGATGTTGAGCATCTTTTCATGTGCCTCTTGGCCATCTGTATGTCTTCTTTGGAGAAAGTCCAGAGACAAACCCACACAAGTATAGTCACCCAATCTATGACAAAGGAGGCAAGAATTTACAACAGAGAAAAGACAGTCTTTTCAATAAGTGGTGGTGGGGAAACTGGAGAACTACGTGTAAAAGAATGAAATTAGAACACTCCCTAACCCCAGACACAAAAATAAACTCAAAATGGATTAAAGATCTAAATATAAGGCCAGATGCTATAAAACTCTTAGAGGAAAACATAGGCAGAACACTCTCTGACATAAATCACAGCAAGATCCACCTCCTAGAGTGGTGAAAATAAAAACAAAAATAAACAAATGAGCCTAATTAAACTTAAAGGAAAGGAAGTGAAGGAAACCATAAACAAAATGAAAAGTCAACCCACAGAATGGGAGACAATATTTGCAAACAAATAGACTGACAAGGGATTAATGTACAAAATATACAAACAGCTCATGCAGCTCAATATCAAAAAAAAAAAACAACCCAAACAACCAAATCAAAAAATGGGCGGAAGATCTAAATTGACATTTCTCCAAAGTAATCACAGAGTTTTAATTGAATCTATCGTATGGGTATTATAAGTTATAGCAGTTGGGTACAAATGAACTTATTTACAAAAGAGAAATAGAGTCACCTATGTAGAAAATAAACTTATGGTTACCAAGATGAGAAGTGGGGGAGGGATAAATTGGGAGATTGGGATTGACATATACACACTACTATATATAAGATAGATAGCTAATGAGAACCTACAGAGGGAACTCTACTCAGTACTCTATAATGACCTATATGGGAAAAGAATCTAAAAAAGAGTGGATATATGTATATGTATAACTGATTCACTTTGCTGTACAGTGGAAACTAACAACATTGTAAGTCAACTATTCTCTAATAAAAATTAATTAGAATTCAAAAAAATTATAACAGTTGGTATTAATTATATAAGAATTCAGCTAACTTTTGATAGGTGGTGATATTTTTAAAGGCTTCACTTAGAAGTCTACAGTGGCTTCTTATTGCTTCCAGAATGAGATACGAGGTTGCTAATGTAATGTGAGTACTTGGCCTGACCTGTTTCTCCAGGCTCACTTCTCCCCACACTGTTTTGCTCTTTATAGTTCAGTTATGCTAAGTGTCTTGTACCTTTGAACATACAATGCTGATTTTTGACTTTAAAATTGTCTTCAGTTCTATCTTCCACCAGGAGATCCATCACTTCCATCTCTCCTGGCTAATTCCTTTTTCCAGAATAAAACTCATATGAGGATACATATTCACCAAGAAAACCTTAACAACTTCTTTTTGGGTTCTGTGCCTTTCTCTTAGTTCTCACCATAATGCATCATTATGTTAAATTTTTAAAAAATAGATAATATAGACACATGGGTCAAATCTCCAAACTATGAAAATATATAAAAGCAAGAAATTCCACCCCCCAACGATAAATGCCCCTCAGATGCTCAATTTCCTTTCCCTTTGAAGATCACAAATACTAAGTTCTTATTTAACCTTCTAGAAAAATTTTATTTATATATACAAGCCAATACAACACACACACACACACACACACACACACACAGATAAATATGCTTTCTTCTCCCTTATTCATTTCTTTCTAAACATTGGCTGAGAAATTCTTTCTCTGGAAAGGGAACATAAAGACCTAGACATTATGAATAAGAAGTAGATGATTATGGGAAGATTTCAGAGAAGGCAACTCAAACAACAATTACAGAGGCCTTGGGGCAGTAGCTGGCCTATTCCACAATAGCAGGGAGGCTAGCAGTGGAGTCAGTGAAAAGAGGGTAATAAAAGATAAGATCAGATTATTAATAGATTCCTATTTCCATAAATAGAAATATTAATGTGTGTTGCAAAGCATTGGACTTTGTTCTATAATCTACTCTTAAATTTTAATAAAATAATGATATATATACTTTTCATTAGTTCTATGAAAATTGTTCATGGTTTTTCATTGTATTCATAGCTTTGTGTGTATGTTTTACTATGTGTTCCATTTTCTTCATTTTCATGTGTTTATGAATGTAGCTCTGATATTTAGGAAGCATTGCATTCCTTTAAAATAACAAAGTTTTATAACAAACTTAGTCCTTTTTAAAAAAATGAATCTCATGTTCGATAAGACATGATGTAATTAGTGTATTTCCACTTCCTTTCCCCTCTTCTCTCTCACTTCTACCCTTCAATTTTAGTCAATTTAAAAGTCTTGTTTGATTATTATCATTCTAGAGTTAAATGCTCTTATACTTCTATTATTCGATCTGTCAGCTTTAAATGATGTCCTTTGACTCCCAGCTATTAACCATTCAATGCTCCCTCCTGTCCAGTTGCTCTGGTTTTCCCCCAGTCATTTTTGGAGGCTGAACTTTGTCCTCTAATAATTTCCCCCAGAAAGACTCATGGGAACAACTTTTACTCAATTCTCATTTATATAATGCTATTTGCCTGTAGCTTTTATAGCTAAAGAATAATTTGACTTAATATAATTTCCTTGGCTTATATTTCCTTTAAGTTAATTTTATATGTTAATCAACAATCTTATAAGTTTGAATGATCCTGTAGATTTTCCTACCATTCATATTTTAATCTGTTTTTCTGGCTGCTAATGGGATTCTGTACTCTGAATTCCATACATCTTGGTATCCACTATTCTGGGTCAATTAATCCAGCAAAGATGTACCTTTTCAGCATGGAGATTCAAGCCCACTTTTATTTCAGGAAAAATTTCTTGAATTATGACTCTATAGTTTTTCCCAGTAAGTTGTTTCCTTTTTTTGGAGACCCTGCTTAGGTGGATTTCCCTTCCCTAATTCTCTATCATTTGCTCATTCGTCTTTATTTTTTCTTCCATTTCTTTTTGTAAATATGCTTTATTTTTATCCTCTCTGCCAATATGTATTCTTCAGTGTTTTTTTTTCACTCTTGTGTGCATTCCATTTTCATCGTTATGACTGCATTGATTTTACTTTTTGTCTACTCTTTTCTTGAGACCTGTCAGCTTTGATTTCATCTCTTTCACTTTTTTCAACATTTATTTCCTGAGGATTTTGATTTCTACCTTGTGATATTATTCTAGAGAGGCAATAGTCATCCAGATTTTCAAATTCATAAAATATTTACTCACAATTTTCAACTGATACATGGATTTGTTGTCAGTAAACTTACTGCTTTTTGGGTTTTGCATCATTTTAGGTTTAATGGCAGCTGAAACTGATGAATGTTTTTGACACGTGCTACTGCTAAAGCTTCTCCTTTGTCTTTTGCTTATGCAGTTGCTTTTTAAAAATTGAAATATATCTATTCAATGTTTTCTCTCTAAACTTATCTTTTGGCTGTAGACTGCTAATACTTGACCTCATCAATTTAACTTCATCCTCCTGATTGATAACAATTGTCTTCTATATTGAGGATATTTATGAATATGTTATCTGGAATAAAACTAAAGACAGAGTTCTGTGACAATTCACTAGATCTCTTTGTTAGGCTGACATCTGTCGAGAAATCCATGTCCATTCACTTTTAATTGTTCCACATGTTACTAAGTTCTTCAATTGTATCCTCCGCAGTCTATTCAGCTCTTCCAAAAGTACTTCAGTCTTTATCCTACCAGTAGTGCACTTAGCTCTTTCAGTAGAAAAGCCTTTCATTAGCTTATAGTTGGTTGCAGTTAAATTTGACTCTGAAATTTCTGGTGAGTTTTAGAGGGCACAAATGTAGATCTCTGAACTAATTCTTATCTTGTTATGTAACAAAAATGATGAAGTTATCATTGTCATCATGATACTATTATTACTATTATGAATAATTAGTGTTTATTGATTACCATCTGTCTTGCAACTGTACAGACCATTTTATACAAAATACCTTATTTAATCTTCATAGTAATCTCAGTATAGTAGAAACTATGACTCCCATTTATATATAGGATATCTGACATGCAGAAAATTTGAATAACACGCTCAAAGTTACATAACCAGTAATTAGTGGAGCCACCATTTATACCAAGGCAGTGTGACACTAGAACACACTTTTTAAACCACTGCTCTATACTACCTTTCTCTATTGGCTCTATAATCTTGGTCTGTCCTCTAACCTCTCTAGAACTTTGCTCCTCATTTATTAAATAAGAAGATTAAAATAGATTATCTTGAGGATCCTTTCCACATCTAATATTTTCTGATTCTGGGAGAGATTTTCATTTTTTTTTATCTATTTTATATAAAACATAAATTTTTTCATGTAGAGTAGTCAGAAATCCACTTCCAACATTTCTTCTGGAATGATGCTGACTTTCCCATTTCTTGAGGGATTACACCTGAGTTGCTGTAGAGACGATGCCAAGTCAGTATTCAATCTGTGACAAATATACGAACCCTCAAAATGGAAACTTCCATCCTAAGTGAACTAATATTGTAAGCATATTCCTTGAAACACATGCCCTTGGGATCTCCTTATGTAAGAGGGAATCTACCTCAGTGGAGAATCCACTTACCTTCTATTAGTTTTCCTTCAACTCTTCATCCTCCTATGTGCTAAATTTAGGGGGCGAGTTCATACAGCTGCTAGTTACAAGTAAAAACAAGTTCAAGGCCATTTCGCAGTCTCAGCCAGTCCTCCTTGTACAACTGGCCCAAGAGTCACAAGTGACAGGCAGTCCTAAATTAATCCTATTTGGACTGATTCTCTGTCGTTACAGATTCTATGCCTCCAGCTTGCTGCACTCAGCATCACCAGCTCTGGCTACTAATACTGATGCCTCCTTGGTGTGTCATTGTCAGATCCACTTCAAATCAAACATGCAAAGCATTTGGGCTCATTTAACTGAGCTCTTTTCCCCAAAGAGTAACTCAGAAAGTGATTTCTGTGGAGGAAAAGACTTTGACTCATCTTCCTGTGCCTTATGAGTTCTGTACTTCATGAAAACTTATCAGTGGGCAGGATGATGATTCAAACCAAATTCAGACTTGATGTTTAATATTTCAAATTTCTGGGTGGTCTTCTCTTTGCTATGATTTTCTGCCTCTTTTCTTTCTGTCTTTCGATGAGATGGTCTCCTTAGAAAAATGATACACGGTAGACCCACTTTATCCATGAGGGATACATTCCAAGACCCCTAGTGGATGCCTGAAACTATGGATAGTACCGAACCCTATGTATACTATGTTTTTTTCTATACATTCATACCTATGGTAAAGTTTAATTTATAAATTAGGCACAGTAAGAGAATATCTGGATGGCCAGCATCACTACTCTTGCAGTTTGGGGCCATTGTTAAGTAAAAGAAGGTTTATCTGAACACAAGCACTGCAATAGTGTGACAGTCAACCACGATGCTACTAAGTGGCGAACAAGCAACATACGCTGGACAAAGGGGTGATTCATGTTACCAGCAGGACAGAGTGGGATGGCGGGAGATTTTATCACTGCTACTTAGGATGGCACACAATTTAAAACTTATGAATTGTTTCTTTCTGTGGAATTTTCCATTTAACATTTTTGGACCATGGTTGACCCTGGGTAACTGAAACCAATAAAAGCAAAACTACAGATAAGTGGGGACTATTGTACTAATAGTTTCAGATTAGGCATTGGGTTTCAGAGGAGATGACAGCCTCCCTGTATGCCTGTGACCCAGAAGAGTCTCCTTTCTAGGTACCCTGAGGCACACGGAGGTTCCTGTTCCTTTACTTTTTTCTTCTTTCATTAACACCATTTCTTACCTTTATTTTAAATCTTCCAAGAAAATCTGGAAACACACTTAGTACTCACAGTCCTATAGTCAGTCCCTCATTACAGAGGAAAACTCAGTGTTATGAACATTTGTATCCTCCCCAAATTCACGTGTTGAAACCCTAATCCCTGATGTGATGGTATGAGGAGGTGGGGCCTTTGGGAGGTGATCGGTGGAGCCCTTATGAATGCGACTGATGCTCTTGTAGGAAGAAACATGAGAGAGATGATCTCTCTCTCCCCCACCATGTGAAAATATAGCAAGAAAGCAGCCACCTACAAAACAGGAAGGGGGATTTCACCAGCAAAGAATCTGCCAGAACCTTGATCTTGGACTTCCCAGCCTTCAGATCTGTGAGAAATAAATGTTTGTTGTTTAAGCCACTCACTCCCTGGTAATTTGTTATAGTAGCCCAAACTAAGACAACCACTTAACTAGAAATGACATCTGGATACCAGTCCAATCTCTACCCCTATGACCCTGAACAACTTACTAAACCACTTCAATTTTTAGTTTTTTTCACAGTGATTTTGAAAATTTTTAAAGTCCCTATCAACTTTAAATTTCTGTGATTGTACTCATTATAAAGAACTATCTTCTTAATCTTAGTGACATAATAATCTGAATAATGGAAACCTTACTTTCTAAGTAACTGCCTGTCATTCACAGTTCTTTCCCACACGTAGTAATTCTGGATAGCTAGCTAATTTTCCATCTTTGCTTTGAAGAGCTCCCCTGGGTGGAAAATAGGAAGAATAGAATATAGTTTTAGAAGTTTTAAACCTTTATTTTAAAGCTATATAATCTTTTATTGTCTTCTGTAGATGGAACTTTGATCAGAAGGTCTTAGGTGGGTTGTATCATTTGCAAGAATAATTCAAGGCTTTTTCACATGAAGATATTGATTGATTACCCGCATAAAAATTGTGTACAAAGTTTTCTAAAGTTTTCTATTATAAAGACTCAAGGACGACACACCTACGCTGCTAACTGACCAAAAAACAGCTAGTTCCTTATAATAAAACAGCAGTGCACACACTTAGAAGCCAGAAAAAAAAAAAAAAAAAGAGAGAGAGACGAAAATGGGGAAAGTAAAAGAGAAAAAAAAGAGATTCAAAAAATCCCCAAATGCTGAATTCCCTTGAGTCACTGTCATAGCACATCAGCAAATGATGGTCAGATTTTATATCCTTGGGCATAACTCATGCTGCTTTGTAACCAAGGGCTGCTACTACTACATTCAGGGTGTGATCTTTTGTTACTAAATCCATCACTTAAGCATCTTGCCCTTAGACCTGGGCAAGATGGACTCCTTTCCCAGGTCCTGGGCTTTAGAGGGCCCTGTTCTAGCTCCCCTGTGGCTGAAACCAGAGGAGCATAAGACCAAGAGGATGTCCTCACTAGTGGCAGTACCTTCCCCTTCTAGACCATACTATGAGTACCCAGTATTTTGTCCACATCCACATGGTCCTGAGTCAGTTTCCAGAGCCTGTGCAAGCATACTTCTTGAGTTCTTCACTTGTAAGTAGACCAAGCCACCAACATACTTACCCCCATACCCAAGGGATTTTTAAGGGGCTCCTTTTGAAGAAGGAAGTATGTAACAAGACCCTCCCAATGAAGACCTAAGCTGGGACAGACAAGGGTCTGGAGACAGCTCCCCTGCACCACCACATTATAGCAGGAAACTCTAATCTGTCCAAAAATTGTAAATTCAAACATGAATTTCCTGGTTGTATGAAGGTATATTTGTAAGGTCAGAGGATCAAACATATTTTATTTAATGGTTTGATAGCCTTATTTATAACTTTTAAATATTTAGATATAAGATGCATGGACCTCCATTTGTACCCTTGTCCTGAGTCCCACAAGTGTTAGGGTTGGGCCTGTCTTCAAGTGCTGTTGTCACCACGTGCCTAGTTTTCACTATGTAGCACCAGCATTGGCAAAAGACATAGGTCTAGGTTTATCACTAAAAGGCTCAAAGTGTGTCAGGGTTAAGCCCCCCTGGGAGGAGGGCCTACAGGTCTCCTTTCCCTCCATGACTTGAATCAGGGCCATTTAAGGTTGAATTAATTCAAGCCTTCTGGAAACCTCCAAGGTCAGTGGTCACTTCCAGGGCTATGCCCACTTCTCCAACCTATTTTTGTTGAGTTAACTGCTGTTTGTTCTTCTTATATGAAAAGAAAAAAATTAAATGTAGTTAATATTTATTAAGCACTAACAAATCAGATACTGTACTAGGCACTTTATGTTCCTTCTCCCTGCACCACTTAAGCCTTATAACAAGCCAGCTTTATCTCTATTGGACAGACGAGGAAGCTGAAGCTTGGAGCAGTTAAGAAGACACTGGCTCAGGAAGCCAAGGTTCTTTGACTCCCAACATTATTATTTATGATTCCACTAACCTTGTAATTGCCACAAAAGGGCCTTTTCAACCTGAAACTCTGCCTCTGCTCTTCTACCTTTCAGAGAAAGCTCTGGAAATCTTGCTCACACTTCTGTTGAAATCTCAAGCCAGCCATGCATTGGCTCTGATCCTGAGACTTTGGTGGGAAGTCCACCATGGTTGCTTTAGACTCAGGATAAATGGTGGAAAGAGTTTAAGTTTTGGTATGAAAATAAGAGCTGGTGTCGGCAACTGAAGTTTCCAGGTGGCGAAATTATTCAAGTTCATGACTAGGCTTGGATTACAACAGAGGGTGTTGGCAGGAAGTTAGGCCCCATAGCAATGCCCCCTCAAGTTTACCCAGCTAGGTTATGAGGCTCAGTCTAACACCCCGCAGGGAGACTGAAGTACTCATAAGGGATCAGTGTGGCAGAAGACTCACCAACGTCTTGTACAAAAGGACAGGGAGCAAGAGAGGGGACATCTGGGAAGACACCCTGTCGCTCACAGGTAATGCTAGACTCAGCCCACTAATCAGAGTGTAGCCCTTTATGGTTCAGTCAGAGCCTGAGTGGGGCTGAGGTTTAAGGCAGTTTACCTATAGCTGAAAGGAGTTAGGGAGATCATGTATGGACAAACTAACATTTTCCTCTGTGTAACCTATACGTTTATTCAGTTAAATTCAATAAGATTTTATTGAGTATCTACTGCCTGTAAGGAACTATTTAAGCATTGTGAAGGACAGTGCTAAATAAGGTATGATGGCCACCGTTTTCCAGCCCACCACTACCTCTAATAAAGAAGAGAGCAATGCACATATGTAGCTCTAATAAATTTTCATAGGGTGAAAATCTAGGCTAATAATAAGCTGTGATAGAAGTACAAACTGCAGTGAAATAAAAAGGGAGAGATTAACTTAGTGCCAGTGGGAGGGGTTTCTATCAATTTGTTAAATCTCAATGGTCCATATATTACTTATTTTCTCCTTAGGGACTGTCTACTAAATTGTTTAGGAGGAAAATATTAATTATACAATACATGCTGTTTTTTCTCAATTGCAGAAATGATCAATAAGCTCCTCCATTTTTCTTATATGAACCAATCTAGCATTTCCCTCAAAAGCAGAAGAGGCAATTTGTAGTTATGTTTCTTCCTCTTCATTTTTAGACAGATAATTTTAACCTTGAGTTGATGGTTTTAAAGCTTAAGGAAATTTCCTTAACATTATAAACCCAATTATGAATCCTATTAACCTTTTAAATTATGTTTTCTAGTTGGTAAGACGACAGATTTCCCCACAGTGGAATTCCTGGATAACTGTTGTATTTACATAAGTATGACTTTTGGGTCAGAGAACAAACTTTAAGATAAATTAGTAGAAATGTAAAGCGATGCATGGAAAATCCCGTGCTTTTTTTTTCCCCTGGAACATCAACTACCTGAAGTTTCTACAGTAAGCTGGTTAAAAAGCAATTTATTGAGAAATGATATGGTGACTATCATTTGCAAGCTCCTAACATCTATCAGGTAAAGTGATTAAACCTGTATCCATCATTCAGCATAATTAATCAGTAAGACACAACAGCCCATGTTCATGTGCTGATTAATCTGTTGTTCAGGTACATACATCTCAGGCTTCAAGTTCATATGAGAAATACATCCGTTAGTGCTGCCACATGAACGGGTGTGCCCTATAGCAATTATAAAATGGGCAGATACTCTCTACAAAAGAAAGAGTTTTTTCCTACCTGGAAGAAATACAGAGATCTTCAAGGACTGCTGAACAAGAAAACAAAAATTCAGAAAAAGAGGTTTCTTTATTTGTTTAGTTTTTTTTCCCCCCTTAAACCATACCAAGTAATTCTCCACTTCATGAAATAGATCTATGAGTAAAAAAGACTTAAACATAAGGGTTTATTTAATCATGCAACAAATACATATTGGGCACCTAACATGCCCAATAAGCAATGGCCTGACAAGCTCCTTTCTCCCAAGAAGCAAACAGTGTGGGGTTCAAAGGCCAATAGTATTCAAAAGGAGATTGCTGTCACCTTGGACTTCATCAGTACCAACCTGAGGTTTACTGTTTTACAAAGATCTTTTTTTTTTAATAGTTGGTTAACGGTGTCTTAAAAATGGTTTAGCTATCTGAAATTACTTTAAATGTTTCTGTAAGATGTTTAATCTTGCTTATGTAAAACCAAAATGTGTTTTGATAGCAGAAGAGAACATAGTGGTTACCTGGTTCAATTCAATCTTCACAAATGAGGAAAGTTCAGAGGAGAGTTACTCAAGTTCACCCAGCTTGTAATTACCAACATCCAAATGCAAATGTTCAGTCCACTTATACAGTTTTCTACTTCCACTCTACCATGCTCACTTTAGAAAAAAAATTTTTTAAGTGAATATTGAAATGATTTGATATAGCTTTTTTGATGTATATGATTTTTAGTACCCAATTGTTTTCTTCTATATGATGACTGGTTTAGCGATTCAAGTGATACAGAGGTGTTATCCTTCCATATTTTTCCACATGCATAGAAACATATACAAATACATAGACATACACAAGAGTATGGTTGACAAAAGAAGAGATGATGCTTTGTGTATTGTTTAGCTGGTAAGAGTTTCCTTAAGGATTTCATTTCTGATTCTTTTCCTTATGTCCCACTTTAATCAGATTTACCTACAAGTTGGGTCTTAGTTTCCCACTGTGGACATTGGGATCCAACTACCCTGTCAGTTTTATGTTAAACAAAAAGAAGCTCCTTTCTCTTGGCTACTGTTATAACTGTTGTCTAATGATTTGGAGTGAGTTCTTCAGTCTCAACCTTAATATCCTCAGAAAATGGGCTGGTAGAAGAAGGAAGGGAGTGGTGGGAGAAAGAAGGTAGATGAGTGGGCAGATGTGTTTCTGACAAACTCACAATGGAGTTTTTCTGAGCAACCTGGTATATGTGCATATTCATAATCACCATTTTGAATACACTTTAGGCAACAAATATTGGTGGTGGAAAACCCTTAGAAAAGAGTCTTCCATTGGCCCACCCAGAAATGTGTCAGCACCTATGTCTGAGCTCAGAAATGAGAAAGGGCTTTGTCTAAAACTCAAAGGCAGGTGTTCCAAACATGTTCTCTCTCGCCAATTAACATTTTACAGTTCTACACTCCAGCTAGCAGCTAGGTGAGATTGAAAGGGGGTTGATATTCTGGATGAGTTGAAATGAATCATACTGTTTGAGATCCTCCCATTACGTAAAATAAATCAGTGATTTTAATTGCCTAAGTATTTTAGAAAGTCTGACTACTTTAAATAAGAGCTTTTGCTGACTGAAGGATATTTGTGACAGAATTAGTTTTCCTTTTAAATTTTGCCTTCCTAAGCCTGATAAAGTCACTTCCACAAAGTTGTCCACTTTTTGAATTAGTTTCTCTGGATAATCACATAAATTAAGCTGCAAAGTCTTAACTCTTGAAAAATTACAAAATCTATAAAATGGATTTTAAAAAGGGCAGAATGGAAAGAACCCTATACACAACAACAAGAACCCTTAATGTTTATTTTCTTCTTGAAATATTATTTGTGTTTTTACAAAACCTTAATCCAATATATATGTATATTCCCCCATATGTTTTCTGCTAAGCATCTTAATCTAATAAACAAATATTTCATTTTAGCATAGTACCAACTCTCTAAACTTCTCATAAGCTAACACTGCACTGTCTGGGTTAATAAAATTATCTTCTCATTTACATATTTTTCAACAGCTAAGCATTTTAATAAATGTTCTTGAGGAAAAAATAGAGGTATCCAAAATTATTAATAGCTCAATAACTTAACATCCAATAAAACCCACAGGAGGAAACCCATAGCAATCTTTTATTTGAGTAGCATTTCACTGTTTACAAGCACTTTTTTAAAAAATAAATTTTACATCAGTTGCATATATTACATCACTTATGTCAAGCATTAGAGAATAAAACAATGGGGTCCATCACCTACCTTGACAATTGGCACATTGCTTTTTGCTATAAAATTGAAAAAATGGTATTGATAGTTCATATTTAAAAGGTTGACAGTTACTTTACAAGAAAATTGGCAGCCTGTATTTTGTGGTAACATAATCTGGAGAAACCATCTGGTTATCCAAACTGAAGGAATAATGTATTATTAAAGTTCCTTTAAAATGGAAGTAGAAGAGCTCATGAGATAGTCCACATCCTGGTTTCCCTTTCCTTTGGAGACTTAAATGTTTATGAACGAGAAGAAAAAAGAAAAAGGAGTTGTTGCCATAAGGTGGCTTCTGTGAAGAAAGCAAAATGCCATGGTTCTGGGGGAGTGATATTGTAAGAGCCAACTGCCAAAATGAGCCCTGGTGTAATAACCTATTCTGGAACTGGCAAACCTTGATTAGATTTTGAACAAGTTGGATGAAATTTGTAGTTACTTGATTCTGAAAAATAATTCATGACTTTGTTGTGGTTCTAGTTTTATGGAGCCTAGGGTTCTAGGTGAATTTAAATAGGTGAATGCCTTTTTTTACTGATGTGTTTAGCCGCAATTAGGCGTATATGATTGTAATAAAGGCAAAGAGTAAGGCATTAAATATAACGTCTGGGTTGAATCACAACTTGGTCATTTATTCTGTGCTCTGGTTTATAAATAGTTTTTTATAATAATTTATTACATGAAAATCCCATCCTTTCTTTTACTCTTTATTCTTCTCCTCACCTCTTTTCTTCTCTCTTTTTTCTCCACTTTTATGTATTGATACAGAAAATATATGTAATATATTATATAATTTATATAATATTATATAATGTTATATTAATATTTATATTCATCAGGGTGTGAAGTTTTATTTGTGGGGAAATTTTAGTTACAAATTTAATTTCTTTAATTGACTTAAGGCTATGAAAGTTTTCTATTTCTTCTTGAATTCAGTTTTGTAATTCTGTCTTTCAAACAGTTTTTGAATCCAAATTTTCAAATTTATTGGCATAAAGTTGTTCATAATATTCCCTTATTCATTTAATGTCTGTGTATCTCTAGTTATATCCATTTTTTCATTCCTGATATTTACTGATAATAATTTCTGCTCTTTATCATTTCCTCCCTTCTATTTTAATTTGCTTCAGTTTTCCTAATTTCTTAAGATGGAAATTTCAGTTATTGACATATCATTTCTCTTTTCTACATATAAATTGAAAGCCATAAATTTCCCTCGAAGCACTACTTTAGCTGCATCTAAAAATTTTGATACATTGTATTTTTTAACAATTTTATTTAGATATAACTGACAATAAATTACACACATTTAAAATATATCTTCACATATTTATATTTATTTATTTAACACTATATATGTTATATATATCATATATTTGTCATATTATATATATTTGTCATTATATAATGACATAAGCAAGGTACTGAACATATCCATCTACCTGACCATTTGCCACTTTATAATCCCTCCATCCTGCTTCTCTTTCCCTATACCCATGCAACTTTCTTATACCATAGATTACTTTGCATATTCTAGAGTTCTTCTATAAATAGAATCATAAAATATGTACTCTTTTTATTCTGGCTTTTGTCAGTCAGAATAATATTTTGAGATTCTTCCATGTTGTAGCCTATATGAGTAGTTTATTCTATGTTTTATTTATTAGTATTATTCCATGATAGAGTATGATTATATTTATTCACGTACTCTTTCATGGAAAGTTTCCAGTTTTTGGTTATTACAAAGTAAGCAGCTGTGAACATTATGTATATGTCTTCTTCTGGACATATATTTTTCTTTTCTCTTGGGTAAATACTTAAATGGCTAAATTTTAGGCATATGCTTAACTTTTTAAGAAGCTATCAAAATGTTTTCCAAATTGGTTGTGGCATTTAACACTCCCTCCATTAGTGTATGACTGTTCCATTTACTGCACACCCTTGCCAATACTCCATATGGTCATTCTTTTTAATTTCAGCCATTCTAATATCTGTGTGGTAGTATTTCATCATCGTCTTAATTTGCATTTTCCCATCTCCTAATGACCAGTGATGATGAGCATCAATCCATGTACTTATGTGCCATTGGTATATCTTGTTGAATGTCTACTTTCAATTTTTTTTTAAGTTGGCTCTTTGCTTCCTTATTTTTGAGCCTTGAAAATCCTTTATATATTCTGCACGCAAGTCCTTTATCAAATAATCTCCTGCAGTCTGTGATTTTTCTTTTCACTGTTTTAGCAGTGTCTTTTGAAGCTTTAAATTTGACAAAGCTCAACTTATCATTTTTAAAACAATTTCTTTAGGTCGTGTTTTTAGTGGGGTATCTAAAAATATCTTTGCACAACATATGACCATAAATATTGTATCCTATGTTTGCTTCTTTCAATAGAACTTTAATAGTTTGGGTTTTTACATTTAGGTTTATGATCCATTTGAGTTAATATTTCTATGTGAAAAGAGGTATGCATCAAAATTCCTTTTATTTTTGGCATATGGATATCCATTGTTCTAGTAGCATTTGTTCAAAAGACTATTCTATCTCAATTGAATTGCCTTTGAATTTGTGTTAAAAATAAGTTGATAATATTTGTGTCTATTTCTAGGTCCCTGTTATTAATGTTAATATCACATAAATTGATACTAGAGCTTTATTATACATCTGATATTCAGATAGTATTAGCCCTGAAGATTTGCTTTTCTTTTCAATGTTGTTTTGGGTATTCTAGAGTCTTTGCATTGCCATAGGACTTTAGAATTATTTTCTCAATTTCTATAAAAAAAGAATTACTGGAATTTTGATTGGGGTTGAATTGAACCTATAGAACAATTTGGGGAGAAACGATATCTTATTAACATTAAGTCTTCTGGCCCAAGAAAAAGATATATCTTTCATTTTTTATGTTTCTTTAATTTCTTTTAGCAATATTTTATAGTTTTCAGTGAACAGGCCTTGAATATATTTTATCAGATTAATTCCTAAGTATTTAACATTTTTGATACTATAAATCATATTGCTGTTTTTATTAAATTGTATGTTCCGATTGTTTGTTGCTATAGATATACAATTGATTTTGTATATTTATCTTGTATCCATACTAAATTATATTCTTGCTAATTTACTTATTATTTCCAACAGTTTCTTTGTAGAATTTTTTTTTTTTTTTTGGCCACGCCGCACCACTTGTGGGATCTTAGTTCCCTGACCAGGGAGTGAACCTGGGCCACAGCAGTGAAAGCACCAAGTCCTAACCACTGGACCACCAGGGAGCTCCCATTTTTATAGATTTTTAAAGACCGTCTATATAGACAGTAATATCATCTGCAAATAAATTCAGATTTTTTTCTTTATTATCTCACAATCTGTTTTTATTGATTTAGTCTTTTTAATTGAATTTTAGTAGATTTACAATATTATATTAGTTGCAGGTGTACAGCTAGTGGTTCAGTATTTTTAAAGATTATACTCCATTAAAAGTTATTACAAGATAAGGGCTGCAATTCTGTGTGCTGTACAATATATCCTTTTTGCTCATCCATTTTATACATAGTAGTTTGTATCTCTTAGTCCCATTACCCTATCTTGCCCCTCCCCCTTTTCCTTTCCCCACTGATAACTACTAGTTTGTTTTCTATATCTGTTAGTCTGTTTCTGGTTTGCTATATATATTCATTTGTTTTATTTTTCAGATTCCACATATAAGTGATATCATACAGTATTTGTCTTTGTCTGACATTTCACTAAGCATAATATTCTCTAGGTCCATCCACATTGCTGCAAATGGCACAGTAATATTTCATTATATATAACGAAATATTATATATATATAATACATAATGGTGGTTCTATTTTTAGATTTATGAGGAACCTCCATATTGTTTTCCATAGTGGCTGCACCAATTTACATTCCCACCAACAGTGTACAAGTGTTCCCTTTTCTCCATATCCTCACCAACATTTATTATTTGTAGACATTTTGATGACAGCCATCTGACAGGTGTGAGGTCATATCTCATTGTTGCTTTGATTTGCATTTCTCTAATAATTACCTATGTTGAGCATCTTTTCATGTGCCTGTTAGCCATTTGTATGTCTTCTTTGGAAAAATTGTCTATTCAGGTCTTCTGCCCATTTATTGATTGGGTTGGGTTTTTTAGATATTGAGTTATATAAGTTATTTATGTATTTTGGATATTAACTCCTTGTTGATCATATCATTTGCAAATATTTTCTTCAATTCCATAGGTTGTCTTTTAATTTTGTTAATGGTTTCCTCTGATTTTCATTTTGTTAATGGTTTCCTTTGCTGTGCAAAAGGTCCCATTTGTCTATTTTTGCTTTTATTTCTTTAGCCTTAACAGACAGATCCAAAATATATTGCTATGGTTCATGTCAAAGAGTGTTCTGCCTGTTTTCTTCTAGGAGTTTTATGGTTTCAGTTCTTATAATTGGGTCTTTAATCCACTTTGAATTTACTTTTCTATATGGTATGAGAAAATGTTCTAATTTCATTCTTTTACATGTAGCTGTCCAGTTTTACTAGCAACACTTTTTGAAGAGACTTTCTTTTCTCCATTGTATACTTTTTTTTTTTTTTTTTTGCAGTACGCAGGCCTCTCACTGTTGTGGCCTCTCCTGTTGCGGAGCACAGGCTCTGGATGCACAGGCTCAGCGGCCATGGCTCACGGGCCCAGACGCTCTGCGGCATGTGGGATCTTCCCGGACCGGGGCATGAACCCGTGTCCCCTGCATTGGCAGGTGGACTCTCAACAACTGCGCCACCAGGGAACACCCCCCCATTGTATACTTTTGCTTCCTTTTTCATAGATTAATTGACTAAAAGTGTGTGGGTTTATTTGTGGGTTCTCTAGTCTGTTCCATTGATCTATGTGTCTGTTTTTGTGCCAGTACCGTGCTGTTTTGATTACTATAGCTTTGTAGTATAGTCTAAAGTCTGGGCAGGGAGGTGATGCCTCCAGCTGTGTTCTTTTTTCTCAAAATTGCCTTGGCAATTGGGGTCTTTTATGGTTCCATATAAGTTTTAGGATTATTTGTTTTAGTTCTGTGAAAAATGTTGTGGATTTTGTGATAAGGATTGCATTAAATCATAGATTGCTTTGAGTAGTATGGTAATTTTAACAATATTAATTCTTCCAATCTGAGGGCACAGGATACCTTTCCATTTCTTTGTAACATCTTCAGCTTTCTTCATCGGTGTTTTATAGTTTTCAGAGTATAGGTCTTTCACCTCCTTGGCTAAATTTGTTCCTAGGTGTTTTATTATTTTTAATGCTATCTTATACAGGAATTTTTTTCCTTTCTTTTCATGATAATTATTAGTATATAGAAAGGCAACAGATTTCTGTATATTAATCTTGTATCCTACTGCTTTACTGACTTCATTTATTAGTTCTAACAGCTTTTGGGTGGAGAGAATATAAAATATCATGTCATCTGCAAATAGTGATAGTTTTACATCCTCCCTTCCAATTTGGATGCCTTTTATTTCTTATATTTGTCTGATTTCTGTGGCTAGGACTTCCAATACTATGTTAAGTAGAAGTGCTGAGAGTGGGCATTCTTGTCTTGTTCCTGAATTTAGAGGAAGGATTTCAGCTTTTCACCACTGAGCATGATGTTAGCTGTTGGTTTGTCATAAATGGTCTTTATTATGTTGAGATATGTTCCCTCTATACCCACTTTGATGAGAGTTTTATCATGAATGAATGTTGAATTTTATGAAATGCTTTTTCTGCCTCTATTGAGAAGATCATGTAATTCTTATGCTTCCTTTTGTTAATGTGGTATGTGACAGTGATTGATTTGCAAATTTTGAGCCATCCTTGCATCCATGGACTAAATCCAATTTGATCACTGTGTATGATCCATTTTATGTATTTGGATTAGGTTTGCTAATATTTTGTTAAGGATTTTTGCATCTATATTTATCGAAGATATTGGCCTATATTTTTCTCTTTTTTTTTTTTTGTAGTGTCTTTTTCTGGTTTTGATATCAGGGTAATAGTGGCCTCGTAGAATGAATTTGGGAGTGTTTCATCCTTTTCAATTCTTTGGAATAGCTTCAGAAGGATAGGTATTATCCCTTTTTTATATGTTTGGTTGAATTCTCCTGTGAAGCTGTCTGGTCCTGGACTTTTGTTTGCTGGGAGTATTTTTTTTTTTTTTAATTACAAATTCAATTTCACTACTAGTGATTGGTCTGCTCAAATTGTCTGTTTCTTCTTGATTCAGTCTTGGCTTTCAGTCTGTTCCACAAATGTGTGATTGAGGTTCCAGCCAAAGAGGTGGGTAGATAGAATTGGGAATCTTCTCTCCATGTCTTTCTTTTCTGGGATTCCCTCTCTATGACTAGTGGTCAAAGTTTCCCCAGATTCAGTCTTCTATTTTCCCCAGACCAGAAAGATTCCAGTTTTCCATTGTTCTACTCACCGTAGATATTTCACTGTCTGAGACTAATGATAAAAGCTGTGAAAATAGGAACTCATTTCTTACAAATCCCCTACTCTAGTTATAGACTATCAACCAAAATATATCTTCTTCTCTTTAATCTCCAGTTTGTATTATATTCAGAATTTATAGGTGTCATCTGCAGGTTGTTCTATAGTGGAATATTATTCAGCCACTACTGGATGCAGAAGAGTGTTCTGTACTTGCTTTTTATATATTCTCTGACATTTCCTTCAATTTTAAACTCTGATTTTTAGCCATGGTTTATTTAGTATGCCTGTGTCTAACAACCTCACTACCACTTCAGTCTGCTACCTTTAATGCATGTGAACTTAGAAACTAAATCTCCTGACATTAAGAATTTGGTCCAAATGAAGAATAGATGGTCTCAGAGACATTCTTATATCTATAAAGATTATGACATTAATTACATAAATTTTGTGTAACGAAGTTTGGCTGCTTTCAAATTTTATTTAATCACTTCCAGGATTTTATTTTTGCTATAGTTTTTAAAATTAGAAACTCATAAATTCTCATTTATGAAATTTTACAAAGCCAAATGTTTTTCTTATGCATGTACAGACTCTCATGGACCTACAGACATGCATTTTTAAAATTTTGAGCCAATTTTTAACTTTCAACAGCTTGAGAGAAATATGTGCAACCCCCTCGTAGATTTATCTTTATTAATTATAAAAACAGCATAATGATGTAAACATATTGGTTAGGCTGAGTATGTAGGGTAAAAACTAAAATTCATTTCCAACTATTGATAACCAAAGGTGGATTTTTGATTCAGAAGTTATTGCTAATCTTGCAACAGTAGTTTTTATAAAATGAAGCATTTGATATTTTCTTTTTTAAAAGCTATCCTAGGATGCCCTTGTAAGTGAAAGGCTTAATAGGTTTTATGGCTGTGAATTATTTTCACCAATACTTGCATACATAATGTATTCTAGAAGTGCTGAGTCTATTCTTCAATTCAGTACAAACTCACATAACTTATTGAACCTTTGTTCAGTTTCTCATTTTTTCTATTCATACTTGATTTCAGAACATTCTGTACTTTTTCCCAACTGAGCTAAACTTGAAGCTTAGGGATTTACCAATACTCTATGCACTTTTGAACTTTGCCATCTGGTTCTAAGAAATACATGTTCTTTTTGTTCTCATGCATAAAAATACATTATTTGGAAAGTGTTTTTACTTCAGTTTTATCTAAAAAAAACTAATCCAGATGAATGGATGAGGTTGATATCTCCATTCAACCACTCATATCTTTGTATTTCTCAAACCAGGTATTTTCTATTTTATACAATCAGGCTAAATTTGAAAAATAAAGAAGCAGAATCTCCATTTCTCCCTCTGGATTCCCATTAGTTAGTTGGATGTGACTAAAATAAAATTTTCTTTGCTGGCTTCTGAAGACCAAAGAAAGGAAACATATTTGGAATATGAAAATAAATGCAAGCATTTTTTTAATTAACTTACAGTGAGCATCTTTCACACATTAAGATGTATCACTGTTATCAAAGAAATAATTAACAGAGCGAGGAGAAGTTACATGTGGCTGAAGTGAGTGAAAACTAACCCTCAGATGAATTAGAAATATTATGGTAGAAAAATTGTTTGAGGGTGATCTGAAAGGGTCTAAGTAATAGGAATAAATAATATTAAAGAGGAAATAGAATATCGAAAAGTCTCCAAATGACAGTCTCCAGTGGGATATGATAGGGGCCTTGAGGAAAAAGATTTCAAGAAGTGTATCCTCATCCAGGTGCCAGACAAAATTCTCTAGTAGACCTGAACATTTTATTTCATATTTCTGAGTCCTGAGTCATTACAATAATCAGAATATGCTACAGTGATGACTGTGGATATCCGTGAAAGGAACAGTGTATTTAACTCAGGGACTGGTTCATGGCTCCAACCTATGTGAGTTTTGGCAAAGTTGTTAAATGATCATAAGTTATAGTTACTAGTGACTAAGGCTAAAAATCAAACTTGTGACTTACATAGGAACAATACCTGTTGATCAGATGAAGATGTCTAAGCCATCCACTTTTTTTCTTTTTTTTTGATGAGGCTGTTCTTGGCAGACATTAAGCAAAATCAAAATATACTTTAGATATGGAACATGACAGTTGTATAAGAAAACTCTAGAAAAAGGAAGGGAATTGAAGGACTGAGTGAATATAGAATCTTTTGGAGGATTGACTGGGACCTAGGCACCAGAATGGGAAGATGCAATGAATTTCTGGTCAATCCAGGAAAATTGGGAAAATGGTGGCATCTACAAAACCACAAATTAATCTTTTCTGCATGGAACTGGCAAACATTAAAAAAGCTGATTGAGCTGCAACTTACGGTGGCAAGACTCCTGGAATCTTGGGAGATAGCAATCTCAGCTGATTGGAACCCAAGCAGCCAAAGAGCTGGTGGCAGAAAATAAGCAGAGGGGGCAATTCTTCAGAGAGGTGTTCTAACTGCTTCCAGGATTCTGGATACGCTTTGTGTGAGGGAAAGAAGGGAATCGTGTACTCTGATGAGGATATGTTATATGTATAAGACTGACAATGACACCTTCCATGGAATTCTGTTAGGAAACAGCACACACGCTCAGGTTTCTCTTATGGGTAAGGTAAATTGATTTTATAGATGTGCAAAGTACACATTTAATGTTTTATATACATGTGTATAGGTATATTTTTTAGCTAAAATTCTTAATATTACTGGAGATAATTTTTCCCCCATATTTTAAGAATTCTATGTTTCTGGAAAAGGGAGCAGACTACATACAAGCAGCCCATAAATGAATTAGCTGGAGAAATTCTTGAAAGATTGTATGAATTGTGACACTACCTATATTCCTATTTTGGACTGGAAAGGCAAGTGTAATATTCTGAGACTTGAGTGCCATTTAAAAAAATAGATTAGAATGAAAAGGATGAATGAGTTTGGAATTAGCAGATTATGGTTGAGAGGAGGCCAACACACAGTAGGCCTAATGTCCAAAAGTCAGGACAGCCATTAATGGTGATTTTAAATGGGAATTCTGAGTCATCTCAGCAGAACCCTGGAATGTGGGCAGCATTCAGATATGGGAAGCAGAACCCATAGAATCTGGGGTGAAGGTGACAATGTGAGTGAGTTCTTTCCACGTGTGACTGGTCCTTAGGCTCTGGACCAGGGTAGTAGCAAGTATGTTATCTCTGGAAACATGTTCATGGTGACTAGAGGAACTTTGATTTAGGGGCAAAACGAAAGTCTAGGAGTAAGAGTGCCTTGGGTTGGAGGATGCTTGTGGGTTAAATAACACCTATTTCTTATCTGAGAATGTCAGGAAAATGGAACAAAGCCAAAGATTCAGCTGTGCAGAAATTTAGACAAAAATAAAAGTGGGTGGCAGGAGAATTTAGTTAGACCTTGGCAGAAAGAAGTCTAAGTTCACTTTCTGTGATAGGCAGATTACTTCTCTTCTACCCTGCTTATACATGTACGTGTCAAAGCAGTTGTGTTCTTTCATTGCAAATACGATTGATCTCTGATGCAAATAAAATTTTGATACATCCAAATTACCTTTCCCTAATCATAATTCATTTACATAATTCACCACCACTCTTTACTGTTTTTTGTTTTTTCTCTACACGCAGTTTTGCCATTGTGATTGGGTGGTTTATTTACTAAAGATGCCAGCTGCTCTCTGTAGAGGCAGAAACAGAAGGTCTCCTTGGAGAAGCTCTTATTTGTCCTAGAAAGGTCATGTAGCCCTTTGGTTATTTGCATGTATAGTGAGTAAGCATCTAATTCCCTAGGAATGTGTTGATAGAACCCCATATGTTTTATCTGTAGCTTTGTTCCTTCTTAGTTTTATTTTTTTAAGTTATAATATGTTTTATTTCTTCTTTATTTATTGATCAGATTAGTAATGGCATGTCACTCAAGATCCTAAGGCTTTGATTATTGAATACTGAACATTACTGTAAAAGGAAATGTTCATAAACGTAATAGGAAACATAAAATGTTCATAAACATAAAAGGAAATTGTGTCCATGTGCTTATGGATCTTTGAGAATAAAATGTTAACACAAAATTTAAAATATTTACATTTTAAATTTCTATTTGCTAAGAAAATTCAACATATTAAGGGTCATTTTCTTATTAGATACATTATTTTTTGTCTACCTGGTAGGCAGAATTCTAAGAATGATCCCCAGTGCTCCTCCATCTGTATAACCTCTTACCTTTTGAGTGTGGGTGGAACCTGTGAAAATGATGAGATATTATGATTATTTTACAGTATATAGCAGAAGGGAGATATCTGGGTGGGCCTAATCTATTTACATGAGCTCTTTAAAATAGAAAAGCTTTGTTTCTAGCTTGTGATAGAAAGGGAAAGCAGAGAGAGTCAAAGCATGAGAAGAATTCAACACACTATAGCTGGCTCATGGACACAAGGGGCCACATGGCAAGAAATTCAGGAGCCTCTAGAAGTTCAGGGGCCCCTGCTTATAACCAGCAAGAAAATGACAACCTATCAGTTCTACAAATGTAAGAAACTGAATTATGACAGCAACCTAAATGAGCTTGGAAGCAGAACCAACCTCAGCTCCTGAGGGTCGGAGCTCAGCCTAATTGACCACTTGATTCTGGACTGTGAGACCATAAACAAAGAGCTTGGTCAGACCCACCTGTATTTCTGAACCATGAAAAGTGCAAGACAATAAATGAGTATTGTTTTAAGCTACTAACTTTGTGGCAAATAGTTACACAAAAATAGAAAACTAATAGAGCCTACTATATGCTCTGTGTGAGGTATGGAAAACGCAAGATGGGTAGAACACTGTCGCTTCTTTTGAGATGTTTAGAGCATAGTAAACAAGACAGATGCATAAACACCAAAGATAATTATAATGCATTACCTGAAATGTTAGAAGTTCTTTATAAAATACTATGGGAATACAGATATATGGTGGAGAATTCTGCCTAGGGAAATCAGGAGAAACATTTCAGAGACTGTGATTGTTGGCTTCTATCAATATAATGAAAAAGTAATATGTAACAGGGACAAATAATATTACCAGGCAAAAGAGACACAAATTCTTAATGCATGAATATTCACACCCTTACAAAACTGATTGAAGGCACAGTGAAGGTCAGTTTCAATTTTATAAGAAATTAACTGGCATAAGTGTGAGTGTACCTTGGTGTTTATGAAATAATTCTATCTCAGAATATTCATTTTATCATGTTACAGAGATTTTCCTGCAAGCATGTTCTGGCTAAGCAGTACCAATCCTCAATGAGTAACTTAATTGAATTTCTACTATGTATGTAATAGCTTCACTAAACTCAGGAAAGTAAGTATTAAACTTTGCGAACTGTACCATCAGTTAACATTAGATTCAGCTGGGAGTGACTCAAACCCCAAATAACAGTGGCCTTAATAAGACAGAATAATTTCTCTTTCATGTAAAAGTCTTGAAGTTGGCAGTTGCGTGGGGGCGGTTATGGTGACTTCATGGTGTCAGGAACATGGATTTTATGACTCTGAAGCATGTGTGGCTTATATTCTCCAGGTAATCTCATAATCTATTTGTCAGCTCTCCATGATATACATTATATTCCATTTAGTGGGAAGGAGTAAGGATGATTATATTAACCCTCCTTTCACATCCCAGTAATGTTATTACCTAGAAGTTGCACATATTACTTCCACTTATAAATTATTGATTAGGCCTTATTCATATAGTTACTAGCAGCAAGGAAGGCTAGAGAATGTAGTTCTATTTCAGATGGCTGTATGCACTACTAAAAGTCATAGATCCTATAATTGTTCATTATAAAGTTATGCACCTTGTACAAGTATCAGCTAAGAATAAGCACCCATTTATTATCCTTAAGTTTTAAATTTAAGTATACTTTAAGAAAGGCTGAGCCAGTTTTAACATACTGGTGGTGTTTAAATATACTATTATAACACCGTTTCCCAAACTTCTTACTGGCAGATGATAATGGGTCATTTGACAATGAAATTGGAAGAAAGTATAGACGTACAAAGAACTATACTCATACATAGACTAAATGATAGTTATTCATTTTTTAAATGTATTTATTTAAAGTCTTTATTGAATTTGTTACAATATTGCTTCTGTTTTATGTTTTGACTGTTTGGCCACGAGGCATGTGGGATCTTAGTTCCCCGACCAGGGATCCAACCTGCACTCCCTGCATTGGAAGGCAAAGTCTTAACCACTGGACCTCCAGGGAAGTCCCTCGTTATTCATTTTCAAAGGGAGAGCGTAACATATACTTTTTTCTAGGATATAGTGTTATTCCCTAACCTTTAAGAACTGGAAATTCAGGAAAAACAGTTTATAATCTTTTTGTTTGTTTGTTTAACATCTTTATTGTAGTATAATTGCTTTACAATGGTGTGTTAGTTTCTGCTTTATAACAAAGTGAATCAGCTATACATACACGTATATCGCCATATCTCCTCCCTCTTGCGTCTCCCTCCCACCCTCCCTATCCCACCCCTATATGTGAGATCAGCACAGAGCTGATCTCCCTGTGCTATGTGGCTGCTTCCCACTAGCTATCTATTTTACTTTTGGTAGTGTATATATGCCCATGCCACTCTCTCACTTCGTCCCAGTTTACCCTTCCCCCTCCCCGTGTCCTCAAGTCCATTTTCTATGTCTGCATCTTTATTCCTGTCCTTCCCCTAGGTTCTTCAGAACCATTTTTTTTTTTTAGATTCCATATATATGTGTTAGCAGACGGTATTTGTTTTTCTCTTTCTGACTTACTTCACTCTGTATGACAGACTCTAGGTCCATCCACCTCACTACAAATAACACAATTTCGTTTCTTTTTATGGCTGAGTAATATTCCATTGTATATACGTGTCACATCTTTATCCATTCATCTGTCGATGGACACTTAGGTTGCTTCCATGTCCTGGCTATTGTAAACAGAGCTGCAATGAACATTGTGATACATGACCCTTTTTTTTTTTTTTAACATCTTTATTGGAGTATAATTGCTTTACAATGGTGTGTTAGTTTCTGCTAGTTTATAATCTTAAAGTGTGTTACATAATAATTAGAGTGCAAGTTACTAAGAAGACTATGGACACAAATTTTAAAATTTATGCAGCTTACAAATAAGATCAAATTTAGCAAATCTAATTTGACTGGAGATGGCAAAGACACTTTCAAGGGAGCTTGAGTGAGCATAATATATAAGCAAGTAGTTTTTTTTGGGGGGGTAACTATTCCTTATTTAGAACTTGACAAATGTTAGAGTGTGTGTCATGGTGACTTGGATGAGTGTTGGTCAAGTCTTCCCCAGAAAAAAAGGGGGTTGGAAGTAAAAAGCTACCCCGTAGTTGCCTTTAAAAATAACCTCAGAATCATAATAGATGTGAAAGTCAGCAGCTTTGTAGTCACTGGAGAGAGCAGAATGGATTTGGAGCTCCTCAAAAAGCTCCATCCTCAGAGAATTGTTACTGTTTGATCTATTTGGCAGCTTTCCATCTTTTCTTTATTTGTAGAGTCTGTCTTTATTTGACCTGACTCAGAGCTCACTCAATGAGGAAAGCCCTATCCCCAGGACATTTGTCAAAAAACATGTTAGCAGCAATTATTTAATACTGTAGATGGCTGGAATGGCTAGAGCCATTGAGGCAAATAAGAAACTGGCCAAAAATGTTCAGAGGAAAATATGAGGAATGAGAAATGTAAGGCAGGGATTGGTGGAATGTATTAAAACAAACATGATTCAACAACAAGCTGTCTATAAAAGATATGCTTTAGATTCAATGAGAAAAATAGATTGAAAAATAAAAGGATGGGAAAAGATATACCATGCAAACAGTAAACCAAGAGAACAAAAGTGACTTACTAATATTAAATTAAAAAGACTTAAAGTAAAAATTATTATTGAAGATAGAGTGACATTTAAAATTACAAAAGGGTCAGTCTATCAGGAGGACATAATATTAAACATATATGAACCTAACAATGAAGTCTCAGAATACATGAAGCAAAAACTGACAAAATTGAAGGGAAAATAGACAGTTCAATGAAAATAGTTGTAGAATTCAATACTCTATTTCCAACAATAAACAGAACAGCCAGCCAGAAGACCAACAAGGAAATAAAAGTTGGGAAAATAGTATAGGCCATCTAGGTCTAACAGACATATAAAGAACACTCTATCCAACAACAATAGCAGAATACACATTTTTCTCAAGTGCACTTGAGACTTTCACTAGAGTAGACCATATATTATGCCATAAAACAAGCCAAAATAAATTTAAAAGGATTGAAATCACATAAAGTGTGTTCTCTAACTATAATGGACTAAATTTAGAGATTAAAAATGGAAATAAATTTGGAAAATTCACAAATATGTGGAAATGAAACAACACTTTCATAAATAACCTAAATGACAAATGAGTCAAAGGAGAAATAGAAAAAGTGAATGAAAAATGCTTTGAGACACAAGAAAATGATAATACAATATACCAAAACTTATGCAGTGCAGCTAAAGCAGTGCTCAGAGGAAAATTTGTAGCAATAAATAAATGCTTGCATTAAAAAGTTAGAAAGTCCTCAAACCAATAACATAACCTTAAGAAACAATAAAAAAGAGAACACCAAGCCAAAGTAAAAAGAATGAAGGAAATAATAAAGACTAGAATGGAAATAAATGAAATAGAGAGTCGAAAAACAATGGAAAAAAAGTCAACAAAACCCAAATTTGGTTCTTTGAAAAGATCAACAAAACTGACAGTCTTTTAGCTGGATTGACCAAGAGAAATTTACAGAAGACTCAAGTTACTAAAATTAGGAATTAAAAAAGAGCATCAGTACTGAATCATATAAATATGTTTATGAGAACACTATGAACAACTGAATGCCAGTATGTTAGGTAATTTAGATGAAAGGGGCCAATTCCTAGAAAAATATACACTACTAAAATTCAAGAAGAAACAGAAAATCTGAATAGCCTCAAAACAAATTTTTAAAAATTAGTACATTGAAACCTTACTAGAAAGAAAAGTCTGGAATTCACTGATAATTTTTACCAAATATTTAAAGAATAAACAATGCCAATCCTTCACAAACTCTTCTAGAAAATAGCAAAGAAGAGAATAATTGCTTTGATACCAAAACCAAAGACATTATAAAAAAATAAGAAAGCTAAAGACCAATATCCCTTATAAATATCAGCACATAATCCTCAATAAAACAGTAGTAAACTGAATCCAACAACATATAAAAAGGATGGTATAAAATGACCAAGTAAGATTTATACAAGAATGAAGTTGTTTTAACATGTGAAAATCAGTGTAATACACTATATTAATAGAATAAAGGACACAAACCATATGATAATCTCAATCGATGTAGAAAAATAATTTGATAAAATCAAACCCTCTTTCATGAGAGAGAAAAAAAAACCCAACAAAACAAACCTAAAAACAAAAAAAACCACTCAGTGACCTAGGAATAGACGAGAACTTCTAGGAAAATGCACAGCTAACATAATACTTAATGGTGAAAGGCTGAATGCTTTTCCTTCAAGAAAAGGATGTCTATTATCCTCACTTCCATTTAACATTGCACTGGATATTCTAGTGGGGGTGACTAGATGAGAAAAAGAAACAAAAGTCATATAGATTAGAAATGGAGAGTTAAAACTATCCCTATTCTCAGATAACAATTAGGTAAGACAAAGAAATAAAAGGCATCTAGACTGGAAATGAAGTAAAACTACCTCTATTTTTAGATGATAATTTTGTATACAGAAAATTCTAAAAAATCTATGAAAAGTGACTACAATTAGTAAACAATTTCAACAAGCTTTCAGGATACAAGTTCAATGTACAATACAAAAATTTACAGCATTTCTATTCACTAACCATGAACATTCTGAAAATAATATTAAGAAAACAATTTTCTTTATGACAGCATCCAATAGATTAAAGTATGAATAAATTAAATAGGTTGCAAAACTTTTACACAAAAATCTGCAAAACACTGTTGAATTAAATTTAAAAAAGAAGTAAAAAATGGAAATACATCCCATGTTCCTAAATTAGTAGATACCATCTTAAGAATGACATTATTCCTCATCTGATCTGCAGATTCAATGCATCCTTTCTCTTTTTTTCCAGAAATTGAGGAGCTGATCCTAAATTTCATATGGAAATGCAAGGGACACAAATAGGTTTAGTGGGTGACAGAACAATATTTTATAAACGTAGTTGAATATATTTTGGAGAATTTTTCTTTACCCTGGCCCTTCTCCAACTTGAGGAGACTTTAAGATTGAGACTATTATTCAAGGAAGAATAAATATTAAACGGCCATGTTTTCCCTCCCTTCAAGACTGAATACAAACCATGAGTTTGGTTCAGGGGGTAAAAAAAAGCAAATGCCTGGTATAAAACAGAACAGAAACGTTTTCAATTAGGACACAGGGAACACTGGAGTGTGTTTACAAAACTTCTGCCCCATGAGGTCTTCCTAAAATGGATTGACATGCCCTTCTCAACATGGGAGAATTGAGCATAGTATTTTGATTTTTAAAATGTCTCCTCAAGCTCTGCAGTTCCTCTTAGCAGCCCAGTGGGAGAAACTCAGCCTGCTGCCTCTGAATTTAACCAACAGAAATGAATAATGCTTATTCAGAGAAATGACCTGCATTTTGTCAGATGCCATGCTCTGCCCAGCCTTCTCTCCATGGTACAGCCAGACAGCATGCAGTGCCACAGTGTACAAGATTGGCCGCTGGGAAAGAAATCAGGGCAAGCCAAGGCTGTGTCACAATCCAGTGAGGAGAGATGGAGGTGAAGATTCACCATCCTGGAGAAACATAAGGGAAACAAGTACTATAATAGGCACTGAGTTGATACCGTTCATTACAAGACAGTTTCTGATAGAAGCATCTGTCTTTATCCCTGTACTCCTGGTTGTTAAAGCCAGATATGGCTTAGGTGTGGATAAGAGAAGCTACTGTGGTTAGGAGAATGGGCTTTGAGGGACATAAACGCAGGCTTGGGTTCTAGCTCTGGAACTTGCAGAAGCAAAGTAACATAGCCAAAGTCTCACACCTACTATGATTCAGTTTCATCCACTGCGAGATGCTGAAAACAGTAGTTTTCTTCATAGAGTTGCTGCAAGGATTAAATTATGTAAAGCGTAATGTGTTTTTACCATAAGTAACAGTTAATAATATTAGCTTTATTAAATATTAAGCTGATATTTACTTTATATCATTATTATAGCCAGCTTTGGTAGACTTTCAGAGTTTGAGCCCAATTCTCTTAACCAGATAAAAAATTGGGTTGTCAGAGTTGTAAAGAATTATTCCCCAGAAGTTATCCTAAACCTGGACTATGACTAATCTTCCAAGCTCATCACTTTTATGGAACTTGGATTATAGTGGGTCATATAGGAGAAAAGGATAAGAGACTTTCATAGTTGCCAAACTCAAGGAATACACACATCCTCAACTAGAAAGAAGAATGAGAATGGTGTTTGGAACTATTCTGGCATATTGGTCTCATAAGGAGATCAAATGATTCTGTGTGTGTGTGTATGTGTGTGTGTGTGTGTGTTTATACACTACTAAATGGGTTGGCAGTGATTCTTTTATAATATTCATGTATTTTTAAAGATAAGGAAAGTAAGTTATGCTACTCACTAAACAGCAAATAGTTTTCCAATTGTCTGTCTTGAAACAAGGTCTTCTGATTCTCAGCTGGTTGAGTTTTTCTTGAGGCTGCAGAGGAGAAAGAAAAGCAAGCTTGAACACTGACTGTCATAGCTTCCAAAGGAAAGTAGAACTTTAACAAATACCATGGTGATAAGTAGAGGAATACCAGAGGAAGTCCCTTTTTTCATCAACCCCATAAAGGCAAGAATTGTCAATCTTTTTTCCTGCAGTCTGTCAGTATGCATATAGTACAGCTGGACAAAGTCATCCTGGAGAGAACTTGCTCTCTACTTATTCCAAAGGAAGATGTAAGCTGAGCCACTGGGGGTGAAATGAAGCCATCAGGCACAACTGTGATGGCTTTTTAATGAGATTGTTTTTACTAAGCCAGCAGGTAACTTTGGTGCTGAGTCAAACCCAAGGGAAAGATGGTGAGAGATCAAGGGAGGAAGAAAAGAGAGAGACAGAGTAGAAACTCAGAGCTGGCAGCTGGCCAGCAAGCTACAGAGAAGGAGCTAAATTATGCATCTTATTTAGTACATTTATTAAAAGAACATTTCTAGGCAAACATCCCAAAACAAATGTGATCATCAGTTAAGCACCGCACAATCCTGAGCAGATTTAGTGCATGACAATTTTCTCATAATGGCTTTGTGGTGTTTGCTGAGTTTCGTCTTTTTATAGAATTTTATGAATTGTCATTCCATAGGAATCTTAAATAGGCTGAATTTGTCCTTCATTTGTGGTTGTTCAACAAAGTCAAAAATAGAGAAATGTGGAGTGAAGATGACATGGAATGGGAAGAACATGCTTGTTCAACTGTTGGTTTTTGGTTGGTATTTACCAACAAATCAGAGTACTACTCTTCCCTATTATTCATTATTCATCATTATTCATATTTGAACATCTATTTTGTACTGGGATTTGAACTGTAGATCCTAGGAGCACAAAGATGAATAAGATAAGGTTTCTGACACCAAGAAGAGTATAGTTTTAGGAGGAGGAGAAAAACATAGAGAAGGTGAAGGCAGGGCTATATAGATAGAAGTATCAAATAGTGTGGGACATAAAGGAGATGTGATTGTGCTACCTGGAAACTGATGGGTAGAGCAAGAGAAGTTTTCAGAAAGAAAAAGATGTTGAGGGTATCTGCAGTAGAGGAATAGAGTGAACAAAAGCATTAGGCAAGGCATAAATTACCCTGGTGGTTTGGATAAATGGAAGCAGCTCAGAATGACTGGAACATATAGGAAAGTAGAAAGGAGGGAATGAAGCCAGAGTAAAGACTGGTAGGAGGGGCCAGAGGATGGATTGCTGTATATACCACATTAAGGAGCTTGACACTTTTCAGGAAAATGGAAAACCATTGACATATTTCAAAGCAGGAGAGTAATACAAACCTTGATGCACTAAAAATAATAATTTTGGAAGTAATGTAAAAAATGAGTTGAAATGTTAGACTAAGTAGAGATATAAATTAGATCTAGTTCCATAGCCAAGGTAAGAGATGATATAGATTGAGTTAAGTTGGTAGCATTGTGGCTAGAGAGAGATAAAATGACATATAATAGGTTGAAACGCAATAGAATCTACAGTATTTGATGATATATTGAATGTGACTTGTATAGGGAAAAGTGAAGAATCTGAAATGAGTCCCAAGTCTCTAGGTTGGGTGGCTGGGTTATTTCGTCATGTTAAAAGGATTGTAAACTTCCAAGCTGGTGAAGCACAATATACTGATTAAATATATATGCAAAAAATACACTGGCAGGAAGCACTACACATGTCAACAGTGGTAACCACTGCAATTATACATTGCATTATTTCTTTCATTAGACTGTATAGTATTTTCCAAAGTAAAAAAAAAAAAAGAACATGAATTACTTTTAGGACAGAAAAAATGCATAAATGCTCCTTTAATAATTACAAGTGTGATAGACAAAGAAGAAATGCTTATAAAATACTTTTCCTTTGAGCTTGACTTTGATAATATAGTCTTATCAACTAGAAAACAACTCCAGGAATATATTGAAATATATGGATTCCATTTTGGATAGGGACATGGTTCCTTCTTTATTTCTATTTTTTACACCTCTGTTATACTTCTCAAACTATATTCGCCTGAAAAGCAAACACCATGGTAGGGGAAAACACTTAAGGTAGCTGTATTTAAGAAGCTAGTGGTTAGAAAGGAAAGATACTGAAGCACAGAGAGGATTCTGCTTATTTCCCTGGCTTATTGACACCTGCTGGATGTACAGCTTGGAACCAATAACACTTCTTTGGAGCTTCTTGAATCATCATTTGCTGAGGGTTTCAGAAATGCTTTAGGAGTAAGGGATACTGCTAAGCGTCTATATTCTCACGGTTTCTTCGATAGTATCCATACCCATCCATTTTTCATGTCTATGCTGTATATATTTATACACACAAGCCTGTATGCCATTTTCCATCTTTGATGTCCTCCAGTATTCTTTAGAGTGGCAGTTATTTATTAATATTTTAAGTGTGATTTGTCCATGGATGCCCCCAAACACTTTAAATGTCGGGGCATTTGTCCATTTGCTTTTGGATTTGGGTTGAAGTTTTATTCTCTGAAGTCCTGAGAATTATTAAGAACCCTTAGCACTGGAGGTTAAAGAACAATTTCCTGCTGTCTCTACAAGCAGGAAGGGAAAAAAAAGCTGGCCTTAATATGTTCTTATTTCATAAAGGCCACTGACTTTTTTCCACTACTTGTTTGCGAACCTATATCCCCATATGAGGGTCTTGGCTTTTGATTAAAAATTTACCTTATGTTTTTTGTTTATCCTTTGTCTTTAGTATGGCTTTCATCCAGAAGTAAAGTAACCCATTCCCTAGAAGCTGCTTCAAATCTGAGTTACTAAAACCTTGAAGTAGGACTGAACATTTGACTGGATCACATTATTGTGTTCCCTCTTGATGTGTCAATCTTTTTCAATTTTTTTTTTTTCTTTTTGCGGTACGCAGGCCTCTCACTGTTGTGGCCTCTCCCATTGCGGAGCACAGGCTCTGGACGCGCAGGCTCAGCGGCCATGACTCACGGGCCCAGCCGCTCCGTGACATGTGGGATCCTCCCGGACCGGAGCATGAACCCGCGTCCCTTGCATCAGCAGGCAGATTCTCAACCACTGCGCCACCGGGGAATCCCCATCTTTTTCAATTTTGATACCAGTTTCCTTTGGTTATGAGAGGCCCAACCCTCCCTGTTATTTTACCACTCCTGGAAAGAAAGCAGAAGAAGCATCGTTGGACTTAAATTCTCATTGGACTGCTAAAGTTTTCAGATATGAGCTGTCCATCTTAAAGCGGCCCTTCCTTCTCTTCTCCTTCCCCTAATGCCTCGGCTGCTTTGTTGCCTTCTCTCAATGCCTATTGTAACGTTGAGATTCCTGAGTTCTCCTGGAGCTCAGAGATGGTAGAATAAGATGATACTCTAGTGGCAAGTAGGCAGCTACCTACTTACACGTTTGCTAGGAAGAATGAGAAGGAAAGATGCACTTCAAGAATGCATTTTACCCAGGGGAATCATAATGATAAGCCATAGCAGGCAATAGATGACTTCAGGATGAACCATCCATCTTTGTAGAAGGCATTTCAATGTGGTGAGGACAGTAGCTAAGAGAGCAACTGAAATTTTGAAATAGTGAATAGTATGCATCTGGGCTTTATAGTCCATGTTCTTATTTTATTATTTCCCCCCAAGATTAAAGCACAGGACACATATTTTATTTTATTTCAAAGAGTAGACTTAGACCAAAAGAATTTCTTTTGAGTTGTGTGAGAAAACGAGCAGAGAAGACAAAGAGTGAAATGATAGCCCATTACATCTCACTCAAACTGCACATTTCAGTAATGTCCTAAAGATTCATGAGGTTCTATTTGCCTATAATTGTGTTGAACTTATATCTGGATTGATGGCATGACTTCTCCAAAGTATAGATCAAGAAGATAAGCACTTCGACATAAATGAGAAATTGCCTACATGGTGAAATGAGACACAATTTAGGTTTGGAAAGCTTGGTTTTGGACTTTGTCCCTGACACTTACTGCCTGTGTGTTCCTATCCAAGTCACTTAGCCTAAGTGACACTATAAAGTAGAGGTAAAATAGGGACAATGTCTCCCTGAAGTTTAAAGTATTTAAAACATGTTAAAATTGAAGATAAATTTTCATACCTTAGGATTTAAGATATGACATAGTTAAATGACAATAGTCATCATGAAGTTTGTCATGTCTATGGTTATAATGTCATAAAGAAACAAATTTGATCTTAATAAATCAAACTCAGTAAACTCTAATTTTCCAACTTCAACGAATCTGAGGCTGTGTTGCCTCTATTCTCCTACATGGTGACTTGCTATTGATATTTTAACAGAGTTTTGAACGATTGAAATGCTTTAGACAATTCTTCAGAGATATCTAGTCCATGACTAGCAATCAATACAGGTTGTTATCTTTAAGTTGTCTTTACTATGGCTGGAACAAAACACCTCCTGACCCCACCTCCCACCCCATGAAAACTGTTGCCCATTCAAAGCAGTCTCAATGTTTACACACATGTCACCTAAATGTACTTTTCTTAAAACTTCTCCAGACAGAAGTTGTTTCAATTAAGATGTAGATATGGTAAATGTGCAGCTCTTGCCTATGGTGCGGGGAGCACAGTCGTATAAGGATGAAAGTAAAGACCTTTTCTTGCTCTCCTGGATGAATTCCATTGCATCATGGAAAGGAAAAGGTAGAAGACAGCTGCCTCTTTGGATGGAGAAAACATCTGGTTAAGTGTAAAATACATGGATTGTGCAATAAAGAAATAATTATGTATAAACATATCAAAGAGTAAATTAAGAATTGCTGAATTTGCAGGATAAAATTTAAAAGCTGCACCCTGGAGGACATGGATATCCCTTGACTTGGCCATAATTTTTATAGCATTTCTTCTATTTCTTGGTGATTTACTAAGGCAATCCCCTATTCCCCATATTTTTGGCTACCCCAAACTGCGTATTTCACACATTCCAATTTACACCTCAATAAGATGTTGTAAGCCTTCACCTGGCCACCACATTCCTATGAATAACTCCCAAGGGTGCTCTTAAGAGAGTGCTTGTGTGTAACAAATGGCACGTGATTTCTATTAAATTTTAGGAGATTGTGGGCCAGTATGTGCATAAATTTTTCATCAGTTCTTTCGCTATATGATTGTAGTGGCAGTTGCAAAAAGTGAAGACTTTTCCCCTGTCTCAGAAAATAAGAAAGGATAAAGCACAAGATTCCAGGACCAGGGAAAGAGAATGACTCAATTTCTTTTATGGTTGGCAGGTGGTACAACTCTACTCGTGAAGATCTAGAATCTAACAGCTTCTATGACTTTATGCCTTAATTACTCAAATTATACAGCTTCTTAAAGGGGTAGCTTCTTAAGCTTCTATAAGTCTATTTTCATTTCCTACGGGCAGACTGTTTCTTTTACATTCTCTCAATGAAGCATATGTTTGTCATATTAGTTTGTCAGTCAGGCAGGGTCTCAGCAGGAAACATGAATATAACTCAAATTGAGTCTTTTGGTAAATGTTTACTAAAGGGGCTATTTACAAAGATATGGACAGAGTATAAGGAAGCAATACAGGATGGGGCAGTACTCAGGAGAGAGTAACGGGGCAACACACACACTCCCCCTGAAGGGGTAGTTACCAGTTGCGAGAGAGGGAGAGAGATATTAAGAGAGAGAACTCTGCGCAAAGGGGAGAAGTTCAACTAAAGTGGACACAGAAGAGAGAGATCCGGGGTAATATATGCCCTGAATTTACCCTCCTCACTCTTACCCTTCAACTCCTACAGGTGCTGCCCTTCAGCAGAAGCAACAAGAAGTCAGTGATAAGTGAGGCTCCTGATGCACAGAGATCAGCCTCCCAGCCTCCGAGCCTCCCAGGGCAGGATGGAGGAGTGCAGAGAGTGGAGCTGAAGGGGCAAACTGAAGATATTCAGCACATTGTGTGAGTATGTTTTGATCTCCGTAGCCACTACCAACATGGCTGGGAGTACTGGCAGTGTCTTGATTACTAGACTGAGGAGATCCCCATTATAAGCTCATTACACACCCGCCAGAACTTCAAAAGTTGATAGTTTGGCCTGGGTAAAAACCAAGCATTTGAACTAGAGCTCTTTAGTCTTTGTGCAGTGAATACTTTATGGCAGTGTGCTGACTGTTCTTAAAGGTTCTTCCCTCCCCAGACCCATTCTCAGCAAAGTTCTGCCCTGCTCTGTCTACCTCTACTGATTACATCTCAGGATTCCCTGACTTCTAGCTTCTGGTTGAGGTTTGGGAAGCTCTGGCTATGCATATAGGTTTTATTTGTTTGTATTTTTCCTATATACTAGTAGACCTTAAGAGGTTAGGGGTTGTGTTTCTCTTTTGTTTCTTTCACAAAACCCAGCAGAATAAGGCTATATATATATATATATATATATATATATATATATATATATATATTACAGTGAAAAAGTGCTAAATAATTGATTGGCTGGAGGTTCATAAATATGTCTGAACTTACATCCCAAAGAAAACTTCAAAGTCAATTATGAATGATGCAGCAGGGAGAGATTTATTTTCCACTGTTATTCATTCATTCAACAAATATTAATTGACACCCCACCCACTCTGTGCCATTTCCTGTACTAGGAATTGCAGGTGGAATGGAGAATGAGGCAGACAGAGCACTTGCCTTGAAGGCACTTAGAGAATGACATGGTGATGAAGCGTGGGCTTTGGAGCCCAGCAGATGTGGGCCCTGGTTCAAGGCCTGGTTTTGTGTGTTGCTAGCAAACTTATATAACTTTCTAAAACTCAATGTTCTCCTCTGTTAAAATAGAGATATTAATATTTGATGAATTTTTTGGTGAGAATTAAATGAAATAAGCCAATTAAATCACTTGTGCGATTCTAGATACATAACAAGAGGTCAATAAATCTTAACTGCTATGATTATTATAGTGAACTGCATAGGGAGATTAAAGGGCATTAATGATGCCAGTAGTGTAGCACTGGCCTCAGAGGTGAGTGATTCCAAGGATTCAAGAAGCCATTTGGAAGAGGACTTATACCAAGATAAGGGACAAACCATAAAAGCTTTTTGGCCCAATAAGAAAACCTCAGTTCTCGGAGGGCAAGGCAATATTGAGTATGCTATGGTGTTTGTCACTAGGATTTGCCTGTCAGTCCAACCTTCTGGGCTCCATGTCTGAATCCTATGGTAAATGTGGATGGATGGGGGAGGAGGGTAGAGGAATATTTGCTATTTTTCTAATAGAATGAAACTCAAGGAGGGAGAGCAATATCCTTCCCAACTCTCACACTTTCCAGTTGGGACACTTTAGAGCCACACTGGAGCTCAGAAGGAGAAGATAAGATGCTACAAATAGGAAAGACAGCTGAGTATCTGGTGAAAATTTTGGTCGAAGTGTCGGTCACCATTGCTTGGAGGAAGCAGTGGTCATGACCCAAGGAGCTCAGCTGAAGAGGAGAAAAAGTAAGAGAAGAGAGAATAAAATCCAGTCATTTGGTACACGTAGCAGACTGGCCCATAAATGCAGAAAAGCTGTAGAGATGCATAGAAACATCCAAGGAGAAAGAAATTACCAGAAACTTGGGGTCAGGACCTCTCAGAGGTAAGAGAGACCCATTCAGTTTTCCTTTTGCTAAAAAAAAAATACTAAAACATAATTTCAAAAGTTGTAAAATGCAAATAATAATTTTTAGAATATTAATAATAATGTAAAACTAATTCTGACATCCGCAAGTTAATTTTTATAAAAAAATAATATTTTAATAAAAAGTGATAATTCATAGATTACAATGATAATGGGGCCCAGTATTTGGATAGAGTTTTACAGTATCCTTTTCTTTCAGTCCTGTTAGTGTCCCTCCGGGATTATAGTAAATATTCATTCAGGTGCAACAACAAAACCCAACTTGGAAGTCTTATGAGTACGAAATACATACTAAATTGTCCTCCTCCCATTCTCTCTCTTCTCCTTCCCCCATGCCAGAAAGGGGCCCTAATTGTGGTGCTGAGGTAGATGGTGGGAACAAGAGAAGCTGTGGACACAGGTGATTATTGATTTCCACCCATAGACCACATTGGCCTGTGCAGGTCACATCACACATGTGGTAGCCTGCAATACAGTTGGTGTTTAATGTCTCTACTCTCTTGACTCCCATTTACTTCTCAGCCTAGAAGCCTTGTCTACTTTCCCTATCACTCTCCTGAAATTCCTTTTATTAATGTGATGAGTGACCCAATAATTGGCAAGCCAATGACATATAATACTTGACTATTTTAGTCAACATTTTGATGCTCTTCTTTTCTTTGGTTTCTTGGATGTTCTTTTCTACATTCATAACCACTGATATTTTCTATTTATTTTGTCCTACCTCTTCCTCTGCCCTCTCACTATGTCTTCATTCCCTAGAAGTCCATCCTAGGCTCTATATTGTTCCAAATCTCTGCTATTTCCCTAAAGAACATTACTTAAACCAATAATTTAATAATCTCCTTTATTATTTTTTAAAATTTCAGTTTATTGAAGTATAATTGACATATAAAATTATAAGATATTTAAAATGTACCTCATGGTGATTTGATATTTGTATACATTGTGAAAGAATTCCCCCGTCTAGTTAATTCACACATCCATCACCCATTTATTTATTTTTTTGGTGAGAACACTTAACTTCTACTCTCTTAGCAAATTTCAATTGTACATTATAGTGTTATTAACTATAGTCACCATGTTTTACATTAAATTCTCAGAACTTATTTATCTCATAGCTAAAAGTTTGTGAGTTTGTACCCTTTTACCAACTTCTTCCTATTTCCCCCACCCCCTAGCTTCTGAAAACCACTTTTCCACTCTCTGTTTCTATGAGTTTTTCTTTTTCTAAATTTAGATTCCACATATAAGTGTTACTATGTGTACTTGTCTTTCTTTGTTTGGCCTATTTCACTTAGCACAATGCCCCCAAAGTCCATCAATGCTGTTGCAAATGGCAGGATTTCCTTCTTTCTCATGGCTGAATAATACTCCACTGTGTGTGTGTGTGTGTGTGTGTGTGTGTGTGTAAAGAATCACATCTTCTTGATCCATCCATCTGTTGATGGACACTTAGGTAGTTTCCAAATCTTGGCTATCTTGTGGACTGTTGGTGAGAATGTAAACTGGTGCAGTTACTATGAAAAATAGTGTGGCGGGACCTCAAAAATTTAGAAAAATAACTATCATATGATCCAGCAATCCCACTTCTGGGTATATATCCAAAGGAAATAAAAACAGGATCTCAGAGATATCTGCATTCCTATGTTCATGGCAGCATTATTTACAGTAGACAAGATATGGAAACAACCTAGGCGTCCATCAACAGATGAGTGGATATAACTTCTTTACATATGATTCACAATTCCACATTACATCTCCAAATCCAAATTTTTTCCTGAGCCCCATACTCACATATCCAACTATATTTGCCAACTGTTTTTTCACTGAAGTATAGCATTCTCAACAAATATTGGCATAAAAACCACTGAATTCCTTGTATTTTCATTTTCCTCCACACACAAAGCCACTTTTGAAACTTTACTCTCACGCTCCACAGTAAATTGCAGTCATAGGAACTCTACTTCACAATACCTTTCAAGTATGACATTCTCCTGATTATTGTCTAACTTTTGAAAACTTGCACAGGCTTCTATTGGGCTCCCCCCAACACTCACCATACTGTCACTAGAATTAGCTTCTAATAAGTAAATAGGATCATGTAATTTTCTAGTTCCAAAAGCCACTCTTGACTACTGATTGCCAGTTGCCTGCAAAATTACATTCCAACTCCTTCCATGGGGATATAAGGACCTTGGCCTGCTATTCCCTGTAGAATGCTTTTATTCATCTAAGGAAATGCCCAACTGTTCTCCAGTAGACAGACCAATTGCCTTTTTTTTTTGTGAAAACTTCCTAAACTGTCTCAGAAATGACTGTTTTATGTCTTTTCTATTCTTCCACACATTTCTTTATAATATCACTTTAAAATTTCCGAGAGTGTAATTTCTTGGTTTTCATATTTGGATCACCTGTTTGAGCCAGCACAATGCCTGGTGCCCTGGAGGGGCTCAGGATGCAGTTGAGTTATGGATGGATGAATGAATGGAAAACAGTGAAATGTAGGGATTGGTAGTAATTTGCTGCTCCTCTGCTAGGAGTGATGGGATTGGTATATGACACCCAATAGCTTTGGTTTCTCCTGACAGAAAATGTGGGGGAAAAAGATTTATAAGGAAACAGCACTCTCCTTTGCAGGGGCAAGAGATGGAGAAAGCAATGATATTTATCAGGGAGGCAGCCTGGTGTAGTAAATTTATGTGCCAGGAGAGAAGTGTGCCCAATCAGGCAGTCAGCGATGGTTTAGTCAATAACCCCAGAACTTGGGGTCAGTTTCCACTGAGATCCTCAATTCCCACTGAGTTCCTTTGACCAGTGGACTGCTGTTCATCTTCATTATATTTCTGATTTACTTAAAATGTTAAAAACTATTAATTTAGTAATCACTTTACTATGCCTTCTATTTATAATAACAAACTAAGGCAGTTGACCTGAACTATAAGTTGTCATCTCTGTGATTTTCCTGGTTTGTTTTCCAAAGACAATATGCTATTAAAAAGAAAGGCATTCCTGTGTACACACAGGCATTGTAAGCTAACTCGGTTTTTGTGGATGGATGACAAATGATTGTAAACAAAGACAGTTCCCTCCACTAACCTTGACCCATGAAGGCCAAGAAATGTATTGTTCATTTAAATAAAATTCATTTTGCTGTCATATTAGTTATGCTTGAAAGTTTTATATCCAGCAGAGATTTTCAGGGACATGCTGTCCCTGGAACAGTGAACATGCTAATGCAGACAGATATTAGAACTGTAGAACAAACTTTAACCAGCATGGAAAATTAGTGCCAAGAGCAGAGAGGAGGGAGGATGGGAGAAAGAAGGGAAAAGAGAAAGAGAGGAGAAAGAAAGTGAGGAAGCGTAAGAGGGAGGGGAAGGGAAAGACAGAGGACTGTCTTTCTCTGCACTGTTGACTTATACTGATTCTTTAAAAGTAGTTTTAGGAAGTCAACCTTTATGGCAGATTGCATTATTTTCTATTTTTGCCAGATATCCATTTCTGTTCCCTAAGAAGATTATACATCTACACCCTGTCAAGACCCTGTGAAAGGTCTGAGATTTACCCTGCTTACAAACTAAAATTTAGCCTGTCACAGTTTCATGGATGCTGGCAGAAGACACAAGATTCCTAGGTCAGAGACAGGGGACTTAATTACTCCCAGCAATTTTGCTTCCTACTGCCTCCAATTTCCACAGAGGCAACAAAGAGGGGGTCCAAGATCAATGGTACACACCCAGTGGGTTCATATCCCAGATGAGGAACCCTAAGCTTAGTGAGCCCTCAGTTTTATAAAGGACCGTTAGCAAATCTGCCCAATTTTTGTGCTGGAGGGAGACATCTGACTGCCCTGGAAAATAAACAACTCTGCTCTCTACCCAGAAAGGAGATACTCTAAAACTGTTTATTGTATAATTGTCCTTGCAAAGATAGTCCTTTCCTCTATAAGGGTTTTTACAATTGTTTTTTTCCAGAGCTTTAAAGCTTTAAAATTGTAAAACTTGGTGCAAGCAATAAAGTTTTAATGCACACTAATTAAAGATAAGAGTAATGTATGTCATGTGATGCCTTTCAGTTTACCAAATACTTTCCTATGCATTATTGTGCTCAATCATGTATAAGGTCAATAATAATGAAGGTGAATTTATTCCAGATTTGTAGTTAATGACACATGTTGGTAGGAAGTGGGTCTACAATGGTCTACAATTATTACGACTGTATATATAGGGGTGCAGCTGGCAATGGAGGTTGTGGGAGTTATAACAAATTGTATGCGTGTGTGTGTTCCTCACCAGATCATTGTAAAACAAATGTTATGAATCATCCCCCTACATGCACTGTTGACTTTCTGTCTCTGTTCTTAATCAGCATTATTAAAACTGCATCACAGCAGGATAAGGTTGTGGGTGTAACTTAGAATTAAGAATAGAGGTGCTAGATTTAAAACATAAATATAAAACATCAGAAATAGAAACTAAGATTAAAAAATACTAAAAACCTATCTCCGTGATTAACTTCCAGAGAAAACTGCAAGCTGAAGACATTTCATAGAGATGTCACTAGGCAGCTCATAGTTATCCTTGAGATTTTCCTTTCCCTTTGTCTGCAATAGAATCAAAATAAATGATGAATCAAAAATGCATAGACTATTAGTGTTGGAATGACCCTATAGACTCCTTCAGCCCAGTGAATCGCAAACATTAGTGCATGCCACTGGAATCAATTGAGAATCATTGGAATCAACAAAAACACAGAAGCCTAGGACCTTACTACCCAAGGATCTGAATTCTCAGATCCAGTCATTCTGATCAGACAAGTTCAGAGACCACTGTTTTAATTAATTTTATAGATAAAAACAATCTTCCCTTATAAAATCTCCAGTCGTCATTTGTTACTATCCATTTCCGTTAGTCCTACCCTCATCTTAACTTTTGTTACCCCAGTATCAAAACAGTGACAGATGTTATTGGACAAATACTTGTTAAATTAATGATAGTTTATCTTTTACTTTGGGATTATTTTCAATACTGATAATTATTCTACCTCTAGCCAATCTATGGTATGCTGTTGATTAATATTTATTTAAAAAATGAAAAAAAAACATAAGTAAGGAAGGCATTATTTATCTATTTGACAGATGAGAAAACTGAGGCAAGGGGATGTGACCTGCATTTTTCTTTTTGTTTTTTTTAACTGAGCATAATGAAAGAGCTATTACTTGAATTAAGAAATAGTATGTTCATGAAGACATAATTCATAAGCCCTTTGTATAATGTAGACATGTCACAACTATTATGCATCAAAAAATATGTTAAAACAGAAGGAAAATGGAAGATAGAGGAAATGGGAGGTTGTGTATTGTAGTGGTTAAGTAGGCAGAGATTAGAGCTAGACTCCTGGGTTCAAATCACACCTCTACCATGTCTGACCTTTAGTTGTGTGATCTCAGTATGTTTATTAATCTCTCTAAACCATACTTCTCTTCTCCATAAAATGACAATATTTTATTTCAGGGTTATTATCAGGATTAAATGAAGGTGATGTGTAAAAACTTAATGGATCATCTGGCAAATAGTAAACATTTAATAAATTTTACTTATTATTAATCTTTTCATCATCATCATCACTGTCACAAATATGGGAATATTTCAGATCAAGTTTTGCTAAGCTCAGGGTCAAAGAAGGACACTGTGTTTATTAATAGGACTGTGAGCTCTTATATGGGGTTATAATTTTAACCAAAAATTAGGAAAACAGGTATTATCTGGGTATATATAGAAAAGAATAGGGGAACAAGTTCAAGCTGCCTTGAACAAATGGTTTCCTTTCTGCTGAGGTACGTTCTAATACACGTACACTTGATTCTCTTGTCCAGGAGTATCTTAAAAATATCATGAACCATTTGGCAGTAGTTGTTCATAAATCCATACATTTAAATATCTGTCCAGTTTTAAACATATATAAGTGTGGTCATTTCTGTACACAGACTCTGAGATTCTTTGAATTGGAAATCAGGATACATCTCTTTTGCATATGAATATAATTGCATGAGTGCATTATAGAATTTAAGAAAATGTTATATTCATAAGCTCTTAGTAGATTAGCCTTCTGGCAACTTGAATTGTTTCTTTTGCCCTTCCCTGTCATTGTGAGCCATTCCATTGACATAAATACACAAATTAAGAGACATCAGTAGAATTGTAAACTGGTTTACTGAGGCTGTAAATCGGCATTGCCAGTCTCCATAAAACTTCATTGTCATTAGAGGGATCTCGCCATGTATCTAGTGCATTACATGGCTGCCCAGGTAAAGTCTCTGCAGCTGTGTGGTCAGACACTGTCAGAAAGATTCATGACTCCGCAAAAGAAATCTCTCTGTCTTGTCACATGATTATACACCTCAGTTATCCTCTATAGAGGCTATTGTAAAGGGCACCAGCATATGTTAGCCAATTGTCTGAATAGTAGCTTAAATTTGGAAAGCACATTCCTTCAGAACTGTGTAAGTATTCCATCTAAATGTAGCAATAACAATAGTAAATATTTATCAGTAAGGCTTACTATGTGCTGGGGACTATAGAAGATTCTTTACAGGAATTATTTCATTTAGTCTTTATGGCAATGTATGAGGTAGATAGTGATAATATCCCCATTTTACAGATAAGGTTATTAAAACACAAGGAGGGTAAGCCATTTGCCCAACATCATACGCCTAATAAAAGACAATCAGGGGCTTCCCTGGTGGCACAGTGGTTGAGAGTCCGCCTGCCGATGCAGGGGACACGGGTTCGTGCCCCGGTCCGGGAAGATCCCACATGCCGCGGAGCGGCTGGGCCCGTGAGCCATGGCCGCTGAGCCTGTGTGTCCGGAGCCTGTGCTCCACAACGGGAGAGGCCACAACAGTGAGAGGGCCGCGTACCGCAAAAAAAAAAAAAAAAAAAAAAAAGACAATCAGAATTTGAACTCAAGCCATTTGTCCTGAAGCCCTAGTTCTTAAATATTAACTCTGTACAGTATTTTCATTCATATTAACTGTGTACAATTGATAAGACATCAGTAGTTTTTGATACTGCTTCTTCATTTCACTTAGGAAGAAAGGTTCGTCAAACAGTTTCTTATAATATTATGTTTGTCAGGCTAGGCTAAGTGGTGCTATAGTAAAAATCAAATCTCCAAATCTCAGTGGCTTATGGGGAAAGTGGTTTATTTCTCATTTACATTATAGGTCAGGTGTTTTCCTCAAATTATGGCTCAGGGTCTGGGCTACTTCTGTCCTACAACACTACCATGCAGAAAATCTTTGCTACCAGAGAAGGATAGCATGAAGGACACACACCAACTTTTAACTGCCTTTCTTGCTCATATTCCCATGAATGAAATTTCAGAACTATGGTATCAATCTAACTCCAAGAAGCCTGGAAAATATAGCTGTCCTGTGTGAAGAGAAAGAGGAGACCCTGTGGTAAATATATTGTTTCTCTATAAGTATCAGATCACAGCTCTTTCTTATTCCTTTAGTTCATTTTCTTCAAGCTCGCCCCATTGCACAGAAGAAAACCATAGATGTGAGATTTCTGAAAGTACTGTTTAAGGAAATTTTGAAACCAATACATTTATTGCATTATGCTGAGACCGTAAATGGATATGCCAATTTGCACACATAAATAATAGAATGCCAAGCATTCTCAATAACATCATTTATATTAAAACTTCTGTGTATATATTAGATATAAAGATGGGAAATCATGCATCAATAATTAATTACAGTCTTGGTTAGGAAAGGAGTGGGTTCGTTTTAATTAAAGTTGACTGCTGAACAACACAGGTTTGAACTATAGCGGTCCACTTGTATGTGGATTTAAAAAAAAAAGTGCAGTCATAATATACAATCCGCTGGTTGCTTGAATCCGTGGATGCAGAGCTGCAGATGTGGAGGGCTGACTACAAAGCTATACTTGAATTTTCCACCATGCAGAGGGTCGGAGCCCCTAACCCCCATGTTTGTCAGTGGTCAACTGTACTAGTTTCTCCTTAGTTACCTATATGTGTGTACGGGAATGTGTGTATATGTGTGTGGCCTCATCTCACTAGTGCAGTTAATTGAGGCTGGCAAGTGTACTTTATTTTCATTTATCTGAAACAGCTTCTCTTTTATTAAGGTAGCTGCTGTTATTAGAGCATGGAGGGAAAGAAGATAAGCTGTTTTTGAAGAAACCTTTTCTTTAATCATGGCTCCTCCCCACCTGTACTCTAAAAGAGGTAGAATTTACCATTCATTCTCTTCTTTGTGTCTCCAGTGTATCCTGTTCATTCTTCTATCAGAGCACTGCATAGTTTCTGAAGAAATGATGGATACATTGAAGCACACAAGAAGAGCGGTATATTTAAGTACAGTGTAAGTGTATATGTATTTAAGTATGGATGACTGTGCTTGACTCATGGATTTAGGAGTCATCAATTCATCTGTGATGGTTGAAATTATGTGTGTGAGTGAACCCAAGCAAGAAAAGCATATGCATGGCATATAACAAGTTCAGGATGAAGTGAGGACTGGTCTAGATTTTCACTGGAAATGAAGCAGCTGAAATGAAGAAGTAGAGCTATATAAAAATGACAATTTGAAGGAAGAATAACTTATGAATGTAACACAGAATGACAAAAGCAAAGACAGCTGTTTAAATAAAAAAAAATCTATATCTGTATTGAGGAAAAGCAATCTTAGAAATTAGTAAGATTGTTTTTCCTCCATAGTTATACTGAACTATTGAGAAAGATTTTATGAATTCTATTTTCTTTGAGAATCTGTCTTCCCTTGAAAAAAAAGTAACAATTTAAAGAGTCTTTCCTTGCTTGAAATTCATCTCGTTGCTTTTCATTATAACTTTTCTTCTCCCATGTTGCACCAGAAATGTAGACACTTGAATGTATCGCCTCTGACTAGTAGAGCTAATTTTTCAATTTACATAAATAAATAACCTGCCAAAACTAATTACTTCTCTTCAAAATCTAAATACATTATTTCTCCTCTTTTGCCAGTCTGTCTTGTTTTAATTATTTTCACATCAGTTGTCATTTTAGAAGCTGGTTTAGACTAAAAAGGGATAATCAGATGTGTCTTACTGTTTTAATTTGGCTAATTAAGACTGCTGCTTTTGTCTGGGTGTCTGGAGGCATACATTTACAGCTTGTTCCTAGTTTGGGGTGTTGGGAGGAAGTGCAATCAAGAAAAACATTAAAATAGTCGTATATATTTATTTATATTTACATATTATTAAGTGATCATTATTGCTCCTTTCCTTGCTTCCCAAACCTTGGTCTCCAATGCCCTAAGGACATTACAGGCAAGCCAAGGAAAGCTGGTCGAATCTTTCTGTTCTAATAGTTCATTATTCCAGAATAAAGAATGCCTCAAATATTGCACGTGAGATTTCTAAATCCTCTTTATGGTTTGAATCAAGAAAATTGTGAACACAGCATATGACTGCTCTTGGAAAGCAGATGGTTAGCTGACTAACCACACAATTCACTGGATGTAATTGCCTGGTTATGAGAAAAATTATACAGCAACACCTGGAAAGTGCAGAGGAAGAAGAAACAGGTGGAAAAGGAGTTTTCTTTGTATCAACAATCTAGTTATTGCATCCGAGGCGCTTAAATTTGTATTCTTCAGAGTAGTGCCTACTTGGATTTATATAGCAACACTATCTTCCGAATTGATTGTGGGTTTTGTTTTTTCATACTTTTGTCTCATTTATCTTTACTACATGGTTGTATAAAAGGAATTGACCATCTTAGAATTCTTATTACCACTGAGGCTACTAAAATAGAGTGAATTCATTACTGACCCCAAATAATGCAGTTAATGAGATCTTGTGTCCTATCTGCAAAACTAAGGTATTCCTTGAAGTTTTTAATGATCTAAGGCAGATGTTCTGCTTGCAATGGTGGATATATAAATATATATATGTGTGTGTGTATATATATATATATGTATATGGAGAGAGAGAGAGAGAAAGAGAGAGAGATTTTTTTCTATTTAAGTGCAACGAAGATTAAACCCAGTGCAGGGTACATATTATTTTTGAATAAAAAGAAGTTTAGGAAGAGGAAGTTATATTTCGATTGATTTCCTGAATTAACACAAGCCAAGTCTACTGTTTAGGTGAGATGTCTTTAATTATAAGAGTAGTTGCTACAGAAGTGTACCATAATGATCAGTTTACATGTCCACCTGACATTCAGTTTATGAGAGTATTTTAAGTAATTTAGTATTTTTTGTCATAGATGCTTTACTTCTTGATTTTATATTTGTAAAACATCTTCCTTCTGTTTTTGCAAGTACCTGATCGGGACATTCTTTACACTAGGCAGTTCTTGAATCTAGTTGGCAATGTTGGTGCTTAGGAACAAATTAAAGTGACTCTTTGGTAGCACATCAAACAAATAATGAGAAGAATAGTGTTTATTGAGTGGCTACCACATGACAGGCCTTATTCTTGGTGCTTCATAGGTATTTTCTCACTTAAACCTCAGATAAATCTGTAAAGCGATATCATCATTATTATTAATATTATACTTTTATACATGAGCTACCTGATACTCAGAGGAGTTACATGACTTGACAACACTGACACATTTAGTAAATCATGCAGCCAGAATCTGAACTCACAGTCTGAAGCTGGAGGCACAGACCTCTGTCATTCTGCCTTCCATGTGCCCAGGATCCCAAGATGGAACCCATGTTCATCACATTCAGCTCACCCAGTAAAGAATTAGAAGAGCCAAATGCAATGCTTCCTTGAAAAGCTATAGACTCAGTGAAATTCCTCTATCTAGCCTTTCTTTCTAAATACCATCAAAAGAACGTTTGGCCCTTTTTTTTATCCTTCATAATTAAAAAAAAAAAAAAGTCTTGTAGGTCAAAGAATATAAAAAGGAAGAAAAGAAAATGGTAGAATTAAACAGTTCATTTTCATTGTTTCAAACTTTTAAATTTTATCTTCTTTAATTGACAGCATCTTGAATTATTGGCACTTCTGAGCACTTTATAAATTATATATAAAAATTTAGAAAGGTTTTCAGTCATTTTCATACACACAGACCAAGTGTAATAAATTTTAGATAAGTGTATTCCCCTTCGTCTCTTTGTAGTCTATGGCTTCAAGATGCACAGTGTTGGTTGGACTGTGAATCCTAGTGTTTAAGAATTTTTTTAAGGTAAAATCTTGAGTCGCATACAGGTATAAAATGAACACAAGTTAAAGATTTTATTTAACTCTTTTAATGAGGGAATCAGACAGATGTTCAAAACAGTCAAAGATGTACAAATTTATATGAAATAAAGCAATGGTGAAATAAATTTACAAACAGAAGAAAACTGCTTGTCTTCTTTCCACAAGTGGAAAAGGGACTTCAATTTAACTTCCCCCAGAGGGAATTTATTTGCATTTCTATAGACAAGATTATTCTGCATTGTTACTCCTTGTCTACAATTTATAGAGTTGTAAAACAGCTCAAAGGCAATGAAAAGCTACAATCAGATAACCAAGAATGGTGTGCTCTAAACAATTCATAGTTTTCTTAACACTGGATGAACTTGTATTTGGACACCTGAGGCTGTCCACATGCAAATGGTAGAGATGAGATTACTGGTACTCAAAATAATCCAACAGAGACTTCTGCCAAAGCAATCTCTCAAAGGAGTACTTCTGCAGGAGAACAAAAGGCAGATACAAAGAGATTGCTGGAAAGTAAAGGAGTTTTCATATAGAGAATTTAAGATGAGTATAAAAACTGCAAGAGAAAGATGACCAAATGCTATTTGCATGATAAATATCAACAAGGCCTACCTGATACCTGATTGCAACCATGGCGTCTGAGGATGTCCATTCAAGAGCAAAGAAAATTGGTCATGATCAGAAACTTTATCTTTGAAAGTTTTTGGTATACTGTTACTTGTTGGAAGATCATTAGGTAGAAAGGTCATTAGAGAATGTCTGGCAAATAGGAGAAACAAGGGGGTCATTTATGAGGCAGAATGTAGAGTCATGCTTCGCTGCTGATGACTTTCCTTTGAAATGTGACATCAGTAGATGACATCCTAGCAGTACCTACAACACAATGTTAGGAAATACAAACAGTGGCTTCTGTGCTATCTTTTCTGAATATGTCACATGAGGCAGAAGCATGGCAAAGCTTGATATTTTTGTACTTGTCTATCGGCACCTTTGAAGGAAAGATTCACTTTTAAAGAGGGTCAGGATGAGGATGGCTCTGACAATCCCACACGGATCAAATTTGATTCTTTGGACCTGTCACTCCTCACACAGTATTGTTCAGGCTCTCACTCATGGACACAGAATCAGTTTTCTAGAGAAGTGAGACAGAATTCTGGGCTGATTGCTCCTCTTATTTAGAAGAGAATGAATATCTTCTTTTAAGGATATAAATGTAAAAGTAAGATATAGACAAATACAATTAACACACGCTATATTGCTAAAAAAAGATATTTATTAGTAATTCTACTTAAAGCAACTGCTAATAAATATATTGGTTAAAAGGCCTGCTGAACAGTCAGATCATCTTAAGCTCATTCTAAGAAGCAATATGTATTTTCTATTTAATTTGAGGTGGACAGGACCAAGTAATTTTTTAGTGCCAAAGCATGGCAAATTGGCTTTATTTATGAGATATTACTTTCTGATTACACTGATGTGATAAACAGTAGCAAAGAAATCTTTCTGTTTCAAGGGCCATAACAAGTCTCTTTTTTACACAGTTTGGGCAGAAGAGGGATGACTTTTTACCATATTATTCCACCCCATTCCTCCTCTGGTGTTACCTTCAGGGTGGCCTCTGGAAATTGAAATCATCTGTATTAGTGTGCTTCCAGAATATTCTCTCCTTCTCTGGGGACAGAGGCAAAAGGAAAAAATCTGTCCACACGCACTTAAAGATGTAAATATTTTAGTAGTTCTCTATTTGCAAACTTCACCTTAGTTAAAAAGTGGAAGCTTTTACACCATTTTATTTCTCTGAATGGTTTTCAGTGAAAACAGCATTATTTTTTAATTACTTCCATTTTCAGATTGCTTCTTTCCTCCACTGGCTCCCACTTTAGAGTCTCCCTTAGCGTATAAATGTCTCGTAGATGAACCTCATCCACTCCACTCTGCTCTACCCTCTGCATCTGTCCTACCACAGTCAGAGAGTGGGGTAAACGGAGGAAGGTATGCAGGAGTGGAAAATTCCAGACTTGGCCAGTTAGAGATGTGGCAAAGCCAAGCTGGCTAAATTGGGCAGTCTCCCATACAAGCTGGTTGCAGTATATCTTGTCTTGGATTTTTGTATTAAATGTTTGTTTTTTACCTTTCACTAGCTATGCAAGTCACCTTTGAGTTACATCTGAAATCAGTTTTGCTTACTTCTGCTTTTTTTTTTTAATAGATTTTACTGTACTTGTCACATTTGAAAACGTATTGTTATTGTTCAGAGCTTTTAGACTATGAGCAAAAAAGGACTGCAAAATGAAGTCGTAGCTGTTCTGGAGGTATTCAATCTTTGGGATTTCATACTGGCTTTTAGAAATCTGGCTATTGACTAGCCTTCCTGGATAAAATATTCACTGAAACGCACTTACAAAACACAACTCTCACAATATAAGCATAGCTATTGAGGTTTGAGAATATTTCTTAAGGTTTCATAAAATCTCTAGTAATGTCAAATATTCTTCAAGGTTCTTATTATCCTGGTTTGTGCAATAATGAATTCTATAGATAAAAATATCAGTCTTGGTAAGTAAGTGTTAATAGTCACAAGTATTGCCTTTACAATTTAAGTTTTTTGGACTTCAAAGACATTTTAACCTCTTTTCATGCAATCAACTTCAGATACAATGGCATTTTTGTAAATGGAAACCTTCTTGAGGTATTTAAGAAAATGTGAATGTAAAAATCATGGAATATGGAACTATATATCTTATATACCTCCCTCCTATGAATGCATGTAGCAAGGAAATACCACTTGGATTCAGGAAGACATGGGTAAGAATTCTTCTTGGCTTTATAACTTCTATTGATTAAAGTTGCTTGAACTTTAATTGAATTTTCTATAAGACTTCATTTTTTAAAATGTTTCCTTCTGCCTGAAATAAGTATTGTGTATTTTTCCATGTTCTTGAGGTTGTGAGAGGTAAACCGATAGCATATTTTAGCTCAATACCCAGGATAGAGTAAATAATAAAAGACACTGGTCAGTCTGGGCCATATGAAGATATGGACGTGGGGTGGCAGTGGCTGGATGTAGGGGTGGCCTCAAGTCCTCCTGGGGCGCAGTGTAAAGCTTTCCATGTTTCTAATTTTAATAAAGTTTGCCTTAGTATTATTATGAGAAAGAATGTTTCAGAAACGTTTCAAGATGACATTACTATGTATGGTTGTATCGTTTTTAGGTTTTGAATTTTATTCTACTTCTTACCTAGATATTACATTAGAATATCTACCGTAAAAAGATCCAATGGGTGCATTAATGCCAAAACGTACGGAATCCATTTGGTACTTGAAGACCAACTGACTGAAAATGTAAAGATTCTAAATAATATCCAGGTTTTTCAAGTAATCCTGATGATATAAAGAGGTGAGCTGGAAAGAGTTGTCTGAACTGAAGCTCAAAGTTTATCCAAGTTAAAAAGCAAACAGACAAACATTTTTTAATGGATGGGGATGTTTGGTTTAAGAATGGGTAAGGGCCTGAAGAGAGAGATGTTTTCTCATCTTGAAGATCTGTGCAGACACGGTTGCTCTCCAGTAGCCACTCCCCCTTCATCTTTGCTAACAGAATCTCAGTTTTGAATGAGCTGGAAATGGGCCCAGGTGCAGTCACTAGATGATGCTTGATCTTTCCCACTTTCCCAGGGGATGCTTCTAGAGATGGATGTGTGACACTGTTGGGATAAGTGAGACCTAATTCATTATCGGCTAAAGGGGTTATGACAGGGGTCCCCAGTCCCCAGGCCATGGACTGGTACCAGGCTGCAGCCTGTTAGGAACCAGGACGCACAGCAGGAAGTGAGTGGCAGGTGAGTGAGTTACACTTCATCTCCCGCTCCCCCATCGCTGGCGTTACTGCCTGAACCCCCCGCCCCCGGTCCCCCAGTCTGTGGAAGAATTGTCTTCCACAAAACCGGCCCCTGGTGCCAAAAAGGTTGGGGACCACTGGGTTACGAGGAAGGCTTTTACTTTCCTGATAGAAGGGTTAGAGATGGCTGGCATCACCATTTTCCCCTTTCTCCCTGAACAGTGATGTGACTTTTTGGAGCTGAGGCAGCAATTTTTCAGCCTTCCCTTACCAGCACAAGGCTGAGAGCAAGCCTGTGGAGGATAAAGGAGTATAGAGAAATCGTCTTAGCCCTACAGGATATCACAGAGCTCCTGAAACAACACCAGCAACTGCCTGCTCAGGGGCAGGTGGTATATGAGGACAAGAAAACCCATTTTTTTTTAAAGCCTTTGTTAGTTGAGTTTCCTGTTATGTGTACATAAGAGTAATCCTAAATTATACAGACTCTAATGCCCTTCTGATTTTTAAATCAAAATAAAATAAATCCCATAAAGATTTTTTTTTTTTTGCAGTACACGGGCCTCTCACTGTTGTGGCCTCTCCCGTTGGGAGCACAGGCTCCGGACGCGCAGGCTCAGCGGCCATGGCTCACAGGCCCAGCCGCTCCGTGGCATGTGGGATCTTCCCGAACCGGGGCACGAACCCGTGTCCCCTGCATCGGCAGGCGGACTCTCAACCACTGCGCCACGAGGGAAGCCCCTAAAGATATTTTATAAAAATTCACAAAGTATATTTATACCCAGAAACTCATTTTTGGTCCTAACAATAGACCTCAGAAATAAGTTATCCTGTCAATTTTTAAAATAGGAAATGTAAAATTAGTGATATTTAGGGAATTTCTCAAAATTCCAAAGCTAATAACGGCAGAGGTGGGCTGAAGCTGTTGGAGTGGGTCATGGAGAGGACATGACTGCCAGTTGACCTGAGAAGTAGACCCAGGCGGTCAAAGGCTCCACACCCCCTCCCCTGTCCTCGGAATGTGCGCTCTGCCCAGTGTTCCCACAGTGGGAGATACTTTCAAGGATGCATCCTTGAGAGAGCACTGTATTGTTGAGACCATCTGGATTGGATATGTGACTAAACCCTGTTAAGGCCTCTATATAAGCTTTGAAGATTCTGGTGAGTGTGTATGGAGATCTACTCCTCTTGGGGCCATCTATGACAAGCCTCGTATGTAAGTTCCTTTGATTATTAAACCTGCCACCTACCAATCTGGAGTGGTCTGCCACTTTCTTCAGTTTCTCCTTGCCCTCTGTGTATGGGGGGCCAGTTTTGAATTTCACCTGGGGAACTCCCCAGTTTGCAAACTAACAGAAATCTGAATTTTCTTTTGCCAAGACCAGTGCCCTTTCTCTAATGCTTTACTGAGTGCCATAATATACTCTTACCATTACTGGGATGTCATGGTAACATAGAGAAAACAGTTTTATATCTAACTCTCTCCTGTTTTTTTATTCATACATTTATATTTTTACTTATATATGTGGGGCATGAAAGGCTCTCTCCAGCTTTCTGAATGCCTTTCTATTTAATATATTAAAAGAAAATAGGATTCTATTTTGTTAGCTTATAAGTAATGTTCTTAGGAATATTTCTGTCCTGCCCATTATGTTTAAGGAACATAAGGAAAAAAATAGAGTGCAGCTGAGCAATCCAAAAAAATTAAGAACTTTGTGGCTTCTTTCCTTCAAAGATATGCACCAAAGTAAGCAGTACAGGCTCCATGACCAAAATAACATATTTATAAAAGATCATGAAAATGGCCTATTTATCAAGGACAAAGGTTTGAGGAAATATATCCCATGAACTCTGGAGTCATTCAGAGCAAACCCATTTAAAATTGGAAAAACTTAAATCTGAAGGAAGATGTTAAATCAATTCTGATACATTAAAATGTAATGACATATTGATGGCCATTTGCTATGTGCAAAGCAGTGTGAGAGGGTACGGTACTGGTTAAGGTAGAAATGGTAATTATAGAGTTTACAGTTGATGAATTTTGTGTTATTAGGTCTATGAGCTCTGGCATCATAGAGTTCTGTCTTTTTCAGTGCATACGTATTTTGGGTTATTATCATTTGTTATCCCTTTTATCATTTTAAATGTTCTTCATCCATTATTCTGTACCTTGAAGTCTACTTTGTTTAATATTAACATAGCCACTCCAGCTTTCTTATGCTTGCTGTTTTCATGAGGTATCTTTTTCTATTCTTTTATTTTCAAATTATTTGGCTTTTTATATTTAAAGTGCTTTTCATGTAGAGAGCATACAGCTGGATCTTGATTTTTACCAATATATAATTGTAACAATTTATGACTTTTAATTGACATATTATTTTACTTATATGTAATGTAATTACTGATAATTTAAATATAGTATTTTGCTATTTGTTCTCAATTTTTTCTTTTATGCTTTGACCAACTGTTCCTTCTTTCCAGACTTTGTTGGAGTTGTTTGGCATTTTTTAGTAGCCCATATTATTTGTCTATGGGGTTCTACACCACCTATTTTATTAATGATGGCTCTAGGGCAGAGCTTTTCAATCAGGGATGATTTTGCCCCCACAGGGGACATTTGTCAATGTCTGAAGATATTTTTGGTTGTTATAAATTAGCAGGGTGGGGGGTTGCTATTGGCGTCTAGTTGGTAGAGGCCAGGGATAATGCCAAGAAGCCAACAATGCATTGGAGAGACCTCCAAAACAAAGAAGTATTCCACTCAAAATATCAGTTCTGTCAAAGCTGAGAAACCCTGCTAACAATACACATTCTAAAATTATTAAAGTCAATTTAGAGTCAATATTGTACTACTTTACACTTCAAACTTCATACCTGGCCCTTTACATTTCCTATATAGTATGTCTTTTTATCTGACTGCTTTTAAATTTGCTCTTTATCTTTAGTTTTCGGCAGTTTGATGGCCTTGGTTTGAGGCTATATTATTCATATCATCAATGTACTTGTTTTCTAAAACAATATAAAAAGGCTTGATAATTAGGCTAGGTCCTCTCTGTTATGGTTTTGTCAATTTCCCTTTGTATTTTTAACAGTTTAGTTGTGCTTCTTTCTGTTTTCTTTCATGCTGTAAATAAAGGTTTATACAGATTTTTTTTTCTGCATCAAATTTTTACAGTGGAATGTTCTTTCTTTGTGTCCTTTAAATGATTTTATTTTCAATCTACCTTGATATTAGTATTATAATTTTAAAATTATACTTTTTTTGTTTGCATTTAAATTACATAGATTTACACCTTTATTTTTAACAATCTTTCCGATGACTTTCATTTCTGATCTTTTTCTCTCCATTCTTGATGATTTTTTTTAAGCCTTTTCCCTAAATACAGTCTGCACTGTATTTGGTTGAAAGTTTTAACATATGATTAACACTGTTTCCTTCTTTTAATATTGATAAAGAATATATATACATCTGATAATTTGTTTCAAGTTTGGTGGTGGAAACTTGCTTTTATTCTTCTACTTCTTGAAATGTGTATTGTTAGAATTTAAAAACTTGAAGGGATCCTAAAAAGATAATCTCATGTAGTATCTATATCATGGGGGTTATTTTTGAATTAAATAAGTTAATACTATCGTCCAACCTTAATAGTAGATACTTCTTACTAATAACAGTTCCTTCTTCCCTTCCACCTATTCCTCCTCTCCTTCCTCATTATTATCATTAATAAATTATGGTTTCCAAATACTTTTCTTTGTAAAATCACATCTCCAAAGAGACTTCCGATGGTCCTAATATCCCCCGATGGCAGTGATTCTAAAAGGGGAGTGTTGCCACATCAAGAATGATACTAGAATCTGATGGTGAAGATTCTGATATATGTCCCTTAGAAGTGCACTGTCTTCTCTAGCTGACAATCTGCTTCAATTTTGTCTTTTCTTTTGAGAACATTAAGCATTTGACAAATGAATTATCTTCTTCAGCTCTCAGAGATGGTTAAATTGTGGCATAAAATATCCAGATCTCTAGTGTTGCTTCTCTCATAAGGTGGAACCAACATCATACAGCATTAATGATTTTGGAGCCAGGAGGAAAAGAATAATATTCTTGTCCAAATTTCTCACCTTACAGATGACTGGACCAAAACCCACAGTGGCTAGTGGACTTGTCTTACCTGATAAACTCACTCATGATGAAGTGTAGAGAAATATTAGTTATTTTTTCCCCAGAAGTTTATCAAAAAGAATGTACTTAACAGGTAACTAGTTGCTTGTAGAAATGCTCAGGACAATTTTTTAGAAAAATATAAATTGCAAACCATTGAATCAATAAGAAGTTTAAAACCCAAGAAGACCAATTTTTGCACTCCCTCAAAAAAGTTAAATTGTAGATAAGCTATTTCTATTTTATGCAAACTGTTCCAGAGGAAATAAAAAATGTAAAACTACTCACATACTTTTATAATAGTAGTATAATTCTGTGTCTCAGTTGGAATACTCTAGAAGTAAGAGCCTAAGCCAAAACTTATGTGCTAGTGCTCTATTGAGAATATAATACCAGGGAAACCAAGGATAAAGGGAGAAGTGGGAAAGAGATAAAGCAAATTCAAGGTGGCGTGCTACTAGGCTTGCCCCGCCTCAGTACAATCCGAAAACAATACTGCTGTTTGCTGGATTGCACTGGATGTTCTTGGACTGGCTGACTGAAGCTACTGTGTCTGGGAGCAGTCCTTCATGGGGAGGAAGGGGAGCTCTTATGCCTTCCCAGTCTTTCCCAGCTCCTATCTCTCATTAGTTAAAATCCTCTCTATTGAGCCTTTAAGTCCTCCATACTTGTGGTTTTTCTGGCAGTTACTGGGGTTCTTAGAGCTTCTGTGAATGTGGCCAGGTCAGATCTGAGTGCTAGAGCCGCTGCAACTTCTACGAAGGTGGAGGTGATGAAGCCATGTCAAAACACAATATTTGCTCCTGGAGGAAAGGAGGCAACTGATCCTGTTAGGAGGTGAGACAACTGCCATGGAAGCCAGGGCCTTATGACCTTGGATCATTTTGACCTCTTCCTGGGTCCTTATGCAGCTTTTATGGTCATAATGCCACAGAACTAGAAGCTCAAGTGCTATTCTTACAAAGGAACATTGATGCAAAAATGTTTTATGAAGTATAAGCAGAATGACTCTAATAGTAGAGTAAAATTATATCACGATTAGGTAGTATGGAAGTTTTTTAAATGTCTGCATATTCTTGGATACTTCTTCCAATGAGGAGTTGGGCTTTGTGTCTCCTTCCTGGAATTAAAGTGTAGAGAGGTGGGAGGAGCTTGTGACTGTTTTGATAAAAACTGTATATGGCAAAAGTAAAGCTGTATTACTTTCAGGGCTAAGTCATAAAAAGGCAAGAAGCTCCTACTTCTCTTGGGAAATTTTCTCTGCGGGAAGCCAGTTGCTATGTAAGAAATCCCCAAAACTCTGAAGCTATCGTGACGGAGAGAACACATGTGGGTACACAATTAATAGTCCCAATTCAGTTCAGCCTTACTGTCGTCGCCCTAGACTTGGAGTGAAACATTTTTGGAACCTCCTGACTAGCCTATCTGCCAGCTGAGTACAGCTCAGCTGATGCCACAAGGAGCACAGGAATTGCCCAACCAAGTCCTGCCCAGACTTTCAGCCTACAGAATTGGTGAGTATAATAACATGCGGGTTGTTTTTTTGCCACTATGTTTGGCATTGTTTGCTGTTCAGCAGTCATTACTGGAATAGGTGGGTTTATCTCAGGAAAAAAAGATTGGTATAATGGTAACAGATTAAATGAGAAAGTCTATATCATTAATTGATGGATGCTGAGAAAATATTTGATGAAATACAATATGCAATACCAATTTCAAATAAAACAGCAAGCAGGGTAAATATGGAAGGGAGTATCTTTAAAATGTGACAGAATGAATAAAATAATTGTAACAAATATCAATATTTCATATTTATGATATACTAAGATTTCTCCTTACTATGATCTGAATGTTAGTGTCCCCCCAAAATGCATGTGTTGAAAATTAATGCCCAAGAAGATAAATTTAGAATACGGAGCCTTTGGGAGGTGATTAAGTCCTGAGGATGGAGTCCTCATTAGTGCCCTTTTAAAAGAGGCCCCAGAGAGCTAGTTCTACCCTTCTACCATGGAAGGATACAGTGAGAAGTCTAAGACCCGAAGAGGGCCCTCATCCAACTGTGCTGGCACCCTGATCTCGGACTTCCAGCCTCCAGAACTGTGAGAAATAAACATCTGTTGTGTATAAGCCACCCAGTCTATGGTATCAGCCTGAGAAGAAAGAAACTGTCCGTTAATAATAATTTTAAAGAAATACTAATAAGTAGAAAAAATCAGTAGAATAGCGAGCCATTTTCAGAAAACAAAAGGCAAACTGTCAATCAACATTTAAAAGATGTTAAACCTCATTACTAGTTATGTAATTACAAATTAAAACTCCAATGATATAGCAATGTTTTACCCATCATTTTTGAAAATTTTAAATTATGGATGATAATCAGTGCTCATAAGAACTTGGGTGGACAGGTACGCTTATTCTCATCTGGCAGAAATGTAAACAGCTACTGTTATTTCAGAAAATGATTTGAGAAACATTTTTTTAAGGAGAAGAAAATGCACACAGCCTTTGAAGTAACAGCTCTACTTCCAGCAATTTTCCCTGCAAGGAAAACAATAGTGTGTGTGTGTGTGTGTGTGTGTGTGTGTGTGTGTACATTCATAGCAAGCACTTTTTGTATAATGACAAAATACTAGAAAAATCTAAATAATGTTTGTCAAGAGAGAAATAGCTGAATGATTTATGGTAATGCAGAATACTATACAAAGGCTTAAGATAGAAAGACAGAGATGAAAAGGTATTTAATACATTGTCAAATAAAATGAAAGTAGAACAATATGCATAAGTCCATCCAAAATCATCCTAATTATGGACACACTTCAGAGACATTGTGAGTTTGGTTTCAGACCACTGAAATAAAGTAAATGTGACAATAAAAGGAATCACATGAATTTTTTCACTTCCCAGGGCATGTAAAATTATGTTTACACTATACTATAGCCTATCGAGTGTGCAGTAGCATCATGTCTAAAAAGACCATGTACATACCTTAATTAAAAAATACTTTATTGTTAAAAAATGCTGTCATCTCAGTCTTCAGTGAATTGTAGTAGTAACATCAAAGATCACTGATCACAGGTCACCATAACAAATATAATAATAATGAAAAAGTTTGAAGTATTGCTATAATTACCAAAATGTGACACAGAGACACGAAGTAAGCAAATGCTGTTGGGAAAATGGTGCCAATAGACTTAACTCAATGCAGGGGTGCCACAAACCTTAAATTTGTAAAACAAATGCAGTATCAGCAAAGCGAATAGAGCAAAGTTCAATAAAGCAAGGTATGCGTGTGCTTGTATATATATTTCATATTCATAAATATGCCAGCAATTATCTGAAAGGAAACACTGTATATTCTTATCAATGTTCACTTTTGGGGAGGATGGTATTAGATTGGAGAGTTTGGAAATAATGTGGAAAGGAATGTTTTAAAGACTTTTACTTGAATTTTTGTTTAATGAGCATACATAGAAATGTCATTTTATAATTAAAAATTTAGCAATCCAACAAACCAAACACAAAAAAGAAAACCCATAAACTTTGTGATACAAACACATGGATGGTTAGCTACAGTGACAGTCCATAACTCAGGCCCCTGGCTTTGTCTTCTCAGGTTTCCTTACTGCTCCACAAGGTTATGGATTCTAATTGGGATAAATGCGTTTTCTCCTCATTTGGCTTTGGTGGAATGAAGACTTGAGCACATTTATATTATGATTATATTATGATACCAGCATAGCTTCTCAGACAAAAACACGTTCAAGTCCCTTCAATTTTGTAGAGAACAGAAACATTTTTTCTGTTATTTTGCCTTCCCTTGCTGCTCATGGGCCATGGGCCATTTAAATAAAACAAAACATTTTTTGTTTGTTTTATGTCAGATAATGTTTCTATTATGTCACATTTTTTATTCTGCCCTTAGTCTGCTTTCTCAGCCCACACTGATCCTGCCAAATAGTCTACAATGAGTGTTTTAACTGAGACTACTTCAAACACAGAGCCTTCTGTGTGAAGATCTGAGACATCACTATCAGGTTGCCTCTTGAAGCATTACTTTTCCTACTTTAATTTCTTTTTATGATATTACTAACACCACATGCCTTTCATGTTGAAATTGTGTTTCTTTTGTGCTGATTATATTCTCTTAGTTCCCAGATTAACAAAATGGATGTTGCCGTCTCTTCTGAGTTTCTTTCCCCTTCACACTCCCATCTTCTCTCATTATATGTGCTCCTTTTTTTTTTTTTTTTTTTTTTTGCGGTACGCGGGCCTCTCACTGTTGTGGTCTCTCCCGTTGTGGAGCACAGGCTCCAGATGCACAGGCTCAGCGGCCATGGCTCACGGGCCCAGCCGCTCCGCGGCATGTGGGATCTTCCCGGACCGGGGCACGAACCCGTGTCCCCTGCATCGGCAGGCAGACTCTCAACCACTGCGCCACCAGGGAAGCCCTATATGTACTCCTTTTATTAACACATCCTGGTTCTCACCTGAGAGCTTGGATACATTCTGCAACTCAAGAGTCTGGACATTTCACTGATCAAAAGACCATCATCATTGGTTATCTCGTCTATCAATTTAACAACCGTTAAGGGCCTGGAACCATACTTGGTATTCTATTTTAAGTGATCCATTCACCAATTCCCCTCCATTCTTTCAATGCCACCTACTTTCTTCCTCCCTCCCAACTAAGCACCCATCTGCAGTCCTATTACCCTGTTTCCTTTTGGACACATGCTGCTATACACTATGCACCCTGCCAAGTTTAATTATTGTGCTCAAACCTTCTCTCCTTGTTGATGATGCTGCAGTGATCTTCCTAGTATTCCACCTCCTTTCAACAATGTGAGTGGTTTCATCTTGTGTCTCTTCTTGCGGTTCTGCTTCTCTGAGATTCCCCCATCGCCACTCTTTTCATGAAGAGTGATGATAATAAAACATGAGACCAGGTAAAATGTTACCGCGTCCACTACACATCTCTTCTTATGCAGCTTTGTATTTAGGGATATAGTACGGTCTTTGTCTTGATGACTTTTCCATAGCTTTGGAATGTATAAAATAACTAAAATGGCTTCTCTCTTGCCTTTTGAGTAAGTAAAATTATCGCTGCTACTTGTCATCTTTATTACTGCTCATGAGATACAAAGCAGAAAGAACACAGACACACTTTAAAAGGATCATTCGTACCTGGAAAGTTTCACAATGCTCAACTCTTTATGAATCTCTTTACTGTAGAACATACATATTCAAATAAAAAAAATATTACCTCTCTGTGGTAGTGATAATAATGCTCACCTCCCCCCAAATATCCACACTCTAAACCAAGGGACCTGTGAATATGGTACCTTACGTGACAAAAGGGGCCTTGCAGATGTGGTTACATTCAGGATCTTGAGGTGGGGAGATTATTTTATATAATTTGTTTAACTCAAAGTAATCACAAGGATATTTATATGTGGAGGAAGGAGGCAGGAGAATCAGTGTCTTAGTCATTTGATATGGGAAAGACAATTCTGCCATTGTTGTATTTTGAAGATGGAGGGAGGGGCATGGGCCCAGGAATGCAGGCAGCCTCTAGAAACTAGAAAAGGCAAGGGAATGAACTCTCCCCTAGGGCCTCGGAAGGAACACACCCTAGCCAATGCTGATTTTAGCCCAGCAAAACCCAGGTTGGACTTCTGACCTCCGGGACTGGAAGATAATAAATCTGTGTTGTTTTAAGCTACTAATATGTGGTCATTTGTTCCACCAGCAACAGGAAGTAACATACTGCCCAAAGAGGCCGTTTCAGTGAGCGCTTTACTGGAGCAGTAGAAACATCCAGTTAAGATCCTACAGCGTAAAAATAGACTCAGATTACTTCTCGCTTGCACCTTCCCAAATGAGGTTCATTTTTATTTCAACAACCTAAATGTCCATCCTCCATTTTTCCCCTTAGGCTGAACTTCCTTTGATATCTTCAGCAATTCCCCACCTCCATTCACATTTGCTACACTGAACTCATCATATGATACAGAAAAATCCCTAAGCTTTCCTTTCTTTCTTCAGTAAAGCAGAGTCAGTGAACCTTGGGGGACTTTCCCTTTATTGGAGCAATAAATTCTTCTATGGAGATGAAGACTTATTTTTACAACCAGTTCCTTTTTAAATTATAGTATAACCTACCACAAGGCCAGTTGAGGCTGAGTTGCCAGAAGTACCACATCTGCATTTTCAAGTAAAACACATTCCACCAAATACATTGATTACTGTAGAAGGAAATATTCCATTAAAACACAAGGATATTCAGGAAATAAAGCATTAAGCACTCTTTATATTTTACTGTTTTCCTAGCTTGGCAGTTTTATAATTTTCTCAAGTCCCTTCAGACCAGGCCTCTATTCTAATACCCTGTATCACTGTTAAGCTATTTGAATTACTTCACGCCATACTAAATAGAAATCATACTATTAACCTTCCCTCTCCCCACTATTTTTTTTTTAAACAATGAAGACTGCTTGCTGCTGTTTTGTTTCCATCTTTAAGCCTACACTAAATTATTGCATGCTCCTGGGATAGGTGTATTTCATTACAAACCAGATCTTAATGACAGAATCAGCTTTATTTCCCATTTCATTCCAAACTATTAATCCAGCCAGTCATTCACTTGAAAAAGTTAATTGAACGTTAATTGACTAAACCTTGTGTGTATATTAATATGCTAGGGTTTATGTTGGTTAAAATTTCAAAGAAAGTGTAATGTCTATGGTCTCTGCCTTCAAAGAGCTTACTTGCACCTTTTGCATATATTAGTTACTTAATATTCTGCAGTATAATGATCACACACAAAAATTTCATGGTAAATACATTAAGAAGCACGTTTTCCTCATCTCACTGGCCTGCTAATCTCTCTTCTCTCATTAAAATAGATATGTTTCCCAAAGTTCAGGTTTTAACACCTTTTCCTACCCATGTAGCCAGGGTTAACATGACTAATTGTGTATACTTTACCTCTGCTGAGTCTCTCTTCAAGTTATAGATAATTGAAGACTTTATGACTTTTGCCCTAAATAATTTCCCAACTCAACTCTGATTTTCATGGCTTCACTATCACTTTCACACAACTGTATATTGATGCTTCTGCAGCGTGTCTCTGTATGATTGTCTTTTTAAGATATCTTCAGCATCAACCTTTGATAATTGAATAAATATGTATTTCTTATCTTGGCACTTAAGATGCTGCACAACCTATTTTTAGCCAACCCTGAAAGGATTTTAAGACTTGTTTCTTTATGCAAACTTGACACCCCAGAGACACCAAGCTACACTCATTTCCTTTGTCTGCTTGTCTTCCAAGTACCGTAAGTCTCTTGCCGCCTTTACTTAGTGATCTTCTATTTCTCTTCATCTCTCCCTCGCAGGTAAATCACATTATCTGCTGCTTTCCTTTCTCTTTTCCCTTTCCTTGCATATCTGGAAATCTCTCTTTCCTTAAAGCCCTTCTCTTTTAACAATCTTAACACACTTACGTCAACTTGGATTATTCATTTAATCACTGAATATGTTCACATGCAATCAATATTTATAGAGTGCTTTTTATGTGTATGGGGCTTCTTCAGCGAACGAGGAGTCCCTGCTCTCCTGTGGCTTATATTCTTTTGGGAGAGACAGATAATCAACAACAAAATATATGTTAGGTGGTGATAGGTAATAATAAGAAAAACAAGGAAGAGGAAGGAGGCTGAAAGATGGAGGTAGCACTGAGCAGTTTTGAATTAAGTGGTTTGGTCTGGAGACGCCTCTCTCATAATTGACATTTTATGGGAGGACCCAGTAAGTGAAGGAATGAGCCACACAGCTGACTAGGGGAAGGCTTCAAGAACCACATGCTTGAAGTGTGAACGCTGGGACAGCAACATAGTCACTGTAAAAACTTGGAGTTTATTCTACGTGAAATGTGAAGCCATTGGAAAGTTGGGCAAACAGAAGTGATACAATATGATCTACAGTCTAAAAGAATATCTGGGCTGCTCTGTCCAGAATGTAAGTTGGGAGCAAGGATGGAAACAGAGAGATCAGTTGGGAAGCTGAACAATAATCCAGGTGCTCTGAAGGAAGAAGTGTCAGTAGAGAGGGATTCAAGAGGGAGAGCTGGCTGTGGTGGAAAGATAATGAATAGGGGTTAAAACTATTGAGTTTAAGATGCCAAGTCTGTAATGAGGAAAATGTGTGATTCAGCTGTTTGCATATTGTATTTGTTTATCTATTTATTCTTTCATTCATTATTAAATGAAAATATTAATTTATTTTAAAGAAAGATAATGTTACAGCTTCAATTGATATCCATGGGTTTATACTTACACATCATATATAAGTAAAGAGGTGGATTTTTCTTGAAGCCAATGAAATGACTTACAGAGACCTCCTCCCCCCAAACTTGGCTCTCTAAATGCTTTGGAGAAGGGGAAGCCAGGTGGCAATTTGAAAGCATTTCTGATATATTGCCTACAAGTATCTCAGAAAAAAAGTGACTTGACTAATTAGTTGTGATTTATTTTTTCAATCTAAATAAATATTTGTGTATCTAAGTTACAGTTTTCACTTGTAATTTTGTGTTCTTTTCCTTAAAAGGCTCCACATATTATATAGTAAACTACACAGATAAATGTGTGGTGTATTTAAAGTTACATAAATCATGTAATTTTCTGCGTGTGTTACTAATTTATACTGTTTATGACATACCCACATTGATATGTATATGTAGGTCTGTTTTATGCATTTCAATCTTTACATGATATATTGTGATATGGTAAAACATCACAGTTTACCCATTCTTTGCTTATTGGAAAATTAGCTGGTTTTAAAACTTTTTGCTATTCAAAAGAATGAACATGATAATAGACACCTTGATACCACTTGCTTGAGTTTCTCTATCTAGAAATATGATTGAATTTTCAAATTTCAAGACTACTCAAAGTGGTTAAACTGATTTACACTCCGTTTGGCAGGTTATGAGAAAACTTGGCCTTGTCTTAATTTAGTTCCCATGATTGCTAATTGTGGTAAGCAGAATATGGACCCCCTCCCCAGATGTCCGTGTTCTAATCACCAGAACCCATATTTATTAAATTGTGTTGCAAAGGGGGATGAAGGTGGCAGGTGAAATTACTGTGGTTATCAGCTGACATTGAGAGCAGCTGGGATTATCCAGGTGGATCCAATTTAATCACAAGCCTTCTTAAAAGTAGGAGAAGGAAGGAGAGGAGAAGCAGAGAGGTGGTTGTGTGAGGAGGTCTTGCCTCAGCATTGCTGGCTTTGAAGATGGGAGAAGGGAACCAGCCAAGGAAGCAAGTGGCCTCTAAAAACTGGAAAAGGTAAGGAGAGCCTCTAGGAAGGAGTGTGCCCTTGCAGCCATCTTGATTTTGACCCAATGAGATCCTTCTACTGAATTGTAAGGTAAGAAACTTGTGTTGTTTTAAGCCACTAAGTTCGTAGTAGTTTTTAAAAGCCATAGAAAACTAACATGCTAGTGAAGGTCAACATCTTTTCACGTATTTGTTGGGCATTCAGGTTTCTCATTCTGTGAATGTGCTGAGTTTCCCCAATCTTCGTTCCTCTATCAGCGTGTTTGTCTTTTTTAAAATTGATGTACAGCAGTTCTAGAAATATTTCTGACGGGGACTGTTTGTCAGTTACGTGAATTGTGTTTTAAAGTGCTTTTCAGTTTGCTTTTTTCTACAGAACAAGACTGTTTTGAAGTTTTTTGGGGTTGTAAACTGATAATTTTGTAAAATTAAAAGCTAAAGAACTGAGTTCCTTCTTGGGCTTTATGGTTAGTGTAAAAATTTCATCAATACGTTTAGGTCTAGTAAGTCCTTTTTTTTTTTTTTTTTTTTTGCAGTACGCGGGCCTCTCACTGCCGCGGCCTCTCCCGTCGCAGAGCCCAGGCTCTGGACGTGCAGGCCCAGCGGCCATGGCTCACGGGCGCAGCCGCTCCGCAGCATGTGGGATCTTCCCGGACCGGGGCACGAACCTGTGTCCCCTGCATTGGCAGGCAGACTCTCAACCACTGTGCCACCAGGGAAGCCCAGTCGTCCCTTTTGAGGCCACTGACTGTTTCCTCCAGGACACTGACCCTTACCATCCCCATTTTACAGAGCAGGAAGCTCAGGCCTGGAGAGGTTTAGCTGGGTCAGGAAGGAGTGCAGGGCGAGGGCGGCCCATCTTCTGTCTTGCCTGTGCCTGGGCAGGGCTGTAGCCGTGTGCCCAAGTAAAGCACCTGTTACCTGACTAAGGCCTTAAAAAGGCTGTAAGGGCTTCCCTGGTGGTGCAGTGGTTGAGAGTCCACCTAACGATGCAGGAGACACGGGTTCGTGCCCCGGTCTGGGAAGATCCCACATGCCACGGAGTGGCTGGGCCTGTGAGCCATGGCCGCTGAGACTGCGCGTCTGGAGCCTGTGCTTCGCAACGGGAGGGGCCACAGCAGTGAGAGGCCCGCGTACCGGAAAAAAAAAAAAAAAAAAAGATAAACCCCACCTCAGTTGGGGCTTTCTATTCACTAATGAAGAAAGACACCATATGGTAAACTGAGATTACTTTCTCCCAGACATTTTATTTGGGCAGATTAGGAGCAGCAGAGGGCAGTGTGATTCCCTTCCCTGCACCAAATCATAGTTAAGCCCCATTTTTAATTACAATGTCCCACCCGTGAACTTGAAGGATGTTGGTCTCATTGTTCATATCACTTAACTTTCTGTCTATATACAGAAATCTACAATCCCTATACAGGTTGACAACATTAAAAATACATATATTTGGGGCTCAAGATATATACTGATATAACACCTAAGTTGTTTGAAATAATGGGATTCTAGGATATGTAACTGTACTTTCTTCATGCAAAAGTCCTTTTTAATTAATGTGATCTTTTATTCTTTGGACCACAACAGTTCTGAGGCTTAAAATTTGAGTCTTTAATAGCTCATGAATTTTTCTGACCTGTGACCACAGTTCATGAGATCATCCTTCTGATATGCCCACACATTGTGAGGTCTTTTGTTTTACCATACAAAAGACTTATTTTCATAAATTTATTCTCAATATTTTTCTGTTTTGAGGTTTATGTGAATAGTTTAATCTCCCCATCCAATATCATGAAAATATTCTGTAACAGAATATTAAATATTTTTTCTAAATTTTAAAGTTTTACTTTCTTAATCTGCCTAAAATGTATTTTATGTGAGGTAGAGATTTGACTTAATATTTACCCCATATTGGCAACTACTTGTTCCAGCACATTTATTGAATAATCCACCCTCTCCTCACTTATTTGAATTGGCATTTCTAGATTGTAAGCACATTGAGGGGGCTGGTATTTTTGTCCATTCTGTTCATTTGCTGTGCCTCCAGTACCTGGAACTATGGGTGCTACTCAATAATTGTTTATTGAATAAGTATTTTCCACATGAATTTGCGTATTTTTCCTTGAAAAAGTCTAGCTCCATTCATGCTAATCAATTCAGTATTTTTTTTATAATTCTGAGACTAATACTTTCTGCTTTTCACATGTATAAATATTCAATATTTAATGCTCAAAATATAACATTCCTTATGGATTTAATTTAGATCAATCCAGAGCACAATAATCTCGTATTTCTTATCCCACCCACCCTTACACCTAATGATAAGTAATGGGAAAAAGTAAAAGTAACAATAATTGTCAACTAGACAGCAGAATATGGAAAGTATGTGAAAAAGTTTAGTTCAAATCTTTATCATTTATCTTCCACTTAATCTTCCTAACTTTGTATTACTCTATCAAAGCTTTTTGGAATTTGAGAAAATAAGGAATATACAATAGTTAACATAGTGGCTGCCATAAAAGTCACTTGTTGAATGTTGTCTTCGTAATGAAATTGCTTCGTAATGAAATTGCCTAGGAACTGATGCTTAAGTATTTGTGTTAGCCCAAGGTTACTTTTGAGAGGAAAGAGGGAGACTTACTGTGCTCTAGGAACAAGAGCATGGGGTATAAGAGGTGTTCATTCTGGTTACAATCTCCGTTTCACTGTGTGGCAATTTGTTACCTTCCTGACTTGGGTTTTATCACCATTGATAAGAGATAAGACTAAGCTTTCAAGGTTATTGTGAAACTTACATATAATATTTATAAAGTCAGTACTACATGCTAGGACATTTGGTAAGTTTTTTTCCTATTCTACTTGAAGAGATCAAGACTGAATCCTGTTCAAATCAGTCAGTTGCCTACACAATCCTATTCATGTGTAGTAGATGCTCTAAAAGACTTTTTGATTAGTAATTATTTAAGAAATAAAGTGTGGCTAAAGGAAGATGAAAAGAAAGGAAGATAATGATCGTTCTGAGTTTGTGTTCTTCCTAACGCTCCTATTTTATTTGTGTAGAATTTATTTTAAGGCTGTTTTAGTATTAGCGGTGCGATACATGTTTGTGTATGCAGGTTAACTCTAATTTACACCCTAAGGTAAGTTGTTGTTTACAGTACCTTATTCAGGAATCCACACTTCAGAGGTGGTTGAACAGCATATCATATGAAGCACCCCAATCAGAAATCAACAGCTTCAGAGATGGTACCTTAGCACTCATGTATGAAAATTTACACAAGAGAGGTTGTGTATTATTAGCATAAGTGGTGTTATAAACAACTTTTCATCAGTGAAATAAAGGTGTTAAACATGGGTGGCGGCTTAGAAGAGTGTATATTCCCCATGGCAATTGCATGAATGAGCAAACATGACAGTGGAGTATCAGTGTGACTTTTGGGATCCTGTGACCATTTATTTCATGGAGAACCTTGTCACTTAGGCTTCCTAAAGACTGACTCTTCATCAGAGTCTTACTGAGTGTGCTTCCTGAGAGCCTCTCATGAGCCTGCTAGTCAGGAGAGCTTAGCTACTGAAAATGTGGTCTAACTCTCATTTGTTTCCACTTGCTAATAAGTGTTTATATAGTACACGGAGGAGTTTAGTCTTACACTTGCTTTAACATACTGGTTGCAAAGTTGTGAGAGGGAGGGATCTTTTTGTACTTATTAGGAACCTCTCCTAGAGTAGATATTTATTTAAAGAAATTTTGCTCTACTAAACCTTTTTTAAAGGTGAAAACATAATTAATAGCTTTAAAATGAACACATGTTAAATATTTTATTTAATGAGAGAATCAGGATGATGTTATAACTGGTTCAAAGGAAAATTCTAGGAACAGGCACACAAATATGGAGTATTGAAAAGAATATGCAAATGGAGGTAGGTTGGGAGTCCCAAGACCTGCCTCAGGCTCAGTGATATGGTAGAAGACTCACAGGACTCTACCCCATAGTTACGGATTATTACAGCAAAAGGACACATTTTAAAATTGGCAAAGTAAAAGACATACAGGGCAAAGTCCAGGAGAAACCAGCCATAAGCTACCAGCTGTCTCCTCTCAGTGGTGTCACACAGGGATGCATTTAATTCTTCCAGTAATGATGGACAACAGGTGTGAAGTGAAGCACACCTGACTGTTGGTGTCCATGGATTTTATAGGGGTGTCAGTCATGTAAACATGTAGTGCCCATGTAACTGACATCAGCTATTCAGACTCTAGCCTGACCCCCCAGAACAAACAAGGCTTTCACCATATATCACACCATTAGGATAAACTTATGTAGTATAGAGTGGCCAAAAGCATTAAAAAAGGGCACAGAGGGCTTCCCTGGTGGCACAGTGGTTGAGAGTCCGCCTGCCGATGCAGGGGACATGGGTTCGTGCCCCGGTCCGGGAAGATCCCCATGCCGTGGTGCGGCTGGCCCTGTGAGCCATGGCTGCTGAGCCTGCGCGTCCGGAGCCTCTGCTCTGCAACGGGAGAGGCCACAACAGTGAGAGGCCCGCGTACCGCAAAAAAAAAAAAAAAAAAAAAAAAAAAAATGCACAGAACATTATTATCAGGAAGAATGTTCAAAGGGCCCAGAGATTATCTCCCTGGAACTGACCACGAGCCAGTCCTAAAGACAGGTCTTTGTTTGGAATGTGCAGGGTTTGGGTAACTCAGGCCTGCTCAGTTAACCCATTCCAGCTCAAGGGTCAAAACTGTCTTTTCCATGGGGGTAGGGAAAAGTTTTTCTTCCAGCAAAAGATTCATTTTCATGCTTATACACAATTTTCCATTGATATCAGTTATCTACAACTTAAATGTAAAATAGCTCCCATAGAATCAGATAACATTGAAAAGTATGTTAGAGACAATGCATAGCTTTCTAATGAAGCACAACTTTTTCCCTATATCTAAATGCAAATTGTTTTTGTTCAATCAACCACTTTTAGTATATCTTGTACTGTTAATCATAAAAATAACACATGCCTCTGCATTCAGGATTAGTAGACTAGAGCATTACTCTGGTGTTGAAGAGACCGTATTCCAGAGAAGTCTGTGGCCTTGTTCAAATCAGACAGTGAAACTATAATTCACAAGTCACAAGTGCTTGTTCCACATGAATAAACTGTGATCGGTTACAGGCATTTAGGGAAATAGGTGCTAATATCAAAAACCAAAATGATTCAATATTGGCTTTAAGTCTTTGCTAGTAGGCTAGACTTAAGCTTGAGTAAGCCCAATTTTTTTTTTTTTTTTTTTTTTTTTGGCTGTACGCGGGCCTCCCACTGCTGTGGCCTCTCCCGTTGTGGAGCACAGGCTCCGGACGCGCAGGCTCAGCGGCCGTGACTCATGGGCCCAGCCGCTCCACGGCATGTGGGATCTTCCCGGACCGGGGCACGAACCCGTGTCCCCTGCATCGGCAGGCGGACTGTCAACCACTGCACCACCAGGGAAGCCCAGCCCAATTCTTTCTTCACTAAACACATTCAGGTAAACTTGGAACCCACCCAAATCCTCTCTACTTATGTCTGAACACATAAGTGTAGCTCGTTACTGTAGTCCAGTGAAGGCAAATCTGAGTGGCTCGTTGGGCAGTGTTCAGACCAGCTGAAGTTCTCTTACTGCAATGATCATCCCCTGGTGAGTTCATGCAAAATATTTTGGAGGTTGATGTTCACAAAATTACAGATTTTGAACCTTCTGATTTTCTCTTCTTTAAGAAGCATTTCAGTGTGCTAAGTGCCAGTTATATTCGTAGCCTCCTGTTTCTCCAGGCTAGGCAACTCCTCTCCTAAGCTGTCTCTGTTAACAGCTTTCAATATACTCTCTAACTTAGTAGCAAACTGGGAGGTTATCTTGCTAGTTGGAGCTTTACTTATATATTTTAAGGCATGTCTTCTCCTAGGCTTCACTGAGAAAGGCATTAGAGAAAATTTCATGTTTTATATTTATCTATGAAGATATTATGCACATGTGCTTGTGACTGCGTGTTTGAGGGAGATAAATGGATAGATTGTATAATTTCTAAGGCAATAAGAGACGCTACAAACAATGTTGGAAGAATGGCCTTGATTGCTAGTGTGTAAGGAGAACTCCCCATAGTTTTAGGGAGGCATCCTTGAAATGGAGTAAATCTGTGTGTACCTCTCACATTTAAAAATGTGACAGGTCATTTTTTTCCTTCTAAAAGATGGCAGGTGGGCTCTGGGCTTTTGAAGGATAGATGGATAATTATTGATATAAAAGTGTGATACTTCTAAGTAGGGGGAAAAGGGCTGGTTATAAAGAACAGGTTGATATGGTCTCATTAATGTATGAATATATGTGTATAGAAAAGATCTGGAAGCCTATACATTGCAGAGTTAGTAGTTTTTCTGGGTCTGTTGGGATTATGAATGGCTGTAATTTTCTTCCCTTTGCTCAATAATAATAATTTCTAAATGCCCTTATGAAGAATATCTCATTTCTTTTTAACAAGAAAGTGAACAGAAAATCTTTAAGTTTAAATGAAGTGCAAGGAGAATAATTGAATATGCGTTACCTCACCTCCCACAGTGGCAAATGTCTTCAGCTATAGGAAGAAAACAATGAAGTGGGTGGAATTGGGTTATATCTGGTATTTCATCCAGCTGTCCTAAAATCAAATTCTCACTTTGCTCTGTCATTGAGATCATTCTAAAGTTAAAAAGGCAGGGGAATATGTTCTTTATGATCTTGGAAACCTTAAACCCTGCTACATGGTGTAACTTTTCACTCCAAATAAGGCTAACCAGAGGAATAAAGGGGCTTTCTCCAAGACTACTCGGGCAACTTCTTGTATGGACTAATCATTCTGTATTAAGAGGAAGGAGCGAATTGGCTTAGTTCATGCATGATTTCTCAACTTTGGCACTGTTGACATTTTGGGCCAGATGATTCTGTTGTGAGGACTGTTATGTGCACTATAGAATGGTTAGCATCACCAGTAACCTCTACCTACTAGATGCCAGTAGCAGTACTCAAGTTGTAGCAACCAAAATGTCCAGACATTTCCAAATGACCCTTGGAACAGTATCACCCTTAGTGAGAACCACAACCTTGATGAACACTTGCCTGTAATTTCTGTATGCAGGGTTTTATAAGTTAGGATTATTTTTGGCTACATGTGGCAGATTAAACCCAAATAATGATTACTTTAAAAGACAGACTATTTTTCCTTATATAAACAGAAATCTGAAGGTGGGCAATTTGGAGCTAGTATGGCAATGCCACGGTCACCAGGGACCCAGAGTTCTTCAAACTTCTCTTCCTGTGTTTCTTACCTCACCTTTTTTGTTTTTCTTGGCTGCCCCATGTGGCTTGTGGGATCTTAGTTCCCCAGTCAGGGACTGGACCCGCGCCCTCTGCAGTGAAAGCGGGGAGTCCTAACCACTGGACCGCCAGAGAATGCCCTTGCCTTCCTTTCTTAAAGTCACCTCATAGTTTGAATTGCTTGTGTTGACCAGATGTCCAGTCATTTTACAGACAAGCATCAAGAGGAAAGGCAAGGAAGTCTGAGAAGCTCATCTTCCCTTCCCTTTCAAGAGAACTCCTGGAAGTCCTACACTCTTCCACTTTCATCTGATTGGCCAGAACCTGCCAGAATTGGCCACACAGCCCCACTTAGCTACATAGAAGACAGAAATGTAGTCCTGGATATGAGCACATCATCTCCAAATTACTGGATGGGGTTCAGTTAGAAAAGGGGTAAATGGATGCCAGAGTTAACATTCTTATAGCATTCTGCGTAATGTTACAAGTCTACCCTTCTAGAGAAAGATTTGATTCCGAATAAAATATTTTCAAATTGCTACAGAATATCTGTTACAAAGCGAAACCTTAAATAGTGAAAATCTAATTGAATTGAAAGGCTCAAAAAATGCTACTTTTGTTTTATCTCTTAATATTTGAAAACCATCCTAAAAGGTTTGTTGTTGCCTAGACAAATGCAGTGCGGTGAATATCATTATGTCTGTCTTCAACGTTTGGCTTCATTCCAAAGACTTACCTCTTAGCCTGTGTTCTTCAAGTGGATCCCTAGACCCAGGCTTCCATGCAGGAGTTTATTTAGGAAGCCATCTTGGGGAACAGGAGTGGGAAGGTAAAACAGGGAAGGCAGGGAAGACAGTACAAGGATGTTTTTGAGCTGATCATTGCTATGGGTGATTGGTGGCAGATTCTGCAGGACCTCCTGAGGACTCTTATGAAATGCATTTCAAAACTGTCTATCTGGGAAACAAACATTTATCCAATGTTTCCAGTGGCTCCAAAGGAATTGAGTCACCTGTACTCCTGGGCTGCTCAGGTATGTGTAGCAGGTTCCTGGCAGTTTCCCAATTCTTGAAGGCAAAGTGAGAGTTATATCATGTGGGTGTAGAATCTAGACTTCTAGAATGCCTGTTTGAAGCTGATTTAAGGCTTTATAAAAGTGGTCCCTGGGCAGTGGCTGGAACAGTGGGTGGGACACAAGGGAATAGGAGGCACTTAACCTTTTGATCTTCATGGTTTAGGAGACCAGATGGAGTTCGTGAGAACACACTTTGATTACCACTGCCCTGGATCAGTTATGGGGTATAAAGTTTAACTTGGAAATAGTATATGGAAGATATATACATGTGTGCATATATAGGTATATGTAATTTCCCATTTTAGTATTAGAGAGTCTAACTATAATAATGTATATTTTTCCAAGCCTGTACGCCAGGAGAATAGGAGCCATTAAGTGCTGTACATCTCTGCATTTGATTTCACTGCTGATGTACTACACTAGTTCGCTCCACTTTAGCATTCATTTGACTGGACTGTTACTTGATTATCTCATGTACAGATGTGACTCACAGTGTCTGAGAAAGGGTGTAGATTATATTGTGCAGAGGTGGCATAAAAATTTTCAAGGAAGACTACCATGCTTGATGTTGAAATTCTTATGTTGGTTGGGGAGCTGCCAGAACCTTGAATGAACTGGTGGTAGAAATAAATGGTAAAGACCGTCAATCAGTTAGAAAGTAAATATCTTTTAACATCATGAAGGGCATACTCCTCATCAGTGAATCTTTGGAGAAAGTTACTTGTAGTATACACAGTAACTAGGAGAAATTATTGTTGGAGATATATCCAACTTCAGGATATTTGAAAAAATATTGCCAGTGCATATTATTGTAAATGCATTTATATATAAACTGCTAACATTTGTATAGAGCTGAATCATGTAAGCTCTTGTTTTTAGGAACAGACCCAGAGGCTGACAAGGATAAAATTTTAATCTGCCTTAACCTTAAGGCTCCCAGTGGATTTTTGAAAAAATTTAATACAGACTTCTGATCTTGCCACTTGCAAATATTGCTTGATATTAAGTTTAGCCTAAATTCCAATTAACCAAGTCGTGGGTAGTTTGAATTCTTATAACTAAAGACGTCACTGCAATTAGAATGAATTTGGCTCAGCGTTACTGCTTACGTTCCAAAAGGAAACATAAGAGTGAGGTTCTAACTGAATAGGATTTTTTGAGTTGAAAGTCCTTCAGTTCCTATTAAACTCCTTTCCCCAAATTTTACAGCACAAAAACACACAATTCTCTAGATGCTTAGAAATGGTTGCTTAGCTCTTTGTGGAAGCTTCTGGCTTTAAAGAAATAAACAGTTTGATTTGAGCTAAAGGGAAGAGCAGGCACAGAAGCACATCTGAGACATCAATTCAAACAGCATGAGTAAATGAACAGAAGAGAGATCACATTTGCTGGAATTCTCACAGTAAATAAATGAGGTGACAGAAGAGGGTTGCTTAAAAGGTGGGCCGAAGAGAACCAGTAGCCAGGAACTTTGCTTTCAATTCATCAGGTATTGAGTCTGTAAATCTGAAAATCTAGTTTCTGTTTACCACATCTCTAAATAAGGTTTACCTACACTGTGCCAACAACCACCTTCCAGCCTTCTGAAATTACTTCATTAGCATTTGTGAAAAAAGTCTAAGCAGTAGCAATAAAGAATGTTAATCTAATCCAGACTGTTGGCCTGTGTTCAGCAGTGGTGGGTGGTTAATTCTTCCTGTGTGATCTTCAGTGTTATTTCTCTACATTAGCCAGCCCTCAGACATGGAAGGCATAAATAATGCCTCTTGGCCTGTCTTTTGGTCTCTGGAAAGAAGGCATTTATGGCAGAGTCTTTCATATTCATAACAGGCAAATCCCTAAACTCTTAGAGATCTCATTTTCCTTTGAATCTAGTGACTTATCCAGGTAGGGTAGGATGAGAGAGGATAATATTGGAACTCACTGTCTACAACTTGAGGGGCCTCAGCAAAGCTTTTACTGGACCTTAGTTTATCTCCTTGAAGAAAGTTCAGATACAACTGGGGTCCTTGGCTTCTATTGTAAATTGGATTATTGTTGAGAAATACTCATTCCCTTTCCCTGACCTCTGTGGAAAGAGTACAATTCCTTCCCCCTTGCTGTTGGCCTTGGCTGTGTGACTTATTTGATGGGAACTTAGAAAATGGGAGTTGAAGTGAGGCTTGGAATATGCCAGTAAGTTTGGGCTTGTCCCTTTGCGTGCCTGCTTCTCTCTGTGAAAAGAAATGCCTTGGCTAGCCTTTCATCCAAGGGGTGTGAGACAGGTTTTGTGGAGCTGGCCTGGACTGAACTCATGTCCTAGAATCAAGCTCAAACTAAATCAGCAGAACTCCAGCCAATCCACAAAGGCAGAATCAATGAATGCTTGTATGTAAGCCACAGATATTCTGCGATTTTCAAGCATATTTTAGCTGACGAATTCAGCTGGATTGTATTTAGGGGCCTGGAGCAAGGTAGGGAGTTCCCCTCCCATCTCCAAGTATTTGTTTACATGGGCGATCCAGTGTTGAGAGATTTGCATTGTACTCCTAAAGTTAAGAATTACTTTTTTTGTGAGATGTGAAGGCATGTTTGGAAAGGAATTTTTAGTATGATTTGAAATCCGGGGTCCACAATGCCATCTGAGATGGCTAGGCCCTGACAGTGTTCGTTCCTTCCTGGGGTGTAGGATACGCGGTATTATGGACACTGTATTTGGTTTAGGAGCCTAGTGGTTCCAAATGTGTATAAATACCTCTTACTGAGGCGTAAGTTACATGTATAAATTCTTCCTGAATAATAATGTAGCTGCTACTTTTAAAAAGGGCTATAGCCTAGAGCACAAAGTTCCTCCTCTTAGGTTTGATAAAATCTTAACGTGTAGTAACAGTGTCACCATTAACTGTGCCGCCTGTCTTCTCCCCCTTCCCCCACCCCCCAAAGGGATCTGAAGAGTCAAAAGTAACTCCTCTGCCATGTGCAACTCTTGTTCCTACTATATGTGACCACTTACATTCTCTAAACTTACGCATCCTTGGCTAAATACATTGCCAGTTTTTAGTGGAAGTAGTTATATGGACTCTTCTAACTAACCTAGTGACTGAAGGGACTTAACATTCCCCTCAGCCAGTCAGGATTTTTCCTGACTCTAGGTCCCTGACCTAACTTTTCTTAGAAATTTACTTTAGAAAACATGTAATTGTAAATTCTCTGCCCCCTTGAGAGAGAAATCTTCCCTCAGTCTCTTGCCAGTTTTACAACCATGGAGTATCTTTCTTAAGGACTTGGGAGCCAACCCTTTGAAATGTCTTTATCAAGAAAGATGTTATCCCTATCTCCCAGTCTCTGCTGGAGGGTAGGAGCCTAACTTAGATAAGTGCCAAGTAGCTAACACAGATGGCGTAATCACATTGATCAACCTTCTCACCAGTGTCCTCTAGTACTTTTCCACTAGCTCACCTCAGCACTTAAAAACTCTCCTATCTTTTGTTTCAGCAAAGTTGAACTCAATCTCAACACCCTATTGCAATGGTTTTGACTCTTACTGCAATAGTCTTCTAAAAAAGATTCAATTTTATTGGAGTATAGTTGATTTACAATGTTGTTAGTTTCAGGTGTCTTGACTCTTATTGCAAGTCTTGAGTAAAGTCTCTTTGCCTGTCTTAACTGGTGAAATTTTTCTTTGACACCAGAGTCAAGTGTTGCAACATACCACAAAACAACAGACTGTTTCTGAGCTACCATGAGATAGAGGTTAATAATGAGAGGGAAAGAAGCTGGAGAGTAGCTATATTCAGTAGAACAGTGTCCTGAAAGGGCGGTCAGAGTAGACACAGTTACTGGGACTCTTAATGGATAGGATTAAATGGAAAGAACAATGACAGACTTGGCCCTGAGCTCATGGGAGATATTCCCAACACTAGGGACTTCTTGAATTCTTGTGGGGGAGACTCTGAGGCATCTGTGTATAAGGGGGAGTAGAAGAGTGTTAAACCAAGCAGGTGAGGATTCAGAATTTGGTAGAAATTTGAGTAGTCTTGTTAATGAGACATTTTTTACTTACAGAGAAGATAAGTCAGGCATACAAGCAGCAACACTTTTTTTCCTTCCTTATATACTCAACACATGCATTGAACAACTTCTACTATAGCAATGACTTCTATAATCATAATGTCATTAAATGTTACAAAAAGATTAGGTTTAACTGACAGAAAACCCTAAAAGAATATTAGCTTAAATAAGAGAAGTTGATTTTTCGCTGACATTTATGAAGCGTGGAAGTAAGCAATCCATGGCCAGTATGATGGCTCTGTTCCATAGTATTCAGACCAGACCCCCTAGGTTATCATTGTATCATCCCTAGGATTTGGTCTCTGTCTTCATGGTTCGAGATCATGGTATCCATATCCAAGCACACTGATATAGAAAGGGACAAAAGAGAAGGTGGGAAAGGGTAGTACCTACCGTCTTTTAATGAAAGTTCCTAGATCCTGCTGCATGAAATCCACTTATATTCCATTGTCACAAATCTTACCATAGCTGTAAGGGAAGTTAAAATATATTCTCTAGTCTTTAAGTCTCCATTCTAGGTAAGTACACACTTAGCTAAAAGTTTTTATTACAACAGAAGAAAACAGATATTGTGGGACAAGTTGGTGTCTTTGACATAGTTCATCCCATTGGCTCCTAAATAGCCTAAGAAACCCTTCTTCCTGCTCATGGAGCTGCTCATCACCTTCCCCAAAGAAACCTTAATCTTACCACTCATCTATCTCAAAGTCTGGGGTCTCTGATATATAATCCTTTTGAGATTATTTAGATATGGCTCTTACTGCTCTGGAAACTAGTAAAAGATGTACTTGCCCCCCACACTCACAACATGCCATGGTGGAACAGGGACAGAATCACAAACATAAAAATTTCTATTCAGAAAAGAGGATAAAAGGTTGTACATAGCAATCACCAGGTCATTAGGCCAAAGTAGTAGCCATTCCTTTTTCTGAGAATTGATTTATAAGCCGCTCTGGAAGACTCTCATTCTACTTTCTGGAAGGGATCTTTGTAGTCCCTGGCCCTGTCTTTTTGGGATCCTATATCTGGGGTGGATATTAGACATTTGGTCTCTTAGATCTACACAGCTTGCAAATCCCAATTCCTGCTAGTGCAGGTTAGAGGGCCCAGCGATGCCATTGGGAATAGAATACTGACAGGTTTTTATAAGTCAAGCTTGCAGTTTCCTTGAAAAAACAATTAGTAGGCTTTCAATTTGTTTCATATAAACTATAGCCAGATTATCCCTGTACATAGTTTTTAAAGTAAATTACTCTGGTCTTTGATTTATTAGTATCTGAGCTTTACCCATTCCCCTGCACCTTCATGTAATGGTTCCTGAAGATGTCCATTCCTGTCTTATACTGATTGATGCAGATAAGCCTAAAATCAGTACCTAGAAAAGTAAAGGTTTGGCAGGAAACTCTTATCATAATAGTAACTTAGGGACCTGAGCCAGCAGAGTTGCTTTTTTTTTTTTTTTTTTTTTTTTTTTTTTTGCGGTATGCGGGCCTCTCACTGTTGTGGCCTCTCCCATTGTGGAGCACAGGCTCTGACGCGCAGGCCCAGCGGCCATGGCTCATGGGCCCAGCCGCTCCGCGGCACGTGGGATCCTCCTGGACCAGGGCACGAACCCGTGTCCCCTGCATCGGCAGGCGGACTCCCAACCACTGCACCACCAGGGAAGCCCCAGAGTTGCTTTTTAACACATGCTTCCAGGATCATTGGAGAAGGAAGGAAATATACTGAACCACTGACTGTTTTAATGAGTATGTCAGAAATGACATATGTTAATTACACTCACATTTCACTGGCCAAAGTAACTCTCAAGGCCACACCTAACTTCACAAAGAATGGAGAAGTGCATGCCTACTATGTGCATCTAAGGTGAACAGTGCTATGACTATTATATCATCTGCAATAATGGGTTGCATTATTAGTAAGGCAATTTCTTTAATCGGATCTTTATAATTTAGATGGCTTCTGCTGTCTGGCAAAGAATTCTTAACAGAAAATGCTGGAAAATCTTGGGGCCACAGTTTTATCTTCTGTTCAAAGTATTTCTTCAAGGCATTCTGCTTAAACTGTTTCAGCTTTGGGTGACAAAGAAGTTGACCTTTTTAATTCCATGAGAATTCAAATGTAACAGACTCTCAGTTAACTCAGATTTTAGGCCAAATGCAGAAACTGCATACAATTCTAGCTAGCTCAAGCCAAAGTTCATGTCTCATGCAGGGATTTGCTCAAAGTGGCAAGAAGCAGTAAGTCCATATCATCACTATGATTTTTTCCTATCATTTACTCTGTCATTTTACATTAAAAAAAAATTAGTATGGCTTGTAATTGATGTAAAACACAAATTACAGTGAAACAAACAAGACAGTTAATTCTCTTGCACATAAATGCAAACATATATATAACTTAGGGCTAGTATCTTAGTGCATTTGGGCTACTATGACAGAATGCCATAGACTGGGTGGCTTATCAAGAACAGAAATTTTGGCTTCGTGGATTTGATGTCTGGTTGCCTGCTTTACGGCCAAGACATCCCATGGAAGATCCTGAGGAAGCAAAACATGGGACAGATTATTTATAGAGCATTCCATCTGAAAGCAGCAGAATACACATTCAAGTGCACAGGGAACATTCTCTAGGATAGATCACATGCTGGACCACAAAGCAAGTAAGTTTAAGTCTTCTGTGACTAAGGAAAATGGTGGTCTGTATCACAGATGCTTTGATATTCCTCTGAGGTGATATTTACCACCATTGTACAGGTAAGGAAACTAAGATTTAGAAATATGCAATTAATTTGCTTAAGGCTACATGGCCACTGGAAAATTAAGGATGTAACCCAAGTCCTCCTGAGCCACAGTGTAATCCATCCAGCTACTTAAACTGTGGCATTCAAGTGCAGCCCTCACTAAAAGATGAGCATGTAAGATCCCATTTAGCACATTCTCACCAGCTCTATCATTGAGGTACTCCAAAGAATGACTGACCTGAAACCTTTCCTACCTCCAGCTTTGTCAGCCATTCCTCCTGCTGTGCTCTGAATCTTTGTTGCCCCCAAATTCATATGTCGAAATTCTAACCCCCCAAAGCTGATGGTCTGAGTAGGTGGGGCCTTTGAGAGGTACTGAAGTCATAAGGGTGGAACCCTCATGAATGGGATTAGTGCCTTTATAAAAGAAGCTCTGGAGAGATCCCTAGCCTCGTTCTGTCATGTGAGGACATCACAAGAAGTCTGCAACATAGAAGAAAACCTTCACATGACCATGTTGGAACCGTCTTCCTGGATTTCCCAGCCCCTAGATCTCAACATACATGAGAAATGTATGTTGATGAGCTACTCAGTTTGTGGTATTTTGTTATAGCAGCTTGAACAGACTAAGACACCTCCCCGATGATGTTAAGTCAGTATGGCTGAGATGGTTAGCTTTTATAGTACCTCTTAAATTCTTTACAACGTCTATTTAAAATTTAACTTTTAATAAGTTCATCTAAATCAAGTTTGTCAATCTAGATCATTCATCTAACTTCCCAGGATGCTAATTTCTAGCTCACTCTTCTTTGAATTTCAAGATTTCACTCAGAAGTATACAGTATTTGAGACTGCAGTGTCAGAGTGCTGATGAAATTTAAATCTTAAAAAATATCTCATGACCATCCACCAAAGAACACTAATATGTATTTGGAAGCCCTTCAATCTAACACTTTGTGTTCTTATTGTTTTATCCCTCTCTGGGTTTCTTAAAAGCTAACTGAAGCTAGACAGACAGATTCAACAACCCATTTTATTTATTTATTTAAAATCACAGCTCTACAGCTTTTTCATTGTACTCATGAAACTCTTTCCTTGTAGAGGTGGAAAAGGTCTATTTCAGTGAGCCATCTAGTCTACTTTTCTCTGCATGCTTTTTTAGGGTGGTTTCAGATTTGAAAGGATTTGAATATCTACAAAGACCTTGTGGTGGAATTATTTTAAAGATATCTATAACCTTAAGGAGTTTTTCATGAGAATGGATAAAGAATATGCTAAAATTAAGAAATCTAAGAACTCTCCTCTCTCAGAATTTCTAGAGAAAGCACTGTGGTTTTCAAGGTGGCTGTTTAAATAATGGCATTGCTGTTTGAGGGGAGAAAAAAAGAGCTCTGAGTCAGGAGGCTAAAGCTCACTGTTATTATGAGGGAAGAATTAATATGATACAGTCTTTGTAGTTATGACTCCCTCCCCAACAAGAGCTTCCAAGTGGGTAGGGAAAGTCTGGAGGCCAGAGTCACAGCTGGGACCACAACCAATGGGTTAGAATTGATCATTTGATCGCAGAGCTTCCTCTAGTTTATCTCCAAGTTGTTGTTTGCCAATGTGATGTGATATTCTATTGGTTTATAGGGTACTCAGGAAGAAGGAGCACACATCAACATTTATGCATTATCACCCCCTCTCTGCCTCTTGGGGAGGACAGAGCCTTGGCAAAAGAAAGTCATTCATCTCTACACAAAGCCTGTGAAACCCATTCTAATTGACTCACTCTAGAGAGCAAAGGGCCCAAAGAAATCTGTGAAAGCATTCCCATGGCAGCAAGTGTTGCAAAAACACAGGCCCTACATAGTCAAGTTTCTGGAGAGCATTTCTAGGACCTTTTTTGTACCAACCCTTTTGATAGTTTGAAGCACCTTGATGAGCCTTCATTCCCACTTTGGAATCCTATCTCTCACACTCCCTTTCCCCAGAAGGAAACACGCACATATACAAACACAAACACATAAACAAAATACAACGAAAATTTATAATCTTTATTCATGGGCATGACCTCCAATTCTGTTTGCATCATCTGGGTTGGACTAATCTAGAAGGAGGCCTGAAATTCAGGCTTTCACTAATTTCTTAATGTTACATGTTCCTTCAACCTCTCACTGAAGCACCCACTTTCCCACATGTATGATATACTCCTTTGAAGTTGGTAGAGAAGGGACGGGATACCTTCCCCTCTTTCTATCCTAGGGAAGACTATTATTTCCCTTCCTCGAAGATTTCTTATTTTACCCTAAACAGTCTTCATTTAGCTGGCTACAATTTTTTTTTTATTTTTGCTGTGGTTAAATCCCTTTTGCATGTTAATGTTTAGTCCAGAAACTTCCAACCATACTTTTATACTTTAATTATATCTTGACCTTCTCCACGTCATTTCTGAGAATCATGGTGAAATGGGTGAACAATAGAACCACCTAAGATCATGGTCCCTGTGATGGAAAACACTTGAAGCTAGAATCAATCACTATACATTGAATCCACAATTCTGCTACATATTCTGGGCAAGTGACATTTTTCAGTTAATCTTTTCTTGTCCCTTATCTTTAAAGTGACAGAACCCATACTAAATTTTATGCTATTGTTGTAAGAATAAAACAATGCACAGGTAATCTGTAAGATACTATACACACGTCTGTGACAAGTATATTAACATGTCAGATTAATAGTTTCCTAAAATCATATCACCTTTATATACTCACCACCACTTAATATACTCATTCATTCATCCATTTTTCCATTAATTTGTGTATTCATTTATTATTTATGTTCTGTCTCCCCTCCTCTAGAATGTAAGCTCAGTCCTAATAGGGACTTTATCTCTTTTGTTCTCTACTGTATTCTCAGAGCCTAGAATGGTTCCTGGCATACTGGATGCTCAAAACATGTGTTGAATGTGTAAATGAATGGATGACAACTCTTTATTGTGAACAGTGTTATTATATAAGGGAAATTGCTCACTTTAAAGAATTTCCAAATTTCTTTCTAGAGTTCATTCGCTTGCCTTTTTCCTTGCTATTAGGTTTTGAAATCTGAGCATGCGGAAGATTGTCTTGCAAGAACTCATACCACAAAGGGACTGCCATACAGGTACCCTGTCCCTGCTAGCTCCTTTCTACCACAATTCAAAGCCAGTTTTTTAAAATTTATTATCTTATTTTGTGCATCTAGAATTATATATGGAGAAGCCCATATGATACTGAAATTTTGAATCTGAAAAATGCTATTGAATTATCTGGATGGAGATATTAGAATATTGTGGTGCCTGGGAAAATAAAGGTCTGCTTTGGCAGCCCCTGAATCTCATCAGGCTTATGCAAACAAAGCATGAAGTGGGGAAATATATAGACAGCCTAGTGTTTAGTAGCCACAAAGAAAGATGTTTGTGTCTTACTAGAAGAAATGGCAGTGTTGAATATTCATGAGGGAGAGCCATTTTATACCCCTCCCAGGCACAGAATATTTGTATAAATATGAAATCTATGCATAACTATGTGAAAGCAGACATTCCCCAGAGGTTAAATATGCTAACATAGTAAGAAAGGTCTTATCCTCCTGTAGATTTTACTAAAAAAATTCAAGTAATTGAAAGGATGTAAACATCAAGTAAGAGCATGATGATTTAGGGTTGTCCAAAGGAGCATAACCAGAAACAGTGAGACTATACTAAAGAAGGACAGGTTACTGAGGAACATTTTTAACTATGTTGTATTTTACTCCATAGCAATACTTTTAGAAATGGCTTCAACCTAAAATTCACAGTCTAAGGAAATCTGTTAGGTTGAAATTACCTTTCCTGCGACATGGTGAAAGCCTTATTCCTTGAAATGCTGAATGTGATTGACTCAGTTGCAATCCGTCTTAAAACTGGATTGAATGTAGAAAGACAAAAATAGTACGTATCTGGATGTCTGCTGTGTCAGTGACTGGTGTGTGACCTTGTGTAGTAAATTCAATAGCTTTACATTCTTATATCTTTTAAAGATCACTTCACATTCTCTTATAGTTTGAAATATTTCAAACTCTCAATAGTTTGAAAGTTGATTCTTGCTTTTAGATTAACTGTGTTCTCTCTTTTTAAGAAGAATGAAAATTCCTAAATTCCATTTTTTTCCCTCTGACTCTATGTAGTAGAATGCACAATGCCTTCCAGACTCCCTATAACCACAAATGGTGCAATGAAAAGTTTGCTTTCAGTGGTGGAATATTCAAACCTCTAAATGCAGAGGAGAACAAACTTGTTGGTGCCTTCCTTATCATTCTGTTCTCTGGAGTTACAAGTTCAACCAAATGTGTGCCTGCCTGTGTGATCATTATGTGTGCAATATTTATGGTAGCTGCTGAACTGGGTAGATGTGTAATGAGAAAATCGAAGGGAGAAAACTCTTATCTTCTAACACAACGAATTTATCTCCTTTGTTGTTTATAGGAGTTTCCTATCTGATTTGGCCACTGACCTCTATAAAGAGTTGAGATGTACTTTGACAACATAGGTTGTTGATATAACCAGTAAAATAAAATCACATTTTCAGGTTAGGAATTATTAATTCATTGCGGTTATCTAGCTCTTTTGTAGGAGGAAGGGGGTTAGCCATAAAGTGGCTGAGTCTTTCTTACCAAGTGTTGCCAAGCTTCAATAGCATGTCTTCCTTACCACCCTCTATTCTTGGCCATATTGACACTTTCTGGGTAAAAGACAACTAACAGTTCTCAACTAGGACAAATTCTTTGTGTGGCAGGATCTTCCCATATCTCCCCATGTTCCCAAATTGGTCAGGACCCAATGCAAACATATATTTGAGCCTATTTCTCCAAACTCTTCACTACTCTTTCATTTTTAAGACATGAAACTCTTGATTTTCCCCAGCTTTTGACTTTAAGGTCTTAGGAGCTGAATTTCTTGGGTGCTGATTTGGCAGTTAGACCATGTATATATGATAAAATAAAATGACACGTCACATTATAAAAGGACCAGATCTTTTCTTTAGATCAGAAATATCCTTGATATAGTGGTGCTAGGAGATAGGCTTCCCTTCTAAATGTCGTTTTGAGTACAGTCCCCTATTAAATACTGACCTTCTCATTATGCCAAGGCACTGTATGTGAAATACCAAGCTGATAATTTTACTATCTACCTTATACATTTCTGCTGATCCCCTATTTCCCCCAGGATACAGCTGAACTCCAACAAGTGGCCTATGTAAACTTTCAGGATATGGGTCCCTATCTACCATTCCTTAGTTCACCCTGTCTGTTCTTACATCAAAACTCAGCCGCACTCTGCTCAGTTTTCTAAACACTCTGCATCTTTCCTCTGATGTTATATCTACTTTGCCTTACGGGGCCACAGCTGAATTTAATGCTCTTGATCACTCTCCCTAAACATCACCACTCTGCTTGTTTTGCTCTAAATTTTCTTTTTTCTCTTTTCCCTCTTTAACTTCCTTTGTGTTTCTCTTTGGCCTTAGCTGCAAATATTTAAGAGTATTTACTGATTCTTCTTTCTATGACTTTACACATTCTGACCTTACCTCCAAAATAGCTCCTAAAGTGGTTCCTTTCTCACGAACTGCATTACCACCTTAGGATTTTAGTCCCATGTCATTGCTTAACTGGACTATTACATCATGTTCATTAGTGAACTTCTAGTGTCCTATTTTCTCAGATGCATTCTTCACACTGCAACCTGGAACGTTGTACCTGAAACAGAAATTGTCCTGTTAATTCTTTATTTAAAATTATTTAAAAGATATTCACCCCTCTATCTAAACTGTGACAATTTTGAGAGTGAAAGGGACTACTATCAATATTTGACACTAGATAGTAGGTATAAATTACGATTGTGCTAGGTAAACCTGGCCGAGTGTTCACCCTGCTTCTATAGGATCTGTCAAAAAAACAGGTAAAACAAGTGAACAAAAAAGCTGTCCAAGGTGCTTAATGTAACATAGGAAGCCCTCCACAATCAGTCCCTTCTAATCTCTTCATTATAATCTGTGTATATCCCAAATCTGGTATTCTGTATTCCAGTGATCGTGTGCTTTTCTTTATGCTAATTTCCAAGGTGGAACATTCTTTCTCTTTTTTTCCACCATCCTTTCTCTGACTTATCTGGGAAGGCTTCAGAAACCTTTGTCCTGTCCAAGTTAAGTAAAATGCCTTTCCATTGTGCTCCAATAATAAACATCACATACAAACGTATCTGTCTCTGCTCTTGTTATGTTTCAATTATCCCACTGGAACATGAGCTACTTCAAGGCAATGAAATGTCACTCATTTTTAAATTATATTTCAGGATGCATAGGATAAGTAGATTTTAAATTAACATTTGATTGAAAAAAAGGAAGGAAAGTAGCTAAATCAGAGGTCATCCTATGAGTAGGTGAAAGGATTTTGACACTTAAAAATTTTGAAAATCATATTCACCAGTCACCCTAGACCCCTCCTGTTATTTACACCAGGGCTATACATTATGTGCTTTAGAAATTTGTGCTCTATACCCCCCAAAACTTTTCCTATTCTTCAATTCATTTCTTCATCCACTTTCTTTGTTTTTACATTTTCTTCAATCCACCCATAGTTACTTTCTCTATTTCTTTGTAACTTCTCTGTGCTGCCAGTTTAGTTCCATCTTTCCTCTGGGATACTAGGGATGAGTAAGAGGGTGATTTAAACCTTAGCGCAAACCTGTTCTTACAGTCGTTTAATCATTCTAACTTATTTTGATACTCTATAGAAGTAATTTACAAAAAACAATTTTAAGTGCACAATTTGTTTTGGTAAATATGTACACTGTATAATTGAAACATCAATAAAGATATGCATTTACATTGTCCTAGAAAGTTTTCTTGTGCACCTTTGTAGTTATTCCACATACTTCTGTCTCAGGCAGACAGATGAATGATCTGATTTTTATTGTTATAGATTACTTCTGTAAATACCACAATTTTATATAAAAATATAAAGTCTGTGTACTTTTGTGTTCAGCTTCTTTTGCTCAAGGCAATTTTTCTTTTAATGTTTCATGTTACTTACATGGCTCTGCTTTTATTGTAGTTGTTACTGTGTAGTATTCCATTGTATGGATATGCCACATTTTGTTTATATATTCACTTGTTGGGCAAAAAGCAACAGTTTTGTTTGCTTCCAGTTCTTGGCTGTTACAGATAAAGCTGCTGTGATCATTCAGGTAAAATAATTTAAGTAGATATCTCTTTTCCTTTCCTTGAGCAAATACTTAGGAGTGAGATTGCTGGATAGGATGGAAGGTACATGTTTAATATCATAAGTCTATGCCAAAATGTTTTCTAAAGTAGTTGTGATGTTTTATACCTCCAGTATTACAATTGTTCCACATCCTCATCTGCTCTTGATATTATAGGTGTTTCAAATTTTAGCCATTTTAATGGTTCTAGTGGGTATGAGGTGGTATCTCACTATGGTTTTAATTAGCATTCCCCTGATGGCTAATGCTGTTGAGCAGGTTTTCATGTGGCTATAAGCCAATTATATATCCTTTGTGAAATGTCATCCAAGTCTTTGCTGTTTTATGTTTGCTTTCTAATTATTGAAAATTAATTGGCTAGTTGCATTTTCATATGAAGTTTTGAGTCACCTTTTCAATTCTTGTAAGATCCTGCTAGAATTATGATTTGAATGGAATTGGCTTTATAGATCAATTTGGGGAAAATGAACATCTTAGCAATAGTGAGTGTTTCAGTCAATAAACATGACAAAACTCTCCACTTATTTAGGTCTTATTTCACTTTTCTCAGATATGTTTGTAGTTTTTAGCTAGAGGTCTTGCCTATATTTTGTTAAATTTATTTTAATTTTTAAAAAAAATGTTTGAGGGTTTCCCTGGTGGCACAGTGGTTGAGAGTCCGCCTGCCAATGCAGGGGACGTGGGTTCGTGCCCCGGTCCGGGAAGATCCCACATGCTGCGGAGTGGCTGGGCCCGTGAGCCATGGCCACTGAGCCTGCACGTCTGGAGCCTGTGCTCCACAACAGGAGAGGCCACAACAGTGAGAGGCCCGCGTACCGCAAAAAAAAAAAAAAAAAATGTTTGAAATAGTATTTTTATTTCCTTCTCCAGTTGCTTGTTACTACTACATAAAGAAATACAATTCTTTTGTTTTACATTAACCATGTGCCTTATGGCCTTGATAAAATCACCTAATAATCCTAGTAAGTTTTTACGGTAGAGTCCTTAGAACTTTTAATGTATATCTCTCTCTGTATATGCAAACAGTTTTTTTCGATATATGTGCTTTTGCATATGTCTTTTACTTATTTTTCTTGCCTTAATGCACTTGCTAGGACCTCTAGTAACAATATTGAAAAGATGCAGTGGGCATATACATTCTTGCCTTGTTCCCAATCATATGGGGGAAGTACTTAGTTTTTCACCATTGCACATGAGATTAGCTCTAAGTTTTCGTAGACACCTTTATCAGGTTGAGTAAGTTTTATTCTATTCTAATTTTCTGAGTTTTTGTTATGAATGGGTGTTGACTTTTATCAGTTTTCACTTTTATTCCTTTTATATCTGCTTTCTTTGTATAAAGCCTATATGATCTTAAAATAGGATCCTTTTTTGTTTTTCTGAACTGAATTTGCTTATATTTTGAGGAGTCATGCATTTATTGGTCTGCCCTTCTTCTAATATCTTTGCCAGTTTTCAGTAACAGAGCTTCAGAAAACAAAGTCATCCTTACACCTCTGCATTTTAAAGGAGTGTGTGAAGGATTGGTTTTATTTCTTCCTTTAAAGGTTTGATGGGATTCACCGCAGAAGCCATGTAGTTCTGTACTTCAAGGGAAGATTTTCATTATTAATTCAATGTAATATGTTACTAGATATTAATTATATTATAGCAATAAACATGGTTATTCATATTTTCTATTTTTCTTCAGTTCACTTCTGCATTTGTTAGGAATTATTTATTGGCATCCATTGGTATCATAAATCCCTATATTCTCTTAATATCTAGTTTCAAGAATAATAAACTCATAACTTTAAAATAAACTTTAAAATGATTAATAAAATTAACACGTTGCAAGCATATTCAGAAGCACATTCAGAAGAAACCAACCCTGTTGACACCTGGATTTGGAACTTCTGACCTTTGTTTTAAGACACCCAGTTGGTGGTAGTTTTTTACAGTATCTCTAGGAAATTAATATGCTTGCAAGGTGTTAATTTTATTAATCATTTTAAAGAAACTTTTATTCCTAATATTTTAATTTGTTTTTTATATTTTTTACTTGATTGGCCTTATAGTAAGTTGAACAGTGTCCCCCAAATTATATCTACCTTGAACCTCAGAATGTGACTTTATTTGTCATAAAGATCTTTCCAGATGTAATTTAAGGTAAAGGTCTCAAAATGAAATCATTTTGAATTAGGGTGGACCCTAAATCCAATGTTAGTGACTTAGTAAGAGAAAGAAAAGAAGACACAGGAAAAAAGCCTCATGAAGATGGAGGCAGAGATTAGAGGGCAGTCACCAGGCAAGGGATACCAAAGATTGTCAGCAGTCACTAGAAACTGGGAGGCATGGAATGGATTCTCCCTCAGAACATTCAGAAGAAACCAACCCTGTTGACACCTGGATTTGGAACTTCTGGCCTTTGTTTTAAGACACCCAGTTGGTGGTAGTTTTTTACGGCATCCCTAGGAAATTAATATGCTTGCAAGGTGTTAATTTTATTAATCATTTTAAAGAAACAGTATTTGATCTTATTGACTTTCTTTAATGTTTATTATCTATTTCTGCCCTGATTATTTTTTCCAACTTTAGGTTGAGTTTTTCTAGTTTAAGACTGAAACTTAGGTCATTATTTGCATATCTTTTATCTTTTTAAATATAACCATTTAAAACTATGAATTTCTCTCTAAACATTGTGTTCCTCACATTTTGGTATACTGAGTTTTTATTATCATTAGTATGAAATAATAACTTCCCTTTATTTCTTTTTGGAATTATAGGGTATCTAGAAGTGAGGTACCTAATTTACAAATATTCAGGGGGTTTTGTATATGTTATAGTTGTTAATTACTAATTCAATTCCATTTGTCAGATAACAAACATACCTTTACAATTTTCTTCTTTTGAAATTTATTGACTTATTTTATGACTTGTGGTCTGTCTTGGTGAACATTCCAAGTGCAAATGAAATGTGTATAATCTTCATTTAAGATACAGTGTTAAATGAACTCAGGTCAATTAGGTTGATAAGGCTGTTCTAATTTTCTTTAATCAATAGTATATCTGACTTTGTAAATTTATATATTTCCCCCTTTAGTTATGTTAGATTTTATTTAATGAATTTTAAAGTCACTGTTATCTTTTCCTGATTATCTAACTTATTATGAAATTACCTGCTTAATACTTTGTTTCTTGTTCTACTTGTTGAGATATTAATGTAGCAACAGCTTTTTTAAGCTTACCGTTAACATATCTTTCTTTTTATGATTTTTACTTCCAACTTATTTATGTTATCTGTGTTTAAAGTGTATCTCTTGTAGACATCATGTAGCTGAATCTTGGTTTTTGATTCAGCCTGCCGGTTATTGATTCAGCCTGCCATCTTTGCCCATAAACTGGAGTATTCAGGCCATTTACATTTAGTATAATTTTTTTATATGGTTGTGTTTAAGTATTATCTCAAAAAGAGATAATAAAAGGCAAGGGCTTAGGGTTAATAAAATTTAAATCAGAATCAAGAGGTGATAGAATATTCTTTTATTTTGACTAAATTTAACCAGTTGGAATTATTTTTAAAGCACTATTTCATGTTTTTGAAATGAACTTGCCTTATAATAGGAAATCTGTATTTTATCATAATAGTAGAACAGTATTGACTTATTCTCAAATGTCCATTTTTATTTTGTGGATTTATTAGAGTTGAGACATAACTCATCATAAATCACCAAAAATGTATATATCTTATTACACACTTGTAGTATCATCCTATACAACTTCTTGGAATTATTACTCGCAGTATTTCCTGACTGTATTAAAAATATAAATGACATTTGTAAACTTCAAAATTAGTCAATATTAGAGTGGTATGTACGACTTTATTCTGGAATAAAAAGGGTAATGTTATTTTTCATACTTATTCAATAAAAATGCTTTAGTGTTCACAATGTCCTATGTGTTGGGTACACAGATCACATATAAAATCCTTGTTCTTGTGAGGGTCAATCTAATGTTGGTAGGGGCTGATAAGCCAGTTGACAATTATACATTATTAAATAATAGGATATGTATGGAGGAGAGGAGAGAAATTTAGCCACAATTTTCCTGGAGGTCATGAAGCATCAGCTAACTCCTAGAGGATGAGTATAAGCTCTTGAAGCAAATGCTGGAGGGATATATTAGAAATGGAGAACAACATATAGGAGAAACTGGCAAGGGTTGGGGCAGACCTGATTCATTTAGGAAACTATGGATTGTTTACTATGATTCCTTGATGGAGTATATTTTGAAGGAATGGTGAAAGTTGAGAACCAAAGAGACTCTAAACCAGAAGGGGCCATGCTGAGAGAATTTGGACTACATCTTGATAATGATGGAGAAAATTGGATGATCATGAGCAGGAGAGTGATCATATTTAATTCTGGAAATAGCACTCTGATAACAGTAAGAAGGACATATTAAAATGGGGTAAAACTGGAATTGGAAGACTAGTTGAAGTTTCTGCAGTGATTGAGAAGGTAAATGATGAGGGCTTAAACTAAAATAGCTTCCAAGAGTATGGACAAGGGAAAGATGAGAGAGTGAGTAGGTAGAATCACTGTGATGAGGTACTTGGTTTTTCCTGCCTATTGTGGAAGAAAAACTTTGCAAATTTAGCTGGTTGACCTGCCCTTTGTTTGTCTAAAGGAATTCTTTAAAATTAGGATTTTTGTAAGAATGGCTGGTATTGTGGAATAAACTTTTCCACTAGATAATTAAATTGTATGTTACAAAACTATAACTAGAAAAATGATTTAAATTCCTTATGACAATGGTATTGGTAACAGTAGCTTGCTCTAGGGACAGAAATAAAATTTTTATCTGATTTTTTTTTCTTTTGACATTATTTCAGAAGTGTATTTCTTCTCAGGAATAATATAATAATTTAGAGATAATTCTCAATCTCTTGTTTTCTGAAACTATTCAAATTTCAGACTTAATGCCTCATATTTTAAAAATAGCTTTTAATCATAATTGCAATGTGTTTTGCAAAGTGCATAGAAGTATCAAAGCATGGCTACTCTCTCTTTCACATAAACTCATGCACCAAAATTTTGCATATGAGTTTGTGTGTAGGAAATTTGAGTAGATGGGAGATTTTATTAGATCACTTTGAATTAGGGCGGGAAGAAGAAGAAAAATAAGAAAAAAACCATATAGCATAAATGTGACTTCAGAAATTCTTCCATGACTTTTTATTCATTAGACCTAGCTGTCTCTGTTTCTAATTGTGATCAGTTTTATGCTTATGTATATCTAATTCATTCCAGAGTTTGGAATTTGTGTAACTCAGTCTTATTGTTTTCTCATATTACAACATAAATCTTGATATACTTACAGAATTTAGTTTTCTCATATAGATATCAGTACATCCTTTGAAGATAACGTCACTCTTAGTCTCATTTAAATGATGTTCTCTTGTTAAAGTTGCATTTCTTGCCAACCATTAAGAACATGGTGAATGGAATGCATAGGCCTCTAAGAGACTTGCTCCAAATACCTTATGGTATTACAAGCTTATTCCTTACAAGCTATGCATTGGAGGAATGTTATTTGCCCTCTCTGGGACTTGGTTTCTACATCTTTTAGTGGGTATAATCTCATTGTTCGGCAGAATTATTGGAAAAATGAAGTAAAATGTTTTATATGAAGTTCATAGTACACTAACTACATAGTGTAGGTGCTCAATTATCTTTTCTTCTTTTCTTTTGTGTTCCCTACTGTCAGGATGTCTACTGCTAATCTTGTTCTCCAAGACTTAGGATGGTAATTCTCAACTGGAAAGGTACTACTTCCTAAGGCAAATTTGGATATCTGTTGGAGGGGGTTTTGGTTTGTTATAAGGTTTGGAGGACACTATTGGCTCTAGTAGTTGGGGGACAGATATATTTGAACACCTGCAAATGAATATTTTGCTAGACCTATTTATAGCTATCTGAGACTATTACCCATTTCTAGTCTACATACAAACATAATTTTTGCGTGGCTTTAAAACACACTGAATTTTCCAGGCATGTAACTCTTAAGCATTTGTGCAAAGTTTTCACTTATTAGGATAAAACTGTCCCAAGATTCTCCACTACTTTGAAAAGTGCCATTAATGACTATTCTGCCCCGTAGGTTACATAAAGACCTATCTGTATTGATCTACTTTTATAGCTTTAGTACTCAATTTGTTTTGTTTTGTGTATAGATCTATCTACTTCAGTATTTAGTCTAGGGAAGTTGTGCCAGGATGATTAATGTATTGGAAAGATACGTTTAATTCCATTCAGTGACCTAAAAGTCATATAAGAATAATTTACAATAAAAATATCTTATTAAGTAATTATGTATGAATTGTATTTCAGGATTTTGAATGGGTGATAATGGTAGGTTTTTAATACTTAATTTGGTGTGATGGTTTGAGACCCCTTAGCCCAAGCCATTTACTTTATTCTATCTTTAGTGGTGGACCAGGTCCAGGAGCTTCTCTTGAATAATCATAAACTGTGCGTCAGTGATAAGCTGGTGAATATTGCCCGCTCTTGCCAGTTGGTTTCCATTCTCTTGACCTCAAGAAGGGTGACCTGCCAGGCCAGCCCTCTGATTGCTGCTGACCTACTGATACTGACCCTAACATCTGTGAATCTGAAAGACCTAGTGAATAAAGTCATGTAAAAGAATTACTTTTCAAGCACTCAAGCTGTCTCATTATTCCATTACTGTCTACCTGCATTTCTGTTGTGGCTTCCTCTGAAAGTAGGAATTTAATCTGTTCACTTTTGCACAACTGCCCTGTAAGTTAAAATAACTTGCATTAAGTCATTTCAAGTCTCCTTAATTTCCTATGAGAGTAAATATGACTTTTTCAATCTTGATGAGTAATATGAGACATAGCTTACAGCCAGTAAATTCTGGAGTAATATTCCTATCTCCTTTGATTTATATTTTAGTTTTTTTAATAATACACTCTAGCAACCTGTGTGACATTTTCATTACTGCCTACATGCTTGGGGTTAAAGATGAAGCTTGAATGCTACATAATGCCTTTGGAAAAAGAATGTATATACTTTGATTCTCAATTTTAGGTTCATTTTCAAAAAATATTATTTCAGAAGGTTCTGAACAATAGTTCTTTCTCCTCCAAACAATAAGAATGTACATGTACATGAAATGACTGTTAGAAAATACTTATCAGTGACACATAGCAAAATTGAATTATTTGGGTAATTTTGCAGCAATTTTACCAACTCACTTTCTGAGTAGAATTATTTTCATGTGACCTTTCTGAGGTGTGTGTGTGTATAATTTTTTACCTCCAAAGAATTTGTCTTCTATTTGGGGGTAGTGATCACCTACTGTGTTATGGGGAAACTGTCTGTTTTGCAGAGTAGGTTAAAAAAAAATGCTTTCCATATTCCCTAGGGTCTTTGTGAGGTGGATTTGTTTCAGATATGCCCACCTGGATTCTAATTCCTATTTCACAGGGTTGTGAATTCCTACAGGGAAAGGATTAAGTTTTATTTTGCATTCTTAGTCCCTAACCATAGTTCTCATTTTCCATGTCTGTCTTTCCAGAAGTTAATCAACAGAACAATATTAACTAATTGTCAAATGCTATACTTGGAGCAATGGGAGATAGTAAATAAATGAAACTCAGTCTATCATTTTCAAAAGCTTGAATCATGTTTGAAGAGGAGAAAAGCCTTAGAGTAAGACATAATTGGCTAAGATACAATGTAATGTAGCTCATATAATGTAAGAGCTATAGAAACTTAAACACAAGAAAGGAAATGTCATTACAAATGGTTAGAAAAATTCTCTGGGAAAGGTGAGGAAAGTTGAATTTTCTTAAATTGCTATTTGACTCCACTTTTGGTTTTTATCCATACTTTTGCTGATATAGGCATAATCTGCAAACAGTTTTGACTTTTTCTTGTATAATTTATAACAAATGTATTCAGCATCACAAGAGCTCTCTGGCGGCATCTTTTTATGTCAAGGGAAAAGTGCTATAAACGGTGTGGTTGTGATCACTGATTGGCAGTAAAGCATCTGAAATTACCATGTTTATATTGCTGAGAAGTGTCACCTGTTAACTTGGGCCTGATGTTGATATTCTTGGGATGTCTCCTTGCACAAGGCAGGTTTTCTCACCTTGTTCTACACTCTTTTGGTGCTACTCACATGACAAAGTTTCCAGTAATCTGAAAAGAAGAGCTGGGGCAGGGGCTTTAAGTATAAATCAGAGCATGTGGGTCTGGATGAGAATTTTATACTCATATAAAAGTCTTTTTCCCCTCAATTTCCCAAGGCTTAAACGCTTAGGGTGTGTGTGTGTGTGTGTGTGTGTGTGTGTGTGTGTGTGTGTGTGTGTGTGTGTTTACTTTAAGTAGAATGAATAGCTTTTCTCAGTCTAGTTAGCATTTGTGGACTTTTCCCTTAGATTTTCAGAACGCCTGTGAATTAGAAAATTAACTCATATATCAATATTTTGCCTTAAGAATTAAACCTCAGAAACTCAAAATTTCTTCCCTCCAACCCTTAAATAACAGTTGTCCCTTTGCACTACTTCTGTATTATTAGGATAATTGCCCCAATCAAAAGGCACTCTGGGCAGTATCTCTTGTATAATCATTTAATGCTGACTGAAAAACAATTGTGTCCTCTCAGATTGATTTTATTTAAATCTCAAAATAATGCTTAAATATCCCTTTGAGTAACTGTTTACATGCAGTTTCTAGATAAGATTCTAAACAAAAAGTTGGACCTTCTGATCCAGGTATCAGTACTTTTGTTAACTCACTGAGGATGGGATATATGACAGGTAGAAAGAACCAGGCAGGACAACCCTCAAATCCTAGTGCCACCCTTTCAGTTTCATATCTAGGGTGAGTCACTTAACCATGCTGAGCCTCAGTTTTCTCATCTGAGAAAAACTGGCAATAATAACTCCCTTGGAAAATTGCTCCTGTTGAGAAGTGATGGAATGTAAAGAGCCTTAAGTCCTTCTGGTACTATTTGAACTCACAAAGAGCAGCCCTTAGTATCAAACCAGGAAAATGCCATAAGTGGTTTCATGACTGTGGGACTCCCAAAGGTCAACATTATAATGATTGGGGATACAGTTGCCCCTCGGTATATGGGGGGGATTTTTCCAAGGCACATGCAGACCACAAATCCATGGATGCTAGAGTCTGTTATATAAAATGGCATAGTACACTGGGCCCTCCGTCTCTGCGGGTTCCACATTCACAGATACAGAGGGCAGACTGTGATAAAAAGTTTACAGGGATTGGGGAAAAGGTAAAAGGTTAAATGTCTGGAAGAGCGGGAATAGATGTTTTCTTTAGCAGCTATGGGAGATGCATGTGCATTTGATACCACGTATGCTGGGACCTTGGTCATTGTCTTTCTGTATTCCTTAGGAAGAGGAAGCCAGGTTATGGTCCCTGACATAAACTGACAGGTGCAAGAGATTGAAGAACTATATCTGGATTCTTAATTTTACTAGGCTTCTGTGTCATGCTTGACATTATGGGAATATTTTCAGGAGTTGGAAACCCTGTTGATGATCATTAGAATTTTACAGTAAGAACATTTTTTTTCCTGAGTGAAAGATTTACTTAAAAGATTGAATGTTCATTTTTTCAATATGAGGTATAAATATGCTGGGATTTTATCTTCTACCTAGGTGTACCATGCAGCCCTTTCCTTCCTTAATAGCTAGTAAGGTATCCCCTGCTGTACATCCCTTTTTCAGATTCCAGGGAAGTTTCCCATCTCTTTGCTGTATCTCAAAATCCTTTTCTTGCTCAGGACACCTAAAGTAACCTCTTTACTGAGTTTAGACTTCTATCAGAGTAGGAGACTCAAGCGGCATCTGCTCCCTGCCTTGTATGATCTGAGTCAGGGTATTGCAATGGGCCTGGCTACCTTCTTAGAACATGGGTGTTCTAGTGTGTGAAGAGGTGTGTCGTGTGTGTGTGTGTTTTGTGTCATGTGTTGGGAGAGAAAAGAAATATAGATGGAATAGACTCAAATTAACATCTCAAATTATCATGCTATAACTGGATTGAACAGCTTTTAATTTTTTAAATTCACTATGCCCCAATCTTGTTGAGTTCCAAGTAAAACACTGAGATAGATTAAAAATTGTATTTGAATTATATCATGATTCATTTTATTGTCATTAATGCAGATATCAGAGGACCCCTTGGTCCCTTTATCAGAGATTAGTTTTCAGTGAAAGAGGCCTGGTGCCATTTAGACTTTTATTATAAAGAGGGGAAATAAGTCTGGACTCTAGTATCCTCAAGCAAAGGAAAGATTAAATCTTAGCAAAAATCATGTGAGTGTGATATTTTAAAGGCATCAGACAGCAGGTATAAAAAAACTTACTTACAACAGCAATCACATTTTATCCAATAAAAGCACTTAGAGACAGCAGGTTATACCCATACAGGTGGAATGGATTTTGCACATTAGCTAGAAGTTTAGGTCGCTATGATCTCACAAACCAAACAAAAGAAAACGGTGTTAATAGATGTGCTTCTCAGTGTTTAGACCATTCTGTTCCTGCTGTATTCCTTACAGAGTCCTCTTTTATTTCATTTATTTATTTATTTAAAAAGATACGGTGAGTTTTGTTCATGGGGATTCAACTGCCTGATTTCCAAAGAGTAGCATAAAAACTGTGATTATAAAAGCAAGACTGCAGGGTGGAATGGGCATGGTTAAATTATAAAAGAAGATGCTATTTGGTCCCAGTAAAATTTATCCATTGAACTGGCAGTTGAGAGTGTTATAAATAGAATGTTTCTAATTAAGGGAAAATAGGGTTGAGCTGATTGGAATAAACATTTGGCTACCATGGTACATGGAAATTGACAGAGTATATTCTTTGCCATATCCTTGGTCTATTTCAGAAGTCACAGCTATATCTTTCTTTTTTTTTTTTTTTTTTTTTTACAAGCTATATGTTTCTAACCTGCCACCTTAGATCTGGTAAAGTTTCTTATACAATGTCTTGAATATTAGCAATGTCTTATAGAACAGCACCATGGTCAGCTAAGACCAAGTGTATTAGCAAAACTGTATGGATGCAGCAGTGTTGGGTAATCAACTGGCTGCAGAAAGCTGAAAAAGGTATTCAGGATGTGATCAGTTCTAAACGTTGTGTCCTTGGATCATTGACTCAGCTCAGCTCAGCTTCCACATGGCCTGCAAGCAACACAGACCAGTCATTCCAAATGCTTAGTCTTTCATGCAGGCTGATAGTACTATCACAGCAAGAGCTGATTTCTTAAAAACATCTGCCTTTGTAGGGTCCTCAGCCACCAGTTCAGGAAAAGCAGGCCATCCTAATCTCAGTCTTCTTGCTTTTCAGTTTTGTGGAATGAACCAGAAGTCAAAACATGAGACCTTGCTAAGTAGTAAATTAAGCAACCACACTAATGTCTAAAAGAACCTAAAAACTAGACTATTACCAAATCTGTATGTGTGATCTCGTTCCCTTACCTCTGAAGCTGTTTCTATTCTTCTTTGCTAGTGCACTGTTATTGTGAAATTGCACACACATCAGCAACCCAAACAAAAATGGGTGGCTCATTGATCCCAGAATAGTCACCCAAGTCAAGAAATTACAATTTAATACCCTAGAAGGCTATTTTGTGTCCCTTTTGCAGTCTCTTCTGTCTCCCCCTTCTAAAAATAACCATTACATGTCATTAATTGTGACTACTTTCTTCTTTTGCTTCTCATTTAACCACCTAAAAACACATCCCTATATACTAAAACTTCGTTTTACTTGTTCTTGAACTTTGTTTAAATGGAACCATATCATATGTGTGGCGTTGTAATTGACTCTTTCATTCATTTTGTTTGTGAAATTAATCCATGTTTCACTAAACACATCTCATTTTCATTGATTCAGTATTCCACCATATGACTCTCACAATTAGGTATCTTTGGTTAATAGACATCTAAATAGTTGATCATCTCCAGTTTGGAACTTGTATTCGAGTTCACCATAGAAACAGAAACAATAAGGGGTGTGTGTGTGTGTGTGTGTGTGTGTGTGTTTATACACACAATCATATTTGTGTATACATACATATGTATACATGTGTGTACACTTGTATATATATGTGTGTATGTATATGTGAGATTTTAAGGAATTAGTCCATGTGACTTTGGGAGCTCATAAGTCCAAAGTCTGCAGGGCAGACCCAGCAAGACTTGACCTTACAGTCTTGAGTCTGAATGTGGTCTGGAGGTAGAATTACTTCCTTTTAGAGGCTCTCTAAATTTTCTCTAAAGGCCTTCAGTTGGCTAGATGAGGATTACCCGTATTATGGAGGGTAATATGCTTTACTCAGTCTGTTGATTTAAATATTAGTCTCATTTGAAATACCTCCACAGCAACATCTAGACTGGTGTTTCACCAAAGATTATGTACTTGGCCTAACCAAACTGACATAGAAAATTAACCATCACAGGACTATTAGGGAAAATGCTGGTATGTATATTATTGCATGTGTTTTGAGGAACATAGTTATGTTTTCTTCATGAATAATATGTAGGAATAAAACTTTCCCAAAGTTTAGTACCGATTTCCATCCAGCACTGCATAAGAGGTCTTAGTGCTCTGTATTCTCTTAACTATCCAAATTCCTCAGCTATTTTTATATTAGCTATTACCTCTGACTTGTTTGTCTTTAAAAATTTTGGATACAAGTCCTATATCAGTCTATATGTTGAAAGTAAGTTTTCTACCACACTCTGGTTTGCACTTTAAGGTTCTTAATGGTACCTTTTGATGAATAAAACTTAATTTCAACATAGTCAAACTTATCTATCTGTTCTTTAATGCTTAATGCTTTTGTTCCGATTGAGAGTACATGACAGTGGTTATTATGTTGCATATCATATATCATGAAGCATATTGTATATTAAATATTACATGTATACTTACACCTTTCAGGGGGTATAGTTTTTTGACTTTCACGTATAGGTTTGCATCTACTTTCAGCCAACTATTTTTTGTGTGTGTTATGTGAAATAGATCAATTTTCATCTTTCCCCATGTGGATATTCATTTATTCCAGAACCACTATTATTAGATTGTTCTCTCATCAACTGTATCATGGAGTACCATGTTATTCTTAAATCAAATATCTATATATGAATTAGTCTGTATTGAGTTTTCATCCCTTCAGTCTACTTCTGTTCTTGCACCAAATATCATGCCGTTACTATGCTTTATAATACATCTATAGTTGGTTTTTGTTTAAAATGTGAGATAGGAATTTCACTTTTTTCCATATGGTTAACCATCTCAACTGTAACTATTTGTTGAATGGTCCAGAACTTCTACAGTAATCTAAAATATCAATTTTGTAATTCAAGTGTTTATATAGAATATGAATCTATTTGTATATTCTGTATTCCACTTCATTGGTCAGTGTTTTTATTGTTCACAGTGTGGAAATTACGGCAGTTTAATAAGAATATAGACTTGATATCTGGAACAGCAAGACTCTATTCTAATTCAATACTTTTTTCTTAGATTTTTTTTTATGTCCAAATAAATTTTAGTATAATTTGTTATGTAGTCCCTCAGGAAAGAAAAATCCTGTTAAGATTTTGTTTATAATAACATTGACTCTGTAGGTAACTTGGAGAGGTTTGACATCTTTCCAGTATTGTTTCATACTAATTAACATGGTACACTACCTATTTGTTTAGGGGTTCTGTTATGTTCTTTCAATGTATGGAGTATATTACTGTTTTTATTTAGTCATTATGTTTCTTCAAAAATTTTTCTCCATCAATGTCATATATATTTTATTGGATTTTTTCCTAAACACCTTATATAACTTTGTTTCTTTTGTTTTACCTTTGTGATGGTGGTGAGGTTATTTCTTTGTTGCTAATATACAAAAATGCAACTGACTTTTGGTATTAATGTTATGTGGTTTTCTTGTAATCTCATTAATTTCTCAATTTGCCTGTAGTTCTTTGGGGAATTCTTTATCATCTACAAAAGTGTTTTTTTTTTTTTCCTTCTAATCCTTTTAAAAATTTGTTTGGCTTTCAGTTTTTCCTTTATTAAGGTATAGTTGCTATACAATATTATATAAGTTTCAGTTGTACAACATAGTGATTCACAATTTTTAAAGATTATATTCCATTTATAGTTACTATAAAATATTGGCTATATTTCCTGTGTTGTACAGTATATCCTTGTAGCTCACTTATTTTATACATAGTAGTTTGTACCTCTTAATCCCTAACCCCATCTTGCTCCTCCCCACTTTCCTGAGAGTTAATCAGAGATCATGCAGGGCCATGTAGATCATGCTATAAATGTGGTCTTTATTCTCATAACAAGGTATATCCATGCAGTAGGTAGCTGAATTCATCATGGATTATTATGTCCTGTAGTTTCTGTTACTATTTCCCAGTCATACTTGGCCAATTCCCATAAATCAAATCACTGCATTTTTCCCTGATGGCTTTAGGTTTCTTCCGTTTGTTTGTTCTTCCCTATTAGAGACTGAATTGTGCCACCTTCCTCCCCCTACCCAAATTTTTGCTGAAGCCCTAACTCGTACTGCCTTAGAATACAATTGTATTTAGAGATAGGGACTTAAGAGATAATTAGCATCATTTTAACTTAATCATTAGGGCCCACCCTAATGATTATCTGACTGGTGTCCTTATAAGAAGAGGAGATCAGGACATACAAAGAAACAACAGGGATATAAGTGCACAGAGGGAAGGCCAGGTGAGCACGCAGTGAGAAGATGGCCATTGGCAAGCCAAGGAGAGAAACCTCAGGAGGAACCAGCTCTGTCAACACCTTGGTCTTGGACTTCCAGCCCCCAGAACCATGAGAAAGCAAATCTCTGTTGGTAAATCACCCAGTCTGTGATATTTTGTTATAGCAGCCCTAGCAGACTAATACTCTCCCCTCTCCTTTTTTCTTTTTTTTTTAAATTTAAGCCTACAGTCTTACAACTGGGGATTATCATGACAAACCATTTGATATTGGAGAGATAATGAGTTGTTATTTAAAAGACACTCTAACATGCCATTTCCTGGATGCTGTTGATTACAGTTAAAACAAATTCAGTTAGGGAAACATCAAATATGGGATCATGTTTTGTGGCTATCATTCTGGTAAAGCTCTCCTATTGAAGCCATGTCGGGACTTAAGGCCTAATAGTTGTACCATCCAGAGCCCTGCAGCTGGTTCCCTGGGATGGTTCTAATAATTTCTAGCATGATTCCTTCAATAATTAATGCTTCAGTTATTTTAAATGTCTTAATACAAAAAAGCTCACATGTGGTGTCAGATCTCCAAGTTATAACACAAAATGGATGTTTTGCAGTAATTTACACGGAATTAATTCTATCCTAGAGTTCTAATAAAAATTAGAAGCCATTTAAAGCCGGAGCTCTGGTGGTTACGTGTCTCTAGACTCCCTCTATGGAACCATTTCCTTGTACATCTTTGTAGTCCATTTGTATTCTGTACACATTTGGTCTCTTGATGGCTTTGATGGTTCTTAATTGCATTTCTCATAGGCAACCCCAGTGGTAGTTTTCTTTCAACTAATAACTAGTAGTGATGTGCCATCATGCACACACACAAAACCTAGTCTCAATTTAATTATTAACAGTAATATCTTTCTAGCTTCTTCCAAGAAAACGAAAGCACATCTCTTGATTAACAGAACATTCCAGTAAATGAAATATAATTTTATTTGGTCAAGTTTGTCTCCTAAATTTTCAGTTCTTATTTATGGATTCTGAATCTCAGGTGCCAAGTACTGAGTTAACACACTCTTCAGTTTCTAGAGTTCTAGTATTGATTTCTCAAAGAACTTCTGCATTTTAAGTGTTTTAATTATTCTTCCCATTTGTTAGTCTCATTCAACTTCCCTCTTAGAAAGTGTTCCAAAGTAATTTAAAATTTTTTTTAATTCCCAGACTTATTGAGGTGTAATTGACATAATATTGCATAAGTTTAATATATACAATGTAGTGATTTTTATATATGTATATATTGCAAAATGATTACCACAATAAATTACCTCACATAATTACAACTTTTTGTGTGTATGGTAAGGACTTAATCTATTCTCTCAGCAACTTTCAAATATACATTGCAGTATTATTAACTATAGTTGCCATGTTGTACATTACAGCCTCAAAACTTATTCATCTAATAACTGTTAAGTTTGTATCCTTTAACAATCTTCACTCATTCTCCCCCAACCCCCAGTCCTTGGAAACTACGTCTGTTCTGTTTGTATTTTATTTGTTTTTGTTCTCCTACACGTCTTTTGCTTGTGTATAATTGCTATGTACTCTATGTGCTCTATTTTTTTCAAAATACCAAGTTTTGTAGGACAGTTTCCTTTTTTTAAATGGATAAAATTGTTTATAAGCCCTCATTTGAAAACAAACAGAGCAATGGTATGTTATGCTCATTACTTAACTAGGCTTACCTCCAATTAAGCAAGTAATGCTACATATGTATGAGTGGGTATGTAACTTAATATGTCAGTAGCTGAGAAATGCACTCTGTATGGAACACCAGGTCTCCAGGGCCCACTGGAAAATCCATTATGAAAGGGAAACGTATTTCTGTTTAAGAGGGAAAATACGACTGAAAAAGACAAAGGATGGCAAAGGCCAATTGAACTACTGTAAAAGTTACTTCCTTTTTAAGCAGCTGGATGAATTTGGCCATGCATATGCTTCTAGTGCAGAATAGACCAGGTAAGCATTAGCTAAGATTCAGTCTATGGCTTCACAGAAGATAATAAGTAGCAACAGGGCAGCCAGAGTAACCTGAGAGTAGGGATCACTGTCTGCAGAAAAAGGGGATATGCGTGTTAGGCTAATAGAAATTAACACCTGACTATTTCTGCTATTCAGAAAATGCAAGGAAATGGGGAAGCAAAGCACAGAAGGAATATACCTCAAATCTTTTCCAGCTGCCTAGAAAAAGAAAGCAATGGTCCATGGTACAGATGAGGTGATTTGGCTCTGTTAATTAAAATTGTCCAATGTATTTTTATGAACTCAGTTCACTAATGATATAAGTATTATATATTTATGTAGTTTTTCTGTTGCTTAAAGCTATTAGTTTTGTGATAAGAGTATTGCCCTGATTTCAGATGTTCCAAGAAGAGCTGGAAAGAGTGAGGAGAAAGAGACAAACTCCAAGAAGTCTTTCTTTAAATGGATTATCTGGGGAAATTAGTGTCCAAACGCTTGACGCACTCATAGACAGTTTGGTGAATCTCTGTTGTGGTTCAGTGTGTTTGACTAGAGCAGGAGTATGCAAACTGCAGTGTATGGGTTAAATTTGGCCTGCTGCCTATTTTTGTAAATTTAGTTTTGTTGGAATACAGTAACATTCATTTGTTTATATATGATTTACAGCTGCTTTTGTGATATAACCGCAGCGGCTGAGTAGTTGTGAAAGAGACCATTTGGCTCTCACAGCCTAAAAATATTATCTGGCCGTTTACAGTTTGACAACCCTTTGACTAGATAATACCAACAGGTCAAGTTTCAAAAGTGAGTGTGAACCTATGAGAAGATGATTGGATGGAGAAACATTGAAAGGAGGTTACACTTAGTGTCATACTGTGAGCGAGTATTTATAAACCAGAGAAAATAAAAGTAGACTGATGGTCTTGGTGAATGAAAATAATCAAACGTAGATCTCCACACTAGAGGTAATCTGAAGAGAGCAAACTTGAATCCTATAGCTTTCATGCATGGTTTGGTAGCCATGTCTAGGCTTCATAATTTGGTTATTGAAATGACAAGACTTGAATGAGTTTATAGGTCCTTTGTTCCAAGTACAACTTCATAATTTTAGGGGCTAGGAATAGAGGCATAACATTAATGTACAGATCAGTTTATTTGCTAGAAGAAAGCTGCAGATGAGCCCTTCACATTCACTTTTTTTGTACATGTCACACGCTCTGGTAAGTAATTATTTACAAAGGGGAAAATGACATAGTTCTTCTGGTGAAAGGGGGCATGCTCGGTTTGGGGTGGAAGTTTAGTATGAGAAATAGTCTTCTAGAAAGTCATCAATATTTTCACAGAAAAGGGTTTTTTGTTTTTTAAAGCATTTGGAGATTTTTGTGAATTCTGGGTTTTGTAATGTTTCTTTGACCAAAATCTCTAGGTCAGAACCTTAACTTGTTTCAAACACGGACTGCTTTTCAGTTTGAGGCCATGTAAAAAGAAGTTTACGTGACTCCCAATATGTAAAGTCTAAACATAAGCCTGAATGTAAGAGTGTCAATAACATGTATTAACTGCCCTCATGTGGCTGGGACCATGAGTATAACTAAGGAGGATGCTGATGAGTAGTTCTACATTTATTTCAGTTAAGGATAAAACTTTAAAAGAAAAACAAACAAAAAAACCTCTTCCTTAAAGTGAAGTTGATAGACCCTTATTTAGACATCAAATGTAAAATCTAAAGTTATACATTGATTTGTTTATTATTTTACAGTGGCAGTTTTTAAAGGAGAGTGTAGATGAATGAAGTATAATATTTTGAGAAGGAAGGAATCCAAGTGAATATTACATTATTATATGTGTTTATGTGAACTAACCTTGGAAAATGATTCCAATGTTAAAGGCAAAATTTCCTGAAAATGCCTCAAATCTAATTAGAAACCTCAGATTATAACTGGCAACCTCGAAGTTAAGGAAAACCTTGCTAAACCACAGGAAACCTCTTGTTGAAAGGTTCACAATAATATATTATGTGATAATCCTGCGAAATTTCTAATTTGAGCTTAAATTTATGGCCATGTGACAGGTATCTTGGGTAAGTTTATAGCATGAACTAGAAATTTGTGTAATGCTGTTATTTTGAATGAAGGGAGCACTACTTAAAAATTATTGAAAATGTTTAACATTTAACATTTTAACACAATCATAAATTTTTTTTTTTAGAATTTTTAAAAATTTATTTATTTTATTTTTGTCTGTGTTGGATCTTCGTTGCTGCGTGCGGGCTTTCTCTAGTTGCAGCAAGCAGGGGCTACCCTTTGCTGTGGTGCGGGGGCTTCTCGTGGTGGCTTCTCTAGTTGAGGAGCACTGGCTCTAGGTGCGCAGGCTTCAGTAGTTGTGGCACACAGGCTCAGTAGTTGTGGCTCATGGGCTCTAGAGCGCAGTCTCAGCAGTTGTGGTGCACGGGCTTAGTTGCTCCGCAGCATGTGGGATCTTCCCAGACCAGTGCTCGAACCTGTGTCCCCTGCATCGGCAGGCGGATTCTTAACCACCACGCCACCAGGGAAGCCCCCATAAATATTTTTTATAAATTCATTACTGTAAAAGTTGGAGAGAACCAATTAAATAGGACTGGAGGGATGATGGTCTCCTGCTTCTGCTTTTGACATTGGTAATGGGTATGAAGAATGCTAGACACATATGAAGCTAGGTCAGTATCATGGAGTAAGGAAGCTTTTTTTCAGCCATGATTGCTATAGTTCAATACTCACCAAGGAAGCTGTGCTTGGCAGTGAGAACTGGACTCACTAAATTTAAACTAATGAAACCTACACCCCAGTCCTACTCTAATTAGATTGATCATATCCATGGGGATATCCTGCATCGTTCATGTTTAGCACCCTGGGGCAGCCTAACACCACAGATTAAACTCTGACACTTTGGCAACATTTGGGACATAGAAGCAACAGTCACATTGAGTTTCAGGAGTAGTACTTTTTTCTCCATTAGCAATTCTTAATTTTCAAACAAAAGCCATTCTTCATCCAGAAACAATACTAGTGTGTGGTTCTGTCCAAGATCTCCTTTATTGCTCTCTAATATCCCATAATCCTCAGTAACAGTTTTAGCCATAACGGAGCACCGTGTTCATTTATGCAGTGCTAACTCCTGTGGTCCTAGGCTACATGGTGTTCCAAGGATTTGTATTTAAAATAAACATCTCAGTGAATCTACCCTCCCCTCCCCATGCTTTGTTTCCTTGTGGTTTCTTATATGGCAGCTTCATAAACATTGAGTTGCCAAAAAAAAATTTTTTAAAGCAAGTTGATAATGCTGTGGAATGAACTTTCAATATCTCTATCACTGACAAGTTATCAAGGGCTGTTAATAACTCATTCCTATATCTTTAAAAGAAAAAATAACCTACCTAGATGGGAAAAAACTGCATTAAAGCTTTTCTGAGGAAAAATTTTAAAGTTCATAATAAAACGTATGTTGACGGCTTGGGATTTTTCTTTGCATATGTGTACATATTGACTTTCATGGTTTATGATATCAGACAAGGGCTTGATTCCCAGAGAAAGCTTTGTGGTGTCTTGGGCAAGATACTGAACTTTTCTCAGTCTGTTTTCCCATTTATAAAGTTGGGACACTGTGAGACTTAAATGAGATAATGTACATGCAACAGGAATGTGATGAGGAAGTTTTCAGAAGTAGGTGCTGGAGGGCCATAGGTGAAAATATCCTTCCTGATTTTGAAATCCAGGGAAAATTTCTCAGAAATGGTGTTAGAAGACAGAAACCAGGAAGATTCACTGATCAGTCTTCTCTTTTTAGGAATAATACTGTAAATGTACAGAGATGATTCAGAGGAGGACCACACAAAATTGAGCACACATTACAGAAAAGAGAGCCAGACATTGTGCCTGGAAGAGCTAGAGGTAGAAAAAGCAAACTCAGAATTGACTGAAATGTACTGGAAGCAGGGCATGTATTAGAGACTCAATGACTCTGGGCTAGAAATACAATCAACAGTGTTAAGGACATATACAAAATGAATACTTTGTGTGTTTCTCTTTCCATAACAAATTGTCTTTTTTAACATTGTATTGTTCAATATTTCATTAGATTGTATTTTGAAAGCAAGCTTGCAAGTGGAGAAATACTGTCTATACTCTGGCCTACTTCTCCTATTTGTGTGAGTGATAGCTTGTAATAATTAGGGTGTTAACTACACAAAGATTAGAACTGTGATGTATCATTATACACATGAACTCAAAATTCTCATAGGGTCTTGTAATCCTTTCCCAACTCTGGGCTGCATATCCATGAGGAGCATTTCATCCCTTACAGTAGCACATGTGAAGTGTAAATTACGGATGAGCTTGAGCAAAATGCAACTCAAACCTACGCCTTCACTGTCTGTGATTTCATCCTGCTGCTGCCACATGCGTGCCCTCCGTATCCTGATCTTTTGTTGCTGTTGCTATTTTGTAAAATGTAAAAGCTATTGCAGAACTTATCATGAATTCAGTGAATCTAACCATTGGAAAAGACTCTCGGCCATATAGCTCAATATTTCAGCCAAAGAAAAGATTCCCAGCTTCTGAAGGATGCAAGAAAAGGGAGTTGTTGTTTTCTGCCATGCATGCCTGAAGTTCAGACTATTTCACTCCCTTATACTTCGATTTAATCTAACTGTTAGATGTCTCTCTGATTTAACAAAGTCCAAATCTATTTCTTTATTGCTACTACCTCAGTCCTCATTCTGTTCTCGGAAGCTACCCAGAAAAATTACAGTGTCCTTCCTATGAAGGATTTAATAATTTTAAGAATCATCTCTTGATTCTGCCTCTAAATCTGCTTTTACTTAGCTATAAATATGTGATTCCTCCTAACTTTCTTCTAACACATGTTCTTAGTGCTTGTTTTTTGAGTGAATAAATATGGAATGATTTAGATTCTCTGTCATCCTTTCCTTTCTTCTGGATTCCATACAATATTTTATTTTTATGTTTCTCTTCAAATACCATGCCCAGAATAAAATATTATGCCCCAGACTTTTTTGAACACTTTAGAGTAGAACAAAGTATTTCCTTGTTACAGAATTTGTACTCCCATTATTGTGACCTAAGATTTCATTAAGTTTGACTAGCATATCACACTGTTGGTGCATATTGAAATTAAATCCAACAACTCTTATCTATCCTTCTCTTACAACCCCATTTAGTCATATCTCTCTCATCTTGTCCATGAGTAATCGGAACATTGTAGATGGTAGTTTTTTCTAATTTAATATTTGGGAAATATTCTGAAATTTATTAAAACATTATAGATATATTCACTTTTGAGTGTAAAATTATTATATGACTAATTCTATTACCAGTCTCCCCCAGAAGGCACCCTACAAAAACTAGCACCTGGAAAACGCCCTATTTATTGTCACTGAAAGGCCTGTGGTGCCTTACTTTAGAGAGGATTAATGTCATGTCTGATCAAAGGAGCTATTTAAGCTAGAAATAATACCCTTGAGTTAAAGAACATTTAGTCTAATTTGTCCATCTCTTGTTAACCCGGAATTCATGGTCAGTGGGGATTAATAGTGCATCTTGCAATTCTTCCTGCTTCATTCTTACCTGGTCTAACATCTCCTGCTGTGGTACACTGTAGAGACTTAGAGAAAGCTACTACATTAAGCAATCCTGCTGCGATGTTTCTAGTTTTTAGAAGTTTAATGCATTCCTGCAACACATATCCACAGGTGTCTTATGAATATTTATTGATCTGTGGTAAGGTGGTCACAGAGAGAAATAGATTTCTAGCAATGTATTATAGAATTGAATTTTTTTTTAATCATGTCTTCCATCATTAGAACTGTAACCTGCCACAATGGTGCTTCTTAGTTAATGATCTAATTTTTATGAGATCCTTTCAATAATTTTTTTACTCCATGTGTTTTATTGCTTCACATAAAATTATATGAGGTAAAGGTAAAAGTATTGTGGATAGAACAATGGAAAAACATACCCACCAGTCTAGGAGTTTTGAATGGTGGATAAATTGGATACGGAATCTAGCAAACAACAAAGGGTAAATGTGCTATATTCTGATAGAGTAAAATTTTACTAACAGTTCTATACTTTTTCTGTCATTAATATACTAGTCAAGAAATGATACTCAGCATTCCCTTTACTCTTGTATTGTAGCATAGTCAGTCTGCCATGACCCAGTCAGTTGGGCCAACACTTTATCAGAAAGGATGTATTAAAGAACAAAAAACATACAAGTGAGCTTTTTTTTGAGGCAGTATCAGTATTTTCCTCATACCACGGATAGGACAAATGGCCAGGAGCTAGATATGGTTGTTTTTAATTTAAAAAATATGTGCAGTATATCCATATGAGAAGATCATACTAGTCTCCCCTCTTCTCTCATACAGACTGGACCTGTTGCCATCCAAGTTGGCCATGTTTCATGTTGCGGTTAATTGAATGTGAGCAAAAGCAATGTGTGTCACTTTCAAGTAGCAACTCTCGGAGCCATTCTCTGAGTCTGTTTCTCTTTCCTCTGCCACAAGATGGGTATGTTCCTAATAGTGGTTGTTTCTTGAGCTCTGGTCTCAGAATAAAGAAGATGTGGAAGGAGCCTTTGACCCTGTGTTGGATATAAATGTAAGAAAAAGTGAAATCATTGTAGTTATAAACTATGTATAATACAGGTGCTTCATCATGTATAAACAATCAGCTTTCAGTGTTCAGAGCTGAGCACCAGAACAAAAGCACATTGCTGCATATTAAATAACTGTAATTGCCAATTGTGAGTTGTAGTAATATAAGCATTTCCCAAATAAGTATTTGGAACATGTATTAACAGAACAATAGTGATGGTTTATAAGATCTAACATATGCTTTAATTGAAATAGTGAGCACAAAGCATATTATTGGAAAATTGATAAGATAATGTGATCAAATTACGATTTAAATAATAAAACTACAATAAACTTTAGTAGTTCATAGTTGCATTTTTAATTTTTAAGAAAATTCTATGTAGTGGATTACATGGTATCACAAAATATGTCACATCCTAATCCCTGGGACCTGAGAAATATTACCTGATACAGCAAAGAGTAAATCTTAAGGCACAAGATGGGATTAAATTAAGGATCTTGAAAGAAAGAGTTTATCCTGGATTATGTATTTGGTCACTAAATACAAATACAATAATATGTTTCCCTCTATTAGATAGAGTTTTGAAACAGATACACAAGGAAGATTATATAGAAACAAATGTGAAGATAGGGCAGAGACAGAGGCAGCCACAAGCCAAGGAATACCACCACCACCACCAGAAACTGGAAGAGTCAAAAAACAAAATCACTCTTAGAGCCTCCGGTGGGAGCAGAGCCCTGCTGACAACCTGATTTTGGACTTCTGGTCTCCTGACCTGAAAGACAATAAATTTCCAATGTTTTAAGCCATGACATTTGTGGTAATTTGTGACAGCAGCCCTATGAAGTTAATATACATAATAGATCAATAAGCACTGAATAAACCAGCAATTCTGGGAAACTAAACTTTATGTATACTCAAGGTCACATGTCTGTAGAATCTAGTTCAAGTAAATCCACAGTGGGACCCATGTTTGTATATCTTTTTAACAGTTGTTCTAAGGGATGTGAATACTGTAAATCTGAAGATCTTTTTGGGGAGGGAATATCTGGAATAGATAGATGCTCAGTGGTACCTACTGACTAGTAGCTTGTGGGTAAATATTGCAAGTTCATGTCTCCAGTGACCTAGAACACAATTTCTTAGTATATCTCTATTTCTTAATTTCATATTATCACAAAATTTTTTTTACATCTTTTTATTGGAGTATAATTACTTTATAATGGTGTGTTAGTTTCTGCTTTATAACAAAGTGAATCAGTTATACATATACATATGTTCCATATGTCTTCCCTCTTGCATCTCCCTCCCTCCCACCCTCCTTATCCCACTCCTCTAGGTGGTCACAAAGCCCTGAGCCAATCTCCCTGTGCTTTGCAGCTGCTTCCCACTAGCTATCTATTTTACGTTTGGTAGTGTATATATGTCCATGCCACTCTCTCGCTTTGTCACAGCTTACCCTTTCCCATCCCCATATCCTCAAGTCCATTCTCTAGTAGGTCTGTGTCTTTATTCCTGTCTTACCCCTAGGTTCTTCATGACATCTTTTTTTTTCTTAAATTCCATATATATGTTAGCATACGGCATTTGTCTTTGTCTTTCTGACTTACTTCACTCTGTATGACAGACTCCAGGTCCAACCACTTCATTACAAATAGCTCAATTTCATTTCTTTTTATGGCTGAGTAATATTCCATTGTATCTATGTGCTACATCTTCTTTATCCATTCATCCGATGATGGAAACTTAGGTTGTTTCCATCTCCTGGCTATTGTAAATAGAGCTGAAATGAACATTTTGGTACATGACTCTTTTTGAATTATGGTTTTCTCAGGGTATATGCCCAGTAGTGGGATTGCTGGGTCATATGGTAGTTCTATTTGTAGTTTTTTAAGGAATCTCCATACTGTTCTCCATAGTGACTGTACCAATTCACATTACACCAGCAGTGCAAGAGGGTTCCCTTTTCTCCACACCCTCTCCAGCATTTATTGTTTGTAGATTTTTTGATGATGGCCATTCTGACTGGTGTGAGATGATATATCATTGTAGTTTTGATTTGCATTTCTCTAATGATTAATGATGTTGAGTATTCTTTCATGTGTTTGTTGGCAGTATGTATATCTTCTTTGGAGAAATGTCTATTTAGGTCTTCTGCCCATTTTTGGATTGGGTTGTTTGATTTTTTTTATTGAGCTGCATGAGCTGCTTATAAATTTTGGAGATTAATCCTTTGTCAGTTGCTTCATTTGCAAATATTTTCTCCCATTCTGAGGGTTGTCTTTTGGTCTTGTTTATGGTTTCCTTTGCTGTGCAAAAGCTTTGAAGTTTCATTAGGTCCCATTTGTTTATTTTTGTTTTTATTTCCATTTCTCTAGGAGGTGGGTCAAAAAGGATCTTGCTGTGATTTATGTCATAGAGTGTTCTGCCTATGTTTTCCTCTAAGAGTTTGATAGTTTCTGGTCTTACATTTAGGTCTTTAGTCCATTTTGAGCTTATTTTTGTATATGGTGTTAGGGAGTGATCTAATCTCATACGTTTACATGTACCTGTCCAGTTTTCCTAGCACCACTTATTGAAGAGGCTGTCCTTTCTCCACTGTACATTCCTGCCTCCTTTATCAAAGATAAGGTGCCCATATGTGCGTGGGTTTATCTCTGGGTTTTCTATCCCGTTCCATTGATCTATCTTTCTGTTTTTGTGCCAGTACCATACTGTCTTGATTACTGTAGCTTTGTAGTATAGTCTGAAGTCAGGGAGCCTGGTTCCTCCAGCTCCATTTATCGTTCTCATGATTGCTTTGGCTATTCGGGGTCTTTTGTGTTTCCATACAAATTGTGAAATTTTTTGTTCTAGTTCTGTGAAAAATGCCAGTGGTAGTTTGATAGGGATTGCAATGAATCTGTAGATTGCTTTGGGTAGTAGTAGTGTCATTTTCACGATGTTGATTCTTCCAATCCAAGAACATGGTATATCTCTCCATTTATTGTATCATCTTTAATTTCTTTCATCAGTGTCTTATAATTTTCTGCATACAGGTCTTTTGTCTCCTTAGGTAGGTTTATTCCTAGATATTTTATTCTTTTTGTTGCAATGGTAAATGGGAGTGTTTTCTTGCTTTCACTTTCAGATTTTTCATCCTTAGTGTATAGGAATGCCAGAGATTTCTGTGCATTAATTTTGTATCCTGCTACTTTACCAAATTCATTGACTAGCTCTAGTAGTTTTCTGGTAGCATCTTTAGGATTCTCTATGTATAGTATCATGTCATCTGCAAACAGTGACAGCTTTACTTCTTTTCTGATTTGGATTCCTTTTATTTCCTTTTCTTCTCTGATTGCTGTGGCTAAAACTTCCAAAACTATGTTGAATAATAGTGGTGAGAGTGGACAACCTTGTCTTGTTCCTGATTTTAGTGGAAATGCTTTCAGTGTTTCACCATTGAGGATGATATTGGCTGTGGGTTTGTCATATATGGTCTTTATTATGTTGAGGAAAGTTCCCTCTATGCCTACTTTCTGGAGGGTGTTTAATATAAATGGGTGTTGAATTTTGTCAAAAGCTTTCTCTGCATATATTGAGATCATATGGTTTTTCTCCTTCAATTTGTTAATATGGTTTATCACATTGATTGATTTGCGTATATTGAAGAATCCTTGCTTTCCTGGAATAAACCCCACTTGATCATGGTGTATGATCCTTTTAATGTGCTGTTCGATTCTGTTTGCTAGTATTTTGTTGAGAATTTTTGCATCTATGTTCATCAGTGATATTGGCCTGTAGTTTTCTTTCTTTGTGGCATCCTTGTCTGGTTTTGGTATCAAGATGATAGTGGCCTCGTCGAATGAGTATGGGAGTGTTCCTCCCTCTGCTATATTTTGGAAGAGTTTGAGAAGGATAGGTGTTAGCTCTTCTCTAAATGTTTGATAGAATTCGCCTGTGAAGCCATCTGGTCCTGGGCTTTTGTTTGTTGGAAGATTTTTAATCACAGTCTCGATTTCAGTGCTTGTGATTGGTCTGTTCATATTTTCTATTTCTTCCTGATTCAGTCTTGGCAGGTTGTGCATTTCTAAGAATTTGTCTGTTTCTTCCAGGTTGTCCATTTTTTTGGCATAGAGTTGCTTGTAGTAATCTCTCATGATCATTTGTGTTTCTGCAATGTCAGTTGTTACTTCTCCTTTTTCATTTCTAATTCTATTGATTTGAGTCGTCTCCCTTCTTTTCTTGATGAGTGTGGCTAATGGTTTATCAATTTTGTTTATCTTCTCAAAGAACCAGCTTTTAGTTTTATTGATCTTTGCTATCCTTTCCTTCATTTCTTTTTCATTTATTTCTGATCTGATTTTTATGATTTCTTCTGCTAACTTTGGGATTTTTTTGTTCTTCTTTCTCTAATTGCTTTAAGTGCATGGTTACACATAATTTTTTTCATGGAAGTGTAGTTGGTTTACAATGTTGTGTTTCAGATGTACAGCAAAGTGATTCAGTTATATATATACATATCTCTTCTTTTGCAGATTGTTTTCCCTTATAGGTTATTCCAAAATATTGAGAATAGTTCCCTGTGCTATACAGTAGGTCCTTGTTAGTTATCTATTTTATGTATAGCAGCATGTATATGTTCATCTCAAACTCCTAATTTATCCCCCCTCTCCCTTCCCTTTGGTAACCATGTTTGTTTTCTATGTCCGTGGGTCTGTTTCTCTTTTGTAAATAAGTTCATTTGTATCATTTTATGATTCCACATATAAGCGATGTATGATATTTGTCTTTCTCTATTTGGCTTACTTCACTTAGTATGATATTCTCTAAGTCCATCCATGTTGCAGCAAATGGCATTGTTTCATTCTTTTTTATGTCTGAGTAATATTCATATACATATATATACACACACACACACATACCACATTTTCTTTATCCATTCATCTGTTGATGGACATTTAGGTTGCTTCCTTGTCTTGGCTATTTTAAATAGTGCTGCAGTGAAAATTGGGGTGTGTGTATCTTTTCAAAATATAGTCTTCTCCAGATATATGCCCAGCAGTAGGATCCCTGGATCATATGGTATCTCTATTTTTAGTTTTTTAAGGAACTTCCATACTCTTCTCCATAGTGGCTGTATCAAATTACATTCCCACCAACAGTGCAAGAGGGTTCCCTTTTCTCCACACCCTCTCCAGCATTTACTGTTTGTAGACTTTTTGATGGTGGCCATTCTGACTGGTGTGAGGTGATACCTCATGGTAGTTTGGATTTGCATTTCTCTAATAATTAGCAACGTTGAACATTTTCTTATGTACCTTTTGGCCATCCATATGTCTTCTTTGGAGAAATGTCTATTTAGATATTTTACTCATTTTTTATTTTTTTTTGATATTGAGCTGTATGAGATATTTGTATATTTTAGAAATCAATCCTTTGTTGGTAACATCGTTTGCAAATATTTTCTCCCATTTTATAGGTTGTCTTTTTGTTAATGGTTTCCTTGCTGTGCAAAAGCTTTTAAGTTTAATTAGGTCCCATTTGATTTTTTAAATTAATTTTTTATTGGCGTATAGTTGATTTACAATGTTGTTAGTTTCTGATGTACAGCAAAGTGAATCAGTTATACATATACATATATCCACTCTTTTTTAGATTCTTTTTCCATATAGGTCATTACAGAGTACTGAGTAGAGTTCCCTGTGCTATACAGAAGCCCCTATATGTTATCTATTTCATATATAGTAGTGTGTATGTGTCTATCCCAATATCCCAATTTATTCCTCCCCCTACCCTTTCCCCCTGGTTACCATAAGTCTGTTTTTTTACATCTGTGACTCTATTTTATAAATAAGTTCATTTGTAGCATTTTTTTCAGATTCCACACATAAGAGATATCATGATATTTGTCTTTGTCTGACTTCACTCAGTATGACAATCTCTAGGTCCATCCATGTTGCTGCAGATGGCATTATTTCATTCTTTTTTGTGGCTGGGTAATATTTCGTTGTATGTATGTACCATATCTTTATCCATTCCTCTGCCAATGAAGTCCCATTTTTTATTTTTGTTATTTCCATTACTCTAGGAGACAGATCCAAAAAGATATCACTGCAGTTTATGTCAGAGTGTTTTGCCTATGTTTTCCTTTAGGAATTTTATGATATCCAGGCTTACATTTAGGTGTTTAATCCATTTTCAGTTTGTTTTTGTATATGGTGTTAGAGAATGCTCTAATTACATTCTTTTACATGTAGCTGTCCAGTTTTCCCAGCAGCACTTATTGAAGACCGTGTTTTCTCCACTGTAATATTCTTGCCTCCTTTGTTGAAGATTAATTGACCATAGGTGTGTGGGTTTATTTCTGGGCTTTCTATCCTGTTCCATTGACCTATATGTCTCTTTTTGTGCCAGTAGCATATTCTTTTGGTGACTGTAGCTTTGTAGGATAGTGTGAAGTCAGAGAGCCTGATTCCTCTGGCTCAGTTTTTCCTTCTCAGGATTGCTTTGGCTGTTCAGGATCTTTTGTGTTTCCATACAAGTTTAAAATTTTTTTGTTCCAGTTCTGTGAAATATACTATTGGTAATTTGACAAGGATTGCACTGAATCTGTAGAATGCCTTGGGTAGTATGGTCATTTTGACAAATTAATTCTTCCAATCCAAGAACACAGTATATATTTCCATTTGTTTGTGTCATCTTCAATTTCTGTCATTAGTGTCTTATAGTTTTTGGAGTACAGGTCTTTTACCTCCTTAGGTAGGTTTATTCCTAGGTTCACATATTTTTTTTTAAATGTGTTTACTAAAAATTTTATGAGAAATATAATTAGCAGCCCCCTCACTCCCAGAAAAAAAGATGAGTAATAACCTCTCATTGAATATCAGGGTTCTATAGTACACAGTGTAAATCTCTAGAAACTGCTTTTAGGTATTAATAAGACATAGTCTTAAAAATACCTAAAAATCATAAACTACCATAAACTTTGCTGTTTCAAATCATATCAGTGAGAATGGAACATCCCATTCTTGCTTGGAAGATCCTAGCTATTTGGGTCACTTTGATATGGAGAAGCAGCTTTGATTTTCAGCTAGCTTTAGTGTCTCTTTTGGACATAAAATTCCACATTTCCCTAACTTGTAGTTTCCAAGGAAATGGACCCCGAGTCCTGCTTCTCAGTCTTAGTCTAAACCTTTAAACATAAGGGCTGCTTTTTTTGTTCCAAACAAAACACTGCATCATTTAAATTTTACCTAAACTCTCCCTTTTTCAATACCCTGTTATATCCTTATGTCCTGTTTTTATTTGATAGGGTACTTTATGGTTTCTTTGGGAGTATCCTCCCTTTTTGCAGCAAGTTAATGATAACTTTTTTGACTCTCAGTTGGTTCTTGTTGGTCTTTGGCTATTGGGATTTATCAGCAGTTTGGGACATGCTGGAAAGGAAAAACTGAGTTCTGGAGAAGATGTGATTATTGTAGAAGGGAGTAGTCTGAGGAATCACGCAAAGGGAACTTGAGTTGGATACTAATGAGTATATCAGATTCATGTAGGCAGAGATTTTAGAAGCAGCATTTAAGTCAGATCATCAGTGTGAATAAAGATAAAATGGTGGGACATCGGTTTTTTAGCAAATCCTATGAACTCTGTCTTCAAATTTCACCACTCTCATCACATCTCCTGCTTCCACACTGACCCCAGCCCTGTATGGATTAATGCAGTAATTTTCTTTTTTTATTATTTATTATTTTTACACACACACACACACACACACACTGTATTTTATTTTTACAAGAGAGAAATAAACTGATACCAAGCATTGTAAATGGATGGCCACAACAAAAGCAACAATGATTGCAATGACCAAACACGAAACACACTCATACTATGTCATAACATTGACATTCAGTCCAGTAATCCTCCACTGTAACAGCTCCTTTACTTTGCAGTGAAAATTGATTTGTATATTTTTTGTCTCTGAGTCCTTCCATGGCCTGTGTGTGTGTGTGTGTGTGTGTGTGTGTGTGTGTATGTGTATGTATGTATGTCTACCCAACTTCTAAGAACTCTTCCCATACTACTCTGCCCTGGCTCTTTCTGATCTAGCCATGCAGGCATTCTGTTTTTCCATCAGCCTGAGAGACTTTATATTATTTTTTCTGCCTGGGGCAGTGGGAGGGGAGAGGGGTGAGATTAGAATTTGAAGAAAGAATTTGACATATATGTGTCAAAAAAGACAAGTATACAGATTTGATTGTAACAATGTGAATTTATTTTTACATGTGGACATTCAAAAATCTTATCCAACAAATTCATATAAGGTGCCTCTTTCACATTTAGAAAAAAGATTCATTTCAACAGGAGCCTCTCAGGTCAAGTCCCTTTGACTCTCGATAGCAATAATGATGCTGCTATTTTATGACCCAAGTTCCCTTTACATTTTCTTTCTCCTTTCCCACCTTCCTTTAAGTTACCTCAAAAGGGCAAAACCGTCATCATTGTCATCTGAAATTAAAGTCTTACTATGGAAATATGAATGTCGTATAATGATGGGATTGAGATAAATACACACACATTGTGCACAATTGTGCTGCTTCTACAAATGATGGATTACATTTTTAATGCCAAACTCAATGAAAACCCATAAATTTGCATGTATTTTTACTGATGTGACCTAATTAAGTGAGTTGAATTTTATTAAAATCTACGTTCCCAGACCTCATTCTATTAAAATACTCTTAGTGAGCTGCCTTTCATGTCTCACGGAAGGGTTTGTTTCTACAAGCTGATATATTGCAAGTTTTGACTCTTCTGATTGCTTTCAATTCCATCTGTAAAATTTTCTTCCTTTCCTGGTTAGTAGCATGTCTTACCATCATAGGTAATGGTATTCCACCTCCACTACCACACCAGTCTTCTAAATACATTACTATGTATATAGATGAATGGTCCATTATAGGATGGTGTTATGGACTGAATGTTTGTGTCTCTCTAAAATTCATATATTTAAGCCCTAACACATAATGTGATGGTATTTGGAGCTAGGGTCTTTGGGTACATAATTAAGTTTAGATGATATCTTGTGGGTAGGGCACCCATGATAACATCAGTGTCCTTATAAGATGAGGAAGAAAGACCAGAGTGTCTCCCCACCATGTGGAGGACCTTATAAGAAACTGGCTTTCTACAATCCGGGAAAAGAGCCCTCACTGGGGAAATGAATCAGCTGAAACCTTGATCTTGGATCTCTCAGCCTCTAGAACTATGATAAATTCCTATTGTTTAAGCCCCCCAGTCTTTGATATTTTGTTATAGTAGCCTGAACTAAGACAGATGATTATGTTTGTATCAGCAGATGGGACTAGGCATATAGTATAAAAGTTCAAACATTCATTAACTTGATTTTTTATTAGTGTTCACTGTAAAGCTTTATAACTTCTTATTCTCATGGACTCCATTTTGATGCATTTAGATTTAGAAACTTTAGGTCTATTATATTTATAATATTTGTAATTGCATTTCTAAACTTATAGGGTTTATTCTAAAAAAGATGCATGGGGTTTCCCTGGTGGCGCAGTGGTTGAGGGTCCGCCTGCCGATACAGGTGACACGGGTTCTTGCCCCGGTCTGGGAATATCCCACGTGCCGTGGAGCGGCTAGGCCCGTGAGCCATGGCTGCTGAGCCTGCACGTCCAGAGCCTGTGCTCCGCAACGGGAGAGGCCACAACAGTGAGAGGCCTGCGTACCGCAAAAAAAAAAAAAAAAAAGATGCATGATCATTTCCCTATTTTAATGTTTTCATTATTCTGATCATATAGTTCATAAATGTCTTAAAATTAAGCAAACTGTAACCATACATCTTCACGTTTGCTTTTATTTATAGAAAATGAAAGGTTATTATCTTACCATAACAGTGGTAATAATTTATAGAAAAACTCACACCAACTTTAAAGTAATATCTAATTCTCTCCCCTCTTCCACAGCACTAGTAAATACTCTTAGATTTTTAAACTACATGTTATGGTATAGAAAGTTGATTCTATTGTTTTGAAAAATTGCATACAGTTGGAATATAGTAAACTTATTTTTTCTTAGTTTCATTGCCATTATGTTTATCATTGTAATACAGACTAAGGATCAACAAGGAATAGGAATAACACTGGTGCTATTTTTAGGATAATAATATTTTCCCATGCATAATCAACTCACATATACCTTACCTGAGATTTTTCTAAAATAATTGGCAGTTGAAGTATAATATACAGCACTAAAAGAAAATGAAGTCATACTTACTCCCAGAATTTACTCAGTTTGCACTTCTGACAGACTAACACAAAACATGTTCATGACCAGCATGCAAAGTCAAAATCATTCACTAAAAACAGATTGATTTCAGACTCAACAATATAGGCCCATTTAAAATTTGTACTTGGATGAGTCACAGAGATCTTGACCCTGAATTCCTTGTTTTCTGAAATGATTTCTCTCTTTTAAGTACTCTTATCCTTTACCATACATAACTGGACACTACGGCCAAATGAGAGTATGGAATTTGTTTTAAATATGCTCTTCAATAAAGATTATTTTGCAGTAGTTTCTGAGATCTGTGAAGGAGTTCAAGGATTTTCCAGTCGTAGGTTTATGCACTAAAAAAAACTTAACATTCAATAAAATTCACTTTGTGGTGTATAATTCCATGGGTTTTGACAAATTGATAGATTTGTGTATCCACCACCACAGTTAAGATAGAAAGCAACTTTGGCACCCAAAGAAATCCCCTACTGCCATTTTGTAATCAACCCCATCCCACATGCCCAGTTCCTGGCAACCACTGATCTGTACTCTGTCCCTATAGTTTTGCCTTCTGGAATGTCATATAAATAAAATCATATACATTATATAGTCTTTCACAACAAAATGTATTTGGAATTCATATTATTTGAACCAATAGTTTGTTCCTTTGTTTATTTCCTTGAATAGCAGTCCATAGTATGACAGTTTACCTATCTGTTTACTAGTTGAAAGACATCAAATATTCCTTGAGTTTCATTATTTGTGCTGTAAATGTCTATGGGTTTTAACAGACACGTAAGGATCAATTTTCCAATGTTGGATCAACCTTGTGAATAAATCCCACTCAATTGTGACATATTATCCTTTTTAGATATTGTTGGATTTGATATGCTAATACTTCGTTGAGGAATTTTTGCACTGATATGCCTGAGGGAGATATTGATGAAAGAAAACTTTTGTTAGAACATTTCTAGAGCTCTTCATATCTTTGTGTACATCGAAGTTTATGCCTGGCCCCATATTCTTTCTGCCTCAGAACTTCCTTTACCACTTCAGCATTTCTTATAGTGTAGGTTTGCTGGCCATAAATACACTGTTTATTTGTCTGAAAAAAAGTTTTGTTTCTTCATTTAAATAATAAGTTATATATTTCTGGATTTAGTTTTACTGTTTTTTTCTTTCAGCACTGTAAAGATGTCACTTGATTAACTTTTGGCTTACATGGTTTCTGTTAAAACATCTGTTGTAATCCTTACCTGCTTTGTGTATAAAGTGTGTGAAGGAGTGTGTGTGTGTGTGTGTGTGTGTGTATATGTGTATTTTAGCAGTTTGAATATGGGATAGCAGTTTGAATAGGTGATTGTGGTTGTTTTTCTTGGTATTTATCTTGCTTGGTGTTTCTTGAATCTGTTACTTGTCTGTCATTAATTTTGGAAAATTCTCAGGCATTAACTCTATATATATTTAGTCTGCCTTATTTTTCTCTTCCTTTGGGATTCAAATTATACATATGTTATGTTAGAACATTTGATATTATCCCACATCTTTTGAATGCTCTGTTCTTCCCCTGTTACCCTCCTCCCCTCCCCTTCTCTGTGTTTCAGTTTGGGAAATTTCTATTGACCTATCCTCCAGTTCACTGATCCTTTTCTCCCCTGTATCAAGGCTACTGATGAAACCTGTGAATGCATTCTTTATCTGTTACAGTGTTCCTGCCCCCAACGTTTGATTATTTCTTATAGTTTCTATATTTCTGTTAAAATTTCTCATGTATGTTACATATTTTGCATTCTGTCATGTATGTGTATCAAATCACTGCCATATACTTTAAATATATATAATTTTATTTATTAATTATCCCTCAATAAATTTAGAAAAAAAGAGGTAGTTTCTTATTCTTTGAAATGAGCATGTCTTTTCTTCTACTTGGCCTTTAGTTTCAAGATTTGGACTAACAGAGTTCAGAATTGTGCTGGGTTTAAGGTTGACTAGTGCTGTGAATAAACTCAGTGCGCCACAGGCTTCAGATTCCTCTAGGATACCTTGTGCTTAGGATGAGCTGGTTTGTCAGAGGACTTTACGCAGTGGCTACTACGTCCTCTACTTTAGGTCTTTTCTTTGTGCTTGACCTTAGAAAGGATATGTTCTTACAATTCTTCCAGCAGTATTTCAGTTTTACTTGATATTTGTTAGCCTGATACTGGGCGTTTCAGATGAAGAATTTTCTGTTATTTAAACATCCATTTCAGGTAAGCACTGTGACCTTACATCTTTGGGAAACGAGCTTCTCAGAGGTTCTGCCTGCTTTCCAGATTTCTGGACTAGTCAGTATTCCTGGCCTTCCTCCACGCTGTCACAGTTTCCTTTCCCTACCTGCAACGTGTTCTCATTAGTGCCTAAGGGTGACAGTATTGTTAACGCACTGCTCCTCAGATTAAGTCTTTTGTTCTACAGAGAAGATAGGGGAGGAGCGTCCAGGTTGGGGTTTCTTGTGTCTCCTGCAGTGCCTGCTGTTTTCCTTATTCTCATAAGGAAACGCTTTCTTAATATTCTTGCCAAAGATTTTGTGAGTGCTCACAAAAAACTGCCTAGAGGAAAAGCTTAAGGAGCAGACACACTCCCTGTATATCTAGGGGGGGCTCCCACCTATTTGTTAACTATTCTAGCTGAATTCTTTCCAGTGCCAGGATATGTTGGCCTCAGATAAGCAAATGTTGCATCCTGTCTCCTCTGGGCTAAATTTGCTGTGTGTCTAACTTATTTTTGTTCTAAGTGTGGGAGTGACTATTGAAGTTTAGCTTTGTACATTTTTATTTACTGAAATGTATTATACCTCTACATTTGAATGTTTTAATTTTATATTTCTGTGCAGTGTATATGAAAACAGAGGTGTATATCTATCAATGCCGCGTTTGTTTTTCTGGCTACGCTAACTTAGAGAACCGGGTGACAGGACCTATATCAATGATAACAAGACCATATTCTGACATTAGATCTCAGAAGGAAACCGGGGCCTCTCCTTGCCTTGCGAGATCTCTCATGTTGGCCTGAAGGTGCACATCAGCTTCTCTCATATTCCTGGAAATAAAATTGCTTGTTGGGGGGGCGGGCAGAGGTGGCCATGCCCTCCCATTGTGTTAAACTTCATTATATATTAAGTAACACAGCAGAGTAATATGTTCTCATATTCCTGCATTGTCTCCAGTAGTAGCATTTGTGTTTGATTTCCTCTTTTGATTCATGAGAGGCCTGGACTAGAAATTTTGGAAAAACAAACAGTAAGATAAGGGACAGGGTTGCAGGGGGGGAGGGGAGAATGGAGATGAGCAGTGTGTATGAGACTAGAAAATAATTTATGCTGTATTCACCTCCATCCTTCACTGCCACTTTCTCCTCCACTGAAATCAAGCTTGCTGGCATCAGTGTCTGCCACGTGTGACCTAACAGTTACGTATTGCTTGGATCAGTCTCTGCCACGTGTGACCTAACATTTAAGTATCACTTGGGAGTGAGATTGATGGACAGCACGAGCTGGTATTGTGGAGAGAGTTACTATTTACTCCAAATAATTGAGTGTTAGGCCTCAGGAGCAGTGATCAGCTGTGCTGTATTATTCTCATCTTTTCATTCATTCCAAAACATTTATTAAACTTTCTATATGCCAGACATTCTGCCAGTTGCTGAGAATAAAGTGCTGAACAGACACGGTTCTCAAACCTTAAAGGGTTTACAGTAGAATTTCTCATCAAATCCTTCTGCAAAATGAAATCCTAACCACTTCTCCCCACCTACTAAATCATCATATCGTATCAGAAGATGTTATTTGTGTTCTGATGAGTGCCAGGTCTCTTACAATCTTTATCTTATTTCCTTTAATCCTCAGAACAGGCCTAGGAGGTAGATTAATATCTCTACGTTACAGTTAAGGAAACTGAAGACATAAATGATTATGTAAAACAGTCATGTAGCCACTGGAGAAAAAGGCAAGGAGCTGCAACATTAAGCCAGGTGGGGCAACTTGAGTCTAATAGCTGTACTCTCAGGTGTGCAAAATTTGGATTCTCCTCCCTTTAGTCTGAATTAGAAGTGGGCATCTCTCTGTTCGGGGCTTTATGCCAGGGAGGGGCATATTTTTTCATCTACATCTATATTTTACTAGTCACATCTATTTATGCTTTTATATGCCTATGTATTAATATATTAAATGTAAGATTAAGCCTGTTCTTGCATCAGTGGTTAGATTGATATAATTAATATCAGGAAAATGACAGACCTTACCAAATATGGTAAAATAGTAAATATAATTCACAACCAATTGAAATGTCAACATAGTTTTAAAAAGCTATTGCCAAAACAAACTTGAAATTGCCTACACTTGAGATAAGACTGTCAAACAAAACAAGAAAATGTATTTGGAAACTTGCCTGTACTTGGTGTTAATGAGTTATAAAGGTAAGAAAGACCGCGGCTCATTTTCCGATTTGACAGGGCTTTTTAAAATAGTGCTTATTAATTATACTCCAATAAAAATGTTAAAAAAAAACAATTGTAAATGACACATAATATGATTCTGCCTATGCATAACTTTTTAAAATGAAAAAAAAAAGCCTTTGCTAATGAAAGAATAATACCAAATACAATAAAACGTGTAGTGGTATACTGTATGTCAAGTTAGTGTAGTGGTTTCCTTAGGGAAGGAAAATAATTGCAATTGTACAAAAACCTAATGTGCTGGGCTGCAAATCTGTCTATTTTTTATTGCAATGAAAGTACCTAAAGAGAGGATGGTGAAATGTGTGAATTTGATAATGTTGACCAGTAGGTACCATCCTTTATTACTAGTCTCTATACATTTTGTTATGCTTGAATAATCCCTAATAAAAATAAACATAAGTATGTAGGTTTAAAAAAATAATAATAAAATAGTGCTTATCAGTAGCCAAAGCCAGCACTTTTAATGGTTTTAAATGCCCATGTGTTTCTCCCTGTGCCTCTTTGCAAAGAGGCCATTTTCCATATTTTTGGCCATTGCATATATTTGGACATATATTTGTATTACTGTCTTTTTATTAGTGTAGACCTTTTAGAGGGCAAGAAACGTGCCTTAGTAACTTACTTATTCCTAGCTTGTAAAACTACCATGATGCACATGGAATCTTAATGTAATTTCATTGAGCTCTGATTGAATGAGTGTGTCAGGTGCTAGGAATCCAACAGCGTCATCTAACCTTAGTAGAGGTAGTATACAGTAGTAGAAAGAGTATAGATTTTGGGGGCCAAATAGATTTGATATAACTTTCAGTTTTACTTCTCCACAGAAGAATCCTTTGGTCTTTAACTTGTCAAATGATTTGCATATGATGTCTGTCTCTGGAAAAAAACGTACTAATGTACTTACCAAAATATATGGTACAAAAAATGATGTGCATGCAAATCACTGGAGCTAAATTTGTAAACCAAAAGTCGAGTATAAATGTGCATCCTCATTTGTAAAATGGGGATGATAGTATCTATTTTGCAGGGTGGTGGTCAAAAGGTTAACAATTATATTTATAGCAGAAAGGCCAGAACCTGTTTCTAAGCAGATACTCATACACAGATGATATTGTTTAATTTTAATTATTATGAGATTAGTCCCTGGCTTCAATGTGCTTATAGTTCAGTATAATTATTTTCAATTTTTTTAAACCATGGCCCTCAGCAAGAAATCCTTTATACATTATTTTCCAGTGTGTGACATTGTGCGTGCACATACACATGAAAACACAGGCATACACATTCCTCTTAGTGTGTGAGAAGAATTTGCTAGCGCAGTATTATCTTTACTATATGTGATACACTATTTTCTGTCCTATCCTGCCCTACCCTATCTTATACATTCTTATCCTAATTTGTGACTTACTAGCGGGGCACAACTCATAGAAGAAGTGATTGAATCTATCTTGAAGTGTTAGGGAGCACTTTATAGAAAATATCTTCTGTCATAGTTTGGGACAAAATAAGGTTTCGAGGTAAATGATAATTGGAGGCAGGTAGGGGACTTCTATTTGGGATGTAGAATGTATGGAACTTTGGACAATTCTAAGCTATTTAATGTATCTTGAACATGAAGTACATGTATATGCTATAAGAAGTGCTAAGGTAAAAAACGGGATAATGTAGATAGGAGCCATATCATGAAGATGATATCAAGTAACCCTGTGTTTATCCTATAGTTACCGAGAGTCATTAAACACTTTTAAGCAGGGGACTGAAATGGTCATATTTGTGTTTTAGAAGAGCCCTGTGCTGGTAAGCAGAGAGGATGGCCATGCATAGTTTGAGAACAGAAGCTTTGAGGAGGCACTTAGATGAAGCCATGGAAAGATGATGAGGGCCTAGAGGAAGACCGTAATACATATTTAAGAAATAATTAAGTTTTCAATACATATTTAAGAAGTAATTAAGTTTTCTTAATTTATTTGGGTGATGGGAAAGCAGGGATATAAAATTCCCTTTCCCTTTTATTTGATACGGAGCTAGATAGGGATGACATCTTTCACTGGGAATGAGGACATTAGTCTAGGTAGGCCATCAAGATGGGAAACCAGATAGACATATAGGGAGTAGAGAAGAAAAGCAGAAGGTTATGTTGTTATTTTTTAGAATGTGTTATTTTTTTTTTAGAAAAACTGAATTTCTAAGTTTAATTGGTTTACAAAGGAAATTCCTTTTTACTGTTTTTCACTGTAATGAATCTACAGGTCTTTTGACAGCAAGCAGGGGAATCATCTAACATGAGGGAAACATTTAAGAGCTGGGCATTGGAGATTCTCCTCTGCACAAATGAGCTAGACAGTGTACTTGTCCTGTTAATCATCTTTGCCTAGTCTTAGTTTTTGTAATGATAGGATTTTTTTTTTTTTTTTTTTTTTTTTGCGGTACGTGGGCCTCCCACTGCTGTGGCCTCTCCCGCTGCGGAGCACAGGCTCCGGACGCACAGGCTCAGTGGCTATGGCTCATGGGCCCAGCCGCTCCGCGGCATGTGGGATCCTCCCGGACCGGGGCACGAACCCGTGTCCCCTGCATCGGCAGGCGGACTCTCAACCACTGCGCCACCAGGGAAGCCCGTGATAGGAATTTTTTTTTTTTTTTTAACATCTTTATTGGAGTATAATTGCTTTACAATGGTATGTTAGTTTCAGCTTCACAACAAAATGAATCAGTTATATATATACATATATTCCCATATCTCTTCCCGCTTGCGTCTCCCTCCCTCCCACCCTCCCTATCCCACCCCTCCAGGCGGTCACAAAGCACCGAGCTGATCTCCCTGTGCTATGCGGCTGCTTCCCACTAGCTAACTACCTTACTTTTGGTAGTGTATATATGTCCATGCCTCTTTATCGCTTTGTCACCGTTTACCCTTCCCCCTCCCCATAGCCTCAAGTCCATTCTCTAGTAAGTCTGTGTCTTTATTCCTGTTTCACCCCTAGGTTTTTCATGACATTTTTTTTTTTAAATTCCATATATATGTGTTAGCATACGGTATTTGTCTCTCTCTTTCTGACTTACTTCACTCTGTATGACAGACTCTAGGTCTATCCACCTCATTTTTTTAAAAAACATAGCAAGAGGAGATTTTGAGGGGAGTCTCTTGGTCTTTATCACATCAAGAGTGGTTTGCACATAAATACATATAACTAGAGAAATGTATTTATCAGAGAAATGGGTTAGAACCAGAAATGAAATGCATTCAAATCAATGGAATTGAATTTTTGTAAACCAAAAAACAAATAGTCTTTCTCCTCTTCCTTTTCTATTGTTTGTTTTATTTCTGCCATCCTCCTATCCTTAAACCATTCTTGAGTCCTCTGTCATTCATTAGGTGTTATACCTATTATCATTACTGTGTCACACAGATTAACCCCAAACATAGTAACTTAAAACAGCTATTTTATTTTGCTCACAATTTTGAGGTATTTTATGGGGTTGCAGTATGTCCTTCATTGGGTGGGAGATTCATGTAGCAGGTCACTTAGACTTCAACTTTAACACTGAACCAAAACCTCTACTTTTAATCATCAATAAAGATAATATTTTGAACTTCACATTCCACTACTTTTGTTTTATTTCTAATTGTGTTTAGAAGCCATATGGTGAAAATACTATTTATTGTGTCAACAATAAGCCTTCACTTTCATGACCTTTTAGTTAGCCCTTCTTCCATTTCTTTTTGTTCGAATTTTTATTGATAAATTCTGGAGGGATTTTTAAAATTATTGGATGAGGATATCTTCAAGTTGCTATATACTCTTATTCAGAATGGCTGGGGACACTAAGAAAGGTAATCTCCTTAGCCACTGTGTTGGTATCTTAGGCTTTTGCCATCATAAGCTGGTAATTTAAATACATATGTGTAACAAGCATATCTGTTCATTATTTAACTATTACGTGAATTAAATAATCCTATAATTGATCAGAGGATGAGGAGAGTTATGGGGAAAGGAGGTGGATCCCCTCTGACTTATAGTTCTCCAGATGAAAATAATATGTAAATTGGATACATTTCAATTTTTTTCCCACTTTGTTTCTTCCCCATGTCCTAATGACTTGCATGTCTGTCGCGTGATGGGGTGGAAATGGCTTTCTAGGAGGAAGGTGTCTTCAGGACCTGGAGAAAGTTTTGAAGCAGGGTACATCTTTAATGAACTTGGCCTTGAGAAATATAAAAACTAAAGGATATTGGGGTATTCAGCGTCAAAGACTTGGCCAACAGAAAAGAGGAAGTCTTATTACACAAACACACATGCTGTTTTAACTAAGTTATTAGGGTAAGAGGCGAGGTGATTGGAAAGAACCCTCACAGGCTAGAAGCTGAGTTTTTTTCTCATTTGAAAGAGAGGCATCAGAATGAGCTGTATGAAGTGAGAACAATAATAGGTGATGCAAAGATGTTTGAGGTTTTAATAAGTCTTGTTCTAAGCTCTGTATTTTAATCTCCTCCCCGTTTTCTTAAGTGAGGATCACCAGTACAGATTTGTTCTGGGCTGTTTTCTTCTCTTCTTAACATTGCTCTGAGGCAAGTTTATTGTTGTTGTCATTTAGTCTGCCTCACTAAATGATCAGCAGAGCTGCTCTCAGAAGCAAATCTTTTGAGTTGTTCTTCTGAGGTATAGCAAGGAAGGGAGAGGCTGGGGAAATGGTGATCCCTCTGAAGCAGTATTGCAGAGGAGTGGGCTGACGTGAATTAATAAACTCTAGGTAAAAAAGTGAACGGTGACAGATTGAAAGAGGGAAGGAAATAAATGAAGCCCTGGAGGACCAGCAGAAGAGAGAAACATGCTTGGCAGTAGAAAATTCATGGTCAGTTTATAACCAAAGAGAAAGCTCTATGGTCCAACCAGAGTGCTTACAACAGAATTGCAAGAGATGCATGCTCCTTTTAGACAAGGATTATGTGTTCTTATTTCCCTTCATTTGTTACTAAATTTTTCATTCAGAAATGTGCTGCTGCATTTGAGAGCAAAGTTTGGCAATATTTTGTGTCTGAGAGGACTTTATGGTGGGAGGAGACAGTCTAAGAATACCGTATTCTTACTGCACTACCTGGTTATATGAACATGGTCTGATTACATGTCTATATCCACCACTAAAATGAGATCTTTGAATGTAGGAGCAGTTCATATACTCCTGTATGTTCCCTGTGCCTAGCATGGTATCGGGTACAGCATAATAAATGTTTTTGCAATTAAAAATGTGCCCCACCTCCTGACCAGCATAAGGTGTGCTCATGATATCCTTTATAGTTTTACTTTTATTTTATGTGGACGATATATATCCTGGGGAGAAAAAAAAATGATTTTCTGTTGGTCTCTACCTTCTTTAACTTCAAAGAACTCTAGATAGATGTAACTTCCCCTGTAAATTCAACTCTACTTGGATCCCAAGCCAGTCCTGATCAGGTAAGAAAGACAGCAGCTACATCTGTATCAATTTGAAGAGTCTAGAGTTATATGTGTTGCTCTAGAATTGATATGCTTTGAGTGAGCTGGACCTGTATGTTAATCAAGAGCAGAAGGAAAGAGGGTTCTTTTTCAAAAACATATTTTAAAGTACAGCTATATTTCACATTTCTGGGAATTTTCTTGTATGACATCTTTGGGCTTTTTGGATCATGTAAGCATTTGGATTTCCTGTTGTTAGTGTATTTTTAACCATAATTCTAGAGTATTTTTCTGCCACATTGCCTTAATTCAGAGTTCTTTTTTGGAAACCTGAAGCACATGGTAGATGCTATATATTGGGGAGTGGGAAGGGACTTAAATACACACCCTATATCCTTCAGAACCAAGATAGCTGCCAGACATCTGATTTCTAAGTTGTCCATGAGGGAACGAAAACTGAAGTAGAAATTATTAAAAACATACAGCATTCTTTAATAATAGCATGGAACACTCAATTTCAAATCAGTCATTAGCAGGTAATTACAGTATCATTTAGTTGTTACATATTCTATTAATCTGGTGATGGTAAACTTGAACATGGTTTGGGGCAGGATTTGATTTAAGAGGTGGAGCAGCTGCTAGCTTGTTCCTACAGTGACACTTGCAAATGCTTTCTTTATGGTGACCCCTAGTTTAAATTTATGTGGCTCACTTAAATGTCAAACAAGCTAAGTGGTGCATTTCATTAATGAAAAATTAATGAAAACCTTGGGCTGGCACGTACTACTTGTTTACAATATATATAATTCATTAGGAAGACATCCATCAAGGGAGGGCTTTGGCATGGGTCTGGTGGCATTGTAAGCAGGCTCTATTCTCTTCCTTCCAGTTAATGAAAGTGCAAGGCTGGGAAAAATTCACATAAAACACATTTAATGAGTCTTTAGGGGAAGTTTTACAGAATAGGGTACATGAGTCATAAATATCACATGTAAAATCTATTTGGCCCAAATTATTTAGGATTGGAAATGGCTATAATTTCATTTTATAATAAAAAAATGCCCAAGTATTTAGATCAGGAACTTAAGTCCAGGCAAAAGTCCCACGTTATTTATAGATCCTTGTCATTAACTAGGCTCGATATTGAACGAATCACTTTAGGATTTTAGAAAGCTAATTTATGTCCTCTAAATGGAGGTGAAACTAGTGGCTACATCCATAGATACAGGATGTATCTACATCTTACAGTAATCACTTATTTTCTAAAAGTCTCTAAATAGTGAATATCATTACATATCCATTTTTATATGTGAAACTTCCCTGACCTTGATAATTTAGTTATAAAAGATGGTAGAAAGTTTTTTTTAAAAAAATTTACTTCAAAGGAGTGCTTTATTTCTGCACAAGTAATGGTTCTTTCAATATTCAAATAGCCGACAATATCATTGGTCTCCTGTTTCTATTTTTCTCATTTTCTTGCTCAAATCTTTCCTAATTTTCACTATTATTTTCAAGTGTTTATAGATCTTTGATTTGCAAGGCATGATAATAGATGCCAGAGGAAAGATGAGCTATTGATCATGTAGGCTACATGACAGTTACTTTATCAACATTATTTTTTCAACACATTCAAAAGGTCTTGATACATAGGTGGGATTCCAAAACATATTTAATAAATGGAAAGAGAATGGTCCCTGTCCTGAAGTAGTTTTTCTGGTGGAGAGATGGAATATTCAACTACAAGCATAATTTGTAGAGTTGATTACTGTGATGGTTAATTTTACGTGTCAATTTGACTGACCTAAGGGAGGCTCACATAGCTGATCAAACATTTTTTATGGGTGTATCTGTGAGGACATTTCTGGAGGAGATTAATATTTGATGCAGTAGACTGAATAAAAAGAACCACCTTCACCAATGTGGGTGGGCATCATCCATCCTTTGGGGGGCCCAAATACAACAAAAAGGAGGAAGAAGAGCAAATTTCCCCTCTTCTTATGCTGTAAAATGGGAATATTTGGTCATTCTCATAATAATCTGGAGCTAAGTATAAGCTGCCTCTTTAGATGTGAATTTATGTATATCTTTTTGCCAAATAGATTGTATGCATCCAAGGATGAATCTTATTTTTCTTCGTGTCACTTCACTTCCTCTTGTGCCTTGCAATATGCTTGGCGAAACAAGCGATGATTATTTACACATTTATCTAACGTATACCACCTAGTCCTTCAAAGAATATTAAATATATATAAATTTTTGATGGAAAAGGTGGTATACGTTAGATAAAAACATTACCTTCTAACCTATTTGGATTTTACAAATGAAGAAAGTATCATCTCCTGCATTGCCTTCTGCCTGTCTTATTTTCCCAGCAGTCTGCCGTGAGGTATGCAGTCTAGCTGAAGGATTCCAAAGTTATCTCCTTGCTGAGTTGAAATCAACTCACACTGCTGCTCAAGCAAAGGTCTTGGCTGTCAAAGCAGTATCAATGCAAGCTAAGGACATCAGAATGGCAGCTGCCAACCTATACACTGTCATCATCAGGAAGCTGAGAGTCATCCCCAGAGTCACTGAAACAACAGCATCTTAGGATATCACCAGATGGGGCAATCTGTCATACTCAGGCTTTAGAGGACAGGATGGAGGTTCTTTATATGATTTGAGGGTGCCAAGTGCCACAACTCTTCAAAAGAGAGGCCAAGCCCTGCCAGTCATGACAATCATTGTAATGCAAAAAGGTCAGATAGTCTTGTCTCTGTATATCAGAAATGCCAACCTTCTGTCAATGATGAGGTCAAAAATCTGTATTAGATTAAAAGTATTTGTGCTAGGAACTTCATATTTCCAAAAGGTCAGAGTCAGTGCCAATCAAAATTCATGTACAGAATGAAAGTTAACTTCTGCCTAAACTTAAATGAAATAGCTTCTTGGCTTTTATTCCCTCACTGAATAATCCAAGCTCTATGACTTTATCATCAGACTGTTGGCAAATACTCCCAGTGCTCTATGTAAACAAGGTACAGATGTGGTAACATTTTATCTAAACCAAACTTGAGGGAAGGTACTCAGATTCACATGAAGGCGCTTCTTAGAACACAGATTGCAGGGCCCCCTTCCCAGACTTCTGATTCACTGAGTCAGGTATGAGTTTTAATAATTTGCATTTCAAATAAATTCCCAGGTGATACAAATGTCGCTGGTCTGGGGACCATACAATGGGAACCACTGCTCTAGATGGTCATACAGAAAGTAAAAAAAAAAAAAAAAAATGTTAAAGGGTTAATCTCCTCACATATAAATGGTAGGAATATATCACAATTGTTGGCTTTTATTTTATTTCAACTTTTATTTTCTTAAAGTGTTTGGCTGTTCTTTGAGTAAACAACATGACTATATTTCTTTATAGTCAGATGGTTTCTAGTATTAAGCTAAAGGAATTTCTAGATGGCTAATCTCTCTCTCTCTCTCTCTCTCTCTCTCTCTCTCTCTCTCTCTCTCTCTCTCTCTCTCTCTCTCTCTCTCACACACACACTCACACACACACATGCACACACACACACCCGTATATAAGTTCAAGGAAGGAAATGCTATTTGTGTTGACACTAGTGATGTTAATGATGAAATGACAATAGTGATAAAAATTCAAATGACTCTGCATGCTTCCTGCTTACAGGTTTGCATGAAAAAAAGCCTGTGTACTTGGTAGATACTATAGGTCAGGGACTTTCAAAATGCAGCCTTCCTTATTTTCTTCACACCTGAACAGACCTCTGTGCTGAAGTTCTTGCCTCCTTGATGTCTCCCCTGGCATGAATAAACAGGTATCTCAACGTAACAGTTACAGAAATGGTACACTATCTTTTTCTCCAAATTAGTCCTGTTCCAGTGTCCCCACAATCTTATTTTATAGTGTCTCTAACCACTTTGTTTTAATTCCTGGAAAATAGGTGTATTCTAGACATTTCTATCTCATACAGCTAATCCATCTATTGGTTCTATTGGTTGATTCAATTTCTATAGTATATCCAAAACCTGTTCACTTCTCTCTCCTCCAGCATCAATACTGAATAACTATCATCTTTCCCCCTGACTAATACATAAACTAAGTATTCCAATAATTTTAATTTGTCTGTTAATCTGTTTTCTTAATTTTTCTAATCCTGTTTTTATTAACCAGATAACATATGAATGTATTTTATCATAAATGCTTTAAGCAAGTGAATATTATGAAACATGAAAGTCCTCCCTTTATTCTCCATCTCTGACTGCCCCTTTCTCTCCAAAGTTACTTCAGTTAAAAATATGATATATGTCTTTTATGCGGAGATATATGTATTAGATTATATGGGAGCTTACATGTTAATATTTATGTTCATCAATCCATTGTTTTGATCTGGTTTTATCTGCCTTATTCTTAAACTTTATTTATCAAATTATAATTGACTTGCAATATTAGTTTCAGATGTACAACATAGTGATTCTATATTTTTATACATTATAAAATGATCACCACAATAAGTTGTTACCATCTTTTACCATACACAGTTATTTACAGTATTATTACTATATTTCCTATGCTTTACATTACATTCCTCTGACTTATTTTGTAACTGAAAGTTTATACCTCTTAGTCCCCTTCACCTATTTTACTCATCCCCCAGCCCCTCCCCTCTGGCAACTACTAGTTTGTTCTCTGTACTTATGAATATATTTGTTTTGTTGTTTGTTCATTGGCTTTGTTTTTTAGATTCCACATATAAGTGAAATAGTATGGTATTTGGCTTTCTCTGTCTGACTTATTTCACTTGGCATAATACTTTATAGGTCCATCTGTGTTTTCACAACTTTATTCATCTATAGATGGACATAGGTTCCATATCTTGGCTATTGTAAATACAGCTGCAGTGAATACTGGGGTGTATATATCTTTTCGAATTAGTGTTTTTGTTATCTTTAGATAAATACTCAGAAGTAGAATTTTTGGATTATATGGTAGTTTTACTTCTAATTTTTTTTGGGGGGGGGGACCTCCATACTGTTTGTACTACTTTACAATCCCACTGGTGCAGGAGGCTTCCCTTTTCTCCATATTCTTGCGAACACTTCTTATTTCTTGTCTTTTTGATGATAGCCATTCTGACAGGTATGAAGTGGTATCTCATTGTTGTTTTGATTTGCATCTCCTTGCTGATATACTGAGCATCTTTTCATGTGCTTCTTGGCCATCCGTATGTCATCTTTGGAAAAATATCTAGTCAGGTAATTTGCCCATTTTTAAATTGAATTATTTTTTTTGCTGTTGAGTTTTATAAGTTCTCTACATATTTTGAATATTAACCCCTTACTGGACATATCATTTACAAATATTTTCTCCTGTTCCAGTAGGTTGCCTTTCTGTTTGGTGATGGTTTCTTTCAATGTGCAAAAGCTTCTTAGTTTGATTTAGTCCCATTTATTGTTGCCCTTACCTGAGGAGACATATCAAAAAAATATATATTGCTAAGACTAATGTCAAAGAGTGTACTGCCTGTGTATTCTTCTGGGAGCTTTATGGTTTCAGGTCTTACATTTAAGAGGTCTTTAATTCATTTTGAGTTTATTTTTGTATATAGTGTAAGAAAATAGGCTATTTTCATTTTTTGCATGGAGCTATCCAGTTTTCCCAAAACCATTTATTGAAGAGACTGTCTTTTCCCCATTGTATATTCTTGCCTCCTTTGTCATAGATTAATTGAACATGCAATAGAAACATGTTCATTTCTGGGCTCTCTTATGTTCCATTGATCTATGTGTCTGTTTTTGTGCCAGTACCATAACGTTTTGATTATTATAGCTTTGTAGTATAGTTTAAAATCAGAGCTCTGTTCTTCTTTTTTCAAAATTGTTTTGACTATTTGGGGTATTTTGTGGTTCCATACAATTTTTAGACTATTTATTCTAGTCCTGTGTTTTCATTTTCATTTGTCTCCAGGTATTTTTGATTTCCTCTTTGGTTTCTTCAGTGACCTATTGGTTGTTTAGTAGCATGTTGTTTAGCCTTGATGTATTTGTGGTTTTTCCAGTTTTTTCCTTTTAATTTATTTTTAGTTTCATACCATTGTGTTTGGAAACAATACTTGATATTATTTCAGTCTTCTTAAATTTGTTTTGTGACCTAACCTGATCTATCCTGGGGAATGTTCCATGTGCGCTTAAAAAGAAAGTGATTTTTGCAGTTTGGGGATGGAATGTTCTGTATATATTTATTAAGGCCATCTGGCTTAATGACTTTTTTAAGGCTGATATGTCTTTATTGATTTTCTGTTTGCATGATCTATCCACTGATGTAAGTGGGATATTAAATTTTTCTACTATTATACTGTCAATTTCTCCCTTTATGTTAATATTTACTTTATATATTTAGATGCTCCTATGTTTGTTGCATAAAAATTTCCAAATGTTATATCCTTTTCTTGGGTTGACCCCTTTATCATTATGTAATGCCATTTTTGTCTTTTGTTACAGTCATTGTTTTAAAATCTACTCTGAGTATCGCTACCTCAACTTTCTTTTCTTTCTCATTTGCTATGGAATGTCTTTCTCAGTCCCTTCAGTTACAGTCTCTGTGTGTCTTCAGATCTGAAGTGAGTCTCTTGGAGGCAGCATATACATCAGTCTGACATTTTCATCCATTCAGTCACCCTGCGTCTTTTTATTGGAGCATTTAGTTAATTTACACTTAAAGTGATTATTGATAGGTATGTACTTATTGCTCTTTTGTTCATTGTTTTCTGGTTGTTTTTACCATTCTTCTCTGTTCCTTTCTTCTTCTCTTGTGGTTTGATGCTTTTCTTTACTGTTGTGTTTGGAGTCCTTTCTCTTTATTTTTTGTATATATATTGTAGGCTTTTGGTTTGTGGTTACCATGAGGCTCATATACATTGACCTGCATATAGCACTTTATTTTAAGCTGATGATCATTAAGTTCAAACACATTCTAAACGCACTACATTTTTACTACCACCAGCCCCCAAAACATTTTGTGTTTTTGATGTCATATCTTACATCTTTATTTTGTGATATCTCTTAACTTCTTATTGTGGTTATAGTTGATTTTACTACTTTTATCTTTTAATCTTCATACTATTGAATAGCTTTTTAAGTGGCTAATCCATTGCCTTACTATGTACTTGCCTTTACCAATGAAATTTTTTCTTTGATATATTTTCTCACTCTTAGTTATGGCCTTTTCTTTCCCACTTAATGAAGTCCCTATAACATTTCTTGTAAAGTCAGTTTAGTGGTGATGAACTGCTTTAGTTTTTGCTTCTCTGGGAAACTCTCTCCAATTCTGAATGATAATCTTACCAGGTAGAGTATTCTTGGTTGTAAGCCTTTTTCTTTGAGCATTTAAAATATATAATGCCACTTTCTTCTGGCCTGCAAAGTTTTTCTGAAAAATCAGCTGACAGCCTTATGGGGGTTCTCTTGTATATGACTATGTATCTGTTTCCTTCCCCAGGTTAGGGAGGATTTCAGCCATTATTTCTTCAAGTATATTTCCTGTCCCTTTCTCTCTTCTCCTTCTGGGACCCCTATTTTGCAAATATTAGTCAACTTGATGTTTTCTCAGAGATCCCTTGAACTATCCTTATATTTTTTAACATTCCTTTTTCTTTCTACTGTTATGATTGGGTGAGTACTACTATTCTGTCTTCCAGTTCACTGATCTGTTCTTCTGTGTCATCTAATCTGCTGTTGATTCCCTCTAGTGTACTTTTCATTTCAGTTATTGTATTCTGCAGCTCAGATTGGTTCTTTGTTGTATTTTCTAACTCTTTACTAAAATTCTCACTGTGTTCTTCCATTCTTCTCCCAGGTTCAGTAAGTATATTTATGATCACTACTTTGAATTCTTTAACAAGTAAATAATTTACGGTATTTTTCTGGGGTTTTATTTTGTTCTTTCATTTGGAATATACTCCCCTGTCTTCTTATCTTGTTTGACTTTCTGTGTTTGTTTCTATGAATCAGTCAAAACAGCTCTCTCCCCCTGTCTTGAAGGTATAGCTTTGGTAGGAACATCCTTTATGTAAACTGTTTGTTTGACTTTGGCAGGTCAGGTGGAGTTGGAATGAGTTCAGGCTAGGCGGTCCTGGGGTGTTCCACTCTGGGGTTCCCCTGGTGGGACAGCTAGAGTAGGCATGGCCTGAGGGGTAGTCTCAGGGCACTCTGTCCTGGGGCTGTCATAATGGCATAATTGGAACTAGAGCAGGCACAGGTCAGGAGACCCCAGGGCACACTGCAGTGGGGCCACCTTGGGGGATAGTTGGAGCTGGTATGGGCCAAGAAGCTGAACATGTGGGGGTGGCCTTGGTAGGCCAGCTAGAATGCCTAGATTATGTTCCTGCTTACATTAAGGTGCAACAAAAAAGCAAAGAAAATGGTGCTTTCTGGCATCTCTGACCCTGGAGAGAGTTCTAGCAGTCCATTTGGCAGATGCTCTAAGGTTAATAAATGATTTTTCTTCACCTGTCATCTAGGTGCCTTTTAAACTGCCGTTTTTTTCTATTGCTGTGCCCCAGGGCAGGTGAGTCTATACACATGTTCCTCAGGAATCTCTCTCCTACTGCAGGTCGCCACATCAGGGGTGGGGTTCCTGTTGATACTGTGTTTCTGTCTCTCCTACCCATCTCTTGTGGTCCCTCTATAGTTTGTTGTGCAGAGGCTTTTCAATCAGGTTTCAGTTCTTCAGGAAGAATTGCTTTATATGTAGGTGTTGATTTGGTGTGTCTATGGGAGGAGGTGAGTTCAGGATCTTCCTATGTCTCCATCTTGGCTTAAAAATTGATACAGTATTCTTTAATACAGATGTTCCCTGCTTTATTTGACTACTATTCTATTAATAAATGTTCAGATTTTATTTTCCATTTCCACTATTTTACAAACATAATGAACATATTTTTAGATAAGTCTCTAGGAACATGGGTAAGCATTCTTTTTAAAAATTTAGAATAAACTTAAAAAATCAGATCAAAAAAAATGGTTTTCTGCTGCAGTTGAGAATACAATCCAAGGCCTTTAACATGTATGACAAAGCCCAAACATCTAGTGTGTACCTCCTTTCCAATCCTGAGGCAATCGTCCTCTGGCTTGTTTGGTTCCAACTATACTGGCTGTTCATTAATTCTGAAAATATTCCACAGTTTTTGTATTTTTCCCATATGGTTCCCACCCCCTGGAAAGCTCTTACCCAACTCTTATTCCTGTTAACTCTGATTTTACCACTGTCTCATTTAGATACTCAATCCTTAGAAATGTGGTCTGTATTCCAGTGACCCCACTTCCCCGAATGAAACCAGGCCTGCTTATTATTATAAATAAATCTTTTATAATATTTTTCATTTAAGCCCTTATAACAAGTTGTGATATTACTTAAGATCAGCTCTCTACCCCAGCCACCTCACCCTATAATCTGTAAATTCTATGAGGATGAGAACTATTTTATACATAGAGTAGTGACTCAATAAGGTTATTTTTTTTGAATGTGCAAAGTTGAACCTGTAGAGTCTTGGGGGTACTTTAGTACTCTGCAATCCCCAAACAGACAACTTGCTTTTTTAAAAAATAATTAATTAATTAATTAATTTTTTGACTGTTTGGTCTTCGTTGCTGTGTGTGGGCTTTCTCTGGTTGCGGTGAGCAAGGGCTACTCTTCTTTGTGGTGCACTGGCTTCTCATTGAGGTGGCTTCTCTTGTTGTGTAGCATGGGCTCTAGGCACGTGGGCTCAGTAGTTGTGGTTCACAGGCTCTAGAGCGCAGGCTCAGTAGTTGTGGCGCACGGGCTTAGTTGCTCTGCGGCATGTGGGAACTTCCTGGACCAGGGGTTGAACCCATGTCCCCTGCATTGGCAGGCGGATTCCTAACTACTGTGCCACGAGGGAAGCCCAACAATTTGCTTTTTATGATGGCTCCTGCATTATAGGGTGTATGTGGGTTAGAGTGCTTTGTTTTGTCTGTTTTGTTTTGGAAAAGAGCTCAGATGAACAAAATTGAGTTGATGACATTTCAAAATTCATGGTACACTGTCATCAGCAGTCTGTGTACAGCCCTTTATTTTAGCATTTTTACTCTTTTATTCCTTATCCCCAAGCTCAAACCCCAGTAGTTACCCACACCTGTGTTTTGAGAATGCTTTCTTTCCACCTTCCATGGTTATTTATATCTTACATTTTCACGAAGCTTAATCTGTTAATTGTTCCCTTAATCACTTGTGTTTTCATGCACCTGTTTTAAAAATTTTTCCAATCTTAAGATCACAAATATATTCACCTACATTTTTTTGTAGGAGTTTTTATATTTTTTTCTTTCACATTTATATCTTAGGTCTATTTGGTTTTAATTTTTTAATATAATTGTGGTAGGAATCTAACTTTTGTGCTATATATTGACCAATACTATTTACTGAATAATTCATTTTTTCAAATTGTTATATACATTTATATGTTCCCATATAAATGCTCCCATTTCTATATTCTCAGCTATGTATCCTTGTTATATTAATATTGTTCCAGAACTGGTCTGTTTTAAATTCTAAGTATTTGTTATATGATTTAATATGTGATAGGGAAAGTTTTTCTTTTTTGCTCTTCTTTGAAAAATTATTTTATCTATGTATTAAACTTTGTTCTTCCATGAAAATCTTAGTCATTTCTTCTCCCCTAGCCTAAAAATGTAATTTAATTAGAATTGGATTTAATTTTATTAAGAAATATGGAGAAAATTTATATCTTTGCAATGGTAACCCATTCCCAATGGAGAGGGAATAGCTGACCATTTATTTAGTTCTTCTTTTAACCTCTTCATCATTTTGAAATTTTCCTCCATACAGTTCAAAGCCATCTTCATTTGGTTAATTACTAGAAACTCTAGATGGATAGGAGGATAGAGATAAGGATATTGTAAATGGTATTTATTGTTTTATTTTATTGTATTTTCAATTGGTAATTACTGGGGTGTAAAAAACTTAATTAGTTTGTATATTGACATTATCCTGTAGTCAAGTTAAATTCTTCTACTAGTTTTAGTGTTTTGTCTCTTGATATTCTTGTATTTGCCATGACAAATGAAAGCAAATATCTATACATGTCTTTGGTTTTCTTCTCGTTTTGCTTGACTCTAATATTATATGATAAGCAGTGTAAAGAAGAGAAGGTGCCCATATCTTTTTGCCACTTTAAAGGAGATGTTTCTAAAGTTTCTCTCTTTCCATATGATGCATGCTACGGGTTAAGGTAGATAGACTTTATAAGGGTAAGAGAGTTTCTTGTTTATTCCTGGATGTTGATGTTTATCAGGTAAGTTTCTTTAGCTATTAAGATAATTTAACAATGTGCTGTATACCCTGAAAGATGTGGTAAAATGGGTAAATAATAGTGCCTAGTAAGAGCTAGTTTTTATCCAGAGTGTTTATAACATAGTCATATATAGAATAAAATACTCTATTAATCAGTAGTGACCCTTTACACACAGTATAATCTATACTTCTATCTTTGTAGTTTAGTCTGCACATGTTCTGGTATGCAGCTTAAGTTAGTTTTAAAAGTTTCATCTTTTGAATAAGGTAATTTTAGAGATTTTTATAGAATCAGTGGAAGACATGATTCCAATCTTCTATACATGTCTTGGTTCTTTATTTCCCCTCTTGCATCCTACTTTCCATTTCATGCTTTCCTATATTCAAAATGACTTTTCTGTTGGTCCTCATCTTTTGAAATCTTACCCATCATTTAAGTAAGTTTCAGTGTAAATGCTCTATTCTTCTAGAAGACTTCTCTAATATACACAGAACAATAAAAATCTCTCCATTCACTGTGATCTTAGATTAGTTCTTGCTCCTATAACATTTTCTACTTTGCACTAGTTTAATAAGCATGTATTGGGTAATCATGTGTGTTAGGTATTGGGGTTACAAAGATGAAAAGAAAATTCGTGCCTTCCCACAAGTGGGTCAACGTATAGGAAGAGAATGAGACATACTTAAAAACAAAACGTAATGTGATAAGCTCAATTCCAGGAACTGATGAAGCAGAAAGAAGGACTGAGCAGTACTATATGGAGTTAAGGACAACCTTCACAGAGAAAATGATGCTTAAAGAGCAGAATTGGGAAGTCATTTCAGACAGAAGCCACTGCATCCAACAAGGCATTGAGGCATGAAATGGTGTGTTTTTGGAAAACTATGAATAAGCTGATAATTTGGTTGCAAATAGAGCACATGTGAGAGTAGGCAATGGGCAGAGAGAGTGGTGGATGTGAGACTGGACAGTTATGCAACTCCCAGTTGTTTTTTTTTTTTTTGCGGTACGTGGGCCTCTCACTGTTGGCGGCCTCTCCCGTTGCGGAGCACAGGCTCCGGACGTGCAGGCTCAGCGGCCATGGCTCACGGGCCCAGCCGCTCCGTGGCATGTGGGATCTTCCGGGACCGGGGCACGAACGCGTGTCTCCTGCATCGGCAGGCGGACTCTCAACCACTGCGCCACTAGGGAAGCCACCAACTCCCAGTTTTTAATGAACAAGATTAGACTGGCAGCACTTTGAGTGAATGAAATAGCAAGGGAGGAAGAGATACAAGAGGTCACTGCCAAAGATCAACCCGATGTGTAATGAGAGTCTTGAGTGAGGCTGTGACATCTGAGAGGGGAAAAGACATACTTAGATGATGTTTTGGAGATCAGCCCAGGAAGACCTTCGTTCTGACTTATTAAAAGAGACGTATAAGAAACTGGGAGTTTTGTTTCTTACATGCTATTTAAGGTGAGACTTACAGGAGGAAAGATCAATTTTATTGAAGTTATTCAAGTTTGGAGATGTGGAAATTAGTGATGGAAAAGACTAAATGTATGAAACTGAAGCTCAGGTACCAGAATGAGAATTACAGGTCTTAAAGAAATCATTTACATATGAATGTATATATATATAAATAAATAAAATTGCTGTACAAATGGTAGTTGGATGGTCACACTTAAGACTTCCCAGAGTAAGCATGTACAGTGAGAAGATCTCTAAGGCCAAATCCTGAATGACACTAAATTTACTTTGAGAACTGAAGAGGTGAATTCACAAATGTGGCCGATAAGGATAGTCAAAAATATAGATGGATAATAGAGGGGTTAGTGTTGACATAAAAAAAATTTCCAGAAGATTTTTGCACTCTCTACCTTCTGTCATAATTCTTCACCTGGATGAAGCTTCTATTTCTGTGGTCAGTTCCTTAACCCCAGTCTCCCAACGACTGTCTTCTAACCTACCTTCACCACTTACCACCACAGTCAAAACATGCAGTGCTTTTCAAATGTGACTTACCATCAGAGGGTCATTAAATGAATTTCATGGGTTATAACCAATATTTAACATATGAACATGGAAAGAAAAGAGTACAGCAGGATAAGATAAAAAGGAATCAGTGTAGCAGATGATATGGTTAAGTCATGAAACTCCTGTTAATGAAGCTCTCTTGTCCATCCATATGCCAAGCAGGAATGATCTCATCCCTTTCTGAATTCTTGAAGCGCCTTCTCTGCATCTCCCAAAGGGCGTTTATAAATTCTATCATCCTCCCACTAGAATAGAAAGTCCTTGAGATCAGGGATCTTTCTGTGTCTGATTCTCCGTTGTATCCTCAGCAACTAGAATAGCACTTAATACTAATTAGGCACAATACCTATATATGTTGAATAAATAAGTAATAAAGTGAACAAATTCTTCCCTGTGTCACGTGTTAGTGTTCATAGAATCCACCAATTACTATAGATACATGCGAAAAATGTGATTGAAATGAATTCAGTCATTTATGTACTCAGTTCTCCTATCAACAAAAGCCACTATTTTGATGAAGTAAGAGAGTCAAGTTTTATTTTCTTTTCAGTCACTGAAGTCTTTATTCATAACCATTGTATAATTTTTCACAGGTTAGCTGGGATCATACTTGTTGAAACCTGAATTAATAAAGAATAAATAATGTATTTTGCTTAATTAGAATATGTTTTCTAAGATGAAACTACACTCATTTGTGTTCAAGTAATTTTACTGTTTGCTGTATTTCTTTTCTTTTTGTAGAAAACCTTTTTTCCTGACTATAGTCTGAATCTGCTTCCTATTTTTAAAATTTGAGAGCAGATGGCCTTGCTACATGAGCAATACCCTATAAAAAATGGTGTATACATGACCATATGAACAGGTTTTTGATGATATAATCAAATGAAATTTATATAAGTTGAACTGACACATGTATAATTATATGTCCAATTATTTTCTGCATGGAAATTATACAGAAATGAGAGCAGTGCACATAAAACATAACATTGCATTTATACAACCAAAACAGGTTTTTAAATGGCTTATTTTTCTTTCGTTGTTCACCAGTATCTATCTAAAGTCCCTGTCAGTGTGAAGAACATCTCCTTACCCTATGGGATACATGCACATGACATGTCCACATACACACACACACACACAAATTCTGTCTCTGAGGGATACTTGACAATAGGTCTGGGTGGAAACCCACTAAGAAGAGAATAAAACTAAATTTGGTTTCTGATTCAATTGCATGTAGGCGTTCTGTAGCCAAAAGAAGTATGAAATAAAACCATAAGTCTGCTCCACCCAAATAGTATCTTATGAGAACTCCTGAGAGGAAACAACTTGGTTGTGAATATAACCTCTTTGAAAATCCTATGCTTGCTATTTACCCTTCTTAGAAGAAGTAGTAAACGCAAAATGTTAGTGAATATTTACAGTAAATCCATTCAAACTCTTTTTAAAGAATTAAGAACTTTTGGGCTTCCCTGGTGGTGCAGTGGTTGAGAGTCCGCCTGCCGATGCAGGGGACACGGGTTCGTGCCCCGGTCCGGGAATATCCCACATGCCGTGGAGCGGCTGGGCCCGTGGGCCATGGCCGCTGAGCCTGCGCGTCCGGAGCCTGTGCTACGCAACGGAAGAGGCCGCAACAGTGAGAGGCCCACGTACCGCAAAAAAAAAAAAGAAAAACTTTTGTTCAGTGTTAACTAAACATAACGGAATTCCCTGAGATGTGAAACTGCGAAAAATATTTTTATATAATTTCCTAGAAATGTCACATTTCATTCTGAAGCAGGTTATAAACACAAATTATAAAGCTTATATTTTACAGGAAACTGAATTATTAAGTAATTTTAAAGTAATCTATAGAATGTTTTTTAAGTAGGAAAGGGAGGTTGTCCCTGTAGCTTGTAAATGAAATTATCCTATAATTATTAAGACCCCACTATGTAAATTATGTAAATTAATGGATGTCTTTGTATTAACCTACTGGCATGGTGTATGAGAGCACATGGTATTTACCCTTGATGAGGGTACTCTTGTTGAACAGAAAGCACCAAATTCTTTGAATATGTTAGAGACACCCTTTATTCCAAGTAATTCACAGAGAAAAGGCTGGGTCCAAACATAAAGCAGAACGTATTATTTCACAGAAGCAGAAACTAAAATGAAAGACTACATCTAAGCTTTTATTTAGTCTATTAAGTTTAACCCCAGGATTATCTCTCATCTCTTTTTCCAATTAACATGTAGAAAGTTAAGATATGGGCATCAACACAGAATCTATGTTTAATTAATTTTCTCCTCTGATTTCTATTTTTTTTCTTTTTTCTCTTTGTTTTCCCCTGTGTCAAGAATATAATGTGTCAGAGATTTTTGCTATAAGAAATGGATGATAATTATTCATGTTCTTAACTAGAGCCCCACATCCTGATTTTACAATGAACGTTTTTCTCCTGGAGGATTGTAGGAAGTTGGATTTTCTGTCTCATTTTTAGACTTTGTTATAATGAAAGAGTTTAGAGACGTGCCATCTAGTAAGGTCAATGTCTGGCTAGACAAGAAGTCATATGTTAGACATGTCTCTTATCATTATGATATTCCAGGGACTGGTTTTAAGCTTCTCTGTCTCCAAAACCTGGTTGTTTTAGGGCATCTAGAGTTTGTTAATACCTGTGGAATTGATGACTAAATTCACAAAAGACTGATGTGAATAAACTAAATTACCACCTTGGTAATTAGAACTGTAGAAGGGAGCCAAATATTCTCTTCCTAAAAGGAAATGGTCACTGGTTGCCAAAATTTCTTCCGGTGTATACCTGATTCATTGCAGAAATGGGAGATAGTTGGATAATGAGGAGCAGCTCAGCTGGACAGCTTGACGTATCCATCTCCTGGGTAAGGGTATACTTGCCAAATTGATACAGATTTTGCTATCAGATCAGAATACCCTCTTTTAATTAATGCTAAAGATACATTAATAATTTGTCATTTATGGATTTTCATTTGTCTAGACTTCTTAGAAACAGCACTCATTCTGTCAACACAATCTTTCTTTAAACTGAGAACATACAATCGTTTAGGTTTTGGTGTAACTACAGTCATATTCCAAGCCTGCTTCCAGAGTCCATATTTTTATGAAAACAGTTGGGCTTTGGCATTCCCAAAACTCCTTTACTTTTCCCTTCGTAATTATTTACAATGCCTTTTATAGTTTTCCCAGATCCATCAGCATGGATTTCACTTCTGTAGTTGTTGATGTCACCATTATTCCTATCACAATTCCTACTACCACAATTTCTACCAACTAACAAGTACTGAGTGTAAACCAAGTGTCAAGTTTAATTTAATCTTCACAACACCCCTAGAGGGTAGGTATAATTATTATCATACCCATTTTATAGATGAGAAAACTAAGGTTTAGAGAAATGTGAGGCCAAATAGAAAGTGGTTGAGCTGAGATTTGAACTCAGATATATCTGCCTGAAATCTGGATTCTAATTCATAGTGATTTTACTCGTACAGTGGAGCTCTTTCACATTCATAGACTTTGAAATAGCACTAAGCCATTTCTGAGATTTTTTTTTTTTGAGGAAGCTAGAAAAATTGAATAGAATCTGAGAGTTGCTTTGGAACTTAGATTTTTCTAGATAAAATATTACAAAGTAGGTCACTAATGTAATTTAAGGAACTTTAAATCTACCAGGGTATAGTGACCCTGGTAAAATTGCTTGCCATGTTAGACTTGTCATAAATATTCCGTGAGAATATTTATAAAATATGGTAAGTGTGCATGGAACTTAGCAAAGCATAAAGCAGCACAGGCAAGGTGCTTGCTCCAAAGAGCTTGTGATCTAATTTAGATGTAGACAGAATACTAGATTCCTATAAAGTACCAGAGTTGGTTGGTTGACTCATAACCTCATTCATGGTGCCATAAATCAGATGGTAACACTCTAAACATCCATTGAGCACCTGGTTAGATCAGCAAATACATGTTCTAGACATAATGACAGCAGCAGGTGGTTTTACTCTGAAATAAGATGGGAAATGGCCAAGAAGGCAGGGGAAAAAATGTAAGATATGACTGTGCACATTGCATGCTACACAACACAACATCCTGGAAGGACAGCTATGGAAAGTCATGGCCAAAGGAGACTGTATTTCTTTTTGGTCAATGAGGCAATTTCATTGCTACACCAAAGAAGGGTCATTTTCAAGCACTTTATATTAAACATAATTTTTATCAGTTACTCATTTTTTTTATTATTTTATCAGTTACTTAAGAGTACTTACTTATGAGTAAGTATTTATAAGTACTTAAGAGTACTTAAGAGTACTCAAGCCAAGTAAGGTAGTCACTAAATTGAGTGAATCATACAGTTGCTAGTGAAGATGGTACCCTGGACGGAAGTGTCATTAGACCGTGTGCTCCTTGAGTCATTGTTCGCTCTGGATCCCCACCACCGTGACACACACACACGCACACACACACACACTCTCACAGATTTAAAATGCAAAAAGCCCATCCAGTCCAGTTACTTGTTTCTTGAGTTTGGGAGAGAGAACAAATATATGCGGCTCAGCTCTTTCTAGGCTTTCTCTTTCGGACCAATCTTCCTACTAAACCCATGCATTTCCTTTGTCTTTTCTCCTTCATTCCATGTGTGTAAGTCAGCTTCCACTCCAGTGGGAACTGGGCATGAGATGGCCAACAGTTCTGAGTGGCCAAGTTTAAATCAGTGAAAGTATCAGAAAGTCTGATTGTGGCCAGATACTTAATTTGTATCAGCTACTCCAGTTTTTATCAGTAATAAAACTGTTTTTCTCTCCATTTGATTTTTTTTTTTTGCGGTACGCGGGCCTCTCACTGTTGTGGCCTCTCCCGTTGCGGAGCACAGGCTCCGGACGCGCAGGCTCAGCGGCCATGGCCCATGGGCCCAGCCACTCCGCAGCATGTGGGATCCTCCCGGACCGGGGCACGAACCCGCATCCCCTGCATCGGCAGGCGGACTCCCAACCACTGCGCCACCAGGGAAGCCCCTCTCCATTTGATTTTGAGTTTTGCTCTCAGATGGATCAAAACTTGAAAGAGAAAGGGTGGAATTAAACATCAATACACATAACAAGTGTTTATTAAATAAAAGAGCCAGGTAAATTAGCTGTAAAGGAAAAAAAGAAAAGTTGAATAGGTTAAATGAGCTTGTTGATCTCAAATATTTAAAATTATCATTCATATATATGTATATATACACATAATTCATATATATATTTGAAGATGTATATATAAATCTTAGTTTTCTTTTAGGTCTTATTTTAGATTGTGGGTCTCCTGAAGTCAGGGTCTATATTTTATTCACCTTTATAGGAACCAGCACTTAATGGTTTCAGGCATATAATAGATACCAACTATACTTAGTATTGAATAGACATGGATTTTTGGTTCTAAATAATATATCTAATCATGTATAATTAACTGAGATTTTGAAAAGTTGGCCTTGTATATTAGAAGCTATTCTATTAAATGGGATTACAATTTAGCTTTTTGTTATGGAGGAGTAGAGCAGATCCTTACCCCAACAATCTTTTAATTGAAAAAATATTTTAAAAATCACTTAGAACTTCCCTGCTGGCAGAGTGGTTAAGAATCCGCCTGCCAGTGCAGGGGACACGGGTTCGAGCCCTGGTCCGGGAAGATCCCACATGCCGCGGAGCAACTAAGCCCACGAGCCACAACTACTGAAGCCCGCATGCCTAGAGCCCGTGATCCACAACAAGAGAAGCCACCACAATGAGAAGCCCGTGCACAGCAATGAAAAACAGCCCCCGCTTGCCGCAACTAGAGAAAGCATGTACATAGCAACAAAGACCCAATGCAGCCAAAAATAAATAAATTTATTTTAAAAAATCACTTAAATTCTTTGGAATTTGTTCTCAAAGCATACAGGAAGTGGAAAAATATTCATTCCAGAAAATTGACTAAATCTTGGAAAAAACGGGGAGAGACCCCAGCATTTCAAATATGACTGCTCTCCCATTCCCGGTTCTGTCTTACTGAAACTACTCTGGGAGTTCTAACTAGATGATGCTGTAATAAGACAGGGACTTAATTCAGATTTAAGACTAACGTTCAGTCTAGGGCTACTTCATCTCAGAAGGGAAAGGCCACAAGTATTTCTCTTGCCTCCAGCCTCCGGGTGCAAAAGCTGTGTGCCAGATAGGCAGGGCAGAGATGTCTGGAGTGACCTTCTTCCACCCAGACCTCACTTGTATGGTAAATGCCTCATTCCAGGCTCGCAGGCTGAGAATACTGGGCCCTGATCACCCACTACCGCAGGCTCTATGGGTAGAAGTTCCACACCAAGAGAGGCAGGTCAAAAAAGCATAGGACGTGTCCTCTCCCAGCACCCATTTGTAAAGCAGGAGTGTCATTCTGGGAGGAGTGTGCACTGTCACTGCTTCCAGTACTTGTGTGGGGATGCAGAGGTCCTGCTCGTGAGGAGAGGCAGGCCACAGAGGCAAGCCTTAAAATGAAGCATTCTTTAGCTCTGTCTAAGGAAACTGGCTTTATTTAGAACAGGGGGTATAAAATTCCATGCCAATGGATGATAAAAAAGAATTAAAAAATGGAGTTCTTGGTGGAAACCAATTAAGTGAGTACAGTTATAACTCCGTGATACAATAGCAAGAAGTAAAACAGCAGGGCAATCAGAAGTTTAACACAGAAAGCCAGGGAAAGAGATAACCAAGAGTCCTTCTGGGATCACTGTGAACCCTGGGGGGTTGGGAGTGCTGTGCATAGGCAGGATAGGACTTGGGACAGATGTGAAAACATCCTCAAATTCACACGGCCATCAGCAGAACGGAAGCCTTACTGACACAAGGGTTTAAACACAATGTCTGCTCCATGATTAGCTGAATAATTTACTCTGACCCAGGGGCAGCTCCTATTTCAGCCAGGCTTAAAAATATGATCGGACACAACCCTAGGAGCCTGGAAGACTCTATGCCAAATGGTAAGCCCTCTCAGGAGTGATAAGAAAGGAAAGATATAAACTACTAGTCTCTGTCCAAAAATGGGTCATAAATGTGAATTCCTAGAACTGAGAAGGCAGCCTGCAAGCCACACACGTATCCAATGGTAATGAGTAAAACCTGGATTCCTAAGGGGGATTAAGTACAATCTTTAACCAGTAAGTGGCTTATGCTGATTCAGGAACAAATCATAGGTAGCCAGGCTACAAGATAAATATAAGAAAACAAATCTTAGGACATCAGAAGCTGCACATTACAGGACAAAGATTTCAGAGTCAGTTCAGCTAAGTCACTAATCAACCAACCAAGTGAACAAACGACAGCATCAACTCTCCAGGGATGGGAGAAATCAATATTCAGGGTTGCTACAATATATTATCTAAAAATGTCCAGTTTTCAACAATATCATAAAGGGGGTAAAGGGATCTATTAAAAGGGCAAAGGCACCAACTTGAAAGGGATCCCACTGGACAAATCTAGAAAAACTTGAACATCAAAATTATAACCGATTACAAGCCATTGACTAAAATAAAATTTTGTGTCCATGCTGATATGAACAAATGTGTCCATGAACATATTAAGCTACTCTTTATGGTAAAATACCAAGTATTAAATGTGATGGAAATGGAAAATCATCATTTGGCAATCATTGTGGTGGATATTTTAGGTGAGAATCAAGAGATACCAAGACTGACAAGTGGAATCAAATAGGAATAGGATATTGCCATAATCTAAGGATATCTTCCCATAAAATTCCACTTATTACAAAGGGAAAAGCATGTTTTTGTGTGTGGAAAAGCCTGGCAGAAATGTAACCCATAATGTTTACATGTATCCTGTTATATCACCAGTGGTGATGAGGTGTCAACCTTGTGTCCCTTTTGATGAGCTGCATTGAGAAGAGCACATCATAGTGTCTGGGATATTCCCGATGGGGATGCTTCACCTGAGTCTGTTCAAGGAGAAGAAGCAATGGACAAACCTGCACTGAAGGTCACCTAGACTCTGAATCTGTCAAGGACATGAATGTGATGGCAAGTCCGAGGAACAGCTCCCTATTGAAGAAAGGAGATGATTGTCCAGAATGGAGAAAAGGGATGATTTTTATTCAGACTATTGAGACATTTGGCCAAATTTAAAGGAGTCTGTGGATTGGATTATAATGTTGAAACAATGTTGACTTCATTTGGAGGTTAGGTGGAAGTTATATGTAATGTTCTTTTTCTGAAGGAATCTGAAATATTTTGTGTGAAGAGGCAAATGTAGTAAAATATTTCATATTTGAAATTATTTTAAAATGCATTACTGGACTTCCCTGGTGGCGCAGTGGATAAGAATCTGCCTGCCAATGCAGGGGACACAGGTTCATTTCCTAGTCCGGGAAGATCCCACATTCTGCGGAGCAACTAAGCCTGGGTGCCACAACTACTGAGCCTGCGCTATAGAGCCCGTGAGCCACAACTATGGAAGCCCGCGCACCTAGAGCCCATGCTCTTCAACAAGAGAAACCACTGCAATGAGAAGCCTGCATGCCGCAACTAGAGAAAGCCTGTGTGTGCAGCAACGAAGACCCAGTGCAGCCAAAAATAAATGAATAAATTAAAAAAAAAACTGGAAATAACATTTTCTAAAATAAGTAAATAAATTAAAAGCATTACTTTTATAAATGACAAAAAAATTTTCTAAAATTTAGTTGTGCTTCTTTACCCAAATATAAAAACCTAAAATTGAATTTGGTTTAAGGAAAAAAGGAATAAAGCAGATTAAAGTCTGTTTAATTTGTTTTGGCTTTAAAGCGTTATTTGCTTTAAAAAGTAAGAATCTGGGTTGAGGGAATCAGGGATTGATACCAAGAAGTTTCTACTCCAAAACTTAATATAATAAATTCAGGACTTCTCAAATAGTGTTTAAAGTGATGAACAAGGATCCTTATGTGGAACTCAGCATTGGAAACATTCTGTGAACAAAGTTTTCTGCAGTCTAAGGAACAAATGATTTGTAAATATTTCCTGAATCTTGGCTTACACTTTTCCTTACTTTATTTCATATAATCAATTCTTTTTGAATTATTTCAAGTGATTATTTTTTCTCGTGCTGATAACCAAGTTCAAAATTCAGTGAAAGCTCTTATTCTTGGCCCTGGAAAGTAATTATTTTTGGTTTTCATCTTTGTTTTTTAAGATTCTTTTATCATATGACTCTAGTCATGGGTGAATGCAATGTTTTTAAGAAGAAGCAAATGTTTATTTTGTTAATATTAACTCAGTCTTCAAATTGGCACATGCCTTAATGTTTAATTTGGTATTTTGTTCCTTAGCACAGAACTAGCTTCTATTGTGGCTTTGGAAGCCCTTCAGCATAAAAAATCAATATGATATGAAAAGGCTAATATGCTGTAAATTATATTGTTATGACCTGGCCAGAAAAGCTACTCCATGACTTCATTCAGTTTCTGCTGTGAAAATAAGTCAGATTGACACACTGCCAAAAGTGATGCCATGTTTATTTACAAAATCATGAACCAAGGACAGTTGTAAATTGACTCAATAGTACATGATTCAATTTTTAAAAGAGAAGGAAAAAAAAAGGGTTTCATATGCTTTTAACCTCTCTTTAAAAATAAAACTCCAATTTTTTTTTCTTTTTTTTGGTCATGAATTTAAGGTGGTCCTAGAGTTCAACAATAGTACACTCTGGGACGGTTGTTAAGAATCTGCCTGCCAATGTAGGGGTCATGGGTTCGATCCCTGGTCCAGGAAGATCCCACATGCTGCGGAGCAACTAAGCCCGTGCACCACAACTACTGAGCCTGCGCTCTAGAGCCCACGAGCCACTAGAGTGAGCAGCAGTGCAGCTCTCAAACGCAGCCAAAAAAAAAAAGTACACTTTGCGGATAGTAAAATATTGTAGAAAGAGTAAATATTCTAGATTTGGATATTTGTTCAAATCCTGTATCTGCATATTTTAGCATATTTGATAATGGACAAATTAAACTTAATCTTCTTCCTTACAATTTCCCTAAGTAACTGATAGCCATTCAAAAATGTCCAATTTTCTTCCCTATTTATTTATTTTGGGGTAGTTCTCTTAAAGTTTTGTACTTTCTGGTTTCTCAAGGTAGTTTTTACATTGAAATTACATAGGGTTTTACAAAAATTTCTCTTTGCTTCAGTAAATAGCTTGGTTTTGGAAATTTGCTCATCATTCCCAGTTTCATCAGGTCAAGAAGATGGATTTCTTTAAAGGGATGAAAGGAAAACGGATCCATGTCAAATAAAAACCATGAGAATTGTAAGCAATCAACTGAAGCTGAACTTTGTCCTCTAAACATACCCTGTAGCTAAACATCTGTGTTCTGGAAAATATTGAATGGTTTGATGTCAGTCAATGTTCTTAGAGTTCATATGTGAAGAGGAGTTCGCCTTGTCTTGAAGCAAATGCAAGAACTATCTTGGAAAGCGATGTTCTCAGGTCTGAGTAGTCTGTGTAGTCTATAAAAATGTGATTTTGAAGTGTCCTTCAATCTCAGCTTCATCAAGTCCTGAAGTCTTCACCTGATGAAGGTTCTCTTCCCGTCCACTCCATCAGTCATCAGTTAAATATCTGCCGAAGGAATCCAGAGGAATCAGAGCTCATCGGACTCAGTGTAAAAGCAGAAATGAGTTATGTTGAGGAAGACCCTTGGGAGAGAGAGATGGGGGAGCTTCTCCCTGGTTTTGCTCTTTGAGAGCTCCAGAAATTTTGATTTTGTGCCCCATGTAGGCCAAGCATATATATCTTGGAGTGTTTTGAAAATCGACTTCAAAGAACAACAAATACATTTGTTTAAAATAACTAAACTTTGAAATTAAAATCTCATACAGTTTACTATGAGAAGTTATATCTAACAAAATGATGTACAGTATATTTTGATATCACCTTTCAAGTAAGGAACTATTTCCTTTTTCCAATTTGACTAAAACATGAGTTTACCTATTCTGTATTTTTTTTTCTGCTGCTGCTCTTGGAGAGCTTTTCAGTCTAGGAAGAACTGACCTATTAACTCAGTTGTGTGTTCTTGTCTGCATTCTTCTACTTATCCAATATGTTGAACTTTCATTACCTTATCATATGTTTTATTCCTAAATCAGGCAAACAACTGACAAGCATTCAACATGTCCCAGTTTCATAGTCCATCTTATTTCATCACCTGATGCTTACAAGAACTTTATGAAGTAGGTGTTGTCTCACCTGATTGACCAGGTGCTAAGGAGGCCAGGAAAGTTAAATGATCCACTCCAGATCCTAATTACATAAGTCAGTCTGAACTTCAACTCAGCAATCTGATCATAAGCATAGACTCATTTTACTATATTGCACCCTCAGCATAATTACGTAAATAACCACCATTTGTTGGTGGCTTACTATTTGCTAGAAATTATGCTCATTTTAGGGGAAACGAGAGTATAGTGTAATAAAGTGTAGTCTGGCAGTATATCAGATTAACTTGGAGAGAAATTTTTCTAAATTAATGCAGTAGTTCTGAGTGATATAAAAAATGTGGAGTAGACAGAAAGAGGCAACTACATATGTGGGAATATATAGGAAAGGCTGCAAGGAAGTATGCAATTGCTTTGTAATTCTTTATATGTTTTGCACACTAAATTGTGGCTCTTGTATCCTTTGCATCAGGCTCTTGGTATGAGCTCAATAAACATTTGTTGAATTAATTAATGATAATTAATCAAAAGGTCAAATGTCAGCTAGATTTTTCAGAAAGGGTAGCGATGATTAGCCAGGTCCAAAAGAGCAGAAAGAAATTTCTAAGTAAAGAGAGTAGAATGTGAAAAGGCAAACAGGGAACATAGAAAGGGCTTTGCAGAGAGGAACTGCAGAGAACAACTTCTTCATCCATTCAGCAAGCATTTTATTCAGTGCTTACTGTGTTCTAGGAACTGTTAAAGGCACCACTAGTGAACAATGCACAAATTTCAGTGTGTCCAAATTATAATATCTATGGGGAAAATAGTAGGAGGTCATGTCTAGGATATAGATGATGGCCATTTGTCTGAACACCAGGCTAAGGAGTTTTGATTTATACTGAGAACAACATGCATCAAATTCATGAAAGTAATTTGTCGAGATTAAAATAAATTAGAGCTGACTTTTATCTATTTCATCAAGTTTTACTTCACAAAGTATATTTTGCCATGAGAAAAGTAAGTATATTCATCACTAAACATTTAAAGTGAAGAGCAGAATATTTGATGTTTGAAAAATAACACTGCTGGGTGGGAAGGAGATAAGCATGGTGAGAGCCTCAAATCAGACAGATAGGGGCTGGGAATCATCCAGTTAAGAAATGAGGAGAAACTGACAGCAGGTAATAGTTCCCAAATAGGAACACTTGTGGAGTTAGGATTGAAGTGATCTGATGCCTGACTGGCTGTGGTGGGATAGGATGAGGGTAAAAGAAATGATTCAGGGATGAACCTGAGGTTTTTCTTTCTGTGCAGCATTGGCAACACAGAGCACAGAGACATCAGCTTGCCGTGGGAGCTCTCATGGAAAAACAAATATGGGCTCGAGGGTGGAGGAATAGCATGAGCCAGTTTTGGAATTGGTGGTTTGAGTTGCGTTTAGTAGGCAGTTGGAAATACAGGTGTGGAGCTTCTGAAAAAGGCTGATGCTGAAAATATATAATTAGAAGTTAGCATAATAGAAATTTTAGCTGAAGCCAGGAAGGCAGATGTGCCCACCCAGGGAGAAAGTGATCAAAATGGTGGAGAGCCAACAGTTCATGCGAGAGTGGAAGGAGACCAGGAATGAGCAGGCAGAGAAAAAGGTGGCATCCTCACTGGGGCCTCTGCATAAGGCTTCTGATTACATTTGTTTACAAGCCTAGCTGAGCAATAATTAATGCTGATGAGCTGAGTTCCTTGCACCATCACAGATTCTGTTGTGCTCTTGACACTGGGAATTACAAGGCTTCCCTGAAGATACAAAAACAAAACGCAGCCTTTGTGGAATTTGAAAGCCAATCTCAAGGGAGCCTAGGGAGTTGCTTCAACTCTTTTCAGAGAAGACACTTTCTGTAGCTGCTACTGAGCATCCACTTTCTTAGCCATAATCTTTGTTACAAAGATTAATCTTTGCAGATTACAATTGTTTAAATACTGGATCCTGGCAGCCTAACCAGAGGTCACAGGGCTTGGTTCAATAGGACCAGGAATGACTAGGTAAAAGGGGTTCTCTCCAAAATGAGAAAAGAAGAAATTCTCTTTTAAATGTTTGATTAAAAAAAAATAGAGACTGTATATGTCTCAGAAAGATGAGGTTTATCATTGTCATTTTTATCTTCTGACTTAAAACAAATAGACTGCCAGAAAACAAATTTCTCCAGCAAAGATGAGTTTACTCTCCAACAAAGGTGGAATCAGCACAGAATTGCAATTCAGGGTCTGCAACCACTGTGAGCCACATGCAAGTCTCAGGACAGCAAGAGAAGGAGACACTTTCATAGGGAAGAAAGTTGGGAGGGCTTTAGTAAATAAAGAGTCCATGGCTTTTCATTGGCCGAGTTGTTGCCAGGGAAGAAGAGGAGTTTTCCTTCTCCCTGTTGGGCTCTGCTCTGCTATTGTTTCAGGGCATGGCATGGGAGCTCCCCATTCTGGTTTCCTGACTCTATTTAATTGAGGTTTCTGTTTATTAAATTTTTTACCCTTCCCTGTCTTCCTGTTTGTGTGCACTACACTAATGTTGGTTGGATTAGTTCAGAATTATGCTCACTGAGGGTCTTCCCTGGTGGCACAGTGGTTGAGAGTCCGCCTGCTGATGCAGGGGACACGGGTTCGTGCCCCAGTCCGGGAAGATCCCACATGCCGCGGAGCGCCTGGGCCCGTGAGCCATGGCCGCTGAGCCTGCGCGTCCGGAGCCTGTGCTCCGCAACGGGAGAGGCCACAACAGTGAGAGGCCCGCGTACCGCAAAAAAACAAAACAAAACTGGAAGAATTATGCTCACTGAGATAAAAAAGTTTTATTTGTTTGCTATTACATAAACCTAATTTTTTCTTTGGCATTTAAAATTTCCCACCAATTTATCTTTCTGTTTGAGAAGACAGTCTTATATCTAGAGAGAAACTCCAAAGAATGCTCAGATGTTAAAACTCAATGGCCTTTGCTAAATCTGGGCCAGGTTACTACTGGCAGTTAGGGTCAGACTAGTTGTAAATATAATGGGGCAATAATTTATGGGTATAGATGTGTTTTCTTCTACAACTTCCCCTTGTCAGCACTTAATCTAAGTCATCAAGCACATCTAGAGGTCAGATCAGCATATCTAAAATGACGGTATAGCAGTGCATTGAATCAAGAGGCAGCTCAGCATGGTGGTGGGCTGTATTGAATCTGGGGCTAGAAGCCCTAGGTTTCACCACCTAATTATTGTGCATCCCTGGGCAAGTTACCCCATCTCTTTGTGTTTCAGTTTTCGTTGTTGCTCCGTGTAGGTTTTTAACTTGTAACATAGGAATGGTGACAAGGTTGTAGTGTGGAGGGTCATAAGAATCTGTTCTAGGGTTGTCATAAGGATTAAATTGGGTAATATATAAATACATTAAGTGATTCATCTGTGTCCTAATACCATACAGGCCTACCTGTATTAATAGTATCACTAATATGTTCTGCAGCCTTCTGTATTTAACCTCTTAGTATTTATAAAATCTTTTAAAATAATTTATCTTTAAGTATTTGAAGTTATTTAGTAGAAGGCATTATTCTAATGGCATTTAACAGCACTGACCTTCCATTTTCTTAACCTCCTTTTGGCTATTCATCTGCATATTTCCTTTGGCCAGGTTGGGCACTTAATCTTTCTGTCTTCCATAGTTTCGGACACATTTTTAAAAGTTGCTATTAACAATTTTAAAAATTTCTTTCATATTTATATCACTATAGTGTTAGTGTTTTAAGAATAATATATCCTGGAGCTAGACCACATGTATTTCAATCCTGGCTCCTTTGTTTATACTTTCTTTGACATTAAGCAAATTATGTAAATCTCTGTGCCTCAGCTTCTTCTCCTACATATGTATTGTATATAGTTATGAGGATAAAATGACTCAGTATAGACAAAGTGCTTAGAAAAATGCCTGGTATATAAAGGTTTGCCTTTAAGTTCTATGACTTTTGAGTGATGGATCTACCATTTCAATTACTCATTGGGAATGAAGAAAACATCACTCTCCTGCTACATTTAAATTAACTGATATAACCAGTAGATGTAAATATTTGAAGTTTTTTGAAATTACTTTTTAAATGGAGAGAAAAACCTTATTTGAGAAACTTAACTGTGAATGATAATGTTGGGATACACACTTGGGTCCAAAGCCCTAGGTCTTTGGTTCATTTCACGTTGATTTCAAGAGAATTGATCACTGATAAAAATCTTTGGACCAGAATTTTTTTTCCAAATTCTCTTATTTCCTCTCAGAGTATGCTCAAATTATTTGCAGAGCTACAATTTAAGGTGGACAAACTCAAACTAGTTTTTTTCTGGTCATTCTTTAATTGACAGATACTTCCTGTGTTTTCATGCTTCTGATTTTATTTTTTGAGTCTCTACAATTTTACTAAAGAAAAAATAAAGATCAATTATGTTGAATTGATTAGCATTAAGTACAAGACAGAAAATATGGCTATAATTAGGTAAAAATCTTCCCTTGGTTCACTAAGTCATCATTACTCATTTTTCATATAATTGAATTATTTTGCTAAATTGTCATTTCATTTGCTCCCTTTACTTTTCAGTTGTTTGATTATCATATATCCTTGTTTCTCTTTCATCCCATGCTTTTGGAATAAAATAGTAATCAATTTTGAGGTCTGAGAGTGCCATTCAACACTATCTAGTATAACCATTTTGTTTTAAAACTTAGTCACAAAATCACTCTGGACCAGTTTTCTCACCCAAGATCACGCTTATTACTAGTTACAGAATTTAACAATAGCATTTGAGTCTTCTCAGATCTCTTTTTCCTCTGGTCACATACATTTTCCTTAGGTTCATTGTTTTTTAATCTATTTTTTATTGTTTTTTGTTGTCTACTTCAGTGCTTTAGTTTTTATCTTCTTTTTTTCTATCTACCAATCTCTGTGAAAGAATGACATCAAATTCAATCTTAAATAGAAAATGCAGTTATGGAAACTTGAACAAAGAAATGACAAAAATATAAACATTTTTTATATTTTCATGTTCAGTCTTTCATTTACCATTGATTTATTCCTATAACTTGTAGGAGGAATGGCTTAAATATGTGATTGCCTCAAAATGCAAATTTTTTTCTTCAGTTGGGAAAATCCATGAATATGTCTGTTGCTACTTCTATCCATGAAAGAGCAATGCAGAAAGGGTAGTATTTGAATGTATATTTAATTTTAAAGAAACTGTTCAACTCATCAGTAAGAATTTAGAGCTATGTACCTATTCAACCAAATATAATTGTGTGAATATATATTTTTTAAAGAACTGAACAAATGAAGATAACATAAACTGGATGATAGAGATAATTCAAACACATACACACATACAACATAGTGAGCTTTCTAAATATAGTAGTGTTAAATCATAGGCCTATCTTATTATCAGAAACCTTAACCTGAATAAGATATTGAGTTACTTCAAGTTTAATATAGAGGATACTTTGGTGGTTCAGTAATTTTAGGAAATATATAAAAAATTATGTTTGAATATTAGTTTACCAGGATGGAACTGTGAGCTTTTAAATTATTCAGTTTTTAGTTTAGGGAAAAAAAAAGTCATAATTAATTCTGATTTAGATTTAACAAAAGCACAGTGTTTTGGGGACTTAAGATTCACTATGCACATCTCCAATTCTAATATTTAAAAGCATATGATGCAAATGTTCTGAAAGGTGGGAGCTTCTTATTCTTCACCTATCTTAGTATTTCCAGCCTATTATTTCAAACAGCACATCTTTATTAGAATTTCCTTGATCTAGTGATTTGCATAATGGATACATATAATATACATCTATTAATTCATTCACCTCAAGGTAATTTTGGACCACCTGGCCTGGGAAATTTTAAAAGAAACCTCTTTGGTTCTTCTGGATACAATTTTCTACATCTTTTTCTTTTTTAAGATCTTTTTTTTTTTTTTTTTTGATGTGGACCATTTTTAAAGTTTTATTGAATTTGTTACAATATTGCTCCTGTTTTCTGTTTTGGTTTTTTGGCCATGAGGTATGTGGGATCCTAGCTCCCTGACCAGGGATCAAAACTGTACCCCCTATATTGGAAGGTGAAGTCTTAACCACTGGACCTTTAACTTCCTTTTTCTTTAAAAAAATAGTTCTTTATTGGAGTATAATTGCTTCACAATACTGTGTTTGTTTCTGTTGTACAACAAAGTGAATCAGCCATATGCACACATACATCCCCATATCCCCTCCCTCTTGAGCCTCCCTCCCACCCCTCTAGGTGGTCACAAAGCACTGAGCTGATCTCCCTGTGCTATGCTGCTGCTTCCCACTAGCTAACTATTTCACATTCGGTAGTGTATATATGTCGATGCTACTCTCACTTTGCCCCAGCTTTCCCCTCCCTCCCTGTGTCCTCAAGCCCATTCTCTACGTCTGTGTCTCTATTCCTGTCCTGTCACTAGGTTCATCAGAACTTTTTTTTTACATTCCATATATATGTGTTAGCATACAGTATTTGTTTTTCTCTTTCTGACTTACTTCACTCTGTATGACAGACTCTAGGTCCATCCACCTCACTACAAATAACTCAATTTCGTTTCTCTTTATGGCTGAGTAATATTCCATTGTATCTATGTGCCACATCTTCTTTATCCATTCATCTTTTGATGGACATTTAGGTTGGTTCCATGTCCTGGCTATTGTAAATAGTGCTGCAGTGAACATTGTGGTACATGTCTCTTTTTGAATTATGGTTTTCTCAGGTATATGCCCAGTAGAGGAATTGCTGGGTCATATGGTAGTTCTATTTTTAGTTTTTTAAGGAACCTCCATACTGTTCTCCATAGTGGTTGTATCAATATACATTCCCACCAACAGTGCAGGAGGGTTCCCTTTTCACCTTTCCAGCATTTATGATTCCTAGATTTTTTGATAATGGCCATTCTGACTGGTGTGAGGTGATAGCTCATTGTAGTTTTGATTTACATTTCTGTAATAATGAGTGATGTTGAGCATCTTTTCATGTGCCTCTAGGCCATTTGTATGTCTTCCTTAGTGAAATGTCTATTTAGGTCTTCTACTCATTTTTTAACTGGATTGTTTGTGTTTTTGATATTAAGCTCTATGAGCTGTTTGTGTATTTTGGAGATTAATCCTTTGTCGTTTCATTTGCAAATATTTTCTCCCATTCTGAGGGTTGTCTTTTCATCTTGTTTATGGTTTCCTTTGCTGTACAAAAGCTTTTAAGTCTAATTAAGTCCCACTTGTTTATTTTTGTTTTTATTTCTGTTACTCTAGGAGGTGGAGTTCACAGGCTGGTCCCCTGCCCTCCAAGGCCCGCCCTCCCCCACATTGGTGTTGGGGGCATAGGAGGGAAACCCAGGGAGATTAGGAGAGGAAGGTGGGAAGAGCGGGAGAGGAGCATTTGCCCCTCCCACTGGAGCCCAGGAAGCCTGCTGGGCTCCCAGGTGAGGTTCCCCTCCCTCTGAGACCAAGGGTTGGCGGGCATGACTGGGCCCCTTCTGTTCCTTGAGCCTAAGCCCCAGCCCCCACAGCCCCCAGGGCCTTTCCCATCCCTGTGGGTCCTAAGCATAGGCCCCTCCCACTGCCCAAAACTCACCTTTGCTTAGGCCCCACCCTCCACAGCCAAGGCGTTTCCACCCCCCACTTTTTCTTTCTTTTCCCTCCTCCTCCTTTTTTTACTATTGTGGTACTGATGTACCTTCCAGTTGTTGATTCATCTATATTTTTATTTTTATATTCTTTCTAACATAACTGTTAGCTTCCTAGTCTAATTTTATTTTTTACCTTTTTCTTTTTTTTTTTTTTTTGCCACCCCATGAGGCTTTCAGGATCTTGGTTCACAAGCCAGGGGTCAGGCCAAAGCTCCTGCAGTGGGAGCTCTGAGTCCGAACCACTGGACTAACAGAGAACCTCAGACTCCAGGGAATATTCATTGGAGTAAGATCTCATGGAGTTCCTCATATCAGCACCAAGACCTGGCTCTACCCAACAGCCTACAAACTCCAGTGTTGGAAGCCTCAGGCCAAACAACCAGTAAGACAGGAACACAATCTCACTCATTAAAAACAAAAATGAGACAGCAAAAAACTATGTCACAGGTGAAGGAGCAAGGTAAAAACCTACAAGACCAAATAAATGAAGAGGAAATAGGCAATCTATCTGAAAAAGAATTCAGAGTAATGACAATAAAGATTCATCTTCCAGAATCTCAGAAATAGAATGGAGGCACGGATTGATAAAATACAAGAAATGTTTTAAAAAGATCTAAAAGAACTAAAGAACAAGAAACAGAGATGAACAATACAATATCTAAAATGAAAAATTCACTAGAAGGAATCAATAACAGAGTAACTGAGGCAAAAGAACAAATAAGTGAGCTGGCAGGCAAAATGGTGGAAATAACTGCCGAGGAGCAGAATAAAGAAAAAAGAATGAAAAGAATTGAGGACAGTCTCAGAGACCTCTGGGACAACACTAAGCACAACAACATTTGAATTATAGGGGTCCCAGAAGAAGAAGAGAAAAAGAAAGGGTCTGAGAAAATATTTGAAGAGATTATAGTTGAAAACTTCCCTAACATGGGAAAGAAAATAGTCACCCAAGTCCAGGAAGCACAGAGAGTCCCATACAGGATAAACCCTTTGAAAAACACACCAAGACACATATTAATCAAACTAACAAAAATTAAATTCAAAGAACATATATTAAAAGCAGCAAGGGAAAAACAACAAATAACCTTATCGGGATTCCTTTGTATGTTATCAGCTGATTTTTCAGCAGAAACTATGCAGGCCAGAAGGGAGTGGCAGGACAACCAAGCCAAAGACCCCTCCAGGCCGCGTGGGTCCTGGGGGCATAAGAGGGAGGCCAGGAGATCAGGAGAGGCGGGAGGGAGGGGCCTTCTGGGACAAGGAGAGGAGTGGAGGGCATTTTACCTGCTCATTCAGGCCTGGGGAGACTGCTGAGCTCCCAGGCCAGTCCCCTGCCCTCCAAGGCCCCCCTCCTCCCCAGCCACATTGGTCCTGGGGGCATAGGAAGGAGGTGGAGGGGAGAACAGGAGAGGCAGGCAAGGCAAGTGTTCAAATTTCAACTATTTAGTCATCTATATACTCATATTTTCATATTTAAGGTAATATTTTAAAGATAGTGACACTAAATTCACTTTCCTCCTATGTGCTCAAAACTCAACAATACACAAAGCATCTCTGGCATTCTGCTCTATGAAATAACAGTAATTTTGTAACTGTTTCAATCAACTGCTTATCTATTAGACTCACAGAAAGTAAAGACTACTGCATTCTCAGACTAAAAGAATCAGGAAGAATTTTAAAGTACAATATAATACATTCGTGGCTCTTTAAAATGACCTCATAATAACATTCCTCTCCAGATTCTCTGGCCCTCACTGAATTTTAACATTTCTTAATTTCATTACAGTCCATTTTAGTGTGTTTTTGTCATCTAATTTGTGTTTTCATATATGCTACATTTTTTTTCCTCAACCAAATTATGTTTGGAAGTAGGATATATGTCTTACATAGTCATGCTTTTCCATCCTTCACAGCACTTAGCCTAGTGCATGACACGAGTTGCTTAATTGCTTAATAATTCCCTGAAAATATACTGCTGTTGGGGTTAAAAGTTACCTTAGGGATCATGTACACATTATTCATAAAACATTTGAGTGTTTATTCAGCATAGCATTAAGAAATTGGGCTCTGGAGTTACAGAACATGGCTCTGTCATCCTTAGTTGCATGACTTCAGGCAAGTCTCTGAAGGTTTCTGTGTTTACATTTCACATGCTCTAGAAGGAGCATAATTTACCAGTAGGAAGGTTCCATTATTCATATAATATATGTAAGGTTCATAGAACAATAAATATCTCTTGATAAAATACAATAAACATTTTTCTGTGACCATGGTGATGAAGATGATGATGATTATGTCAGGGACTGAGTACATATAGACAAAGTTGTCTTTCTTTAAAGAAATTTACTGTCTAGAAGTGAGACTAAAATGGAGACCACAAAAGGTGATGCAATGTCATAAGCTATGGTACAAGACTTTGCAGAATAAAGTAGAAGCCTGGGAGAAGGTTCCCTATGGTTACCTAGGGAAATCAGTAAATGCTCTCAGGTGAGGGTACATTTAAAAGATTATTTAAAAAGAATAGCACTTTGGTAGGTGGACAGACTGTTAGTCCTTGTACAGTTGGGTAAAATCATTCAACCAGAAGGAACTGTCAGTGCCAAGTATTCAGATTTGGGAGAACATGGGATATTCTGAGATCCAATAGACTAAGTATCACAGGAACATACTTTGAGAAAGGATGTTCTATGAAATTGGACTGAGGTAGGTAACTGACAGGATGATTCTAGTGAAAATAACAAAAACAGTAATAAAAATGACATAGCTATCATGTTTTTCAAAGTGTTTCTTCTTAGTATAGTTGATTTACAATATTGTGTTAGTTTCAGGTGCCCAGGAAAGTGACTATCTTTTTCAGACTATATTTCATTATAGGTTATTATAAGATATTGAATATAATACCCTGTCCTATACAGTAAATACTTGTTGCTTATCTATTTTATGTATAGTAATTTGTATCTGTTAATTCCATACTCCTAATTTTTCCCTCCCTCCTTCTCCCCTTTGGTAACCATAAGTTTCTTTTCTATGTCTGTCTGTTTCTGTGTTGTATATAGATTCTTTTGTATTATTTTTAGATTCCACATATAAGTGATATCATATATTATTTGTCTTCCTCTGACTTACTTCACTTAGAATAATATTCTCTAGGTCCTTCCCTGTCATTACACATGGCAATATTTCATTCCTTTTTATGGCTGAGTAGTATTCCATTGTGTGTGTGTGCATATACATGTGTGTATATAATACATATATATATTATATATATATATATATATAATATATATATATATATCACATTTTCTTAAGCTGATCATCTGTTGATGGGCACTTGAGTTGTTTCCATGTCTTGGCTATTGTATATAGTGTTGCTATGAACACTGAGGTGCATGTACCTTTTCAAATTAGAGTTTTCACTTTTTTTTCTGGATATATACCTAGGAGTGGGATTGCTGGATCATATGGTAGTTCTATGTTTAATTTTTTGAGGAACTGTTTTCCATGGTGGCTGCACCAATTTACATTCCCAGCAACAGTGTAGGAGGGTCCCTTTTTCTCAAAACCCTCTCCAGTATTTATTATTTGTAGACTTTTTGATGATAGCCATTCTGACCAGTGTGAGGTGATACCTCATTGTGGTTTTGATTTGCATTTCACTAATAATTAATGATGTTGAGCATATTTTCATGTGCCTTTTGGCCATCTATACATTTTCTTTGGGAAAATGCTTATTTAGGTCTTTTGCCCATTTTTTGGTTGGGTTGTCTGTTTTTTTGCTATTGAGTTTTATGAGCTGCTTTTATACTTTGGATATTAACCTCTTTTTTGTTGTGCGGTTTGCAAATATTTTCTCCCATTCCATAGCTTGTCTTTTCATTTTATTGATGGTTTCCTCTGATGTGTAAAAGGTTTTAAGTTTGATTAAGCTCAATTTATTTATTTTACTGACCTTAGAGTTTTTATGCTTCAGTCTCCTTGGAGTGGCTATTCTGAATGTACCTAGATTTTGACTTCCAAAATCCTAGAGCCTCCTGCTTCATATGGCTATCTTGGAAGGCTATAAGAGAGACTTAATATTTCCTTTCTAGGACTTATCACAACCCTGACATTATATCATATTATATTATATTAATTTTACCATTGTATGCCTGCTATGATAGCATGTTAAATATAGGTATATGTTAAGAAACATTTAATTGTCTTTATTGTTCACTGTTGAGTCTCCAGAGCATATTAGTTGATCAGTATAATTGTTGAATGAATTAATACATAAATGTGTGGTTGGAAGAGAAACATATCCTTATTTATAAGAATATGGTTTCAGATTCTTGAGATTGCTGTAAAAGAGCGAGGAGTATCAGACCTCCTCAGTTATAATTTAAATGTGCTTCTAATAGAAAAAATATCATATATATTATATATTACATATGCTGATAGACTTTTGTGAGACTTATGGCCTAAGAACACAACTTTTTATTTCTTTTACTAATTTTTATTGGAGTATAGTTGATTTACAATGTTGTGTTAGTTTCTGCTGTACAGCAAAGTGAATCAGTTATATATATATATATATATATATATATATTATATATATATATATATAATATATATACACACACACACACACACACACACATATATACACTCTTTTTTAGATTCTTTTCCCATATAGGCCATTACAGAGTATTGAGTAGAGTTCCCTGTACTACACATTAGGTTCTTATTATCTATTTTATACATAGTAGTGTGTATACGTCAATCCCAGTCCCCCAATGTATCCCTCCCCACTTTTCCCCTTGGTAACCCTAAGTTTGTTTTCTACATCTGTGACTCAATTTCTGTCTTGTAAATAAGTTCATTTGTACCATTTTTTTTTAGATTCCATACATAAGCAATATCATACATTTGTCTTTCTCTGTCTGACTTCATTCAGTATGACAATCTCTAGATCCATCCATGTCACTGCAAATGGCATTATTTCATTCTTTTTTTATGGCTGAGTAATTTTCCATTGTTTTTACGTAGCACATCATCTTTATCCATTCATATGTCAATGGACATTTAGGTTGCTTCCTTGTCCTGGCAACTGTAAATAATGCTGCAGAGAACACTGATGGGCATGTATCTTTTTGAAGTATGGTTTTCTCTGGATATATGCCCAGTAGGGGGATTGCTGGGTCATATGGTAGTCTATTTTTAGTTTTTTAAGGAATCTCCATACTGTTCTCCATAGTGGCTGTACTAATTTACATTCCCACCAACAGTGCAAGAGGGTTCCCTTTTCTCCACACCCTCTCTAGCATTTATCGCTTGTAGGTTTTTTGATGATGGCCATTCTTACCAGTGTGAGGTGCTACCTCATTGTAGTTTTGATTTGCATTTCTCTAATAATTAGTGATGCTGAGCATCTTTTCATGTGTTTGTTGGCCATCTGTATGTCTGTTGGAGAAATGTCTATTTAGATCTATCGCTCATGTTTTAATTGTGTTTTTCTGTTTCTTTGAGTATTGAGCTGCATGAGCAGTTTGTATATTTTGGAGATTAATCCCTTGTTGGTCACTTCGTTTGCAAATATTTTCTCCCATTCTGAGGGTTGTCTTTTCATTTTGTTCATGGTTTCCTTTGCTGTGCAAAAGCTTTTAAGTTTAATTAGGTCTGATTTGTTTATTTTTGTTTTTATTTTCATTACTCTAGGAGGTGTATCAAAAAAGTTATTGCTGTGATTTATGTCAGAGACTATTCTGCCTATGTTTTCCTCTAAGAGTTTTATAGTATCCAACCTTACATTTGGGTCTTTAATCCATTTTGAGTTTATTTTTGTGTATGGTGTTAGGGTGTGTTCTCATTTCATTCTTTTGCATGTGGCTGTCCAGTTTTCCCATCACCACTTATTGAAGACACTGTCTTTTCTCCATTGTATATTCTTGTCTCTTTTGCCATAGATTAGGTGACCATAAGTGTGTGGGTTTATCTCTGGACTTTCTATCCTTTTCCATTGATGTATAAGTCTGTCTTTGTGCCAGTACCATACTGTTTTGATTACTATAGCTTTGTAGTATAGTCTGAAGTCAGGGAACCTGATTCCTCCAGCTCTTTCTTTCTCAAGATTGCTTTGGCCATTCGGGATCTTTCATGTTTCCATACAAATTGTAAAACTTTTTGTTCTAATTCTGTGAAAAATACTATTGGTAATTTGATAAGGATTGCATTGAATTTATAGATTGCTTTGGGTAGTATAGTCATTTTCAAAATATTGATTCTTCCAATCCAAGAACATGGTATATCTCTCCATCTGTTTGTGTTATCTTCAGTTTCTTTCAACAGCATCTTATAGTTTTCTGAGTACAGGTCTTTTGTGGCTTTAAGTTGGTTTATTTTCGTAGCTATTTTAATTTTTGATGCAGTGGTAAATAGGATTGTTTCCCTAATTTCTGATCTTTTGTTGTTAGTGTATATGAATGTAAGTGATTTCTGTGTATTACTTTTTGTGTCCTGCAACTTTACCAAATTCATTGATGAATTCTAGTAGTTTTCTGGTAGCGGTTTTAGGATTCTCTATGTATAGTAGCATGTCATCTGCAAACAGTGACAGTTTTACTTCTTCTTTTTGAATTTTTATTCCTTTTATTTCTTTTTCTTCTCTGATTGCTGTGGCTAGGACTTCCAAAACTATGTTGAATAATAGTGGGGAGAGTGGACATCCTTGTCTTGTTCTTGGTCTTAGAGGAAATGCTTTCAGTTTTTCACTGTTGAGAATGATGTTTTGCTGTGGGTTGTCATATATGGCCTTTATTATGTTGAGGTAGGTTCCCTCTATGCCCCATTTCTGGAGAGTTATTTTTTATCATAAATGGGTGTTGAATTTTGTCAAAAGCTTTTTCTGCATCTATTGAGATGATCATATGATTTTTATTCCTCAGTTTGTTAAGATGGTGTATCACATTGATTGATTTGTGTATACTGAAGAATCCTTGCTTCCCTGGGATAAATCCCACTTGATCATGGTGTATGATCATTTTAATATGTTGTTGGATTCTGTTTCTAGTACTTTGTTGAGGATTTTTGCATCTGTATTCATCAGTGATATTGGTGTGTAATTTTCTTTTTTTGTAATGTCTTTGTCAGGTTTTGGTATCAGGGCAATGGTGGCCTCCTAGAATGAGTTTGGGAGTGTTCCTTCCTCTCCAATGTTTTGGAAGAGTTTGAGAATGATGGTTGTTAGCTCTTCTCTACATGTTTGACAGCATTCACCTGTGAAGCCATCTGGTCCTGGACTTTTGCTTGTTGGAAGATTTTTAATCACAGTTTCAATTTCATTACCTGTGATTGGTCTGCTTATGTTTTCTATTTCTTTGTGTTTCAGTCTTGGAAGATTGTACTTTTCTAAGAATTTGTCCATTTCTTCCAGGTTGTCCATTTTATTGGCATGTAGTTGCTTATAGTAGTCTCTTATGATCCTATGTATTTCTGCAGTGTCAGTTATAACTTTTTTCATTTCTAATTTTATTGATTTAAGTCCTCTCCCTTTTTTTCTTGATGAGTCTGGCTAAAGTTTTATCAATTATGTCTATCTTCTCAAAGAACCAGCTTTTAGTTTTATTGATCTTTGCTATTGTTTTTCTTTATTTCTATTTTATTTATTTCTGCTGTGATCTTTGATTTCTTTCCTTCTACTAACTTTGGATTTTGTTTGTTCTTCTTTCTCTAGTTGCTTTACGTGTAAGGTTAGGTTGTTCATTTGAGTTGTTTCTTGAGTTGGGATTGTATTTCTATAAGCTTCCCTCTTAGAACTGCTTTTGCTGCATCCCATAGGTTTTGGGTTATTGTGTTTTCATTGTCATTTGTTTCTAGGTATTTTTTGACTTCCTCTTTGATTTCTTAAGTGGTCTCTTGTTATTTAGTGGCATACTGTTTAGCCTCCATAAGTTTGTGTTTTTTAGGGTTTTTTTCCTATAATTGATTTCTAATCTCATAGTGTTGTGGTCAGAAAAGATGCTTGATATGATTTCAGTTTTCTTAAATTTACCGAGGCTTGATTTGTGACCCAACATGTGATCTACCCTGGAGAATGTTCCATGTATAACTGAGAAAAAAGTACATTCTACTGTCTTCAGAGGAACGTCCTATAGATATCAATTAAGTCTATCTGGTCTAATGTATCATTTAAGGCTTCTGTGTCCTCATTAATTTTCTTCTGGATTATCTGTCCTTGGTGTAAGTGGGGTGTCCACGTTCCCCACTACTATTGTGTTACTGTCGATTTTCCCTTTTATTTTATTTTTATTTATTTATTTTTTGCGGTACGCGGGCCTCTCACTGTTGTGGCCTCTCCCGTTGAGGAGCACAGGCTCAGCAGTCATGGCTCATGGGCCTAGCTGCTCCATGGCATGTGGGATCTTCCCGGACTGTGGCACGAACCCGTGTCCCCTGCATCGGCAGGTGGACTCTCAACCACTACACCACCAGGGAAGCCCCAATTTTCCCTTTTATTGTTGTTGGTGTTTATGTATTGAAGTGCTCCTATGTTGGGTGCATAAATATTTACAATTCTTATATCTTCTTCTTGGATTAATCCCTTGATCATTCTGTAGTGTCCTTCCTTGTCTCTTGTGACAGTCTTTATTTTAAAGTCTATTTTGTTTGATATGAGTATTGCTACTTGAGCTTTCTTTTGATTTCCATTTGCATGGAATATCTTTCTCCATCCCCTCACTTTCAGTCTGTATGTGTCCCTAGGTATGAAGTGAGTCTCTTGTCGACAACATATATAGAGGTCTTGTTTTTGTATCTGTTCAGCCAGTCTGTGTCTCTTGGTTGGAGCGTTTCATCCATTTACATTTAAAGTAATTATCAATATGTTATGTTCCTGTTACCATTTTCTTAATTGTTTTGGGTATCATTTTGTAGGTCTTTTCCTTCTCTTGTGTTTCCTGCCTAGAGAAGTTCTTTCAGCATTTGTAGCAAAGCTGGTCTGGCAGTGCTGAGTTCTAGTAGTTTTTGCTTGTCTAAAAAACTTTCGATTTCTCCGTCAAATCTGAATGAGATCCTTGCTGGATAGAGTAATCTTGGTTGTAGGTTTTTCCCTTTCATCACTTTAAATATATCCTGCCACTCCCTTCTGGCCTGCAGAGTTTCTGCTGAAACGTCTGCTGATAACCTTATAGGGATTCCCTTGTATGTTATTTCTTGCTTTTCCTTTGCTGCTTTTAGTATTTTTTCTTTGTATTTAATTTTTGTTAGTTTGATTAATATGTGTCTTGGTGTGTTTCTCCTTGCGTTTATCCTGTATGGGACTCTCTGTGCTTCCTGGACTTGATTATTTCCTTTCCCATGTTTGGGAAGTTTTCAACTATAATCTCTTCAAATATTTTCTCAGACCGTTTCTCTTTCTCTTCTTCTTCTGGGACCCCTATAATTTGAATGTTGGTGCATTTAATGTTGTTCCAGAGTTCTCTGAGAACTCTGTCGTCAATTCTTTTCATTCTTTTTTCTTTATTCTGCTCCATGGCAGTTATTTTCAACATTCTGTTTTCCAGCTTGCTTATCTTTTCTTTTGCCTCAGTTATTCTGCTATTGACTCCTTCTAGTGTATTTTTTATTTCAGTTATTGTATTGTTCATCACTGTTTGTTCTTTAGTTCTTCTAGGTCCTTGTTAAGGATTTCTTGTATTTTCTCCATTAGGATTTTGGATCATCTTTACTATCATTACTCTGAATTCTTTTTCAGGTACATTGCCTATTTCCTCTTCATTTATTTCATCTTGTGGGTTCTTATCTTGCTCCTTCATCTGAATCATATTTCTCTGTCTTCTCATTTTGTATAACTTATTATGTATGAGGTCTCCTTTCCGCAGGCTGCAGGGTCGTAGTTCCTCTTGCTTCTGGTGTCTGCCCCCAGTGAGTGAGGTTGGTCCAGTGGCTTGTGTAGGCTTCCTAGTGGGAGGGACTGGTGCCTACATTCTGGTGGGTGGTGCTGTATCTTGTCCCTTTGATGGGCAGGGCTGCATCAGGTGGTGTGATTGGGGTGTCTGTGGGCTTAGTATGACTTTAGGCAGCCTGTCTGCTGATGTGTGGGTTTGTGTTCCTGTCTTGCTTGTTGTTCGGTGTGGGGCATTCAGCACTGGACCCTGCAGGCAGTTGGGTGGAGCCAGGTCTTGGAGTTGAGATGGAGACATCCGGGAGAGCTCTTGCCATTTAGTATTCCCTGGGGCTGGGAATTCTCTGGTGTTCCAGAATCCTGGACTAGGCATTCCCACCCCAGAGGCTCAGGTCTGACCTCTGGCCTGGGAATGAATACCCCACAAGACACATGGCCCGGCAAAAAAGGTTGGTGGTGGGGGAAAGAAAGAGGGCAGGAAGAAAACAAATGAAAACAAACAGACCAAAACCCCCCAAGATAAATAGCAAAGACAAAAACAAGGAAATGCTTGATAAGATTTCAATTTTCTTAAATTTACCAAGGCTTGATTTGTCACCCAAGGTGTGATCTATCCTGGAGAATGTTCCATGTGCACTTGAGAAGAAAGTGTTTTCTGCTGCTTTCGAATGGAATGTCCTATAAATATCAATTAAGTCTCATGTCTAATGTGTCATTTACATATCAAAGGCATAAGAGAAACACCAATTCCTTCTAGCTTAACCAGTTACAAAAGGCTCACTTTGATACAGTAGTACAGCCATTAGAGGCCATTGTTCTCTAGATCTCTTGGCAGCCCCCATTAATCAAGGACAGACACCACAGGACCCCACATACAGTGGACAGCCAGACCGGGATTTCCCCTGAAACTTTTGGGATTACCCTGCAACTTTTGGGCCCCATGTGTCAGTGGACAGCCACTCCAGGATTACCCCTGCAACTTTTGGGCCCCACATATTAGTGGACAGCCCCCCAACTTTCCATTCCCTGTCTTGTATTTCCTGATATCTCAGCACTCATGGAAATTTCTTTGGTCTCCTGGCTGGCTCTGCCAGTTGTTGGGCTGCACCCTGCAGGCCTGTGTTTGCCCAGCTTCAAGACCAAAAAAAGAGTAAGCAACAAAGTCGTCAATGTTTTAAAGGATGAGAGAGCTTAAGCATCTGAAGCAAGGTCCTGGAGTGATGCCCCACCATGTGCGGTGCATGACGGGCAGGGCATGGTGGCAGTCTTTGCTCTATCATTTGTTAACTTAATTACTGGGTGTTCATAAGTTATTTCATTCAATCCTAACAATAACCCAACGAGGGAGGTACTTGATCTCCATCTTACAGAAAGGAATACTGCTTATTGAGATTGAGTGATGTGCTCAGGTTTACACAACTTTGAAGTGATAGACCCCTTTCTGAACCCAAACAATTTGGTTGGGACACAAAGCAAGGATTATTAAATACAATAAAAAGTTTATGCTACTCAGTGCTAAATTATATAGTAATAGACCATGGGAGGGTTGTGATGTGCTGTTTCCGTAATCTTTGCCAACACAAAAGCCTTTTCAAGTTTTTTGAACATCTTGTAGCATTACTAATCATTAGAACATACTTTGGGAAAGTTTGAAGTACGAAAGTTTGAAGTTGAAAGTACGAAGTTTAAATGGAATATGTTGCATACATTTCTATACCAGTAGTTCTAATCAGTGAATGGGAGCCACCCCGTCTATTTGAACAGAGAATTCAATATTAAAAAATAACTGGGTATAATGCTGTTAACTAGTAACGGAGAGGGTAAAATGAGAACACTGATATATGTAGATAACAGTTGTGGGAAGCGAGTACTACTACCAAAAAGTCTATGCTACATAGTTCTTAAATAAAATACTTTGCAAAAATTCTGTTAAAAATATCAAGTATTAGAAGTCATTATTTGGGATATTGAATTTGAGTCTTTGCTCAGATCCTTAGATTGGCATCACTTTATGTGATTATAAATCTTGAATATAAAATAATAAAAAAATAAAATACAATTAATGAAATTGAGGATTTTAGGGAGGTTGAAGGTAGAAAGAAAACTTTCCTTCATTTTTCATAGCAGAGAAATACTAAATAAAAAATGTGATTTTAAAAAATATAACATTATCAAGCAAAACTTGTAATTTTCTTAACCAGTTTTCTATAATCATATATTGTCATCAATAAATATCTATTTTTCTCTAGAAATACTTATAAGCTGTCCAATAGTTCCTTTAGTTTTTAACTTTTTTCTTTGGCAAATGAAATTAAATTTAATAATTTTATAATGGCTTGAGAAATATAATCACAATATTACCCAGTATTTCTAATCGTTAATATTTCTACTGGCTTTTTTATATGGAAATGCATCTGGAATGATGTTCTCCAGCTATAAAAGTTTTAAAACACTTATATATTATTGTCACTGGCCTGTTTTTTTTCTTTGTCTTTGAAGACTTTGTGTTGCTTGTATAATTTGTATGGTGAGTATGCATTATTTAATATGCAATACATTTATTTAAAAGACTTCATTTACAAGGTGGGTATTAGATACCAAAAAAAGTAGTCTGTCATGTGTTTTGAGGCTCCATTTGCTAGTGAGAGTGGGCTTTTCCTGTTCTAGCAGGTCTGTTTGTCCAAGGCCAGGAAGGGGGTCAACCTCTGGCAGCTGCAGCAGACCAGAGTTAGGGAGGCACAAACTCTAAGATTCATTCTTCCTTTGACTTCAAACCCTCAACAAAATCTTGCATTGTCAATGATATCAACTCCCAGTTCTTCCTCAGGGCTCTGTCTCTGTCTGCATTTGGAGCTTTCCTCACTGCTTTTGGGTGATTATTAATCCCCAGTCAGTGCCAAGGTCTCTAGTTCATCACCTCGTCCCACTGAGGGCCACATTCTGTAAGGAGCTCTCCTCCAACAGTAACATTTGGGTTTGTCTCCATCTATTGTTTGCAGGTTGCTTCAGTGCCCTGATAACATCACACAGGGAACAGTTGAGTGCTGCAACCGGAAATGGTACACACAAACTTTAGGAGAAAGGGTGGCTTTTATACCCGTTCACATCTATGTCTTCTGCTGATGGTGCCTGCCTTGGAGTGGTAGCATGATTAGACCCACTGTTCCCTGATACTCACCATAAACAAGAAAAAGTTTCAGGACTTTTTAGGAGTTATTCTTTCCTCTTCCTATCCTCAACCCACATCTAGAAATGTCTGTGTTTTACAAAGACAGTGACATGATAATTAAAAACAAAACTAGCATTGGCACTATCCATTATTTCTTTCTTCTGAATCTCTGGGTCACATGTATACTTGGAAGTAGTGTATTACTTGCAAGGCACTAGGGCTTTGGGGTAGAATAAGAAATTCTCCAATCAGGATCAAGTTCAATAAACTTGCTGCAATTAAAATTTTCTGCATCATTGTTGAGATTGACAAATGGACCCACAACATGTCTTCAAAGGCATTAGGCGCAAAATGAGGGTGAACTGACCTCACTAAACTACACCTGACTCCTCCCAGAATTCTGTTGAAGGGAAGAAATGTCCTTTTTTTTTTTTTTCTTTAAATGTCTAGCTTAGCTGAACTGAGTTAAATACTAGTACTACAGGGATATAGTACATGGACACAGATTTGCCCTCAAGACCCCAATCTGATGGGGCAGACAATCAAAATTAAAATCCGGGGAGATAAGAGCAACAATGAAAGGGAGTCCAGAACCATTGATTAGAGCGTCCTAACAAAGACTGGCAGTCAGGGAGTCTTCCCAGAAGAGGTGACATCTCAGTTGAGTCTTAAAGCTTCCCTGGGAATGAGCCAGGTAAAGTCTAATGAAATTCTCAGTGAGGAGATTATGTTTAAACTTCCCAGAAGAATTGTTGCAAATGAAAGTGCTACTTGTTTTCCATTTGGGGCTTTCCTCCTCCCTGAGGCAATTATAGAAGCAAATTTTCCTGCCTAAAAAAGAATCCACAGGGGCTGGCTTGCAACTTCACTGGACCCTTAGAAAACTGGCAGCCATACCTACAGATAGAGGAACTCTCCAAGGACAGGGAAGGAGAGAGAACTGGGCCCTGGGCTGTCTCAAGATGCCTGTTTGTTCCCTGACCAAAAACCAAAAAAAAAAAAAAAAAAAGCTGAGAGCAAGATTCCATATCAAAGAATCTTTCCCCAGGAGCCTCAGAGATACTGAGTGAAGTTGCTGGGTTATCAGTGCTGTGAAGAAATGGTGTCAGCCGTGACATTTTCTTGCTGGCAGAGACAGAACACCCCTGAGGAAAAGACACTGATCGTAGTTTTGTTTATTCAGTTAGGGGCGATGTCTTGCCAGGTTTTGATAAATGTGTTTAGAAAGCAAAGGGATGAGCTTATTGTGCGGCTTCTGCTTATTGCAATGCTGGTGGTACCTGTCTGAATTTCAGAGTGGGTCCCAAGTGGTGCATAGTTAGAACACAAACCATCAGGTAATAATAACTGTGGCCAATGCTTATTAAGATATGCCTAGCAATGCCCCTCAAACCTTCTTCCTCCATTAGCCAGGCTGGTGTGTATTTGTATAGGATTTTTAAAAGATACCTTGTTCCCTGTAATAGCTGGTCACTGATGTATGAAATTCCTTTGAGTGAGATAAACTTTTAATTCTGCAAGCTGCAGCTGAGGCTCAAAATGCAAATAGCCCTATGGAGATAAAGCTTTTGATTTTAATACTTTGCTGTGAGTGAATTTAATGAAATCTTCTAAGAGCAAATTTTTAAATGTGTATGGGGACTGGGGTGCTTATGTGTTTGTGTGTATATGGTACGAGAGAGAAAAAGGAGAACGAGAGGGATAGAGAGATTGAGAAAGACTGAGAGACAAACCCGTTGCCACAGTGGAAAGGTGACAGGTGGAAAGATGAAGAGGGGTGTACTGGGAGAAAAGACTAAGATTTTTGGATAGACAGGTGCCATGGTGCCATTCTGCTTTTAAAAATGACATAATGCTTAAAAAATAATAAACTAACAAGTATGTAAATAACCCACTTATCCCTGGGGTTTCTTGGAGGGAAAGGGGAAGATTTCGTGGACAAATGAGGCTGTTGGCTGTGCTTATATCCCTCTTCAGCACCACTAACTCACCAACCTGGGAGGCCTACAGGACCCTCACTTCTGGAGGAGCCTTGATGGTAAACTGAAGTTTACGAAGAGGGTGAGGTGAGACCATGGAGGTCCTTACAAGTGGAGATAACAGGACAGCAGCAAATGCCAAGAAGGGCCATCTGGCTCACTTAAAAATGAAACTCCCCTGAAGCCAGTCCTGTGAAATGCCTTTTCTGACATCTTTAAGTGGGTGGGCTGCTGAAACAGGGAGGTTTCATGAAAATTGTTCTGGCACTAGTCTCAGGAAAACCTAGAATTAAATCTAGGTGCTGCCACCTGTTATTTGTGTGATCTTGAGCCTGTTACTTAAAGAATGTGAAGCTTAGATAGTTTGAAATAGAGGTAATACTATTTAGATCATACTATTTGTTATGATACTCTGTGAAGCACTTCACAAAGGAAGAAATGAGTCTAATTATTTTGATATCATCGTCAGACAAAACTCATTAGAAAATGTCCACGGACTTCCAGCAATGCTTCTGCTGTGTGCCACTGGGTAGAAGCATAGCAAAAGTACGAACTGGTTATTTTGTTTGAAAAGTGAGTATTGAAGCTCTGCTCTCCTGGGAAGTAGCAGAGTGGAGGTTGTAAAAGCTGGTACTCTTTCTTTTTTTTTAAACATCTTTATTGGGGTATAATTGCTTTACAATGGTGTGTTTCTGCTTTATAACAAAGTGAATCAGTTATACATATGCATATGTTCCCATATCTCTTCCCTCTTGCGTCTCCCTCCCTCCCTCCCACCCTCTCTATTCCACCCCTCCATGCGGTCACAAAGCACTGAGCTGATCTCCCTGTGCTATGGGCTGCTTCCCACTAGCTATCTACCTTACGTTTGGTAGTGTATATATGTCCATGCCTCTCTCTGTTTGTCACAGCTCACGCTTCTCCCTCCCCATATCCTCAAGTCCATTCTCAAGTAGGTCTGTGTCTTTATTCTTGTCTCACCCCTAGGTTCTTCATGACATTTTTTTTTCTTAAATTCCATATATATGTATTAGCATACGGTATTTCTTTCTCTTTCTGACTTACTTCACTCTGTATGACAGACTCTAGTCCACCCACCTCACAACAAATAACTCAATTTCATTTCTTTTTATGGCTGAGTAATATTCCATTGTATATATGTGCCACATCTTCTTTATCCATTCATCCAATGATGGGCATTTAGGTTGTTTCCATCTCTGGGCTATTGTAAATAGAGCTGCAATGAACATTTTGGTACATGACTCTTTTTGAATTATGGTTTTCTCAGGGTATATGCCCAGTAGTGGGATTGCTGGGTCATATGGTAGTTCTATTTGTAGTTTTTTAAGGAACCTCCATACTGTTCTCCATGGTGGCTGTACCAATTCACATTCCCACCAGCAGTGCAGGAGTGTTCTCTTTTCTCCATACCCTCTCCAGCATTTATTGTTTCTAGATTTTTTGATGATGGCCATTCTGACTGGTGTGAGATGATATCTCATTATAGTTTTGATTTGCATTTCTCTAATGATTAATGATGTTGAGCATTCTTTCATGTGTTTGTTGGCAGTCTGTACATCTTCTCTGGAGAAACATCTATTTAGGTCTTCTGCCCATTTTTGGATTGGGTTGTTTTTTTTTTTGTTATTGAGCTGCATGAGCTGCTTATAAATTTTGGAGATTAATCCTTTGTCAGTTGCTTCATTTGCAAATATTTTCTCCCATTCTGAGGGTTGTCTTTTGGTCTTCTTTATGGTTTCCTTTGCTGTGCAAAAGCTTTGAAGTTTCATTAGGTCCCATTTGTTTGTTTTTATTTCCATTTCTCTAGGAGGTGGGTCAAAAAGGATCTTGCTGTGATTTATGTCATAGAGTGTTCTGCCTATGTTTTCCTCTAAGAGTTTGATAGTGTCTGGCCTTATATTTAGGTCTTTAATCCATTTTGAGCTTATTTTTGTGTATGGTGTTAGGGAGTGATCTAATCTCATACTTTTACATGTACCTGTCCAGTTTTCCCAGCACCACTTACTGAAGAGGCTGTCCTTTCTCCACTGTACATTCCTGCCTCCTTTATCAAAGATAAGGTGACCATATGTGTGTGGGTTTATCTCTGGGCTTTCTATCCTGTTCCATTGATCTATTTTTGTTTTTGTGCCAGTACCATACTGTCTTGATTACTGTAGCTTTGTAGTATAGGCTGAAGTCAGGGAGCCTGATTCCTCCAGCTCCGTTTTTCATTCTCAAGATTGCTTTGGCTATTCGGGGTCTTTTGTGTTTCCATACAAATTGTGAAATTTTTTGTTCTAGTTCTAGTGAAAAATGCCAGTGGTAGTTTGATAGGGATTGCATTGAATCTATAGATTGCTTTGGGTAGTAGAGTCATTTTCACAATGTTGATTCTTCCAATCCAAGAACATGGTATATCTCTCCATCTATTTGTATCATCTTTAATTTCTTTCATCAGTGTCTTATAATTTTCTGCATACAGGTCTTTTGTCTCCTTAGGTAGGTTTATTCCTAGATATTTTATTCTTTTTGTTGCAATGGTAAATGGGAGTGTTTTCTTGATTTCACTTTCAGATTTTTCATCATTAGTGTATAGGAATGACAGAGTATTCTGTGCATTAATTTTGTATCCTGCAACTTTACCAAATTCACTGATAGCTCTAGTAGTTTTCTGGTAGCATCTTTAGGATTCTCTATGTATACTTTCATGTCATCTGCAAAAGTGACAGCTTTACTTTTTCTTTTCTGATTTGGATTCCTTTTATTTCCTTTTCTTCTCTGATTGCTGTGGCTAAAACTTCCAAACCTATGTTGAATAAGAGTGGTGAGAGTGGGCAACCTTGTCTTTTTCCTGATCTTAGTGGAAATGCTTTCAGTGTTTCACCATTGAGGATGATGTTGGCTGTGGGTTTGTCATATATGGCCTTTATTATGTTGAGGAAAGTTCCCTCTATGCCTACTTTCTGCAGCATTTTTATCATAAATGGGTGTTGAATTTTGTCAAAAGCTTTCTCTGCATCTATTGAGATGATCATATGGTTTTTCTCCTTCAATTTGTTAATATGGTTTATCATATTGATAGATTTGCGTATACTGAAGAATCCTTGCATTCCTGGAATAAATCCCACTTGATCACAGTGTATGATCCTTTTAATGTGCTGTTGGATTCTGTTTGCTAGTATTTTGTTGAGGATTTTTGCATGTATGTTCATCAGTGATATTGGACTGTAGTTTTCTTTCTTTGTGACATCCTTGTCTGGTTTTGGTATCAAGGTGATGGTGGCCTCATAGAATGAATTTGGGAGTGTTCCTCCCTCTGCCATATTTTGGAAGAGTTTGAAAAGTATAGGTGTTAGCTCTTCTCTAAATGTTTGATAGAATTCGCCTGTGAAGCCATCTGGTCCTGGGCTTTTGTTTGTTGGAAGATTTTTAATCACAGTCTCAATTTCAGTGCTTGTGATTGGTCTGTTCATATTTTCTATTTCTTCCTGATTCAGTCTTGGCAGGTTGTGCATTTCTAAGAATTTGTCTGTTTCTTCCAGGTTGTCCCTTTTATTGGCATGGAGTTGTTTGTAGTAATCTCTCATGATCTTTTGTATTTCTGCAGTGTCAGTTGATACTTCCCCTTTTTCATTTCTAATTCTATTGATTTGAGTCTTCTCCCTTTTTTTCTTGATGAGTCTGGCTAATGGTTTATCAATTTTGTTTATCTTCTCAAAGAACCAGCTTTTAGTTTTCTTGATCTTTGCTATTGTTTCATTTCTTTTTCATTTATTTCTGATCTGATTTTTATGATTTCTTTCCTTCTGCTAACTTTGGGGTTTTTTTGTTCTTCTTTCTCTAATTGCTTTAAGTGCAAGGTTAGGTTGTTTATTCGAGATTTTTCCTGTTTCTTAAGGTGGGCTTGTATTGTTATAAACTTCCCTCTTAGAACTGCTTTTTCTGCATCCCATAGGTTTTGGGTCATCGTGTCTCCATTGTCATTTGTTTCTAGGTATTTTTTGATTTCCTCTTTGATTTCTTCAGTGATCACTTCGTTATTAAGTAGTGTATTGTTTAGCCTCCATGTGTTTGTATTTTTTACAGATCTTTTCCTGTAATTGATATCTAGTCTCATGACGTTGTGGTCAGAAAAGATATTTGATAAAATTTCAAATTTCTTAAATTTACCAAGGCTTGATTTGTGACCCAAGATATGATCTATCCTGGAGAATGTTCCATGGGCACTTGAGAAAAATGTGTATTCTGTTGTTTTTGGATGGAGTGTCCTATAAATATCAATTAAGTCCATCTTGTTTAATGTATCATTTAAAGCTTGTGTTTCCTTATTTATGTTCATTTTGGATGATCTGTCCATTAGTGAAAGTGGGGTGTTAAAGACCCCTACTATGAATGTATTACTGTTGATTTCCCCTTTTATGGCTGTTAGTATCTGACTTATGTACTGAGGTGCTCCTATGTTGGGTACATAAATGTTTACAACTGTTATATCTTATTTTTGGATCGATCCCTTGATCATTATGTAGTGTCCTTCTTTGTCTGTTTTAATAGTCTTTATTTTAAAGTCTATTTTTTGTCTGATATGAGAATTGCTACTCCAGCTTTCTTTTGGTTGCCATTTGCATGGAATATCTTTTTCCATCCCCTTATTTTCAGTCTGTATGTGTCTCTAGGTCTGAAGTGGGTCTCTCGTAGACAGCATATATATGGATCTTGTTTTCGTATCCATTCAGCCAATCTGTGTCTTTTGGTGGGAGCATTTAGTCCATTTACATTTAAGGTAGTTATCAATATGTGTGTTCCTATATCCATTTTCTAAATTGTTTTGGGTTTATTATTGTAGGTCTTTTCCTTCTCTTGTGTTTCTTGCCTAGAGAAATTCGTTCAGCATTTGTTGTAAAGCTGGTTTGGTGGTGCTGAACTCTCTCAGCTTTTGCTTGTCTGTAAAGGTTTTAATATCTCCATCAAATCTGAATGAGATCCTTGCTGGGTAGAGTAATCTTGGTTGCAGGTTTTTCTCCTTCATCACTTTCAGTATGTCCTGCCACTCCCTTCTGGCTTGCAGAGTTTCTGCTGAGAGATCAGCTGTTAACCTTATGGGGATTCCCTTGTGTGTTATTTCTTGCTTTTCCCTTGCTGCTTTTGACAGCAAGGGAATTTTTTGACAGTTTTTTGACAGTTTGACAATTTTTTGACAGTTTGATTAATATGTGTCTTGGCGTATTTCTCCTTGAATTTATCCTGTATGGAACTCTCTGTGCTTCCTGGACTTAACTATTTCCTTTCCCATATTAGGGAAGTTTTCAACTATCATCTCTTCAAATACTTTCTCAGTCCCTTTCTTTTTCTCTTCTTCTGGAACCCCTATAATTTGAATGTTGGTGCATTGAATGTTGTCCCAGAGGTCTCTGAGACTGTCCTCAGTTCTTTTCATTCTTTTTTCTTTATTCTGCTCTGCAGTAGTTATTTCCACTATTTTATCTTCCAGGTCACTTATCCGTTCTTCTGCCTCAGTTATTCTGCTATTGAATCCATCTAGAGTATTTTTCATTTCATTTATTGTGTTGTTCATCATTGTTTGTTTCATCTTTAGTTCTTCTAGGTCCTTGTTAAATATTTCTTGCATTTTGTCTATTCTATTTCCAAGATTTTGGATCATCTTTACTATCATTATTCTGAATTCTTTTTCAGGTAGACTGCCTATTTCCTCTTCATTTGTTTGGTCTGGTGGGTTTTTATCTTGCTCCTTCATCTGTTGTGTGTTTTTCTGTCTTCTCATTTTGCTTATCTTACTGTGTTTGGGGTCTCCTTTTTGCAGGCTGCAGGTTTGTAGTTCCTGTTGTTTTTGGTGTCTGTCCCCAGTGGCTAAAGTTGGTTCAGTGGGTTGTGTAGGCTTCCTGGTGGAGGGGACTAGTGCCTGTGTTCTGGTGGATGAGGCTGGATCTTGTCTCTCTGGGGGACAGTTCCACGTCTGGTGGTGTGTTTTGGGCTTTCTGTGGCCTTATTATGATTTTAGACAGCCTCTGCTATAGGGTGGGGTGTGTTCCTGTTTTGCTAGTTGTTTGGCATAGGGTGTCCAGCACTGTAGCTTTCTGGTTGTTGAGTGAAGCTGGGTGCTGGTGTTGAGATGGAGATCTCTAGGAGATTTTCGCCATTTGATATTATGTGGAGTTGGGAGGTGTCTTGTTGACCAGTGTCGTGAAGTTGGTTGTCCCACCTCAGAGGAACAGCACTGACTCCTGGCTGTAGCACCAAGAGTCTTTCATCCACACGGCTCAGAATAAAAGGGAGAAAAAGTAGAGAGAGAATTAGTAGAAGTAGAAAGAAAGAAAGAAAGAAAGGAGGGAAGGAAGGAAGAAAGAAAGAAGAAGGAAAGAAGAAGGAAAGAAAGAAAGGAGGGAGGGAGGTTGGAAGGAAGGAAAAAAGAAAGAAGATAAAGTAAAATATAATAAAGTTATTAAATTAAAAATAATTATTAAAAAAACAAACAACAACAAAAAAAATGGATAGATAGAACCTTAGGACAAATGGTGGAAGCAAAGCTATACAGACAAAATCTGATATAGAAGCATAGACATACACACTCACAAAAAGAGGAAAAGGAAAAAAATCATAAATCTTGCTCTCAAAGTCCACCTCCTCAATTTGAGATGATTCATTGTCTAAAGGAGGGAAGGAAGGAAAGAAAGAAAGAAGATAAAATAATTAAAATTTATTATTAAGAAAAAAACGGACAGATAGAACCCTAGGACAAATGGTGGAAGCAAAGCTATACAGACAAAATCTCGCACAGAAGCATACACATACGTATTCACAAAAGGAGGAAAAGAGGAAAAAATCATAAATCTTGCTCTCAAAGCCCACCTCCTCAATTTGGGATAACTCGTTGTCTATTCAGGTATTCCACAGATGCAGGGTACATCAAGTTGATTGTGGAGCTTTAATCCGCTGCTTCTGAGGCTGCTGGGAGAGATTTCCCTTTCTCTTCTTGGTTCTCACAGCTCCCAGGGTCTCAGCTTTGGATTTGGCCCCGCCTCTGCGTGTAGGTCGCTGGAGGGCGTCTGTTTTTTGCTCAGACAGGACGGGGTTAAAGGAACCCCTGATTCGGGGGCTCTGGCTCACTCAGGCCGGGGGGAGGGAGGGGCGTGGAGTGCAGGGCGAGCCTGCGGCAGCAGAGGCTGGAGTGACGTTGCACCAGCCTGAGGCCCGCCGTGCTTTCTCCCGGAGAAGTTGTCCCTGGATCCCGGGAACCTGGCAGTGGCGGGCTGCACAGGATCCCCAGAAGAGGGGTGTGGATAGTGACCTGTGCTCGCACACAGGCCCCTTGGTGGCGGCAGCAGCAGCCTTAGCGTCTCCCGCCCGTCTCTGGGGTCCACGTAAAAGCTGGTACTCTTGAGTCAGATGCGCTGGTTCAAGTCCTGATACCACCACCACCCTAAATTACTTAACTTTTCTATGACCTGTTTTTCTTTTAAACATAGAAATGCTTACTAATAGTACCTACCTCATAGAATTATTGTGAAGATTAAGTGAAGTGGTACTTGTAGCTGGCATAGAATGAGCACAATTATTACTACTGCTGAGCTTTATGTCCTGTTGCTTCTTAGGAGTAAACTGCAAAAAACATTATATTAAAGGATAAAGTGTCCAGTAACAAGGGCTCCATAGCCAGGAAGATCCGTGTTCATAGATGGTTGTTCACAGTCTCTAATTTTCAATTTCCTGTAAGATGGGTGTACTAACATTTGCTTCAGGATATGGGAGGTGAAGGAACCTGTCAGGATGCAAAGAAGTGAGATAAGAAGGGGAAGGGAAGGCAACCAACGAGTGGAGAATTATCAACTAGGTACCACTATGGTCAGCTAAAGCTTAATCCCACCGGGGGAGTTATGGGGGTCTGTGTAAAACAGACTCAAGAGATGGGCAAGGGAGCTGGGAGATGTGTACATGAACTCCTGTGAGCCTTTGCTCAAGGGCTTTTCCTGGAGTTATTAATTCCCCTGCTCTTACAGCCTATCAAGTAGGTGGCAAAGCTGGTTCCAGAGGCCTGAGAGAATCCTCAGGCAACCAAAGGCAGGTGATAGCTGTTGGAAGCTGGGCACAGCACAGGGCACTGAAGCTAGCAGAGATGGAATGTGGGCAGGTAGCGTCTGCCACATATAGGATTCATTCCTCTTCTCCCCCAAGATGGCAAACGCTTAAAATCTTATCATGCAATTTATTAATCTGTTTGGACAAATATTTGTAATGAATTTGCAATTTTAGAGGACATGCCATTTGTAAGCATCTGTTTCTTTTTATCTAGTAAAATCGTATCTATTTCCCTCACATTGGAGGAAGTGAGAAATTTCAGAGTGTTTAGTTAAGGCAGTGGATTCCAGTGTGATGCGCACCTACGGCTCCAGAAATACACAAAAACAGTGGAATTTAAATTCTTTCCTAATCACTTTATAAATAAGTAGACCCACCTTGTGTACTTTGGTTGCATAGTGCAGTCTTTGTATTTGCTTGTTTACATACAGTACAGGTATTTCTACAGTATTATAGGGCATCCTGATTGATCGTTAGGAAGATAGACCACGGGAGAGAATAAGTCTTGTCTTTAATGCTGAAATTTATAGAATATTATTTATTATATAACTGACAAACACCAAACTTCAGTAAAGGAGAAATGGGAATAAGTGTAAATGTGTTAATTTTCTTTATTTTTTATAATAGGAAATCAACAGCTACTGATTAAGATTGAAATGTGTGAAAACCCGTATGCAAACACTGTACCAAACCAAAAACAATGACCCCATAAATTTAACATTTTTACGTTTGACTTTTCATTTTAGAGCAGTGAACAGTAAGATGTAGCCCATGAGACAAATCCGTTCTGCCACTTTTTTTTTTTTTTTTTTGTAAATAAAGACTTACTGAAACACATTTACACCCATTCTTTTATATATTGTCTATGGTGCTACAGCGTCAATCACATAGTTGTGATAGAGATTGGATGTGGCTTGGAAAACTGAATATAATTACTCTTTGGTCCTAAAATATCCCTCCTCAACTTCTGTTGAGGAAGAATATTTTAGGAAGTACTGTACTGATCAGAAAAGTCTGTTATTCTCCTCTCAACACTCTACTTTCAATAATTCTGGTCTCCAAATGTGTGGGATTTTGCCCCCATCCCCAGCAATTCTCCCACACAGCTGCATGTTCTACAATTTAACTCAGTTCTGCCACTACATACCTGGAAATAGCATCTGATCCCACAGGTTAAAGCCTCAGTTCCATAAGAATGCTTCCACACTACTTTGGACAACTGAAGTACAGATTATCACCTGGGTTTTGACCAGCTATAAAAGACAAATTCCCAGGACTCCTCGGGTTCGATAACTTGTTAGAGCGGCTCACAGAACTGAAGAAAATGGTTTACTTACTAGATCACCAGTTACAACTCAGGAACAGCCGGATGGAAGAGATATACAGGGCAAGATATGTGGGAGTGGTGTAGAGTTTCTGTGCCGTCCCTGGTCCTGCCCTCCCAGCACTTCCACATGGTCACCATCCTGGAAGGTTGATGTAGGTTAGTGAAGGTTTACCAACTTCTGACCACCACAGTTCGGGGATTTCTATGTAGGCTTTATTTTATAGGCATGACTGATTATATCATTGGCCTTAATGGCTAATTCAACCTCTAGAACCTGTCCCCTGCCCAGAGGTCTGAAGGTGGGGCTGGAAGTTCCAACCCTCTAATGATGTGATTGGTTCCCCTGGCAACCAGCCCATCCCAGGCTTTCCAAATATCACCTCATTAACATAAAGTCAGGGGAGGTTGAAAGGAAGTTGTTATGAATAACGAAAGACATTCCTTTCACTTTTTTGTCTCTGGAGCTGTCAGGAACCAGGCGCAAAAAGTATAACAAAAGATGCCTCTGTAGCTCTTATCACTATATTAGGATATTACAAGGGTTTTTAGGAGCTGTGTGCCACAAATGGGAATGAAGACCAAATATATATTTCTTATTATAAATCATAATATGACAGTTACATATGAAGTGTTATGAAACTGACAATCTAGTTTCATTTCAGCTACATTTTTATTTTGTTATGATTAAATAAAAATATGCTTTCAATATAAATAGAACTATGAAATTTTAAAAAGATACATTGGAATTATACATTAGATCTGCCTGTATTTAAAAAATGAGTGTATATGGTTTTATCAGACATCAGATTGGGTTTGGATCCACCATACCAGGTCGTTTTGTTTTTCTGGAAGTAACAACTTCTATGAAGCTGGTGGCCAAGCTACCCTAAGTATTGTTGGGACAGAAAAACTCTCCTCATAGCTGATCATATATTTACTTCCTTTCTCTTTTTCAGTGAGTTTGAAAACTATTTTCGAAGTGTGAGGGAATAAAATTCAGAATTTTCCTAATTTCAAACCCTGATTATGGACTCTGTCGAGCCTAATCCTTCTCAAAAGGCCCACTGAATTCTGTCCATAAAATAATGTTGCCTGGCCTTTTTTTTTTTTTAGGAGACAGGGAAAACCTCTTTCAGTTGATTTTTGTACAGTCCCTTATTGAAACTCAGATAAACTTGAGACCCTATGCGAATTTATTATAGTTTTGAATGCCACATCATATAGTTGAAAGTGGGAAAATTATATTTAAAAAATTTTAAGCTAAATGAAACACCTGTACTTATTTTCCAAACTCTTGTTTCTTTTCTTCATTCAGTCATCCTTATATATAGATTTAGATATTGGAAATACTATGTTATATATGAGTATAAAATAGATAATAAGTAAAACAAATACTTTGCAGCAACTAAGTGATTTTTCCTAATTAGAAAGGAAATAGTAGCTGAAATGCCTAATCATATTTAAAACAATTTTTAAAACTTTGTTACTGTACCTATATAACAAGTACTATATAATGTTGAAGGGTGGTAGCATACACCACCCCTAAGTATGACACTTTAACATAAGGATTATTTTGAGCTAAAGACACTTGAAATAGAGCAGATACAAAAAAGGACACTCTGCCTTCCCTGTATAGGGAGAAAACTTTCTAGTCACCAGAGATAGAGTCAAAGCTGAGAAAAGTCTGTACAAACAGACCTTGTTAAAATAACTTATCTTCCTTTAGCCTCCCCATGCATTTTACTTTTCCACAATTGCCACTTTGTTCAACCAACTAGGTAAGCATTTAGGTTTTGCCACTTCCTTTGGTATCCATTTACCTATGGGAGCTCCCATGTACATGTAAAAATCTGTATGCTTTTCTCCTGCTAATCTATCTTACCTCAATTTAATTCTCAGACCGTAAGAGAGTAAAGGTAAATTTTTGCCTTGCCTACAGTGTTCTGTATTCTTCGTGGTTGAAAAATGAAATCGTTAATTAATGCAAGTAGATTAAAAATGAAAACTTGGACTTAATACATATCCCTTAATTTTCAAATACACTAAAGCACAGTGCAATTTAGAATAGATTTACACTTGAACGTTCTTTCAGTAATTATCAAAATTACATAAAAATTATTTTAAGGTGAACAACTCCTTTCATCCTTAAGATATTAAATCTAGGGTTTCCCAAAAGTACTTGAGATGAGAAATGAGACATAGAAATTGATAAATGGTTTCCTACTACTGACACTATTTTATGTGTATATTTAAGTTATGCTAAAGGATTCTGATTAAAAAGGGCAAAGTGTACTCAATACAAAGAAGGTAACTTTTCTACTTTAGAACCATATTCAAGCATGTAGCTGTATCATGATAATTTACCCTTAAAGACAGGGTAATATTAAGAAAATAAAGGTCTATGATGGCTCCTGGTAACATTTTCCACTTTCTTAATGGTGGCAAATGGTAGACGATGCAGATGTTATATCTGTGCTCATGTTATTGTGCTTGGAGGGTCACAGATACTTAACCACACAGGATGGAGCATAAGAGGCTCTGTTAGCAAACTAACCAGCTGTAAAAGAATCAACATTAGAAATGTGTAAAAATCTAGTTGCAAATGGTCAGACAATTTATAGCTTTACTTCCCTTTTCCCTTATTTAATCAGGTAAAATTTACATGAAGAAAGAGCATAGGGCTTCCCTGGTGGTGCAGTGGTTGAGAGTCCGCCTGCCGATGCAGGGGACACGGGTTCGTGCCCCGGTCCGGGAGGATCCCACATGCCGCGGAGCGGCTGGGCCCGTGAGCCATGGCCGCTGAGCCTGCGCGTCCGGAGCCTGTGCTCCGCAACGGGAGAGGCCACAACAGTGAGAGGCCCGCGTATCGCAAAAAAAAAAAAAAAAAAGCATAAAATGCAGTAATTTCAAGTGTTTGTTTCCGTGAATGTTTAAATATGTATACGCATGTTTTACTGGATGCAAGATCAAGAATATATGATATTTCCAGCACATGAAAGGGATCCCTTATACTCCTTTCCATAGCAATACTCCCTAAAGGAACCACTGTTCTAGCTTCTATTGCCATAGGTTTGTTATGCCCCTTCTTGAAATGTATATGCAGTTGACTCTTGAACAACATGGGGGTTAGGGGCACTGATCCCCTAACTTAGCTGAAAATCTGTGTATAACTTTGACTCCCCTCAAACCTAACAACTAATGACCTACTGCTGACTAAAAGCATTACTGATAATATAAGCAGTATATTAACACATATTTTGTAAGTTATATTATATACGGTATTCTTACAATATGCAAGTGAGAGAAAAGAAAATGTTAAGGAGATCATAAAGAAGGGAAAATACATTAGAGTACTGTATTTATCATTACTCTAAGTTTACCCTGTTTAAGTTTACCCTGTTTACAAGATGAATTGTTTATCAGTACCTATATCAAAACTGTCTTTCGTGATATAAAACAGTATAGATGTTATATGTACTACTAATGCTAGACATCAAAAATGCAAAGATAGATAATGTGAAAAAGAAACTCATATTTATTTAGAGGTATAACGATTTGTGCTGATAACAAAGAAGCAGCAATATGATTGATTTTTTGTAGCTTAATGTAATCAATATGATGGCCTCAGAGTAGCCTAGCCTGTACACTAATGACTGAAATGGATCATTATAAAATGTTTATGGCATACAGTATTACAGTCATATTCATAACACTGTATTGGAAACATTGTTACATTTTTTTAAAAACAACTTACCTGTGATGATAGGCTGATACAAAGTTTCTCCAGTTATTAGAGAGAGAGCTACATGGCTCCTCTGTGAATTTTTTTCAAATTGTCAAAAATCTCCAAAATTTTTCCAATATATTTATAGAAAAAATCTTCATATTAGTGGACCCACGCAGTTCAAACCTATATTGTTCAAGGGTCAACTATACATTAAATCATGTTATATGGAAGCTTTTGTGTCTGGCTTTTGTTCAACATAATGCCTATAGGATGCAGCTATTACATCTATGTTTTTATATGTTGCAGTAGTTTATTCTTTTTTTTTTTTTTTACTATTGTAGATGTCAAATTTATACATATCTCAATTAATTGTACTATTTATGAATTTGTTACTGTTTCATTTTCAGTTAAATCTTCTGTGAAAATCCTGGTGTATGTCTTTCTGTAAGCAAATACATTCATTTCTTTTGGGTATGTATCTAGGGTTGGAATTGCTTTAGTAAATACTACCAATTTCCCACAGTTTTTTACTACCTGATGCTTCCACAAGTAATGCAGCAGAGTTCCGTAACTTGCACAACACTTGGTCTTGTTGGTGTTCTAAATTTTAGTCCTTCTGGTGGGTGTGGGTGGTTTTAATGTGTATTGCCCTGATGAGTAATGACACTGAGCTCCTTATTCATACAATTATTAGCTATTTGGATATGCCCTTTAAAGGGATTTTCAAGTGTTCTATTTTTTATTGGATTTTATACTTTTATTATTGATTGCTTAAATTCAAAATACTTGGGGATCTTCTGGTTATCTTTTTAAACTTCCAGTTCAGTTTAATTCTTATTTAGTCAAAGGCAATTTACGTTGTAAATACTTTGATATTTGTTAACACTTGCTTTGTTATCCAGCATATGACCAGCTTTATTAAATGGTTTATATGCCTTCAAGAGAATGTATATTCTGTAGTTATTTGGGTATAGTGTTCTAAAAAGGAGTTAAATGAATTGGTTAATAGTTTTGTTCAGATCTTCTCTAATGGTAATGATTTATGTCTGTCTTCTATCATTCACTAAGGGAAGTTTATTAAAATATACAACTATGGTTGTGGCTTTGTCAAGTTCTCCATTTCTGTCAAATTTTGTTTTTTGTATTTGGAAGAATTATTATTATTGCAAACTTATGAGTTTTTAGTCTTCCTGTTTAATTTGCTGTTTTGCTAAAATGAAACATCTCTCTGTAACTTTAATGATTTTTCTTCCCTTGGAGTCTGATATTAATAAAGCTGCAACAGCTTTCTTTTGACTAGTATGTTTTTATTGTTTAACATTCTACTGTGTCTTTGTGTTTATATAGAATGTTTTATAAAAAGTATAGAGATGGGTTTGTTTTTTTCCTTACCAGTCTGACAATGTTTCCTTTTAGACTTTTTAGTCTAATATAATGACAGATATTCTCGGTTTTAAGTCTACCATCATGCTTTTGGTTTTCTTTTCTCCCATCCTGTCCTCATTTCTTTCATCCTTTCCTGCCTTTTAAAAAATTTATCAACATTTTGTATGGTCTATTTTATATCTTTTTAAATTATACCACAGTTTTTAAAGTGTACCTTCTCAGTTACCTTGGACACTGATATGCATCCTAAATGTATTACATTCTACCTTAAAATTAGTGCTTTATCACTCCCAGTGCAATAAAATAATTTCTATTTACCTATCTTCTGCCCTCTATGTTAGGATTATGGCATATTTTTCTCTATTCATAACCCTCACAAGACAGTTATTGTTTCTCTTTAAATAATCTGTGGTATTTTTGAAGTATGTCAACCTAGCAAATTTGGAACTACATTTTCTCAGATTCTATTTCCTGTATAGGTTGGCCACAAGAAAATCTTGTGCGATATTAAAGTCAGACATGAAACAGCAGCCATTACACTGAGGGTTGGTCAAGGAACCCAGATGCTGCTGGAGTGGGCACACCTTGTTGCTGACCTATTGGGTCATGTTGTTGGCGTTGAATGCTGAAATACAATACTTGGGAGTTTAGGTCACTTTTATGTTGTGAAGTAGTTACTAATGCTAAATTTAAAGAATTAATTTTTCACACATGTTGAAACACAATTCAGCAAATAAAACAGGAATCACCTACAGGTTATATGTGTACCTACAGGTTATATGTGTTCCTAATATTTTATTCAGGTCAGCTATAAACATTTCTAAAGTATGTGTGAGTTTCAGTGCACACAAATGTAGGTAAAATTTGAGTTCTGACATTATGTGGACTATATGTGAACTGCTTTATAAAAGTAGAATAATACTTTCCATTACTGAAAACATCATTTCTGTCTGTGTGTCCCCATACAATTATGGGCTCTGTTGTATTATACTGTATGCCATCCCAGATCCGTATTCAAGTGAAAGCTTTTATTTAGAAGTAACGTGAAAATCTATTACAATCAATCTAATATCTGTTTCAGTAGAAAAATATCATCTCTCACTTTTATAATCATTGGATACACACTTATTTGTTTTGTGTATTTACTGTTTAATTTCCTCAACTAGAATGTAAGCTTCCTGGGAATCTATTTGTTTACTGTTAGATACCTAATGCTTAGAATAATGCCTCATGCATAGCAAGTGTTTAATGTGGTTTTCTTTTTTAATAGAGTTTTATGTGTTCCTCATTAAAGATAGCCTCTTAAATTTGAAGGTGCTTAATAAGACTTTACTAATAAAAATTATTCTGGGACCTGTGCTGATTGTGCAACTATCATTTCAAATTTGACAATTTCCATAATAGGTGAAAATAAGAGTTAATTGCCAATCAATCAAAACAAGTGCTAGAACTACTTGCATGGCTCCACCCAACCACAAGACAGCCAGAGATATCAATTCCATAATTTTCCCAGAAAGGGAGCCAACTGTTAATACCTGGCAAACAGCACTAAGGACAAGCCTACTGCATGCATATACCCTTTGGGGCCTTAATATTTAATTTTCTATCATGTTAAACATTTTCCATTACTATTTCTAAATGGGAGCATAATATCTTACATCTGCCATGATTTGATTTATTTTACCAATCCCCTCTTTAGTTTTTATTTCTTTTTTTTGCGGTATGCGGGCCTCTAACTGTTGTGGCCTCTCCCGTTGCAGAGCACAGGCTCCGGACACGCGGGCTCAGCGGCCATGGCTCACGGGCCCAGCCTCTCTGCGGCATGTAGGATCTTCCCGGACCGGGGCACGAACCCATGTCCCCTGCATCAGCAGGCGGACTCTCAACCACTGCGCCACTAGGGAAGCCCCCCTCTTTAGTTTTCTTCAAAATTTTGGTATTCTAAATTACTACGTTGACATAAATGCCTATGCATAAATCTCTGTCCATGTTTCACGTTTATCATTAATAACAATTAGGAATTTTCCTATGAAAGAAATATTAGGTTATTATTGATGATGATTTTCAGTTCTGTTATATTATCTACATACTTCCACCTTAACTTGGTTGACTTATTTCTGCAATAGCACTGTCAGGAAAGATGATAAATTAGTTTTTAAGTTATCTGAGACTCGCTGGAAGTGAATTCTATTTGATTTTTAAAAATGGCTGGAGTTTAAAATCCCAAGTATCATTAAGAAATACTGGTACTCTGTTTGTAATATTATCTTTCTAAAATGTGTTATCTCCTTAAATGGAATATAATCATCATATACTTATATCCCTTTAATGACTCAGATCACCATTATGAAAATTAGGGGTCTTGGTTAAAAGAACACCTTCTTTGGACATAGCCAGTACTATGAGAACACCTTTATTCTATATCTAGTAGCCATGTAATCTTGGATAAACTTAACTTTTTTGGAATCTCAGGTTTTACTTTTCTGTAAGATGGAGACAATAATACCTGCCACAAACATTTGGTGTGTGGATTAGGAATAATATCTATAAAATTCTTAAAATCATGGCAGACATATTATAGATGAGAGCAAATGAGGAGATCTCTGAAGGAATTTTGAATAAGTGAGGTGAGATAGCCAGGTTCCAACCAACTGATATTAAGCTGTAAATATTATGCATCTAAGAATTTGTTCACTTATTTGTTCACTATATTTTTTGGCTCATGGAACACCAGGGTTCTACTAAAAGTCATTTGTCTCTAACCTCTGTCAACCCTTTAGATCAAGATTAAGAAATTAATTATAACTATTAATCAGTGTTCTAAAGATTTAAAAGTGTTTCTGGAATGAATTAACTCTTCATTTACTGCCTTATTGCCTCCTTAAAGTTTTAAGCCAGATGGTGAGCCTTTTCAGTTGATATATAAATTTAAATTCAATTTTCCCCCTAATCTTAAATTGAGACCAATAGAAAGCAGAGGAGCAATAATAGCAGTGGAAGGAGAGGAAATGACTGGGAATTCAAGTTCATGCTCCTCCTCTATTTTAGAGTTTGTAGTTTGAGGTTATCTTTAGAGCAGTGTTTGGCCTGGGTCCTTACCTGCATGACCAGGACAGGAAGCATAAGCCGCAAATATCCCAGCTCTGGGGAAGTAGGACCAGCTACATAACATGTGGTATCCTGTGAAAGATGAAAAGGAAGAAAATATATGATCATCTCAACAGATGCAGAAAAAGCTTTTGACAAAAATTCAACACCCATTTATGATAAAAACTCTCCAGAAAGTGGGCATAGAGGCCCACATATGTCAACCCACAGCAAAACATCATTCTCAACAGTGAAAACCTGGAAGCATTTCCTCTAAGACCAGGAATAAGACAAGGATAACCACTCTCCCCACTTTTATTCAACATAGTTTTGGAAGTCCTAGCCATGGCAATGAGAGAAGAAAAAGAAATAAAAGGAATCCAAATTGGAAAAGAAGTAAAATTGTCACTGTTTGCAGATGACATGATACTATACATAGAAAATCCTAAAGGTGCCACCAGAAAACTACTGGCAGTAATCAATGAATTTGGTAAGGTTGCAGGGTACAGAATTAATGCACAGAAATTTCTTGCATTCCTATACACTAGCAATGAAAAATCAGAAAGAGAAATTAAGGAAACAATCCCATTTACCATTGCAACAAAAAGAATAAAATACCTAGGAATAAAACTACCTAAGGAGGCAAAAGACCTGTACTCAGAAAACTATAAGGTACTGATGAAGGATATCAAACACAACACAAACAGATGGCAAGATATACCATGTTCTTGGATTGGAAGAATCAATATTGGGAAAATGACTATACTACTCAAAGCAATCTACAGATTCAATGCAATCCCTATCAAATTACCAATGGCATTTTTCCCAGAATTAGAACAAAAAACTTTACAATTTGTATGGAAACATAAAAGACCCCGAATAGCCAAAGCAATCTTGAGAAAGAAAAATGGAGCTGGAGGAATCAGGCTCCCTGACTTCAGACTATACTACAAAGCTACAGTAATAAAGACAATATGACACTGACACAAAAACAGAAATATATGTCAACGGAATAGGATAGAAAGCCCAGTGATAAACGCACACACCTATGGTCACCTAATCTATGACAAAGGAGGCAAGAATATACAGTGGAGAAAAGACAGTCTCTTCAGTAAGTGGTGCTGGGAATACTAGATAGCTACATGTAAAAGAATGAAATTAGAACACTCCCTAACACATACACAAGAATAAACTCAAAATGGATTAAAGACTGTTGGTGGGAATGTAAATTAGTATAGCCACTATGGAGAACTGTATGGAGGTTCCTTAAAAAAACTAAAAATAGAGCTACCATATGATCTAACAATCCCACTCCTGGGCATATATCTGGAGAAAATCATATTTTGAAAAGATACATGCACCCCAATGTTCACAGAAGCACTATATATAGTAGCCAGGATGTGGAAGCAACCTAAATGTCCATTAACAGAAGAATGGATAAAGATGTGGTAGATATATATAATGGAATATTACTCAGCCATAAAAAGGAATGAAATTGTGCCATTTGCAGAGATGTGGATGGACCTAGAGACTGTCATACAGAGTGAAGTAAGTCAGAAAGAGAAAAACAAAAATATTGTTATTAACACATATATGTGGAATTTAGAAAAATGGTACAGATGAACCTATTTGCAATGCAGAAATAGAGACACAGACACAGAACAAACGTACGGACACCAAGGCTGAAGGGGTGGAGGGGATGGATTGGGAAATTGGGATTGACGTATGTATACTACTCTGTATGAAGTAGATGGCTGGTGAGGGCCTACTGTATAGCACAGGGAGAAAAAAAAGAAGTAACAATTTTTTTGCAGGACATAAGTTAACCTTAAAAATGCATTCCTATATACATTAGGTGCAGACAAATACTGTTTGATTCTACTTATATGAGACACTTAGAATAGTCAAATTCATGGAGTCAGTACATTGGTAGATGCTGGGGGTGGTTGGGGAGGGAGAACGGGGAGTTAGTGTTTAATGGAGACAGTTTCAGTTTAGGAAGGTGAAAAATTCAGGGGATGGATGACGGTGAGAGTTGCATGATAATGTGAATGTACTGAATGCCACTGAACTGTACAGTTAAATATGGTTAAAATAGTATATTATGTGACTTCTACCACAATAAAAAAACATTAAAAAAAGAAAAAAAGATGAAAAGGAGGGGTTCCTGTTCAAAACTACTGAAGATTTCAAAATCGCAATAGTAGAGCATGAAATCAAGCATGGCTGTCCATAAAGCTGGCCTGTGAGGAAGCACTTCCCTATGATGGGCCTGGGGTTGAGAGTGACTCTTTTATCCCTTAGCTGCTGTTTGTTTTCTAAATTAGATCTTGTGCAAAGGAAAGGGGAGGGAACTACCCTTTACCGATCTTTAACTATGTGTCAGAAGCTTTCTTGCATGTTATTTAATTCTCACAGTGACTCTGCTGGGCAAATGTTGTCGCCACACTTTACATGAACTTGAGTCAGAATATTTGCCTACTTTGTCAAGATCCTGAGACTTTCTTCCTCTGGGTCTCTGGTTTGTTCTACCATACCTCCTTTCCCTATCCCAGCATCTGCTGAGCTGCTCTTCCATTTACAGATCCATACACCTCTTAGGGAATGTGTTCAACTGTTGGGGCTCAGAGTGAGGCTTAAATAACACTCTTGTTTCCAACTCTGGGCTTAGTTGATAAACACAGAACTAAAAGCAAGTTAGCTCAGGATCTGTGTTGGTCTGATGCTTTTCTATAACTAGGCCACATATTTAATTAATTAGCAATGATCTACCTAAGCCCATTAGCTGCCCAGGCTATGTGTCTATCTAAATAAAGTAGCACCTACTCACTTTTTTTTTTTAAATGGCATCTGGGATTTCTCATCCCACTATCTAAAAGCAACCACTACTGGGAAAAAAAAAAAAATTCTTCATAAAGACTCTTAAAGCTACCTCAATAAGTAAAGAAAACAATATTCACTTTTGAAATTATCTAGGAAGTTACATGAAGCAAAATAATTTTCCTCTTCTATTTGGATGGATACAACTGTTTATACAATTCTAAAGAATGCCCTTGCACTATCCACTTCTAAAAGGACTAAAACAAAACTTAATATTATGAAAAATTAAAATTTAAATGCAGATGATTAAAATAATTGTGAATAGAGAAGGAATGAAACTTTGATCATTTTCTATTTCTGGCTCATAAATATGATGGAACAAATACACTGCTAAAATGATCTTAAAAAGCTGAGGGACACACTAAGTTACCTGGTATGAGAAAAAAAAAATCCTGGAATAGAGAATGTAAATCTCTATAAAAGATCATAAAATTCACTTTCACAAAATCTTTGTACCTCAAAAAGCAATCATTTTAATTATCTAAGCATTTTAGTACTACAGGCACATCTTGTTTTATTATGCTTTTCTATATTGTGCTTTACAAATATTGTGGTTTTTACAAACTGAGTGTCAACCCTGTGTGGGGCAACTCTATTTTTTAAACAGCGTTTGTTCACTTCATATCTGTGTCACATTTTTATAATACTCATAATATTTCAAACTTATTATTTGTTATGGTGAACTGTGATCAGTGATCTCTGATGTTATTATTGTGATTGTTTTGGGGTGCCATGAACCATACCCATATAAGATAGAGAACTTAATAGATAAGCGTGTGTGTCCTGACTGCTCCATCACTCGGCCATTCTGCCATCTCTCTCCCTCTCCTTGGGCCTCCCTATTCCCTGAGACACAACAACATTGATATTAGGCCAGCTAGTAATGGCCCGTAAGTGTTCAAGTGAAAGGAAGAGTCTCTTGTCTCTTACTTTAAATCAAAAGCTAGAATAATTAAGCTTAGTGAGGAAGGCAGGTTGAAAGCCAAAATCTAGGCCTCTTGTGCCAAACAGCCAAGTTGTGAATGCAAAGGAGAAGTTCTTAAATGAAACTAAAAGTGCTGCTCCAGTGAACACACAAATGATAAGAAAACAAAACAACCTTATTGCTGATGTGAAGTAAGCTTTAGTGGTCTTGATGGAAGATCAAACCAGCCACAACATTCCGTTAAGCCAAAGCTTAATCCAGAGCGAGGCCCTAACTGGCTTCAATTCTGTGAAGGCTGAGAGAGGTGAGGAAGCTGCAGAAGATACATTTGAACCTTGTAGAGGTTTGTTCATGACGTTTAAGGAAATAAGCTGTCTCCATATCATAAAAGTACAAGATGAAGCAGCAAGTGCTGCTATAGAAGATACAGCAAGTTATCCAGAAGATCTAGCTAAGGTAATTAACGAAGGTGGCTACACTAAACAACAGGTTTCCAAGGTAGATGAAACAGCCTCCTATTGGAAGAAGATGCCATCTAGGACGTCCAGAGCTAGAGAGGAGAAATCAATGCTTGCCTTCAAAGCTTGAAAGGACAGACTGACTCTCTTGTTAGGGGGTAATGCAGCTGGTGACGTTGAAGCCAATGCTCACTTACCATTCTGAAAATCCTAGGGCCCTTAAGAATTATGTTCAGTCTATTCTGCCTGTTCTGTATAAATTGAACAACAAAGCCTGAATGACAGTACATCTATTTACAACATGGTTTACTGACTATTTTAAGACCAAGGTTGACACCAGCTACTCAGAAGAAAAGATTCCTTTCAAAATACTACTGCTCATTGTCAATGCACCTGATTACCCAAGAGCTGTGATGAAGTTGTACAATGAGATGAATGTTGTTTTCATGCCTGCTAACACAACACCATTTTGTGGCCCATGGATCAAGGAATAATTTTGACTTTCAAGTCTTATTATTTAAGAAATACATTTTGTAAGGCTATAGCTTCCATAGATAGATCCCTCCAATGGATCCGGGAAAAGCTAATTGAAAACCTCTGGAAAGGATTCACCATTCTAGATGCTATTAAGAACATTCACAATTCATGGGAAGAAGTCAAAATATCAATATTAAGAGGAGTTTGGAAAAAGTTGATTCCAAATGTCATGGATGACTTTTGAGGGGTTCAAGAGGTCAGTGGAGGAAGTAACTGCAGATGTGGTGGAGATAGCAAGAGAACTAGAATTAGAGATGGAACTTGAGGATGTGACTGAATTGCTGCAATCTCATGACGAAACTTGAATGGATGAGTTACTTTTTAATGGATGAGCAAAAAAAAAAGTGTTCTCTTGAGATGGACTCTACTCCTGGTGAAGATGCTGTGAAGCTAGTTGAAATGACAACAAAGAATTTAGAATATTACATAAACCTAGTTGATAAAGCAGTGGCAGGACTTGAGAGGACTCCAATTTTGAAAGACGTTATATTGTGGGTAAAATACTAACATCACTGTATGCTACAGAGAAATCAGTTTTGAAAGGAAAAATCAATCAACATGGAAAACTTCACTGCTGTCTTAGTTTTAAGAAATCGCCACGGCCACCCGAACCTTCAGCAACCACCACCCTGATCAGTCGGCAGTCATCCACAATGAGGCAAGAGCCTCTACCAAGGTCAGATGATGGTTAGCATTTTTTAGCGATAAAGTCGTTTTTATAATTAAAGTATGTACATTGTTTTTTAGCCATAATGCTGTTGCACATTTAATATGCTATAGTGGTATGCACAGGGAAACCAAAAAATTCATGTGACTCGTTTTATTGAGAAATTTGCTTTATTGTGGTGGTCTGGAACTGAATCTGCAATATTTCCAAGATATGCCTGTACATTTGACCCTTGAACAACATGGGTTTGAACTGGATGGGTCTATTTCTACACACTTATTTTTTCAATAAGTCCATCCTACAGTACTACATGAGTCATGGTTGGTTGAATCCACAGATGTGGAACCATGATATGGATGGCCGACTGAAAGTTATATGTGGATTTTCAACTGTGCAGGGGTCAATGCTCATGAACCCTGTGTTGTTCCGGGGTCAACTGTATTTTGAAAGATTATTTGGTTGAAAAATGAAGTAAAACCTTAATTGGTTATAGTTAAAATTAAACCTAAGTTTCTTGCTCAGGAAACCATGAATAAGATGAACTACAATAAGTTTTGTCATTGGATGTTTTTACTTGGTAGAAATAATCTGCTTTATTTATTTAGCTTTGATGAAATTTTAAAGTCCTTTTAAGTCCAGTTTAATTTTACATATTCCTTTGGAGAAACCTTGTTAAGGCTTCTTGATGGTAAATTCTTTTAAAACTTGTGGGAAAAAAAAACAAGTACCTGGGATAAACTTTCAGAAAAAATGTAGTAGGAGACTCCCATCCTGAGTTCATGAAAGAGTACCTCTCTCTGAATGAGGCAAGTCACAGAGCTGAGAAGAAACATTACTTTTCTAGCTATGAATAGGCTGTTTTAAAAAATTGGTACTCTTTTTGTTTTTAACTGTTGTCAACTTGATCTTAGTTTCAATTGTGAAGGAAGTAGAGGTAGAGGTAACAACAACCTAAATACCAAGATATGAAGAAATTGCTTATTAATATGCCATTACATTCATTCACTTACTCCACAAATATTTATTGAGAATCTAAGTTTGCCAAACTTTTAGGTAGGATTTGGGCATACAGAAACAAACCAAGCAGGACCCTGTGGGGCTCCTCAGCATGGAAGCCATTCTGTCCCCTGTTTCTTGTTTGTAGGGGACAGACTCCAGCCTCCATGACCTTCCCTGAGTCCCAAAGGCAGATTCAAACAGTTGCTAATCAGGGAAAAGGGATGAAGAGACAAGGGAAGAGCAGTAAAACAAAACAAAAAACCTGAGACCAGATTAAAGGAGTTCAGGCCCTACACACACCCAAATCTTATCAGCAACACCACGCTTGAACTATTTACATGAAACTCCTCACTGGGTTGGGACACACAATTTTGAGAGGCACAAGCCCACTGTGCACCCTTTTGCCTGGCAAAGAAATAAAGCTATTTTCTACTTCACCTAAAACTCTGTCTCTGAGATTTGATTCAGCACTGGTGCACAGATGCCAAGTTTTCAACATCAAAATGAACAAGACAGAGAAAGTTTCCATTTTCCTGGCTCCCCACAAGCGTTTAGGGAGGTCTAAAAGGAGAAGCAAAGACAAAGAAATTAATTCATCGATCAATCATTAATCAACAGGCACTTGTGTATATAGAGTTCCTGCTCTGTGCCAGACACAGTAACTGAGCTTTAGAAGTGAAATCTTGTGGGGCTTCCAGGCCA